>NC_092691.1:13834366-14447668 GCF_964275005.1 Diadema setosum
AGCAGTTGTGCCCGGTGCAACGCCCTTAATTTCCAAAGCATACAAGGAAAAGTAGAAATTACGCGGTGCGTAATATATGTCCCCGCCGGAAGTAGCATTCAGTAGCAAAATGTACAATATAGGTAAAAAGATGAAGGTCAAAGGTCAAAGAGGTCAAAGGTCAAAATTCTATGTAGAAGTTTTGAAGCCCTCACCTAGTGCCATCACATAAAGCAAACGGAATCGAAATCGGGTTAGAAATGGCGACGGAGTAGCATTTTGTAGCCAATGTACAATATAGGTAAAAAAATCAAGGTCAAAGGTCAAAGAAGTCAAAGGTCAAAATTCTGTGTAGAAGTTTTGAAGCCCTCACCTAGTGCCATCACATAAAGCAAACGGAATCGAAATCGGGTTAGAAATGGCGAGGGAGTAGCATTTGGTAGGAAAATGTACAATACAGGTCAAAAATCAAGGTCAAAGGTCAAAGAAGTCAAAGGTCAAAATTCTGTGTAGAAGTTTTGAAGCCCTTACCTAGTGCCATCACATAAAGCAAACGGAATCAAAATCGGGTTACAAATGGCGAAGGAGTAGCATTTTGTAGGCAATGTACAATATAGGTCAAAAATCAAGGTCAAAGGTCAAAGAAGTCAAAGGTCAAAATTCTGTGTAGAAGTTTTGAAGCCCTCACCTAGTGCCATCATATAAGGCAAACGGAATCAAAATCGGGTTAGAAATGGCGAAGGAGTAGCATTTTGAAGCAAAATGTACAATATAGGTCAAAGGTCAAGGTCAAAGGTCACAATTGAAATTCTGCATAGAAGTTTCAAAGCTCCCATGTAGTGCTATCATATAAAGCAAACAGAATCAAAATCAGGTTAGAAATGGCGAAGGAGTAGCATTTTGAACATTTTGATCACACACGGACGCACACACGGATGGACACACGGACACACGGACGGACACACACACGTACGGAGCCCGTTTCATAGTCCCCTGCTCGAACTCGTTCGGCGGGGACAATAAATATATATATATATACAAATTATAATAGCTACAAACGGCAGTTTGGGGACTGTAAAATGTCAAAATTTTCAAGCTCGCTCGCTTCACTCCCTCGCATTTAATTGTACCGTTATGCAATTCTGGGGGGGGGGGCATTTCATGAAGGAACTTGTCGGATGAAATATCTGACAAGTCAATTATATCCGACAAGTTTTGAGAAATTCTTTAGTCTGATTGGCTGGTTTCTCTGAACTTGTCGGATATAATTGTCTTGTTGGACATTTTATCCGACAAGTTCCTTCATGAAATGCCCCCCTGATGTTGTTGCCACGAGGTGCCCCCCCAATGTCTTGACCCACGGTACGCCACTGCCTGTAGGCCTCATAAGTCAGCGAGTTTGATTCAAAATAGCAAAAAGCACTCTCAGTCTGTGAGATCTGTTCTTGAATCCTTGTTAATTCATTATTGCAGACAACCACATCTGAGATTATGTAGCATTGGCAGGTCACTATTTCTTTCATCTCAGTATCTGAGCTGCTTCTTATATATCCAGGTAGAAACTTGAGCTTCAAGATTTGCAAGAAAATAAGAATTAACTAGATGGTGAAAAACCCATGGAAAGTGAAATATGGCTACAAATGCCAAGATTGGAACATAGCAGCTGCAAAGGGTCATATCCCCTTTCATTACAAGAGACTGTAGATTGCACCATTTGCAGTCCAAGCCCTCTTAAATGCATTTTTTTTTTCTTACAGAAAGGGGGAGCCTTTCAGTATACCCTTTCTCTGTGGACATTATGTGCACCACCTCCACACAGTGCACTATAATACGTATGCCGTCACGAAACCGCAAATTTGACGCTGTCGCGAAATCGCAAATTTGACTTCGGAGGCCGACGAACACGAGCCCCCGGATAAAATACAGACCAGTGGAGAACCCATTCCACAATGCCTTTAAAGTGAAAACAAAGTTCTGGTAAGGGCTTGAGAACCCATCTGGCATTATTTCATATTTGCTTGCAATATATCGAAAGAGTCTACAAAGAAACTTACCTGGCTGACGCGGTTTGCCGGAATGATGAGTCGTTTTGGAGTATTTTGAGAAAAATAATAAAAGTCGGAAAACCGACTTTTATTCCAGAAGGCTCCAGACTAACTTGGTCTCAGGGAGAACTCGACCCTATTTCAGTCAATTTACACGCCGTTCGTGATCGCCTTATTCTACTGTATAATACCAAATGAGGCCTAACTGAACAGACAGGAAAGTGCGTTCTAATCCTGTACAAAACAAATGGACAGCGCGCGGTCCTCAAGCCTATACACACATCACCTCAGTTGCTGAGATGCGCGGTCTTCAAAGTTTTTGTTGTTGTTTATCAAGTGTCTTTGATTGTTTTTAGAGGTGCTTGATAGGCGCGCACTAATTTTGCATGCGCGCCAAAGAGGTTTTTGATGCGCGCGTTGTAACAACTCGGACCATTACTGCGAGTGGTCAGAACGCGAAGCGCTACAACGTAGTTTATACAGGCCGCTCCCATAGTACAACACTGTACAATCCAGAGGGACCAGCCCGCCGTCAAAGCGAGGCCGAGTTATCCCCGAGTCCGAGTTTAGCCTGACCCCGTTCGGGTGAGTTCTGAGACTGAACCTTTTTGGTTTATATTTCGCATTTTCGTCGTTACCCATCGAATATCTTGTTATTACAGCTTTATTCCGCACATTTCCTAGGCATGCGAACACATTTGGGAGCTAAATTTGACAACTTTTGCAGGCGTACCAGAACTTTAAGAGGGAGTCTATCAAGTCAGACTCAGTCAGCTCACCTTTTTTGCAGCACCAAATCCTGGGAGTTTGGATGTGTTTCCATCCTCTTCATCCTCACTGGCAGGCAACTCAATCTCCTCAAAACCATCATACTTGATAATGAACAGAAATGGAACAAGAAATACATTCTCCAAATACAACAAATTCCTCTGCAATTATGATTTAGTAAAACATGCATGGTCCCATCCCCACCTTTTGTGGCCAATATAATAAGATATGAACTCTAGAAAGATCTTTACGCCATGAATTAAAGTTGTGAGTTGCTCATACAAGAGTAAATCAGAAAAAATAATTAGATTGCCATTGAGAAAGTGAAAATGACACATGACTGTTTAATTGACAAATGAGAAATCGCCAATTGAAAAGATTTAGTGGATATGTGACAAGGCAGCAAGCTGCAACTAGTCAAATCACAAAATGCTGTGCAATTAAAAGTCATTCCTGAAAATCAAATCATGTGACTAACCACTGATCAATCACTTCAACCCAATATCAATCACAGCGAAACAATTACACCTTCACAGCTTTTTAAAAAATTCTTATAATTATTTTTTCCACTCCATCAATTTTCATTCCAGAGAAAGTGATGCAATGCATGCTCAGATATGCACTGGTGGAAACAACATTCCCAGTGGTTGCACAATCTTATCATTCACTCCACTGTTTTGTTCATTCCTTCATTCCACTACTGCACAAACATTATCTGCATTATTTCTGCATTGCTGCCCCAAAATATGATATACAAAAATTATTCTGAAAAGCAAAACAGTGATATTTAAGGTACACTGATACTGCCAGCATTAGGCCATTTCTTTAGTAAGACAGTGATAGTGACCCTAATGAAAATGCAAAGACATTGACATGGGCTGGAAAATTCACTTCTTCCAATGCACCATTTATGTGTTGAATGAGCTGTGACTCTTTCTGAACAGTCAAATTTAAGAGATGTGCTGAAGAGGAGAGGGAGAAGAGCGAGAGAGAGAGAGAGAGAGAGAGAGAGAAAGCAAGGAGGCAAAATGAAGTACTCACAGTGACACTACCATCATTCCCAAGGCTGACCTCCTCAAAGTCCATCATGTAGTTCTCTGGAGGCCTGCTGTCTGGGAAAAGCATGGAGAGTTCCTGTTCCAGGTGGGGCTGGCCCTTCAGCAGTGGAGTCAGGGCATCTTTTAGCTGTAGTGACAAGACAAAGATCAAGCCGAGGGCAGAGAGTAATCATGACCCATCTATACGCATCAAAATTATATGAAGGACACTAAGAAATTATCATTTATTACCAGTAACTCAACCAGGCTCTATATGCAGAGGTGAATGACAAGGGTTCAAACTGATTTGCTGTGAATAGTTCTTGATTATTCAGATTTTTTTTTTTTTAATAACAAAATTACCATGCACTGAGAGCCACTAGTTGACATGCAAGGTGACAGCAATAGCACCATTTTTTTGCAGTCCCGCAGAAATTATTGTGATTTTTGTCACCAAGGAATGCATAATTTTACTACAGGTTAGAAATACAGCATGATGTGTTTTATATCCCCAAACACATCTTTTAACATAGAATTATAAGATTTTTCAATAACAAATATATTTCCTTAGCTTTGTAGTTAATGCAGCACATTCGATTATGCAGTGTACTATGCACATGCAGTGGACATGATTGTATACAGTAGTCTATGAGGCCGATACCTACAGCATTTTACACACGCTATTGAAGACTACAGTGTATACTATGAATATGACGTCAAATTTATGGTTTAGTGCACTGCACCATGAATATGATGCCACGGTAACCTTGTCTTCAACATAGCAATGTTTAATCACATGGCACTATGTAGACTAATCAGCAAGCAGGATTTTATTAATGAAAGATATAATACCAATCATGATGCCACACATGATAAATGACAAACTGCTGACACACCTCAGAATAGTTCCTCTGAGTCTCACCCCACTCCACAAGGGTCTTTACAATCTTCTGGATGTGGACAGGGTGCTTGTGAAAGTGAACTTCCACTTGGCGCAGAAAGAGGCGGGCTTTGGAGAACTCTAGACATTCCAGAAGCTGAATGGAGAGTGAATGATGTTCAAAGAATTTATTACTTTCAGATAGCAACTGAGGTTTGACTTTTGAAAGTAGTAGTCTTAATCCTACTAGTATATCATTTAAAGTCTCCTTCTTTTTGCTCCTCCTAATCCATCAGAGCTTACAGTGTGCCAAACAGAAATAAATTACAACCTTTGTGCTGGCAATTTGCACTTACAGACAGAGAGAAGAGAAATACTCCTGTTTTATGTCATTTGACAATAGACCACTTAACTAACAAATAGTGAATGGTCACTAGTGCAAAGGTACAAGAATTCGCACGAGGTGAAAGATAGAGATGCTCTATTCAATGAGGCAAAGTCGAGTTGATTAGTGCATCTCATCTTTCACTGAGTGTGAAATCTTGTTTCATTGCACAAGTAAAGACCATACACTATTTGTTTTATACAACACCTCAAACGTCAACAGATGTGGTCCACACAGATCCTTGAATGTAGCAAAGAAATGGTAACCATTTTCCATGAAAAATGAATGAGTAGCACCATAGCACTGTATCTAAATGGTAAATGTTTCTTCTGTCCTGATGGAATGACAAGCTATTCTATTAGCCTGTAAGTCACAAACACTTTTCATTCCTTGGAATCAAGATTGCATACTGTACACGCTGAATATTGTGAGAGGTTTTTATTTTCGCAAATTTCGCGAGTCAGGTGCTATTCGTGAAATTAAAGACACATGAAAATTTTTATTCTGATCCCGATGTGGATGTGATGTACGCGTGTACATTTCTCCATTCAGTACAAGACTCCATGATCACAAATTTAACCACTCACAAAATCGTCGGGAATTCTCGATTTGCGAAATATATGACGTATACAGTAGATTACAGTATAGTTGTTGCAACATCAGGCAAACTTCTGGTAAGCTTTCGGGCTGTCCAGTTGTCAGAAAGGCATGCATAAAACTGAGTATGTAAGTAAACTGGACTATTATGGAAACGCTTTTAATTCAACATATGAAAAAAATTAGGCTATATTTCTAAATCTAAAATCAATAAATTTCACAATAGATGTTACATCTGTTTTTTCTGAATGATCAATTAATTGTTACTAAAAAGTAACAAAATAACAGAGGAGAAAAAAGAAATCAGCTATGGCAGTGCTCTCAGTCAAATAAAATATGCAAATATTATAAAATGGGTTCAAGAATGTAGCCAATTGGAAGCGCTGAAATGAGTCACGTGTGCGCTCATGATTTTCTTACTAACATGCACGGCCGTGCAAAAAGTGTGCAACAAAAAGTCATAACAGCACGGCATGCATACTTGCAGAGAAATCGTATAGTAACTGCTCAGTCACTGACGTCACAATGTTTACACTAGCAGTGCACACTCAATCAGTTGTTACAAGTGCGTCGCGTGCTACTATACGCGCTGTCAATCCTGTAAACAACTTCTAGTTCGGGCTGCCAGCTGGCCTTTCTTGTATGTGCATAACATGTGGCGTACGTATACTCTTATACGTACTTATATGTGCGGGATTTCCGAGTGCGACGTGCGTAAATGTTTGGGACGAACATCTTCGGACATCTTGACTTTTGAACGAGTGCTACATGTAGCTGACTGGTATTGACCCACAAATGTACATGAAAAATGCTGTTAGTTTTCGACCCATTTTATAAATCAAATAATACACAGGTTTAAGTTCGTGACGTTAGTGGAGATGCAGCTCACTCTCGGGTATTTACAATGTAGTGCAACAGCTTCGCCTTGTGCATGTTTCACAATTGTAAATACCCTCGAGTGCGCTGCATCTCCACTAACGCACTCTCACCTGTGTATTATTTGTATACTAACATCAGATCCCTCTCAGTGATGTTTTTATAAAGCAAGGTGCAGCTACAGCTGTAGCCCCAAAAGAAAGAAACCTACCACTCCACACTGCAGTGCCACCTCAGGAGGCATGAAAGCTGTGAATTCCTCCACAAGCCCAGGGTAGTCACATAAGATGGATGTCACTCGATGATACAGCTGGGGGATGAAATAAAAAATGTATAGCACGTTGTGATGTTCATGTGATATTTTCAATAAGGATGAGATTGATGTCAACACCAGGAGCTCAAACAGGAAGAGAAACCCCCCCCCCCCCAAAAAAAAAAAAAAAAAAAAAAAAACCGGGTCAAAAACAAGAAGATAAATTTATTAAATTCTAATAACACAACTTCATCAACAAATCTCCCCCTGGAAAGTACAAGTCCATCACATTCAGGAGATTTTGCTCTCAATGAAATGGTTATTATGCAAATGGGCAATCTAACAGCACATTGTATCATGCCCAGGAAGATAAGAAATATTTCAATGAATGAATATTGAATGTTAAATGATGGACTGGCTGAGAAATGTATGGGTTTTGGATTATATGAAAATTGACAAGTCCCTACAGCTGTCTTACATTGCTGATGGAGGAGTTGGGATTGTCATCATGGTCGTTGAACACTTTCAAGAAGTCGGCATACAGTGTTGAACGCTCACCTAACGTGTCCTTTTGGGGAAAGCAAAGGGTAAAACAGAACCAGTACCACCATTATTAAAGACATAATCAACCAGAACTTTATTACATTACTGACAGCATAGTTCGGGCATTTCTCAAACATTTTTTTTTTTCCTGGCTGCTTAATCTTTTTTGTAGAAAGGGCAAATGTTTGGATATCATATGAACCACTTTGCTACACTGTTTTGTGTTTAAATGTATAGAGTAAGTCACTGAAAACAGTTGAACTTATTTTTAAAAATAACAATAAAAATCGTTCACAGTCAAAAGCAACTTTGCAAATGACAAAAGAGGTTGCCCAAACTACCTTTCGGCACTCAGAGAAATTGTGCCATCATTGAAATGACTTGAACCTCACAATTCATTATTTTTCATGGTAGACAAAATGTGTATCACTTGCATGAATAATCAAGACACGTGGATATACAACGATATATATATGCTTTCTGTCAGCAGCACTGAAACAGGGCTGATGTTTGGTACACTATGAATATGCTAATCGCACTCAAAATAATAGTTTAGTTCATCTATCAAATTATAGGAATAATATCAATGTAGAAAAAATCAGAAAGTCAAGATTTGTCCAACCACTGAAGCAACACAAATGCCGCTTGTACACTGAAATAGAAGGCAGGCAGACAATACTATCATTTATCACACGTAAAGTGCATTCCACATTCTTCACTAAGAACATAGCGTACATCTGTAATTGTCTGATTTTCCTCAAACTTTCAATGATGATGTGTTCTACTACTTGCTGCTTTCACTCAATCCACACTTATATTTGGGTTTTTGTTGTCTTTAACAGCTCCTATTTAAAACTGCTTTTCATTGTCACAGCCATCAAAGTTGCTTTTCCACAGGAATGTAGTAAAAGAAATTGAAAATAGCTTAAAATGTGATACCACACCAAGACTTAAAGGCTCTAATAAGTAGAATCAGACACTAAATACATTTTAAGACAACTTTATCACGGTGTGAAACTGCAGTCTAAACAAATATGATGAATGACTGGCATAGTTCTGTTACCTTCACTCGGTCCAAGTAATCTTTTGCAAAGGCAAACTCCCTGTCATCCTTCTGCAGTGTCAGAGTATAATTAGTACAGAGACAAAATCACTTACATGTAAGTGCAAGACTAAATCAAAGGAACAATACAATGCTGACTTAAACATATCTAAAACAACTTGTAGTATTTGATCTTCATCCCTAGCCAAAGGCTCAAGTAAGATTTCCTAAAATCAAATCATTTGACTTCAATGACTTGCTTCACAGGAGACCAAGTGTGCTGAATTTACGATTGAGACTTTTAGAGCAATCACAAGCATAGAAATTGGAAGATAGGCAACCTGAAAGCCAACATGTGGCATCTTATTGAGACATTTCATTAGAAAAGTGTAAAGAAAGGTAATAAATAGTGCTACAGTAAGTTGACACATCAAACTTCTCAAGTACCCCATTCATCTAATTTTGATATTGTGTTGGGAACATCTTGTGATAAAGTTGCTGCATCATTTATATTCTCATTTATATTCTCGTGATGATACACCACACATCATGGCCAACATGACGAAAAGTGATCACAAAAGCTCAGATGAACTGAAACTGTAAAGAAGTTACAAATGACTGATGTACAATAACACGCAATTGACAAAAAGTCATGAGAGCTTCAAGTAAAAAATGAAAAGTGCACATGACTGACTGACCTGGGTGAACAAAGTAAAAAGAGGGGGCAGACATCAATGAAATCTGGACCACACCTTACCTGGGGATCATTACAGACGATTTCTGGGTCAAGGAGAACTACTGTTGACTCAAGATCTTTCCTGAGCTTGCTCTTGATCCTCTTTGCTGCCACCTTAACACCATCCCTCCTGCTAACCTCTACTTCTTCTTCTTCTTCACCATCCTCCCCTGGGCCTCCCTGTTCCCCACAGGATAGGAACTCCCTGGTTGATGACTGCTCATCCAGGGTTGGAGACTTGCCTCCTGTTGCTATAGAGACCATCATCTCTGCCTGCTCATTGGGCAGCTCCAGTGGCACCTTGGCATTACTGGACACACTGGCTGCCGTCTCAGACATCCTGCTTGTTGGGCCTTCTTGGTGCTCAGTAGGCAAACCATGTAAGTTTGGGATGTCTCTGCTCTGAATGTCTGACAAAACAGTCCCTTCTGGAACACAGGCATTGGCAATGGTCACTGCCGGGCTTACCTCATCTCCATGGCCGGCATTTGATATATGTTGGGTAGGGGTGTGAGCTGCCTCATCATGACCAGCAGCAGCTTGGAAACCATCTTTATGTGCAGATTGATCATCTTTCAAATCGTTGTCATTGTCCCGAGGTGGTAGTGACAGATGTGACAGGGACTCTTCACAATGCAATGATGTTACTTGCCTTTTAGAATCTGAGAAAGCATTTGTGCTCTGAGAAGAACTATTTTTGTCCTCGTCTTCCAGTTGCTTGAGTGCTGCTTCTAGTGGTATGCAATCACTGCTCCCATCTTGAGAGCCTTCACATTGTCTTGATCCTAATGCTGCCTTTTTATTAACTTCTGTTTGAGTTATGGCTGTTTCAGGCATGTCATCTAACATTGTGGAAGTCTGAGTGGAGCAGGTAGCAGAGACAACACGGTTTTCTTTCAGTGCAGAATCTTCACTGGGACTCTTATTCTGTTCAACAGTACTTTTGCTCTTCCATTTTGATCCACTTATTCGAAATGTGTTTAGACTGGAGGCTCCTAGCTTGGCAAGTGATGCCATGCTGACAAATCCTGAACACCTATCTTCAAGTCTCTTCAGCTTCAGTTTCCGCTTTTTGAGTCTTTGTTCACTTTCTTTTTCCTTCCTTGCAAGAAGTTCTCCAACAGTCACATTACATTTTGTTCTCCACAAAAAATCTTCCTCTGACTTTCTACAATCATGGTCATCTTCCAGCGCATCTTCTGATTCTGAACTTGCACTGTCCTTTGCACTAAGCTTTTCCTGACAACCCGCTGTAATTATGTCGCTACTCACAGCAGTACTTTGATGTAGTGATGCAGTCATGGGTGACCCTGCAACAGAAGAAGCCCTGTTATCACTACTACAAAGTTCTTGGCTTGCACTCCTTGGCATCGACGCTGTGGTTGCAGTTGTGCTTGGATGAACTGATGAAGTGAAGTTTAGGCTCCTAACTACATGACGCCCTGTTGATGTCACAGAGGACTCTGCATGTTGATCACAATTCTCCTGAGAAGTAGGGATTACACTAAGTCCTGCTGGAGCTGAAGTTGGGATACCAGTGACTGCTATGCTAGTCTGACCATTAACAGTAAAGCCTGCAGGCACAACTGCAGCAGCACCTAGTTGGGTTTGATGAGGTACCAATGAAACCATAGCTCCATGGGGGACGGCAGCAACAGGGGTGTTCATGTTCTGCGCTGTAAAGGGAGCAGGGGATGCCACTGCTTGGGCAGGTGCCAGCTGAGCTGACCCAACCAGGCTGCCATCTCCGGCAGAGATGGCTGAATCCTGGGGACTACTGACCACAAACTTAACCTGGCAGACTGTTCCAGAAGGCAGTCCAGTATTGAGCAGAGGCTGGTTAGGCTGTAAGATCAGTCCTCCAGTAGCCAAATTCATGCCTGGAGTGATGATGATGCTTCTTGTCTCAAGCGAGTTTGACTGTGCCACAGCCAAAATACGCTTCTTGTAAGGTTGGGCTTGTTCTTGTGGCTTTGATTTCACAGGTGACCATGAGGAGCTCTTGAGACCTTGCTTCTCAGCAGTACTCATGTGCTTCTGAACTCCCTGAAATATAAAAAAAATAAATGGATAAATAAAAGAAATCATATTTCAATGGGGGGGGGGGTTCATGGAAGCTTGACAGGTTAACAAAGTGTCAATGGGCCAATTCCTTCATAATATTTCTATAGCTTTTTTTCAATAAATAAAATTGTTGATCTGAAGAAATACAAACATATATGGAGATATACTGTAAAAACAGAAATTTTCATGTGCATGAAACTTTTGCAAATTTTGCAAGGAGCCTAGATTGGTCTAAGTAATTTGCACAAGAAAGGTATTGTCTACACAATGCACTGAATGCCAGTGGCAATTCACTAAAGTTTCATGTCATGAAAAGGACAGTCAGCTCCAATTTATGAAAGGTGTGTGTGTAGGTGTGTGTGTGTTTGTGTTTGCACACACACACAAACACACACACACAACACAAACATGCACACACAAACACACAGACACACACACACTGTTTTTTTTCCTGTCCGCCGCCAGACATCTTATCCAGTCGATGGATTTGAAATTTGTGCGATTGTGATGTGTGTGCATGCGCTGGCTGTCAATTCAGTGTAGCTCGCCAAGGTTCCTCTCGACCGAGTCACATTAAGTCATCAATTCGAACAGAAAAGGACTATTGGCAGAACCAAACGTTGCACGAACCCTGTTGTTTAAAGGACAAGTTCACCTTCATAAACATAAGGATTGAGAGAATGCAGCAATATTAGTAGAACACATTAGTGAAAGTTTGAGGAAAATTGGACAATCGATGCAAAAGTTACAAATTTTTAAAATTTTTGTGTTGGAACCGCTGGATGAGAAGACTACTAAGGCTCGTGATGTCATATGAGTACAACAGTATAAAGAAAATGTAAAGAAAATTCAACATATTTTCACTTTTTTCGCATAATACAAAAGCACCTGACTTGCCTCTTTCTAAAGGCAATGGGAATAATATTACCCATAACACATGTCGGTAACGAGTCAAGGGAATGTGTACTTTTTTCAAAAGATGAAATTTTGTGAAATTCTCTTTATATTTTCCTTATATTGTTGTACGCATGTGACATCATACACTGCAGTAGCCTTCTCATCCAGCAGTGACTGCATAAAAACTTAAAAAATTCATAACTTTTGAATGGATTGTCCGATTTTCCTCTAACTTTCAATGATGTGTTCTACAAATATTGCTACATTCTCTCAATCCTTATGTTAATGAAGGTGAACTTGTCCTTTAAGCTCCAAGATTTTAGACTTCCAGCAAAGCTTTTTGACTAATATGATTGCATTTCACATTTTTGTTACAATACAATACAATAACTAAAATTGTGTTATTACAGCCTTACTTCATTC
The DNA here is from genome assembly GCF_964275005.1 of Diadema setosum. NCBI lineage: Eukaryota > Metazoa > Echinodermata > Echinoidea > Diadematoida > Diadematidae > Diadema > Diadema setosum. The sequence continues at coordinate 13,846,892 of NC_092691.1, forward strand.
ATTTCTTATGCATAAAAAAAACTGTATGTGTACATTTTGGAGCAATAACTGATGGTTCTGAAGGCATACAAGAACAATACCTTGGCTTTAAACATTAAACAGCATTCTAAGCAATCAAAGCCTAACATGTTTATCCATCCTATCCCCTTGCATTGTCTCATGTATATTCTATTTTGTCTATGGTGGCCTAAAACACGACTGCCACAGCCACCAGGAAAACATTGCATTACGGCATGCGCTGCATGCATGCGCTTCTATAATCTTCGGTTTACAGTATTTGAACATGTTATGCACAGAGATGCCAGCATACAGCCTGGTATGTAACAAAAAGGGCAATTTGGGAGCTCTAAGAGTTGTTTGGATGCTATAAGGGCAGTTTGGATGCTATAAAGGCTCCATGGCATGGGTCATTGTTGAATTTAGGCCTGCGATTCAAAAGAATCAAAATCACAGATTCATCAAATGATGTACTGTAAATGTTGCTATTTTCACACAGAATAATTTTCTGCGCTCTCGCGAGTAAGAAGAATTTCATGCGTTTCTAATTCCACAGAATCAAGACATCAAATTTGAGTTCAATTGCTTCAAAATTGTGGAAGTAGTTCACTCCACAATATTTTCAAGAACATATGCTGTTACCAGGGCAATGCCTTGTCAGATACAAACACAAAGTGTGTCTTGCATAACTACACCTATAGATCATTAATACATACCAAATTTGAATTAAATTTCTCAAATACTGTGGAAGAAGTTTACTCCACAAAGTTTTGGGAAAATTGTGATTACCATGGTAACGCTTTCTCCAACAAATAAAAAAAAATCATGTCTCGCACATCTATACCTAAATGTCATCATGTAACCCAAGTTTCATAAAAATTGCTTCCAATCTGTAGGAGTCGTGATGCAAGATTTGCAACGGACTGCCCGACCGACCACACGCTGATTCCTATATACCCCCTTATACATGTACACTTAATTGTGTACAGGGGTATAAAAAGTGAAAGTTTTGCATTTTCACCTGACCTCTGAACTTTGACCTCATGACCCAAAACGAGAGAGAGAGTGAGAGAGAGAGACAGGGGGGGGGGGGGGAGAATGTTTATTTGGTAGTACAGGTATACACTACGTTCAAGAAAATACCTTCAGGCATTCCATAGATATGGGGGAAACAGTGAAATTTTGAGCATTTGACCTTGACCCTTTGACCTTGAGCATGTGCACCCAAAAGTTGATATGCACAACTTTGCCCACTCATATACATGCCAAGTTTCATTAGTATACCTCAAACGTTTTTTTAGTTATGCTGTCCACAAAATTGATTACGGAGAGAAGGATGGACAGACGGACAGAGGAGTGGAAGGACAGCTGGGCCGACAACCCAAAAACAAAATGCCTCCGGTGACACTTCGTGGTGGAGGCATAAAAAAACAAGAGACCACTTTTTAATAGCTAGTAATTACAATCTGAAGTGTTTGTGAATTTGTAGGTAGCTAGTTCTAGACACACCCTTTTTTTTTGGCCTAACATGCAAGGCTCACAGAAACATAAACTTGACTGATGAAACTCCAGTGGTTCATCATTACAGCAGATTTTCTGCCAACAAATTTTCAATGTATTTACATTTATTCACAAAATTAATAACAGGTATGATGTGCGATTTATCCATTACTCTACAGCTCAATTTATTCAAGATTTTTATACCATGCACTCACCTGGATGGTTTGCAACCACCTAGGAAGCTTCTCCGCTGGAAGCTGGACCGGAGGGACAGCATTCTGGGGTAGGACCACCTTGCACATTGGGGGAAGCGATGGCAATGTCCTTGTCACTTCAAATGCCTAGTTAGTGGGGAAAAGACAGCAATGCACTGTAATGGTCAGCAGCATGAATGCTGATTCTCACGACACATAGTGAATTCACAATATAGTAAACTGCCAGCAGTGGCAGAGTGAATGACAAAGGGATATTGGTGGAGAAAAGGTCAACATTAAAGACCTGTGCTGGCAGGTTACTTGATTCATCTACTTCACATGATTACAAGTTACAACATTCACAGAGGATTGTAGATATAGCTAAATCAGTGCATTACAATACAAATAGAATTGGCACAATGACCATGACCATAGTTTGTAACTTGATTAACACAGCCATTCTGTCTGCATAACTCAAAGCCCACATTAAACTAGAATTATTACTGAAGGTGATTAATACCCCTGCCCCTAGTGTCGCTTTATAGTATGTGATGTCATGAGGGCAATGACGTTAATGCCAGGTTTGTGCACTTGTCGAATTGGAAACAGAATAATTTTAGTTTACTGTACAATTACAGAGTTGACACTGAGTTCCACAAGGTTTGGATAAAAAGTGTGGTTACCATGGCAATACATTGTCTGATACAAACACAAGGGACATTTTGCATAACTACACTTAAAGACCATCATACACACCAAATTTGACCTTCATAGCTTGAATGGTTTATTTTGATACAAAAATGAGTTGTTACCATGGCAACACATTTTCCTTAAACTAACACATTGGTGTCTTCCAAAACTACACTTCTAGATCATGATACATACTAAATTTGACTTTAATTGCTTGAATGATGGAAAAGTTATTCGATCTGCAAGGTTTTGGTAAAATTGTGGTTACCATGGCAACAGTTTGTGTGATAAACAAAAAAATTATGTGTTCCACATCTATACCTCAGGGCCATAATGCCTACCAAATTTGGTATCACTTGCTTGAAAACTGTGGAAGAAGTTCACTCCACAGGATTTAAAAAAAAAAAACCATGCGGTTACTATGGCAACATATTATCCGATACAAATACAAAGGACATTTTGCAAAACTACACTTCAAGAGCATCATACACACCAAATTTCACCTTCATAGATTAAATGGTTCAATTTGATACAAAAATGAGTGGTTATCGTGGCAACACATTTCTCTTATATTAACACATTGGTGTCTTACATAACTACACCTCCCGATCATCATACATACTAAATTTGACCTTAATTGCTTGAATGATGTGGAAGTTATTCAATCCACAAGGTTTTGGTAAAATTATGGTTACCATGGCAATGCTTTGTCCGACAAACACAAAAATTATGTGTTCCACATCTATGCCTCAAGGCCATAATGTCTACCAAATTTAATTTCAATTGCTTCAAAACTGTGGAAGTTGTTCACTCCACAATATTTCAAAGAAAGCATGTGGTTACCATGGCAACGCTTTGTCAAGTACAAACACAAAGAGTGTCTTGCATAACTACACCTATAGATCATCATTGATACCAATTTTGAAATTGATTGCTTGAATAAAGCAAGCTTAAAGTTATTCAATCCACAAGGTTTTGGTAAAATTATGGTTACCATAGCAACGCATTGTCCGACAAACACAAAAAGCATGTCTTGCACATCTATACCTCAATATCATCATTTACCCTAAGTTTCATTTAAATTGCTTCAAAACTGTAGGAGTTCGCGACGCAAGATTTTGCAACAGACCGACCTCCCGACCTCCTGACCGACCGCCCGCCCGACCAACATCACGGTGATTCCTATATATCCCCTTCACACTATGTGTGGCGGGGGTATAAAAACAAGAGACGCGCGGGTCTAGTGCTCACCTGGGTATCGCAAGTTCACCTTTCACGCAGTCACTAATCTAAATTACACACAGCTCTACCAAAATTTGACCAGGCATTCTCAGGTAGAAGATGAACAAGTACAATTAGGGCCCAAATTCGGACCCCCCCCCCCCCATAGTATAAATTTTAGCTGTATCACTTCTGGTTCTAGAGAAAAACACTTTTTTAAAGATTCCTTAATTTGTGGGGATGGGGGGGGGGGCAGGAGCATGGTGCCCATTTTAACAAATTGAGATCCTAACCACCTAGGGATGCTACCTGCCAAGTTTGGTGAACATCCATCATGAGGTTTTCAAGAAGATGAAAATGTACAATTTATGCTCCAATTTGGACATCCCCACCCCTCCTCCCTGCCCGCAAGGGGGGCACCCCTGGATCTGATATCAAACAAACTTGAAACTACAGTTATCAATGTACTAACTCATAGTATTAACTTAGCTCTATCACTTCTGATTCTAGAGAAGATTTTTAAAGATTCCTTAATTTTGGGAGGTTTGGGTCTCTTGGGGCCCTCCAGGTGGGACACGGTGCCCATTCGAAACAAATTGAGACCCTACACCCCTAGGGATGCTACCTGCCAAGTTTGGTGAAAATAGGTCATGGGGTTCACAGGAAGAAAATGAAAATGTACAATTTATGCCCCATTAGGACCCCTCCCCACCTTCCTCCCCTGGGTCCCAAGGGGGGCACCCCTGATTCCGCCATGAACAAACTTGAAACTACAGTCATTAATGTACTAACTCATAGTATTAACTTAGCTCTATCACTTCTGGTTCTAGAGAAGAAGATTTTAGAAGATACCTTAATCTTTTATTTATTTTTTTTTGGGGGGGGGGGGGTTGGGGGCCCCTGGGGGCCTCCTGGGTGGGGCATGGTGCCCATTTTAACAAATTGAGATCCTAACCCCCTAGGGATGCTACCTGCCAAGTTTGGTGAAAATCCATCGTGATGTTTTCAAGAAGATAATGAAAATGTACAATTAAGGCCCCATTTGGACCTCCCCACCCCCCCCCCCCGCCCCAAGGGGGGCACCCCTAGATCTGCCATGAACAAACTTGGAACTACATTCATTAATGTACTAACTCATAGTTTTAACTTAGCTCTATCACTTTTGGTTCTAGAGAAGAAGATTTTTTAAAGATTCCTTAATTTTTTTTTTTGGGGGGGGGGGGTTCGGGGCCCCCTGGGGGCCCCTTGGGTGGGGCATAGTGCCCATTTTAAGAAATTGAGATCCCAACCCCCTAGGGATGCTACCTGCCAAGTTTGGTGAATATCGGTCTTGGTGTTTTCAAGAAGAAGATGAAAATGTAAAAAGTTTACGCACGACGGACGACGCACGACGGACCCCGGACGAAGAGCGATCGCAATAGCTCACTTGAGCCTTCGGCTCAGGTGAGCTAACAAAAAAAAAAAAACTAGAAATGTCGCTACGGCGACTGGTATGCCTCCGCCATAGTGTATGGTTCTCCTAATAGGTCTATAGTACAATGTCTTGACAATGTGTAATGACAGTTTCACATAATTGGCAAAATATTAAAATGACAGGTTTGACACAAATGTGCTGAATGTTCACTTTCCTTGAACTAGGTTTAATTGGATGAGTGACTAAATTGTCAGAGTGCTGGTATTTGGGGATTTGAGGATTTTCACTTGACTTCTGACCCTTTTATAAGTTTATGCACTGAGTAATTTACAAGGTATGGAGAAAAAGAGTAATTTCAGTATGGTAAAATATCTGTATTTACACCTGGCCTTTGTCCTTCGACTTTAAAGTTCTAAAGAGAATACTGTTGGGTAGAACATGCATAAATATGTAATAAGTTTCATGATGATACCTCAAGTTATTTTCCAGATATGGAGGAAGGAGGGAAATTTAGCACTTTCCCTTGACCTTTGACCTTTTGGCAAGAAACTTTCCACAATATATCTATTGGGTATTACATGTATATATCAAGTTTCAAGAAAAAAAAAAACCTGCAGGCATTGCATAAATATGAACGAAGTAGTGACATTTTGAGGAGTTGACCCTGACCTTTGACCCCTGACCTTTGACCCATGATCTCCCCCCCCCCCATTCCCTAGATAATCACTGCCAGTCAGTAAATGCATATACTATAAAGTCCCACGAAGATACCTAGAACCATTTGCAAGATATGGAGAAAAGCGTACAATTTCAACATTTTGACTTGACCTTTGACCTCCTAACCCGAAACTCTCTCTGGAGAATCTTTATTTGGTAGTTCATACATACACTAAGTTTCAAGAAAATACCTTCAGGCATTGCATGGATATGGGGGAAATAGTGAAATTTCGAGCATTTGACCTAGACCTTTTGACCTTTGACCTTGAGCATGTGGACCCAAAAGTTGATAGGTACAAACAACTTCACCCCCTCATACATATACCTGCTAAGTTTCATTAGGATACGTCACACGTTTTTTTAGTTATGCTGTCCACAAAATTGATTACGGACGGACGGACAACCCGAAAACATACATGTAATGCCTCTGGCACCACTTCGTGGCGGAGGCATAAAAACATGTATAAATAAAGTCTGTTAATCTAACATTGAAGAGACACTTTTCCACATCTTTCATACCATGGTGATTTCTCCCACCTAATATTGACATGTCATGTCCTTCAATACTAACATTCAAGTGTGTTGTTGACCATGTTCATAATGCCTGGACAAACAGCAAATGCATTTACCCCTTGTGGCATTGTGGAGCTTCTTCCCCACAACAATTATACAGAGGCTTGGATATAAAATTAGGCACAAAGAATCAGTTTATCATTGAGTACCATCATATTTACCCAAAAGCTCTTCCTCTGTTTGTTTGTTTGTTTTTTGTTTTTTTTTGTTCAGCAATACAATTGCTAACACAAATCAGCAACTACACCAAAAAAACAAATGGAAGGTTTGCTGTTCATACAGGTATTCCACAACATTTTTGCCCCACAATGTCTAGTTATCTATTACTGTATTTCAATTCTTTCAAATGAGAAGTGAGCTGAACACTAAATGTATTTTGACAAGGGATGAATACCAGGATGGGGTTCTGCTTCCCTGATGTGCTGTTTGTCCTGCGCTGACCAAGAGCATTCTTGATGTGAGTTCTGATCTGGACATCAGTCTTACATGGCATCATAAGTGACTGGACAAGCTTTATCTTGTTGTCAAACTTGCCAAACTGCTGTAGTCCCCTGGCAATAAGGCTGCATAGTTGAGAAACAGAAAAAGAAAAACAAAGAGGGCCTGACTGCTGTTCTGGACTGTCTATAATCCAGGATAAAATCTGCAGTTGGGTTGATGACTTGCCCTAGTCAGGTATGGAGCACAATTATGGTACGAACACAGTACCAACCCTCACCATTCTGTACACTATGTGAATATAAATGTATGCACCAATAAGGCATTTCTTGGTACAGCAGTCTCATTTGTGTTGTGTCACGCACAGCATTTCTTGACCATATGTGTGTAGAGCGTGTCTCATTCATGTTACAGATTATCCATATCACATACAGAGCATGGTATGTCACTCTACATCTGCAGCTGTCAATTTGACCCCCCTCTTCAGATCTCAGCCGCCAATGGCATAAGAGCTGCAAAATTTTGAGCTTTTTGGGGGCTAACATGCATTTGTTATGTACAAAAGATTACATAACTTCAGAATGGTGTACCCAGACGTCGCAAATTTGGTCTCATAATATGCAGAAGACTGCAAAGAAAAAAACGTCATGAAATGGCATGGCAAAATCTTTGCACATAGTGGAATCATCGCGTGAAATGTCTCTCCCCCATGTAGTGATTACTGTTAATGCAGAAATATTTACGCCATGTGGTATATTGATTTTTGCAAATTTCATGGTCCTTTTTGGACAGCAGGAATTCTAAAGTATCTTCACTATTTTCTATGCACAGAACAGGTCGAATTGTGCATTACACCAGCTGATGTTGTACTAGTTCTGGAGTTTGTACATGTGTGTGTGTAAGTGTGTGGCGTACATGTATGTGTCCTACATGTGTAGTACTATCACTTCGTAGCCAATGTTACCAGCAAAATTGCACAAGATTTTTTGCAAACATGTCTCTTCCCTCCCCACATGTCACTTTGTTAGTTAAATCCATGTTTAAATACCAGGGCAATTGGGCAGTGCAAAATGTAAATCAGTCTTTATAGTGCATGAAAATTTCAAATCAAATTCTGCCTTTTCTGTGAATTGGATGAGAACATATGAGCACGCAATTAAGAACATGCATACATATGTTTTACCTGCTCAGCATGTAAATATAATCTCATGAAAAATGAAAAAATGTTCACAGCCGTGCATCACTTTAGTATGTTGGGTAGTACATGTTTGGTTGGGGTGTATGTGTGGTGCTGGTGTAAGGTCTTGTACATGGCATGCATATTACTACTTGAAGTCGCACACTGTACACTGCACACTTCATATTTAAAACAGTGCTATTATACTGTAACATACTGCAGTTCCTTCAGAATTTACATCCATTTCAAAGACTTTCTGCTGGAAACTATGTTAACAGATCACGTTTCTTTTGAAAAATTTTCTTCACATTTAATTGAAATGCCTACCCGATTATCAGGTTGACATAACATACATCGTAACAGTTTGATCAGTATCAATTAAGCAGAATACACAATAAAGTGCTTCCAAATTTCAGACTGCCATACTGAATTCATAATGAATGACACTGAGTTATCTTATCACGTGATAGAAATTCACAAGCACTAACGTCTGACAAATGGAACTTTATAACAGTACAGACAGTTTTGCTTGAAAAAACGTGTCCAAAAACATCCAAGGGCAGAGACAGTTGCATAGTCTGCCTTTTAAGTTATTTCTTCAAAGGGAAATTTCAAAATGGAAGTGACAGCAATGTGACTAAAAAGAGCCATGCAGACTTCAGAGTGTTATTTCTATTTTCTATCTGTTTCTCATATTTCTCTGTACCAGAAAAATATTTGTGATAATGTAATATGCAAATAACAAAGTTACACTATACAGAAAAGGAATAACTTTAATCATACAATCAAATTTTAACCTTTCAATATGTAGTTACAAAGTAAGAGAAACATAATGGAACCTACATGAAGCAAAGCTGTGGAGTGACCAAAATCTAAAAATGATAACCTACAGTGTAGTAATCACACCAATAATTTCTGTACATCAAGAATTGCCTAATTTGTCTTTGAACAATAGATATACGGGAACTTATGTTTGTATAAATGTATGCATGGAATAATTTGTTTATTTTCATATTTTGCATTGTGTCAGAAAAAAAAAAATGTTGGATATCTGAATTAATCATTTATTTGTTTTACCTGTCAGATTCAAATTATATTGTGCTCAATTAGTTTGTTCAATTGACTATTTCATTTATGTATGAAAAAGAAATTCAGGAATAAAATTAAAATCAAAATCAAATCATTGCTTGATAAGAAGACTGCTACAGTTCATTATGTCACTATGGACATGACAAAAATATGAGTTCAACGGAATTTCATTTGCATGAGAAGTACACACTCCTTGGATTTGCTGCTGACATATGCAAGGGCAAGATTATTCCCCCTGCTTTCTGAAAGAGGTAAGTCAAGGGCTCTTTTATTATGTTAGAAAAATTAGATTATGTAGAATTTTCTTCATATTTTCTGTATACTGTTGTCCATAATGATGGCATGAACTGTACTAGTCTTCTTATTTAGTGACGACAGCACTGAACTTTAAAATTCCGACCTTCTGAATCGATTGTCTGATTTTCCTCCAACTTTCAATCATGCATTCAACTACTATTGCTGCTTTCATTCAATCAACATCTCTATTTGGATTTTGGTTTCCGCTAAGCCATTAATCCTGTACTGCATTCTCATCTGTTTCTACTCACTGGTCCTCAGACAGCGTAAAGATGATCTTGTTGTTTGTCTCAGGGTAGAAACCATTCTTAGGGAGCAGTTCTGAGTACAAGAAGACAGTGCTGTTGGCAATAATTCTAGCAGCTTCCATTGACACTCGAGGAGGTCTCTGACGAGAGCCTGTAGATTTTGCTGAAATTTGATTTGCAAAAACATTTGAGAATGGACATTACCATGGGAAGGTTTTGAAAAGAAACTTTTGAATTTTCAGTCGACAAAAAGATGGTATTCTCAAATACAGACAAACCCCGTTATAACAAGGTCCGGGGGACCAGCGATATAACCTCGTTATAACCGGTACCTTGTTATAACCGTACACATCAAAAACAAAGAAAAACATAAGCACAACGTCATATACCCATTACTGAAACTTAAGAACATCCTTTGCGTTATTTCACAATTATGGATCATTATTATTGAGAGAATAAAGGGAAATTATTTGTGAAATAGACGAAAAAGTAGGGGTTGAAATGAGTTAATTCTTTAGTTTTTTTCCAAAAATCTCTTCGCATAATAATTGCACATTATGTTCTTGAGAAGTATTGGCCTATATTATATTCGTGATTCTTTCTACACCTATCTCTTCTTCTTGTGTTGAACCATTCTGAAAGAATTATATTTTTTCGCTTGTGAAATACAGTGTAAAATGACAATGAACAAAATCAGATTGTATAAAATGCATTTGTTAAGTTTTTCTAAACACCAGCGCAAATAGAGTAACACACATGCGTCGTTCACCGTAACTTGCTAGGTATTTTACATTGTTGGTGCCCAGCAGGAATGCGATGATTTCATGAATCATTTCAGCTGTAATTTTATACAATGTATGATCGTTGCGCCCAAAGGGGTTTAAAATGCGTTCTTTATTTTCTTCCGAAAATCTCTTCGCGTTTTGTACATCCGCTTTTGAAAATATGCAACAGGATTGAATTTGGAAGGTTGTGATAATTTTTACGCATATCTGTACCTTGTAGATCATCTGAAATAAAGAAAAATCTTCTTTGTGAAATGGAGTGTTAAAATTGTTATAATGAACAAACCCAGATCTATTCAAACTGTTAAATGCGTTTGTTTCTTTTTCTGAACACCAATAAAGTAGCTTACAGGGTTCATACACTTCCACATTTTCCAAAATTCCCTGACTTTCCATGACTTTCCAGAGTAGAAAATGTAAATTTCCATGACCATTTTACACGATGTACACATCTTATTCTAAAGTGAGTAAAAATACATCATCATAATACTAGGAAGCAAAACACAAAACAAGTGTGTATACTCGGTTATACACACTTATGCTTTGTTCTGAAAGAAGCTCCTTAAAGGGAAATTTTCCCCCAAAAATCAATGTGGATTAGGTGAGTAGAAAACAATTTTAGAAACCCAACAGTAAAATGTTGAGCAAATTTTGATAACCCGTTAACAAGAATTATGCAAAATTGTGTACATGTTTGGACGGAGCTATGCCAGAATATGTGATATCACAAGAGGACAATTCTCCTTTGAATTTGTACATATAATTTCACAATTTTAGTTTTTTTCTTGGATATCATAATCCAGTTGATCAAGTTCAATAATAAATGTATGCACAATCATCTAAGCCCTAATATCCTCAAGTATAAATGTAGAGGGAAGATGAATTTCCATAAAAAGTGAAAATTTCGTGAAATTTTTGTACAACTCCAATAGATGTAGTTGTCATGTTGTGACGTCACAAATATTAGCACAGTGCCACCTGAAAGGTCGGCATACAAGAAATTAACCTGAACTCTGAAAAATCATATCTCTTGATTGGTTAATCCAAATTTTATTCACTCAGTTTGCATAAATGCCTATGGAAGCTTCCCCTAAACTAAACCAGTATAAAAATATTCAAGCAATAAAGAGGCTGGTTTCTAGTACTTACAACAAATTGAGTAAAGTACAAATTATGGCAATTGCTTAAAGGTATATCTGGAGTATCCACAATGTTGAAAAATCTTTTGAAAGAGTTCCTATCAGTTTGTTTCCCACCTGAAAGAATCTTATATTTGAATTGTTCCATGAATGTTTTGCCATGAACAAACTTGAAACTACAGTCATCAATGTACTAACTCAAAGTATTAACTTAGCTCTATCACTTCTGGTTCTAGAGAAGAAGATTTTTACAGATTCCTTAATTTTGGGGGGTTTGGGCCCCCCTGGGGGCCCCCTGGGTGGGGCATGGTGCCCATTTTAACAAATTGAGTTCCTAACCCCCTAGGGATGCTACCTGCCAAGTTTGATGAAAATCGGTCTTGGGGTTTTCAAGAAGAAGATAAAAATGTAAAAAGTTTACGCACGACGGACGACGCACGACGGACGCCGGACGAAGGGCGATCGCAATAGCTCACTTGAGCCTTTGGCTCAGGTGAGCTAAAAAGTTTACGCACGACGGATGACGCATGACGTATGACGGACGCTGGATGAAGAGCGATCGCAATAGCTTGAGCCTTCGGCTCAGGTGAGCTAAAAATGGAAAAAAGTACACTCACAAAATGTGTTCACTCATGGCATTGACTCTTATCATTTCTGGTTCTACAGAGAGAATTATTTCACAAGCTTCTCTAAGTTTTAGGGTCTTGGGTGCCTATGGGTTCTCCAGTTGGCTGGGTGCCTATGGGTTCTCCAGTTGGCATGGTGACTCACTGACTAAATATAGTCACCTACCAAGTTTGGTGAAAATTTGACCAAGCATTTTCAAGAGGACGATGAAAGTGGGAAAATTGGTGCCACAAGTTAGAGAACAAAATTGTGAAGATCTCTTAATTCGGGAGGCTTTTGAGGCCCCTGGGGGTGAGGGCATTGTGCTCATTTGGACAAACTGCGATCCTATCACACACGGATTGATACTTGCAAAGTTTGGTGAAAATCCCTCAGATTTTCAAGAAGAAGCTGAAAATTTATAAGTTTATGCAAGATGAACAATGCACAATAGATGCCAGATGATGAATGATAACACTAACGCACTTAAGCCTTTAGCTATAATAGGTGAATTAAAAAAGCAAAAACAAGACAAAACAAGGAAAAGTAGAAATTACGCGGTGCGTAATATATGTCCCCGCCGGAAGTAGCATTTTGTAGCCAATGTACAATATAGGTAAAAAAATCAAGGTCAAAGGTCAAAGAAGTCAAAGGTCAAAATTCTGTGTAGAAGTTTTGAAGCCCTCACCTAGTGCCATCACTTAAAGCAAACGGAATTGAAATCGGGTTACAAATGGCAAAGGAGTAGCATTTTGTAGCAAAATGTACAATATAGGTCAAAAATCAAGGTCAAAGATCAAAGAAGTCAAAGGTCAAAATTCTGTGTAGAAGTTTTGAAGCCCTCACCTAGTGCCATCACATAAAGCAAACGGAATCAAAATCGGGTTAGAAATGGCGAAGGAGTAGCATTTTGTAGCCAATGTACAATATAGGTCAAAAATCAAGGTCAAAGGTCAAAGAAGTCAAAGGTCAAAATTCTGTGTAGAAGTTTTGAAGCCCTCACCTAGTGCCATCACTTAAAGCAAACGGAATTGAAATCGGGTTACAAATGGCGAAGGAGTAGCATTTTGTAGCAAAATGTACAATATAGGTCAAAAATCAAGGTCAAAGGTCAAAGAAGTCAAAGGTCAAAATTCTGTGCAGAAGTTTTGAAGCCCTCACCTAGTGCCATCATATAAAGCAAACGGAATCAAAATCGGGTTAGAAATGGCGAAGGAGTAGCATTTTGAAGCAAAATGTACAATATAGGTCAAAGGTCAAGGTCAAAGGTCACAATTGAAATTCTGCATAGAAGTTTCAAAGCTCCCATGTAGTGCTATCATATAAAGCAAACAGAATCAAAATCAGGTTAGAAATGGCGAAGGAGTAGCATTTTGAACATTTTGATCACACACGGACGCACACACGGATGGACACACGGACACACGGACGGACACACACACGTACGGAGCCCGTTTCATAGTCCCCTGCTCGAACTCGTTCGGCGGGGACAACAAAAACTAGAGATATCACTATGGCGATTGGTATGCCCCTCTGCCATATCACATGTTTGTCCCATTGCAGCGTGTCTAGACAACGTTAGACAGCAGTTCTACATAATTGGGAACAGTGAAATGACATGTTTGCCACAAATGTTTTGAGTGTTTACTTTCCCTTCAACTAGGTTTCATTTGGCCGGATGGCTAAATTATTTTAGAGAGCAGGTATTTGGAGTTTGGAATTTGAACATTTTTACTTGACCATTGACCCTTGTCCTTTGACCCTATGGCCCACGATTCGTCAAATAATCACTAACTGGTAATATCTATTTTCATGACAATATTTCGAGCTATTTTCAAAATATGGGGAAAATTGTGACATTTAAAGATTTTTACATGATCTTTGATCCCATAGCCAAACTCTTTCTAAACAGAATCATTATGCAGTAATGCATGCATATGACCAGTTTGATTAAGTTTATACATTGAGCAATCTCCAAGGTATGGAGAAAAAGTGTAATTGCAGCATTAGCAGAATTTTAGCATTTTAAGCCCACCCTTGACCCCATGACCCCAAAATTCCCAACAGAATCATTCTCAGGCAGTACATATATACAGTATGTACTTCATGATGATACAAGCCATTTTCCAGATATGAAAGAAAAAAAGAAAAAATTTTAGCATTTTTTTATGTGACCCTTGATTGACCACAAGGCCCAAAACTTTCCCTATATAATTTTTATCTGGTTATACATGTACATACTGAGTTTAAAGAAAATAGCTTCATTATAGATATGTGAGAAATAGTGAAATTTTGAAGAATTTGATCTTTGAACTTGAGCATGTGCATTTAATAGTCGGGTTCATTATGTTTGAATTATAACTTTCGTTGGATTTTTGTGGAGAGTATGAAAACTACACATTTCTGGAAACGTTGTAGTATAAGTAATCACAAAAAGAATGTTTCTTTTTGCACCGTATCACTTACGGCCGCCATCTTGGATTTTACAAAATGGCTGCCATAAACAATGTTTTTGTTGATATATCTCAACTTCTGAGTGACATAGAGCTTTTATTTTGACAGCTACAGTACCATTTTCAAGGTCAAAGAATCCAATGCTCCTAGTTTCATGTGTGTTGAGACATTTCCTATAGCATTTCTTGCAAATTCTTCGCAATTTTGTGACAGATTACGCGATAGAGATTGACAAAGATTTTATTTAAGACTAATGAAGTGTCTACCTAGGTCGTCATGCAGTACCGGGTGTGGGGAGATCATCATGGTCAAGCCCCCCTCCATCCCTCCTGCTTAGATGGGAAGAATCTAAAGAAGGAACATTTGGAAATTTATAGGTGTTGTGATTATTTTCCCCCGATTCTTTTTTTCCTGATTTTGTTCTTTTTTTTTTGGGGGGGGGGAGGGGAGGTACAGCCTTTACCCTGTTCTGTAGCTCCTGAACCATACGTGAGGTTGTTCATATTGTTTTCTTTTGTGAAATACCAGGAATTCACATTAAGGAAGTTCTTCGTCTTTGATGTGAATGGCATGAGGTGATGTAGGCAAGCAGCACTGAGCTGAGTTTATGGTTATGTTAGGACAACTAGTGATGTAAGTGTTATGTAGGAATCACTGGGTAAAGTTTTTCTTCCATGTATGTGACAGACCAAGGGGGTGTGGTGTGATAAGATCAATGCTGATGGACCTTCTCAGAAAATAGGGCCTAGATACACCTGCTTCTATTGTGTGTCTTATCACTGTATTCTGTTAATGGGAAACAACTCTGGCCAATGGCGATGTGCAAATCACCAGAATGTTCCATGGTCTGTATGTACCACCATTCTTGAAGAAGGGCGTACCTTTGGTGTTCTTCGCCACATAGATAACACAGACTTGTCAGAGGACACTGCTGATGAAAAAGGAACCACCCATGGCACGATTATATACATCAGAAGGCACAGGTTCCTGGAGAACCAGTTGCACCATCCTCATCGATAGGCAAAGCCTAGAGTCTATCTACCATTCCACACCATGTAGATACAATATGTATGCTGCACTTTCAGTCGCAGCAGACGACTATAATTAATTCCCCCAAAACCCACGAAACGTTTTGAATTTCCAACCGTCATCGAGGCAGTGCGAATCGGGCGTTCTCATTTTCACCAAAATTCACCTCCTCATATCCCCGCTATACATTGACCAAAATCGCTCAAACTTTCAGTATCAATGTAAAATGATGATTTTTATCTACATACGAAAAATCACGAGAAATGATTGAGAACTTTTTAAGTTATTCAACATTTCACATTTCGCCGTCTCGGGAAACTACCCTCTGATTATTTCCAGACACATCTGGTTGCACCACTTGATATTCATGAAACTTAACATACATATTCATTAGACATGGGCGGACGTTAGCAGAGTGGTGTTCGCTTTGCCGAAGACCTATTTTTGAAGTTACAAGTGAAAATAAATGAGGTATCTTGTCAGAAATCTCAAATTATACGGGAGCAGCAAACGAGAATAATGACGTCATATTCTAAGAAAAACTGATTTGCGCTTGCGCAATGAATGGACTTTCCCATGCTGCTTCCATCCAGCGAGCTGATTGGTCGATGTAATGCAGCGTGCTGTTACTGTGCGATGCGAGGTGGCTGCATGCTGCGGATGCCTGGTACACTGTAGGGCCTACATATACGTGCATGCTATGAGAGTGGGCCGCGGGGTGTCGAGAAGTACAATGTAGCAGTGTGCTGCAGGGGACTTCGCCACCTCAAAAACAAGCACTTAATTACGTTATCAGAACTGGCCTATTAAAAAGAAAGTAGCAAAAATGTGAATATCTATCAGCTATGATACCAGCTATATGATATCAGTTGCAAATTCATGACATTGGATTATTCCAACTTTACGTAGATTTTACTGCACTAGTAAGTAACATTACAACTACGAATTCCCGGTACGAGTTACGATCAGAGTACAGCAGTGCCATACGGCACTGAAGTACAGGTGACGTGAGCGCAACAAAGATGTGGGTACGTGGGACTGTACCCTGTCTTCCCGTGTGCGAGTGACTATGAAATTTCGTGCTCGGAACGAAGGTAGAAAGTGCACTTCTTTCGATTATTTCCAGACATATCCAGATGCATGACTTCTCGAATGTGATATTTTAGAGTTCCGTATAGAAATACATACTTAGTAACATACTTGAAAATTTTTTGTTCACGAAGTAAAAATGTGAAATTTTAGTAACAATTTCTGACAATTATTTTCCGTTTTGAGAGTGAAGTTATGCTCCAGTTTGGAATATTTTATCGTCGTTATTTAAAAAAGGTTGAACATAATGGCAGGTTAAAGTGAGGTTTTTACTTTTCATAACTGTTTGGATTATCAAAAAATATGAATAAATAGTAAAGTTACAGCAGTTTTGCTGCGACACTTTCCTAGCGGTTTTCATGTGAAACGTGTTCATTCAAGAGGAAAGCTAGGTCAGGTCAAAATGAAAACAGTCAGTTAATTGCACCCGTCCGCTGCGACTGCTTTGTCAAGTCAATACCACAACTTGCGAAGAGAAGAGACCACATTGTCACCAGTGAAGAAATCTCAGAATGCTACCAGCTGTAACAACTACAGAAGGATTGTTGCACTTTCTTTATTTAGAATTGAAGTAGGGGGAAACATCAAGCAATATTCCAGGCTGAGCAATTTACAAATGTCTGACCCAGGCAAGAGCCATACCATTACTCCTAGAAGTGGCACATGAGTGGTCAACCCCGCTGACTGATCATTTAAGCAAGTCAACCGAGAAACCCGACTTTTGAAGAGCACCCTACAGTCATTTCATTATTCTGACATTGCTCTTTCTGAGAATGTGGTTCAATTGTTAGACCTATTACCAGAAATGCCCAGTTGTCCCATGACTGGGAGAACTTCATGTTGTCTTGGCTACTGTATGCGCTCTTGGTGCCTCCTGGCGTTGATGATGCTGTGATATAATAATCTCAGCATCAGTTTCTATATTTTAGAAGCTGATATCTTTAGGTGTGTAACAATGAGGCAAATCCTGAAATGTACACATTATAGGGTGCTCGTCATGCCCACGCCTATTCATATAATTATGTAGCTCTCCATGAAATGGCGCTGGAAAACTTCTTCAAGGAAAACCTACAACTGAAAGAGGTTTACCTGAAGGCAACACACCAAGTTGAAGCTGAAACGAAGCAAAACAAGCAAACACCACTCTATACTTGAGGCTTTGACCACTACTGATATTATCACGGCTTTCGAGGAATGGAACAAAAACAGATATAAGAATGCAATGTTCAAGGCAATGATGAATTACCTAAAAGTTGAAGCAATCCTATGCTTTGCCGCTGCAACCAGAAATGCTGATCAATCCAGTACCAGGTCAGAGATGACACAAAATATTCAAAAAAGCAGATTCCTTTCACAAAGAAAGTCGAAGGCTGACTTCACCTACTACCTTGCTTCAAAGACTCTAGAGTACTACAGTACAACACACAAACATGTCATCATGTCTTCTTCCGGGCATACCAGGAGCAACAAAGACTTATTTTCCAGGATAAGAATCATGAAGAGGTAGGCACACTGTTGATCTTTCATGTTGTCCTAGCATCACAGCAAAACTTATCAAATGCAGAGAAGGTTTTCTACTCTACAGACACAGATGTCCTTCTTCTTCTTCTTCTTCTGGTTAAGTATGCCTCAATCAATTAGCTGAAGATTCTTACAGACTGTTAGTGTTCTAATAGTCATAGCAAATATAGTCACTAGTGTTAGTTATAGCAAACTTCGAGCTCATGCTGAAGAACACGTTCATATTCATGACCTCTGGGTTATGGATATAGAACCTATATTATGGAGAGCCATAGGGCCAGCCTTCTATGAATTCACTGGTGCTTACAGCACTGGAATATGATTTCTCGTATATGCATAGCAACCTGGCTGCAAGTTTATATGAAGGCAGAAGAGATGTAATCAGTTTTCTGCAGATGCTTTCCACAGGGGCTGAAAGGACTGAAATTTAGTTGCTGGCTACTCTGGCAAGCTTTGTCTGTGAAGCCTACTCCCCCAAAGGCATCTACATCAGGACTATCTCCGAACTGCGATGGCATCTCTTCTGCAAGCATATGGCAGAAATTGACAAGCTACCTCCCACCCTTGGAGCTGTGAGACATCATATCCTACGAGTCCATACCCAAGCCAGAGTGAGAGGACCCACCAGCATTGCTCTACAGGATCCTCAGTTTGATCCTCTGCAGTATATGGCTACCACAATGAGTCTGATGGCCTGCTGAAACCAACCATGACAGATGTCCTCCCAGATCCAAAGGCCATAATTGAGATGGTTAGCTGTCAATGCAAAACAGACTGCTTTTAATTCTGCCAGACAGTCTTGCAGAACAAAGAACTTAACTATCCTGCACTGATCTGTGCTGGTGAGGCAGTGAGTGTCAGAATGATGAGGACACTCAGAGCAAGTATAAAACTGATGATGATGATGATGATGATAATGGGGATGATATATGTAAAGAAGGTTGCCCGTTTCTGCTATGAGGAGATTCTGGGGTTTTTTTAAATTTTTTTATGGACACTATGTTAGTGGAACATTCATGTCTGATCATTCGTAAACACAAACAGTTTTCATATGGTTGAATCTTGTTTATCAGTTTTTAGCATTGGATTCCTTTTTAATATTAAAAAAAAAATGGTTTCCTCCAAGATCTACCCATTTCTATCATGACGTGCATGGTTTCTCCTCGGTGGAACATTTAAGTATGATCATTTGTGCAACAATCAATGAATCAGAAAATGTAATTCAGGTGAGTTTATGATTGAATCTAGATTATTTTTATGTTACCACTGCATTTCTTTGCTGGTGAGGCATTGAGTGTCATAATGAGGACACTTAAAGCAAGCACATTTAATGTATGGACTGAAGGGAGACGATAATGGAGATTATAATATGTACAGAAAGATGTTGCCTCAAAGAATAAACCCAGTCATGAGGGGTATATTGGTTCGCAATGGACACTAACTACCAAAGTGGACATTAAAGTCTGATTACTTGTAGAACAGTCAATGAAACAGAAAATGACAGTTTATGATTGAATCTACAGCATAGATTTTCTTAAGCCATTCTATTTCTGTGCCGAGGCAGCGGCGAGTGTCAATATAATGAGGGTATTCAGACCAAAAATGAAACTGACGATGACAATGATTGAAATGAGATGGAAAGAAAGTTGGCTGCCTCAGAGATTAAACCAATTTCTGTCAGGAGGACCATGCTGGTTCTTTGGTTAGACACAACTCATAAAACCCGATCCAATTAATCACTTTGATGGTTAATTTTATGTTGATTACTTTAGAAAAATGGTCAGTGTCAATTTGCAATAAAAAAGAAAAAAACAAAAGTAAAACAAATATAAAATACATAAGAAAATCTAAAAAAAAATACATAAGAATTGAAATGACTTTTAGAAATTTTTATGATGTACAATTGTTGAATATGCTAAAACAGATATACAAAGCAGAAAGTAGACTCTCAATTATCTTATTAGGCTAAAATATGATCATGGGCTTAATTTGCATACTTGATTGATAGTCTAAGATTAGAAATGTATTAATTCAAAAAATCTTATGACACAATCTTGTAGATTACGGGTGTCATGCATGCCAAATTTCGTCGCGATCGCACCACTGATGGCCAAGATCTCGGGGGCGGGGCAGTTTTAGCACAGCCAAAAACGCCTGGACTCATTGGGGGTAATGGAATATTTATATCTGATTACTTAATACAGACAATGAAATACAGTATGAAATGTCAGTCAGGCAAGTTCACAGTTGAATCTGACTATTTTTTTAATGCGGCTTCCTCTGCCATTGGAATTCTTCTTGGTTGCCTAAGAGATTAAATCCATTTCTCTCATGATGAGCATATTGGTCCCACAGCCATGGACACAAACTTATTGCAATGTTCATGTCTGGTCACTTGTAAAACAATTAATAAAACTTAAAATGTCAGTCATGTGAGGTTATTGTTGAATTTAGCCTATCCATTTTGCTACCATTGCATACCTGCCAACATTTCAAGATGAAATATCTTACACGTGGATTGCAAAAATCTTATTTCATATGCAAACTGAAGTTAAAAATCTTACTTTCAGTCAAATCTTCAGAAAATACACATGAAAGGTATATCTAAACATTTTTTTTTAATCGTATTTCTCTGACAGAAAATCTTATTTTGCTATTTTTAATGTAAAAAATCTTACTGAATCTGATAAAATCTTATTAGTTGGCAAGTATGCCATTGGATTTCTTGGCCCTGAAAATGGTGGTTTTGCTGTCAAAATCAAATTCCTGGGTCATTTAGAAGTCAATATATTGAAGAAAACATGTTTTACGGCAGCCATTTTGGAAAAATCCAAGATGGCAGCCATATAGGTATCAGTGCAAATGGAAACATTGTTTTCCTGATTGCTTATACAATAACCTTTCCAAAAATGTATAATTTTGATACTCTCAAAAAAAAATTCGGCGAAATTACATAAGGAACCCGACTATAAAAGTTTATAGGCACAACTTCGCCCACTCATATACATGCCAAGTTTCATTAGGATACCTCAAACTTTTTTTTTTAGCTACCCTGTCCACAAAATTGATGAGGACAGAAGGACAGACGGACATAAGGGTGGATGGACAAACGGACAACCCCAAAACACAATAGGCGTTTTCACATCAGCCCGATGTTTCGAGATAGCGCGCTATCTTCTGACTTGGGAAATTTTCCCGATAGCGAGATAGCGCGCTGTTTGATAATGTGAACACAAATTTGCGCGCTAATTGTATCGCTCTGATCGAGAAAATTTCTCGACTTGAACTCGGGAAATTTCTGAAATAGCGGGAGAGTAGCGCGCTATTGGATAATGTGAAAACGACTCGAGAAATTTGCGCGATGAATTCCATCATTCCTAGCGTGTGTGACCCGATCGACCGAGGCAAACTGCACACAAAGCATGAGGAATTTTTGAGAGGGCACACACGTTACTGATGCTGTTTGCACATACTCAGCTGTCGAATTTGCTATTTTAAAATTTTTAACTATTCGGGCTACCCCCTCTTCGGGCTGATGTGAATAAGAAATGAAATAGCGCTCTAATTCGCAATCGCGGAAAATTTTTCGAGCTTGGATGTTTATCGGGCTGATGTGAAAACGCCTAATGCCTCCAATGACATTTCTTAGTGGAGGCATTAAAAAACAACCAATAGTTGTATAAATTTGAAATTCAGTGATGATAAGTGATAATAGGTACATATATGTACATGTAAAATTAAGACAATTTGAATGCTAGTCAGTTACAAAGAAGTGGTATGGCACTGTACACACACCTAAAATAGCAATCTCCGTCACAGAGTTATGACACTGCTTGTCTTCAATTAATCTGTTTTGTTTATACACTGTACCTAATTCTAGATTTGTTGACACTCGGTGCAATTGTGCAAGGACTGTATATGTGAATGTTCAATGACCACTTCTTTATTAAGTCTATAAACATATACAATTTGTAATTTCACTGGACTGCAATTAATACCATTTGTAGCCTTGTAATGTAACTCGTCATCAACATCATCTCCTTTGGGGGGTGTGTCAACGATTCGAAGGGCTTCAGTCAGGTTGCAGGAGCGGAAATTTGAGTGAAACTGGAGATGGGCACCACAGGACTCCCTTTGTGTCTTGACACCTTCCTCATTCACACAGGCCAGCAGCTCTAGCTCCGTCTAGGGGACAAGGAGCAGTAAATCAACTAACGAGGGCAGGTCTCTCAGTTTAGGAATATTAGCTTAACTTACATCTATAATGCAAAATGTGATGGCCTTTTACCTACGGCACTAGACTATTGATCAATACAATCAATAGTGGTATTTTTATCTAGGCCTGGCCAAAAGTAATGCTGGTGTGTATGATATTTGTTTATAATTGTTGTTCTACACATTTTGCAACAAGGCACAAATATATCTGGTGGTTTATTTACATTGAGCCAAGGTTCCCTTTACCATTGAAACAATGAAAACATAATACCTCCAGGGAAACTTCATGGCTGAAACATTTAAAAAAAAAAAAAAAACTGCTAAAAATGTTAGATGCTAAAGCTCAGAGTGCATACCAGTAGGTACATATTAATTAATGCTATAATATATTTACCAGAAATTGTTTTGACTGTTCAGCATACTCTGACAGCTTTGGTTTCTCCCTAGTAAGAAGGTGAACTTGACACAGAAGTTGTACATGCTGGAAATGAAAATGATGAAAACAAAAGTAGGACAAATTGTGTTATAAGGAATGATATGACTGTCAGATCAGCAACAAAGTGCTATTCAAACCCTTCTTACTTGCATATCCAGTCAGTTAATGACAGAATGTTTAACCCTAACTAGGCCGGGCTATTTAGGTAGATCATAGAGCCGGGGGGGGGGGGGGGGGGGGGGGCCTCCCAGGCCCCCCCTCCAGATCTCGGCCGTCGACCGCGCGATCGAGATGAAAATTGGCACACACATTGCCTGTGATGTAATCTAAAGTACCACAAAGTTAAATTTTTTTAAAATCATCATTTATGCTAAATTATGCTAATTTACACATAATGATGCATGAAATCAGACAATTTGGTATAAATCACTAAATAAAGCTCAAAATGGGCACATTTTTTGTGTATTCTTTTTAGTGTCCTGAGCAAATATAAGAGAAAAAAATTGCGCCATTAGAAAAAGTTTAAGTATTTTATTGTTTTTTGAGTTTCTTATGTATTTCTTTGTTTTTTTCGACTTTATGTTTTTCATTGTTTTTCGATGAAACTTGTCCGCGACATTGTTCCGAACAAGAAATATGTTATTATTTGATTTTAATCAATAAAACCCCAAAATAATCATGCTTTTATGAAATTTGCCTGTAAGCACAGTTTGCATTGAAATTGTACACGAATTCACGTTTTTGAGCAATTTTTGGTCTGACATGCACGTACATATTTATGCGCAACTTCGGAACCACGTGCCCGGGCATCCCAAATTTGGTGTCAAAAGATGCGGGAGACTCGAAAGAAAAAAGTCATGAAACATCGCGGCAATAGCTTTTCGCGTTAGTGATACATCGCATGGAACGTCGAGGGGGGGCCTCAGAGGCCCCCCCCCGCCTAGTTAGGGTTAAGAGTACAGTTGAACCTCTATTATCCGGCCTCCCTTTATCCAGATCTCTCTATTATCCGGACGCAATCTCGCCATGATTTTTTTATCTTTTGTAAAAATTACGGGAGGAAAGGGGGATTCCCAACGGATACATTTCTTAATAATTATTTAGGTAAATCATCCCAAGAATTTATAAAAGAAAATGATTTCATTCTTGCAAACACGAACCTCTATTTTGGGGTCTGTTACTGAGTGTAACAATGAAAAGGTTGCAGTATAGGCCTAAACATTACTACATGTGGTACTACAATGGGCTACGTCAGTACATGTACATGTGTATGTATATGTAGACTCTACATGTATAAAGCATTGAGTCTCCCGTATCCGGCCAAATCCCTTATCCGGACGAGCCCCGGTCCCGACTTGTCCGGATACGAGAGGTTCAACTGTATACGATTGTGTTCTTTCACAAATTCACTTTCCTTCTGATACTAGATCCTGAAGATATATCTCATGTCATCTTTTCTGATTATCCCTGCATACAGTGATATTATGATGATGTCAAATACAGTGTAGACTAGTCTTGAAAAAGTTCATCAGGGGACTGAAAATCACAACAGAGTACCTCCAGTCCCTGATACTTCTTTTCTGTTCAGAGTGACATTAAACAGTGACAGTATTTTCCTGGTAAGACTTTGTGAGTTCACTGTCACCCATCTCACCTGCTGCATCTGCTGCTGGAGCTGAAAGAGCTCTTGCACCCCAAAGGTGAGGGCAGGGAGAGGTTTGGGCTGAAAGTCAAAGCCTTGGCAGACAGCCTGCTGTACTGGCTGCATCACCACCAACTGCCCCTCGGCACGTTCCACTGCAGTGGCTACCGACTGGAATGCTTCTGATTGCCCTGTTGGTGTTGACACAGATGGCAGCAAGATGGATGGCAGAGAGGAAGGTGGTGTTGACGTGGACTGCACAAGGGTGGATGTATCAGATGTAGAGCATGTTGCTGCTCCTGACTCAGGGACAGCTGGAGATGAGAGAAGCTTGCAGGGGGACAGTTTCTGCTTCTGCTGCAGCAGGTTTCCAATGAGAGTAGGCTGTGGCTGCTGGTCAAACTTCTCCATGTCAAAGTCTTCCAGCCAGTCCACCTCATCCCCATACTACAAAATGGATTGGACGCAAAGAAATGGTTCACAAATGATTCATCACGCGTTACCCCGGGGTACCGTAGTACCCCGGGTAACCGCGTTGTGTAGCGCCACCTCACGTCCACTCGAGGACAGCCAGAGAAAAATGCATGCACTGTGTGTGCGTGTACATAGCATTCCCATGCCACTGCATGTTATACTATGCGTGCATGGAAGCTGCGATCCCACTAGCGTGTGCTTTAGTGCAGTGCAGTGCAGTGGCTAGCGCGCACTAGCTCCAGCACCAAAATAATTTCCTCTTTTTGGCACCCAGGGTACAACCTTTTTAAAAAAATAAATAATTCAACAAAATGGCTTATTTTCATTTGGTGCCCCGGGATACCATTTATGTCATCAAATGGGACTGTTGAATGGCAAAATATAGTAACATAGAGATAGAAAATACTGTAGGATGGATGTGTACACTGTATATGCACAGCAGTATATGCAAGTGGATTGATAGATGGGCAGATGAAGGAGGACCAAAAAGAGAGTAAATAGCAGTTTGTTGTCAAACATATAGGTTAAGGATCACTATTTCCTGCACTCATATTACTGTAATTACCACTGCTTAATTTCAATTTTCAACTACATCCCCTCTTTCAAATAAGTTACCTTGGCACACACACAAAGAAATATATAATTAAGAAAAAAAAAAGGTGAAGTAGTTCAAATGGCAAAGGTTCCTCTTCACAAATTGCTGAAGGCTCGTAAGCTCCATGTTGAAACTGTACAACAAAAATCACTTACGGGCAAGCATGCTATTTTTATTTAATGGTAACCAGTATGATATTGTTCTCCATCGCTCATGTGATCATAGTGCTTTCTACATCTTTTGCTAGTGGAGATATCCAGTAAAATAAGCTGTACATAAAAAATTATGCACCAAAATAGTTAATCTATATGACTGTGTATTCCATTTCTATCTCTCTCTCTCTCTCTCTCTCTCTCTCTCTGCCAGAAGTTCTCATGTGGGTCCAGCCTAACAAGAGGGTACAAGTACTCAGACCTTGTAAAGGAAGTACAGCAGTATTTCTACAGAATGAACAATCCCATTCACATGTTGAATTGGTAGTTTAGTGTTATTCATTACAAATTAGAGGGAGTGTCACATGCAGTACTCAGGAGCTGAAAACTTCTGAAGTTATATGTACCACCCATCCTTTTATATGTATAATGCTCTAGAATACCACTTATGGCAATTCTTCTGTCAGGTGAGACACTTTTTATGGGTCACATACTGCAATTTGGCATTCAGACCACACTTAAATCAGCAATAGGAGGAATCAGGACAAGCTTTCCAAGATTTGTACTCACAGCTTCAACAACTTCATCCAAGAGTTCATTCAGCTCCTTCTCTATTCAGACAAATGACAAACAATATACAAACAAAACTATTACAAGTAGAAAGTGCAAGTAAACTGAAGTAGTAAGGATAAGAGTGATAAAGTAGCTCCCTTCACTGGCCCTGACAATTGCATACAGTCACGAAGGATGCCATATAATTCAACCACTTACTTTGATTGTTACATTTGGTACCAAAAATACCTCGTTCTGATTTAAAAAAAAAAATAAAATAAAAAAAAATGCAGCAATATGTCTGCAATGTACAGTCAAGAAGGATGCTGTAAGGGGAATAGTAGATCAATATTGTAGACTGATTATGATGTGTGAGGATCGATGGAGAGATGGAAATGTAATAAAGAAGAGGTAACGCTGTGTGCCGAGTTGGCAGAAGTAAAGAGGAACACCTTACGTAATCCTGGTGTCGATATCAGTCATTCTGTATGTTGTCAGACGTCCCCCTACATTTTGACATTTCTGGTCTATTCTCTTGGGGAAGCGCCTCACATGGTGGAAGTTACCATGGTAATGCATTATTCAATAAAAACAGGCATGTACTGACAAAAAAGGTGTCTTGCACATCTGCCTATAATGGTGACACAAAATTTGATCCTGCAACAATTGCTCCAGTCTTACTTTCTCCAAGGACTTAATGTTAGGGTTAGGCTTGTGGTAGGGTTTTAGGTCTAGTTTGATGTGAAAATGAGGATTAGGGTTAGGGTTATGTTTGTGGATAGGTTTCGTGTTTGGCTTAGCATGAAGATATTTCATGCCAACTGTCGCAGGAGTAAATGTCAAACGTGCCAAATCTTATGTCAATTGCTCAAAAACTGAAGGAGTAGTTTCATCAACAAGATTTTGCAACAGATTGACCCACTGACCTGCCGCCTGCCCAACTGACTTACTGACTGGACATCCGACCTAAGAGTGATCCCCCAAATCCCTTACACACTGTATGGTTCAGTGTCATGATATATGAAGTTCATGATCTTGACCACTGACATTAATAAACAAAATGATATCTTTGTGTAAAGGAAGTTTCCTGTATCATATTTATCATCACACCACATTACATTGTTTTCCCAGTTACTATAAGCTATTGCTGTAAAAAGAGTTTTAAGGTGGAGTTCAGTTTTCATTGATCATGACCTCTGACCTCTTACCCTATCATTTCTTTCAAAATATTATCTAATTAGTTCGATCATTCATCCCACATAATATTACCACTCTACATTCCAAGCTTAAGTTTTGACTCAAAATTACAATTTTAGCTCTGAAATTCAATGACTTCGAAAAAGTTGGCTCTAAATCTTGTCAGCGCCTCATGTACACAGCATAGGTGGCTCAAGCATCGAGAAAAATCACTCTAAAATCATGATCACATGATCTGGAGTGTATGGACAAATGCAAGGAAGAACGACCTGAAAGCATTATGCGTCCAACCTACATCAGGAAAAATAGCACATAAAACAGAGTAGTTCCTGTTTGACGACTGAGCTCCTGTGCTGTGCTAGTACACAAGACACACTGTCAAATTCTGGTACTTCCTGACATGAAGAAAAGTGCGTCTTTCACACAAATTTTACTTTACACAAAAGCAGCACTGAAAATGAGATGAATAACTTACTGCTAACACGAACTGCCTTATCAGTTCGGTAGTCTTCTTTATCCATTGTTTCTTCTTCTGCCAGGAAATTGTATTCAGGATCATTTTGTTCGTCATCATTTGTGTCCACGTTGGTCACATCTGAATTGTAGAAATATTGTACACTGTCATGTACTTAAAACAATAAATACTTGAGTATACTGATTACAGGAAAATGAATCAACTTCCTTGATAAATGTAGAAATATCATGCTTATCACATGAAAACAACTTTCCTTTTGCACTTGTTCATGGACATACCTTGCATAAAATTTAAACTGACTGGTAGAAATACAGTTTGAAAACACCAAATCTGCAAACTTTCTTTAAAGAAAATGATGCATCATGACTGACATCTCTTCCTTATGAATATATCGAAACATGCATAACAATATACCAGTAATGCTTAAAGTGAATTTCAACACCGTGTTGGCAACAACTGAATTGAGTAATATCAAAATAATGCTAGGATGCTTCATAGGAATTGGATCTAAAACAAATGAGTTATGGAATTTTGAAGTTTCACACCAATTCACAAAACAATAACATAAAGAGAACCTACAAATATACACCATGAATGTAGATTAAGTGGCATGACAATGTCGTACACTTTTGGGTCTTCCATTGAACTCCATACTAATCTTCACTATATTTCCTTCTTTCATATCAAATAAAAAACAAATAAAACCCCTGTATCCTATGCATGAATTTCTGTTGTGTTGCAATCATCTAGCAATTATGACTTTCACAAGGAAAATAGCTGTAGTTGCTAAACTCTTTGACATTTTTAGCACAAACAAGTGGGAAAGTTGTATGTTGATAATATCATCACCTCAGCTAAATGGCACATACAAGTGTATGTGGTTGTGGCAAATAACACTATTCTGAGAATACACAAGCTCTTAAAGGGACTGTACAGTACTGGTTGAGGTGGAGATTCATGTTTTGAACATTCCTAAGTGAGATAATGAGAAACCTCTTCTGAAATATGAAAGAGCATGTAATTTTAAGAAGGACTCAACGTGTATTTGATGAAAATTGGTTTTCAAATGGCTAAGATATCCAAAAAAGTGATAATAATAAAAGGCGACAGGCCACGCCTTTTATTAGGATCTTGTTGTTTCACCTTGTTTTTAGATATCTCAGCCATTTCAAAGCCGATTTTCATCAAATAAACTTTTGATACCCCTTAGAATTGCATGCTCTTTGACATCTCATAGAGTGGTTTCTGAATATCTTGCAAAATTTTAAAAGGTAAATCCTCACCTTAACCAGAATTGTACACACCCTTTAAATTCCGAAACGATATTCTAGTCCAAATTTGACGGCACTTCTACAATTTCATTGCACTCATTTTACTCTATTTTTTAAGTAAACCTGAATATGACGTAGAATCATATCATGCAAACTTCTCTTCAACCTATGGGGACAGTCACATTAACCTCATGTGATACATACTAGTGGGAATTCACACACATGCTGCAAGGGAAAGTCATGTCATGTTCTTTCAATCCTGTATTAACCTGATATTTATCAATTTCCACTATGAATTTAACCCAACTAGGCCGGGGGGAGGGGGGGGGGGAGGAATTGCCCTCTCAACATTCCACGTGATGTGTCGCCATCACAGAAAGCTATCGCTGCAATGTTTCATGACTTTTTTTCTTTAAAGTCTCTCGCATTTTTTGACACCAAATTTGCGATGCCCAGGCACCAGGCTCTGAAATTATATATAATTATGTGTATGCTTGTCATGCCAAAAAATGCTCAAAAATGTGAATTCTTGTACAATTTCAATGCAAAATGTGCTTACAGTCAAATTCCCCTCCCCCAAGCTCTATCATCTACCTATAAATAGCCTGGTCTAGTTAGGGTTAAGAAAGAAGAAACATGGTTTTGTGTCTCCTCGTGTACAAAGAGAAAGGATTGGTAGAGAACTGTTCTCAGAGTCAAAATATAATTACACTTTAGTCTACACATCTGACGATTTAATGATACTCAATCTACAATCATAATCTTGTGATTATACTTGTGATTATACTTTCAGGATACACATGAGGTATTCACAATAAATTCACAATCACTAAACAATCCAATATGCAATGAAGCAGAATACAGATATTGCAAAGGTCTTGGGCAAAAATCTTAAAGCATGTTTAGCACACCAGATTATATTGACTTTACTAATAGGAAAAACAGAAATGTCTTTATACCCTCCGTACGAAAGAGTCCGGCCAGCCATTTTTTCCATTCCACATCTTCATGATCGGATTCATACACATCATACATATCATGTTCTGCATCTGGCGCAACAAATGATGCCTCGATCGCCTCCAAAGGCTTGTCTATTGGACACTTGGATCTGGTACGATGAGCGATTATAGTGGCCTCCTAGTAGTCATTTGTGGCACGAGAGGGTTTTTCCACAAGAAAGAGAAAATATGTGACAGAAAGAAAGTGAGTATTCATTCACAGCTAAAATGTAGAAGAGATTAAAGACAGAGAGAGAGAGCCAAGAGTCTCACACTCACCTGAGTATTGCAAGCCTAGTTCACCTTCCATACATTCTTGCAGACTCTCACTCAAGAACATTGCAATCTTTGGGGGGCAGGGTGTGGTGGGGGCAGCTTTGAGAGCTGGGGGCATGGTATCCATTTGCACATTCTATCACATTGGTAAAAATACAGGTCTGCCAAGTAGGTTCTACACTGTATTAGAAAGTTTGACAATGCAGTTTGAAAAAACAAAACAAAACAAAACAAAACACAACTTATCATCTCTGATTCCAGAGAAGAATATTTATGAATATTCCTTAATTTGGGCAGTGTGGGCCCCCTGGTGCCCCAAAGGGTAGCATGGTGCCCACTCGAGCAAGTTGAGATCCTATCCCCTACAAATGCTACCTGCCAAGTTTTGTGAAAATCCATCATGTTGTTTTCAAGAAGATTAGGAAAATGTACAATTTAAACCTGCATTTGGATACCTCCTCCCCCAGATTCAAAGGGGGGGGGGGGCAAACCTGGATCTGCAATGAACAAACTGGAAACTACAGTCATCAACAATGTACTAATTCATAGTAACTTTGCTTTATCACTTATGGTTTCAGAAAAGATTTGTAATTATTTGCCCTCCTCTCCCAAAGGCCCCTAAGGGGAGCATGGTGCCCAGCTGAAGCAATTGAGATCTTAACCCCCCCCCCCCCCCCCCGACATGCTACCAGTCAAGTTTGGTGAAAATCCATCAAGGGGTTTTCAAGAAGAAGATGAACAAATACAATTTAAGTCCCCACTTGGACCACCAGTGACAAAGAGGGCAGGGTGGGGGGGGGGGGGGGAAGGGGGACACCCCTGATTCCACCATGAACAAACTTGAAATGTCATCAACATACTAACTCATAGTATTAACTTGGCTCTATCACTTCTGGCTCTAGAAAATATTTTTAAAGATTCCTTAATTGGGATAGGGGAGGCCCTGGGGACTCCCAAGTGGGGCATGGTGCCCATTTGAACAGAATGAGATCCTATCCCACTAAGATGTAACCTGCCAAGTTTAGTGAAAATTCATTATGGGATTTTCAAAAAAAAAGATGAAAACGTACAATTTAGCCCCCAATTTCAACCCCTCTCTTAGGCTCAGGTTAGCTAAAAAACATACAAACAAACAAACAAACAAACAAGCAAACAAACATGTCAGACAATAACTTTAACATAAATCACACTAATAACAGTAATTTTTTTAAACAACAGTATCATATTAACAATATCAGGAGAGCAAAAAGAATAAGGCATATTTTCAGAGTGCCAGGAGCACAAGAAGCCTTTGCTGAACAATGACTAGTTGGATTAGAATGCAATGCTAAAGAACCTCCTCTGGGTATCATATCATTGTACAGTGTAACCTGAGCACAACACATAATGCCTCCGGCACCACTTCGTGGTGGAGGCATAAAAATCTTTATCAAACTTGAATCAATGCTCCTCTGATATACTGTGACTATATTGGAAATACGTACCATAGACTGAACTTTCTCATCTCCACAACACAAGGAAATGGTGAATGGCAAAGATTAAAAAGGTGAACAGTGAAGGTACAGCCTACTGCACAAACGGGCAAGCTGATCCATATACAGTGATGTTGACTGCTCTTGCATTGCACTATCCTGCAACAGAATATGCCTACCCCAGATAGTAAGGACTACTTTTCAAAACTTCCGCTAATCTACACAGAAATTATCTGAGTACGCAAAAACAGTAATTCATATTAAATTCAACTAATCATTGAACATCAATCTGAATAAAATTAAATCACACTCACCTCCTTGTTTACTGCATCTAATTCACGCAAGAAGGTTACATCATCACCAAGTCTTTCTGGGTCTACTGGTGGTGGAGGCGGTCCCATGGGTATGGGGGCCACCTGAAGATGTCGAGCCACTGGACAAGGACTAGGCTTGGCTGTCTTGTCGGCACAATCTAGTTCTACAGTGGGTGTGGTTTCCAGTTCACTTTCTGCTATGCTGGCTTGAACAGATCGTGGAGGGGTGCTGGCACATGGTGAGCCAAAGTCACTCATCTGTGATGTTACACTCTCATAGTCACTCTCTTCTTTCTATTCAGATAAAGGGATGGAAAATCATATAAATCTCGAAACAGTAGCAGCAAGTGGCTGTTGAGTCCATGGAACCTCAAATTTGGTATGGCACTAAATCTAAATTGATATGCGTAGAGCCACAGGCAAAATAAAACAAAAACAACTGTTACATGAAGATTTTGTCCTTATTCAATTCTATATCACCCAATATTGTGAGCTCTCATCGGGCCTCTGCCTCTGACTTGCTAACAAGCAATTTGTACACTTGGCAAAACTGCAAGAAACAGAAAACACTATGAGAGCCCCCTCTTGGTAACTAACCTTTAGCAGCCCATTCTAGCTGTGTTGTAACACACAATGAACTGTTTACTTTTGTACAAACCCATTCATCACATATATGATGAAGCATGTAGTGAATGTGGATAAGATGAACTATTCATATCTGCAGTAGTTGAGTGCACATCTTAATTTCATATGGTTGAGATATACATGTTTTACCACTGAGCTACAGAACAGTCCAGCCAGACCATCTAGAGACTTAAAATAAATGTCATCAAACAAGACATGTAATAAGAAAAGAAACCAAAGTGCTGATAAATCCCTTTCTTGAAACAATGTATCAAATAAGAGAGTGCTTCAAAGTGTTGAGAAAAGCTCCTCTTTTCAAGACAATACTAATAAAGAAAGTGTCCTGAATCCACTGAGAAAACTTCAGTCACTTCTCATCTACCTCTGGGGATTGCCGGACAAAGAGATGTAATCTCACTTGTAATCAATGATCGCCTGTATAATTCAGACATTGGAGTAGTAAGTCTTATTTGCCCCATGGGCAATAGCTTCCAAAGGGCATGTGATGTACTGACAATGGTCTTTATTATGCTGACAGTGGGGTTTATACAGGCTGACACTGTCCTATTCAGTGACCAGGGCTTATCATTCATTGATCAGATGACAAATGATCACTCATTTGATTGAGTCCGACATAATACCAGGGTGCAGGAACCCCAAATAGTGAGTAATGACAAAACATTTACAAGTAACTCATCAAGTCAAGTCTAATTCAATTTGATCTGTACACATCATATGTTTTAATAAAAGTCTAGTGGACACAATGTTTCACATAAGATTTGTGTGAAATGGGAATTTGAATTTTGATGATAGCTGGTGTGTGTGCAGGTGCACAATGCATGAAAGGTATGTCAACATGCATGAATGTTGAAAACCTGGTTATTGGTAACCATGGGTTTGAAATACATGCCCCCTGTACCTACATTATCTACCGAGCAAAATAAAACACCTAAAAGCCCCTGTAGGTTTGCCTATCACCTGAGATACAAGATAAATTGACCTGGATGCAACTTCATAGCCTGCTGAGATATGACCGCACGTTACATACACGTATCTACCAGTACATGTATAGTCCCGCATAGCATGTATACATGAATGCCTTGGTGGGTTTCCCTGTTCTGTGCAAGACATCACATGGTATGTATACTTTACAAAATCTGTTTAAATGCATCTTATTCTACACATGCTTGCATAGTACACAAGGAAAGGCTAATATATATAAAGTTGAAAGCACCATATAAATGCAATTAATATTATCATTATTATTATCATTATCATTATTATTATTATCATTATTATTATTATTATTATTATTATTCATTACTTTGTATCACTACCAACAGGCTATGCTTCTGTTTGATATAAAACCTACTGAATGTCATTTACCCTAAATCTGATCAGAAAGCCAGTGTCTTGAGAAAAAAAAAAATAGAAAAGACTTCTTTTGTCATCGGGGGACCACATGGGGCTATCCTTAGAACTGTCATAAACCACTACTACCTTCCCCTTTCTAAATATCTATAAATGTATACCGGGTATCCCCAAAAAAGCGGAACGGTGGATTTTCAGTACCTTGCGTTCTAAAAGTTACATATTTTTTGATGTCAGTAGAAAAAGCATCTTCAGCAGAAGACAATGATACCAAAATCATTAAATTTGGTTCAGTACTTTTTATTCTACGCCAATTTCTGTAAATGCAGTTATTTTCAAATTTCGCGGGATTATGAGATAATAATTTGGGAGCGACGAGCGTTCCATACGGTGAATTGTGTAAGCTCGTTGATCCACGTCAACAAAAGATACAGCTTTCACTTTGGGCGCGCACACACACACAGACACACACTGTTTTTTCCTGGCCCGCGCCCACTGTGAAAGCTGTATCATTTGTTGACATGGATCACCGAGCTTACACAATATTCACCGTATGGATCGCGTGTCGCGCTCAAATCATTATCTCACAAGTCGCAAAAATCCGGCGAAATTTGAAAATGACTGTGTTTACAGAAATTGGCGTGGAATAAAAAGTGCTGGACCAAATTTAATGATTTTGGTATCATTGTCTTCTGCGGAAGACGCTCTTTCTAATGATGTAAAAAAAAAAATCACTTTTAAAACACAAGGTACTGAAAATCCACCGTTCCACTTTTTTGGGGACACCCGGTATACGAAACTGCAACAGCACACTTTTTCATTTGAATAAGATGAATTATATGATCAAAGCTTTGAATTTGGGGGGGGGGGCATTGTTCTGTGGTCCTGTTCTAGGCCCAAGGTATAAACAACTTTGTTTTGTACCCCACACTGTAAAGCAAACAAACCATAAGTTCATCCAGAGTTGGTTCATAGTCTTCATCATCTGATGTATCGTCCGAGAAATTTATCTCAATGAATCCTGGAGTCGCTTTCTTGTTCTTGTTCTTCACTGGGGAGAGCGGCCACACATAAGGCATGTGCTGCAGAAACGGACCAAATGTTTACATACTTTTATCATAAAGTAACACAGCCAAAATCCCATTCATGTGTTTTCAGATTAAAAATAAATATCAACCTACCACACTGACACAGCAAACAAAGAACTTTACTCTAGTCTTACAACTGACAAGAAATAAATCTAATATTTTGATGGTACTATTCAAATTGTCCTACTACTTGTCAGTAATGCCTAATTATATGACAACATAATCAAAACACAAACATAACCTCCAACTTACCACTGCAAAATAAAAACTACTATCAGCAATTGTCAGGCTTCAATGTGTGCTAGGGATTTTGAGAAACAACTTACAGTGTGCCTTTATTGAATACCGGTATGACAATATTCAGCTCTTAGAAATATGCCATCAAGATTGTTTCTATGTGTGTATACAATATAAGCTAAAAATATAGAATAATTTCAAGTCATATAACACAAACATAATCAATAATTATCAAAAAGATATTTTTTAACATAGATTAAAATATATATCAAAGTCTGCAAAATATCTGTTTAGGGGAAGACTGTTATATTGTGCTGGTGCCATTTTTAAAAAATGGCTCCCTATTACCAAATGCCTTGGATTTAAAGCATATTTTAGAGAAGAGATATTCTGACTTATGAATACATGTAGATTACCATTAGGCAGATATGGCTTAATCAGTTCACTGAGATAGGCAAGGGCATTTCCATGAAGACATTCAAATGTAAGTGAAAGAACTTTATAGAAGTTCTTCCATCTTGTATTAAGTTTAAAAATCAATACAAGCCTTCATCAGCAAACAACGAAGACTATTGTCACTTACAGACTGTGTTTTACAATAGATTTTCAATGGTAAACTCTGAAGCCTACGAAGGTGAACTGTCACCATGAAAACTTGATGAATTCACCACAGACTGACATCTTCATTTCTGTATTGATTCTCCTGACTCTAGGCTCGCCCATGAAACGTACAGGCTGTCTTGCGGAACCCACAGATATACTACAGAAAGGGTTTTGTTGGGTTTTTTTTTTTTTTGGGGGGGGGGGGTGGGGTGGGGGAACAAACTTTAAAGTCCAGATGCAGTCAAGTAAACCAGAGATCATGGATTTAACACAATGGGTCCATTCAAAACACTGAATTATATACAGTGATTACCTGTCAGATTTGTCAGGAGGGAATGAGAAATTAGTACAATTACCTCAACATCCACTAAGTACCCTGTACATGTACTCTGTCTTCTAAATAACTTGTGTTTGTAAAATGTTAAATCATGAATACATGACAGTAATGAGTATAATAATTCTTATAACAGTATTACAAAAAGTTCGAACAAATGTAAAATCATGAAAGAATTAGAAGCATATTTCAATATCTTATATAAGAGACCTTAGGCTCAAGATTTCTTCTCTCTTTTAAAATTCTTGATGATAAAAAGCAAGAAAATAGAATGGAGCTGATGCCAATTTTACTGGTACTTACATTTCCAACCTTTTCAGAAGCTTCTTTTAACTTGGATCTTGTCAACTTTGGTTCCTGAATGTAACAGAAAGCAAGTTATCAAGTTAAAAAGCAAATTGTTATCATTACTGTAATATCCCTCGCAATCTGAAAACTGTGAAAACTATTTTAAGAAGACATAACACCCTGTTCTGATGATGTACGTATACTGATAATGTAAGATTTCACACAATGTTCAAGTTGACATTTATGAAAAGAATAAAATCTGCAGAACAAAACACTATAGGGTATATAAGTATATAAGTAGCATTTTGTAGCCAATGTACAATATAGGTCAAAAATCAAGGTCAAAGGTCAAAGAAGTCAAAGGTCAAAATTCCGTGTAGAAGTTTTGAAGCCCTCACCTAGTGCCATCACATAAAGTAAACGGAATCGAAATCGGGTTAGAAATGGCGAAGGAGTAGCATTTTGTAGCAAAATGTACAATATAGGTCAAAAATCAAGGTAAAAATTCAGTGTAGCAGTTTTGAAGCCCTCACCTAGTGCCATCACATAAAGCAAACGGAATCGAAATCGGGTTAGAAATGACGAAGGAGTAGCATTTTGTAGCCAATGTACAATATAGGTCAAAAATCAAGGTCAAAGGTCAAAATTCTGTGTAGAAGTTTTGAAGCCCTCACCTAGTGCCATCACATAAAGCAAACGGAATCAAAATCGGGTTAGAAATGGTGAAGGAGTAGCATTTTGAAGCAAAATGTACAATATAGGTCAAAGGTCAAGGTCAAAGGTCACAACTGAAATTCTGTGTAGAAGTTTCAAAGCTCCCATGTAGTGCTATCATATAAAGCAAACAGAATCAAAATTGGCTCATAAATGACAGAGAAGTAGCAAATTGAACATTTTGATCACACACGGACGCACACACAGACGGACGGACACACGGACACACACATGTACAGAGCCCGTTTCATAGTCCCCTGCTCGAACTCGTTCGGCGGGGACAAAAAATCTATATATGAGGCAATTTGGGATATTCTGGCCCCATTTTGGGGCCCTAAGGGTGACACCACCACATTTGTACAAGCTACAATCCCCTCCCTCCATTTGTGATTTTTGCCAAGTTTGGTCAAAAGCCAGCCCCAATATTGCAGAAGATAAAATGTTTAAAAACATTAATATTTCGTGATTTGGGGGATTTGTGCCCAGCCCTAGAGGTTCTCCTGAGTTATTACTATCATTTGTACTAGAAGTACTTGAGTTGAGTCCCAATTCTACAATCATGTCAAAGTGGTCCAGAGTGGTCCAAGCGAACCAGGCCAGAGCGAACTGTGACAGGAAGCATACCATGTTGGATACCTAACAATGCGGTCCAGGGACACATTTCATGTTAGGATAGCAACTCTTGCTGGAATGGCAACTTCCAATAGCAACAGCCAATCAGGAAGCCGGATTCTTGTCATTACCATGACAATTGCCATTCCAGCAGGAGTTGCTATCATATCAACTTCTTATGAAACGGGGCACAGAACATGCCAGAGTGAACCGTGCCACACAGATTTGTATCCTATTAACACTTACATACTGGGAAAGGTTTAGCATACATTTGAGAGGTAAACTCATCAATTTGTGAAGTCTCATTACAACCTTAATGTTAATTCACCTTATCTAAAACAGAAACAATGGGTGGTTTCAAGTTCAGTGTTAGTTCTGGCAATTGTGCTATCCTAATACCAACACCAGCAATAACCCCAAACTGGAAATCGGTCAGTGTTGGCAGGTTGACCACAACGTCATGACATGGTTCCTGTAGCTACTGTTGTGCATGGCACTGAATCTGTCAACTAAACTGAGCTCTACAAATGGATTCTTGTGGCGACTGTATGCTTTTTCCTAACTGGCAAACATTAGCCCCAAGAATTATCAAATTTGTCATTTCAAATTCAGTATTGGTGTTAGCACTGTCATTGCACAAGACCAACATTCACTTCCATGAATGCATGATGTCACCACTCACATTGAGTACTGTATGTATGAATAGTCTCTACTGTATATAAATACAATAGGCACCCATGGAAAGTACACATACCATCTAGACTTGGCCATGTAAATGTACATGTATGCCTTTGAGCAAAATTAAGACCGTTGTATTTTGAAGATGTTTACGAATGTGGGACATTTTAATTCTTCTACATCACTCCTTCAGTACAAAGCACTTATTGCAGTACAAGTATCTTTTCATGATTGACTTGAAGCAAGGGTCAACACTTTTCACATTATATGCAATTCCTGCAAGACTTTGCAGTGGTGTGAAGATAGACTAGTGTTGAGGACCATGACTGTTGGATGTCAATTTCTGGCACTTGTTTCGAAGATAACACCAGCATCAGCACTAATATTGAACTTGAAGTTACCCAATGTTTAATTGACTATTTATAAAAAATAATTTACTATTTATAAAAAATAATTTATACTAAAACATGCAATTTACTTCATCACCAAATGTTGAATATGACCTCATAATGCATGGGCTAGGATAACAGTAATTAGAAAAGTAAAATGGAATATCACAAAGCATTTGCTTTCATCCCTCCATTTCCATGAGTGCTCAATAAGCTTGCTGAAAGTTGTCTTGAGTGAGCAAAGCATGCCTATGATGCATCCTTGTAGCACATTTCAGAAAATGGGACTGTCTACTCCCTGAATAGTGTCACACCATGACAGCATGGTAAGCCTGGCTCGCCCTGGCATGATATGCACTGGCACATTTCATATTATACGAATGCACCCTATGATCCCCACCTCAGATTGGTGATTCCAGCTAAGTTTGGTAAAAACCCAACCACCAGTTTTCCAGAAGAAGACAAAAATGTGAAAAAGTTTATACACAACACACAGTGAATAATTGTAATAATATAGCTCACTTATGTAGGCAATTTAGTTTGGGTGATCTAAAAAGAAAATGTAGACTAAATTGTGTGTACACTGCACGATTGGAGACTTGGAAGGACATCAACACTTCTGTTGATCTACGGAAATGGTTACAACTACTATCACTGTATTGTGAAAAAATAGAAAACTTTAAAATTCCATAACTCTCTTATTTTAACATGAAACCTCCTACCATTGTTTGTCTGATTTTACTCATTCATTTTAGGATGGAGTGGAAATGCTCTTTGAGCAACACTATACTTACATATAGAGCAGGCTCCTGCTCAATCTGAACAAGGCCAGCATCAGTCATTGTGTTTCTGACCATGGAGAGGACATGTTCGTTGGTTATCACGTGCTGAGGAGAGTTTGACAACATGAATACAAATGTAGTGAAAGCACAACATTATGCAAATATGTAAAAAGGCTTATGGACTGTATTTTTTGAATACTTCCAAATAAGGAATGTAAGATTTCATGAGTGATCGACATCTAAAACTGACTGTTCTTACAGTTTCAATCTTTTAGTATTACACATACATTACTCCTTACCTTAGCAGACATTGCAATTGAGATGAAAAAGTCATTGATACCATGATTGAAATCCACTGATTATATGTGTATGTGATCATGCATAACAAGACCAACGAAAAGTAACACATCTTGATTTTGTGTGAGGACTCAATATAAGTGAAGTGGGTCCACCTAGTCAATCTTCGGTTTTTCATATTTTCTGAAAGAGCAATTCTTCCTCTAAATTACCCTGAAGTTTGGGATCATACAATGACTTGGAAGGTTGTTGTGTGTGTATTTATTCTCCCTCTCTTTCCCCCCCCCCCTGTTTTTCAAGAATACTTTTTGTAAAATACTGTGATTAGGTATACTGTAAAAGTGGAAATTTTCGCGCATTTTGCACAACCAGAAGCTAGCGCGAAAACAGAAGCACGCGAATATGTTTGTATGCCATATGTTCCAGTAGTTAATTTCTTGATTTCGCAGAATTAAAAACACGCAAAACTCTTCTTATCCAGCCAAGAGTGAAAAATTAGTCGCATGAAAATATCCACTTTTACAATATCTCAGAGGACCCTTTCCATTTCTCACAAACCCTATACACACTCTGCACTTTCAACTCTCAACAACTTTGAAAGGATGATGCCACTTTGAAAGTTGGTATTACATTGTAGATGTTAGTACAGTGCTTACAAAAAAAAAAAAAAAAAAAAAAAGGCAATCCAACTTTGGAGGGCTACTATTTCATAATTATCAGCTATGGAGAGCACAATGTCCCTCTCTCCATTGATACCAAATTATGTTGACAAATGTCATGCATGACTGTCATGCAAGACTCGGCACATGAACTTTAAAGACAACTATGACAAATTGCACTTTTTCCAAGTTTGCATGTTATTGTGAAAGAACAATGGATGTCTCACTGCATGGATAAGATCTGTCAATGAAGGTGCCTAAATAGGCCAACCTGTACGAATGCAGGTTTGTGTTTAGGGTTTAATTAAATCCTATCATTTTATGACGGTTCATAAACTTTAACATGGTCACCTGTCCAATAACTTCGTCACTCCCACAGAGGCAAACACACTGTCCATTTTTTCTCTGTTCATAATCAACACATAGTTTGCAGCGACAAACCATGTATTCAATATGAAGAGAAAAAAATGGATAATGGTTTAGACTTTATGGGAAGGACTAAGTAATCAACAATGTGGTCATGTTGAAGGTTATAAACCATAAAAGGTTAGAAGAAACCCTAAACACAAACATGCAGCCATGCAAGCTGGCATGATTTGACCACTTTCATTGACTGATCTCATCCATGCGGTGAGACATGCATTGTTCCTTCACAATAACACACAAACTTGGAAAAAGTGCAATTTGTCATTGTATTCTTTTAATTTCATGTGCTCAGTCATGCATGACATTTGTCTACATAATCAGGTATCAATGGAAAGAAGAGTTCCCCTTTCCATACAACTAACATTGCACTCTCCATAGCTGACAATTATAAAATAGTATCCCTCCAAAGTTGGATTACCTTTTTTTTTTTTTTTTTGGATACGCACTGTAGAATACGCTCAAATAGTATGCACAATTACAACTTAATCTGATAATCCCTCAACGTGGTTGTTCAGGAGTTTTACGTCCTGTTTTTTTTTCCCCCTATACATTGCACAGGGCATAGTTTGGTGAGATTAAGCACCTGGATAGACCCTCAACTTCAGCACCTCTTTTCTCACAAAACACTTTTTTCAGAGTGTATGCTTTCTTTCCATTATTTAGATAAGTTAGGCAAGTCCATTCATATTGAGTAATACATCACTTTAAAACTTCAGAAAGAGTCTGCTCTTACAGAATTTGCCCTTAACTAGAAACCCATATCTGGCGACTTAAAGAACAATTTTGAAAACTTACATGAAGTATGCTTTTGACATTTATGGCTGTCAGGTTATTCTTGACAGCATTCTCCTCAAGTTTTCTCTCCAGGTCAGCATCAAGGTCAAGAGATTCATCCAACTCATCATCATCATGATCCATCTTCAGATTGATCCTCCGCTGCTTCCTCCTCGCAAAATGAAACTTCTTACGCTTGCGCTTACGTGACCGCATACTCTTGCACTCCTGGGAAAGAGGGGTTGTTGGAATAGCCTTGGCCTCTAGCTCAGTAGCACCAGTTGTTGAAGGGAGGCAGTCTCCAGTAATCTCCACTTCGCATCCAAGATCAGCAGGATGCACACTCCTGTTGACCTCTCCAAGGTTGGCTCCAGGTGTGTATTCCATGAGAGGTAAGGCAGTGGAAGATGGCATGCTGATAACCAGCCTTCCCTCTTCACTGTTGGCTGGAGATTCTGTCATGACGGTGGAGTCTTCCAGACGGGGGTTGGCAGGCGGCCCACCTCTTCCTACATATGACTGCTCACCACTGAGCTCTGGACCTTCTTCCAGAGCAGTGTCTGGAATGGTTGTCATTCTGTGATAGCATGATGTGTTATTGGTGCTAGAGCATGATGCATGGCTTACTAGCACCTTATTCTCTATACAAGCTGAGGTTGCAACTGGTTCATGAGAACATGAGTAAATGTCATTCATTGTTTCCTTGCTGGATATGGCATCAGTTGCCACATCAAGTTCAGTAGCTTTCATGTAACCCTCACCGCAACTGGCTTTTTCTTGTCCCAAGCACTTATCATCAGCATTCATAAACACAGTTGCTTCACTCACAGTAGTTCCATTGGCAGAGCACTGATGAGGCTGGCTACAACCTGTCTGCTCAACACCTTTGGGCAAATCACAAGACATTTTATTTATGCTCCTTGAGCTTTAGCACACTCAAACTCAAACTTTTCCTTCTACTCAAAATTGTTATTTCCTTATGGACTAGTTTGTTCTGCAAATGTTTTATATATCCTTTACTTCTGAAAATGCATACCATCACCTTCACTTTGATTCATCAGTTAATCACTATGTGGTAATAGTGCTGTCTTTGCTTGGGTCCTGGATGTACCGTCAGTGCTACTTAAGTTCCTGGTCACTTTAATAGAACTACATGAATTTACCCTGTGTTCAGTTCTGCGTAAGCATTGGCTACTTGCTCCAAGCTATCCTTTCTTCCCATTATCACACTTTATTTCTCATTTCCATGAAAGCACTTGAAGCTCCTCAATGATATCTCCAATGCTGATCCTTGGAAACAAACAGCTCCCAACTTTCACCTTGCAGGTTTCTGAGGATATCACAAAGTTGATGCCTGTTGATGTCTGTTAAAGCTGTGACTTCAACGTAGAGAGTGTTGTACCTGAGAGGTGTTGAGAGTTTCCTGAAAATTCACAAGGGAAAAGTGTACATCAAATACAACATTGCTAGTGCTCATTTTCAATGTTGATCTACACAAGGCATGCAATCTAAGTAATAAACAAGGGTCCACAGAATGTTATTGAGAGTGGGGGGGGGGGAGCTTTGGGCTGGGGGAGGGAGATTCAGAAAGTATGGGACTGGTGTTTTTGTTGCTGTTTTTTCTACCATTTTTTCCCTACGGTATATTTTTGTTTTGTTTTGTTTTACAGACCTAAAAAGCCCCCCTCCCTTCCATGGCCCCTGATACATGCAAATATTCTTTTTGTCTTAACATAGACCATTCTGGATTAATAACTCATCAAATTATCCAAAAAACAAACAAAAAAACAAACAAATTGGCAGTCCTTTGCTGAGGCTATAGTGCCTAGCGGAATCGTCACATGGCGAAAGGGTGTATCTGCAAAAAAAAAAAAAAAAAAATCATATCAAGAAAAATCACTTCGCAGTTTGCACAATTACCGTTTTGCAACAAAAAACTTTTGACATTCTTATTTGTTCCATTAGATACTTCATGATCAAAATTATCCTTTGGTATTGTGTTCATAATCTATGATTTGATATTTTCTTTATATATCTCACTTTTATGTTTCCCATTTTGCCAAAAAAAAAAAGGATACAATATGTATCCATACAGTCAACCTCGTAAGCCGACATAATCAGGACTGCGAAAAACACCTTAACTTACGCGAAAGTCGACATGTTGTCGACTTATAAATGAAAACTAATTTCCCCTGTACAGAGTAAGATTTGGATCACGATGCGGATCACTACCCAAATCTTACTCGTTTTGCCGCCAAAACATGCCTACTGACATTAGCAACAATAATGTTTTAGTTTATGCATAAATCTCGCACGGATTACTGTAAAAGTGGAAATTTTCGCCGTGTTGAAATTTTCGCACATTTCGCGCAACCAGAAGCTAGCGCAAAAATAAAAGTATGCCAATATTTTTGGGTGCCATATGTTCCAGTAGTTGATATCTTGATTCTGCGGAATCAAAAACAAGCGAAACTCTTCTTACCTGGCCAAGCGCAAAAAATTAGTCGCACGAAAATATCCACTTTTACAGTAGTAATGACAACGCACAATTCCCAAATCTCTAGAGAGATTTTGAGAGAGCGGGATCGGAAACCTGGGCCCGTTTCTAGACACTTTAGTTTCTAGACACAAATGCAAATTCCCCAAATTGCACGTAACTTTGCGATTTAAATTCAAGTGCATTGCTGTGAAGATATGCGCG
Source organism: Diadema setosum (assembly GCF_964275005.1). Lineage (NCBI taxonomy): Eukaryota > Metazoa > Echinodermata > Echinoidea > Diadematoida > Diadematidae > Diadema > Diadema setosum. Next base: position 13,891,716 of record NC_092691.1, read on the forward strand.
TGAATTCTTACAATTCTGTAGAGATGTTTTTTCAGTGCCTACTGACTTGAAATATGTGTGATTTTCCTTCCCTAGGTCGCCATATTTTTTTTTTTTTGCTTAAATTTCCATTGCCATACTCTGAAAATGAATTGTTCTCATGCTCCAATTCGTAACATTACCGCTCTGTATGGCGCGGGTCCTTCTGATATAAAACGAAGAAGAAAAGTTTGTTATAACAAAAAAACAACATCTTTCGGATTACTAACCTTCGTTATAACAAACCTCTTTCCATTGTTGGACTAATTTACTTTGGATTTACACCTTCGGCACAGCGAACTGTAACAATAATTTGCTACCATTTTTTCATTGACATTTTGTGAAGCAGCATGTGTTTCGGTAGTTTGAAACGAGTAAATGTTGTGATGTCTTTCCCCTGCTAGTGCAGACTAAGTTCGGTCACGGCGAAAGTTCCATTACGAAATAAAAAATAATGAAAACCTTTTCAACAATAACGCACTTCTACAGATTTTTATGCATTAAACTTAGTTTCTAATTTTGTACAAAAATCGTGAGTCTTTTCTGCAATGCTCTTGCATTTTGAATAAAGCATTGCTTGTGATTTGATAGACTTGCATTTGATTTTTAGAGTAGCATTTAAACGCAATTGAGTTTAATAAGTTTCCGACAATTTTCTAGTTACATATGATCAAACGCAAGTCGTTTCAGTGTTCCGTGTGATTTGATGGACTTGCATTTGATTTTCAGAGTTGCGTTTAATTTTTAATTTTGCGTACGAAATAAAAAACAAAGCAAGTCTTTTCAACAATAGCGCACTTCTGTAGATGTTTAGAGATGCGTTTAAACACAGTTTCGTATAGTTTCGTACAAAACCCGCAAGACTTCTCTGCAACGCTCTTACGTTTAAATACAGCGTTGCGTGTGACTTAATGGACTTGCATTTGACTTTTAGAGTAACGTTTAAACAATTGAGCTTTAAAAAAAAGTTCTCTATAATTTTCTAGTTTCGTATGATTCTCAAACGCAAGTCTTTTCAGCGTTCCGTGTGATTTGATGGACTTGCATTTGATTTTCAGTGGTGTTATTTTTAATTTCCCCATACAAAATAAAAAACAATACAAGTCTTTTCAACAATAACGCACTTCTGTAGATGTTTAGAGATCCGTTTAAACGCGGTTTCTTATAGTTTCGTACAAGAAACTGCAAGTCTTCTGCAACGCTCTTGCATTTAGATACAGCATTGCATGTGATTTGATGGATTTGCATCTGATTTTTAGAGTTGCGTTTAAACACAATTGAGCTTTTAAAAAAAAAGTTCCCTGTAATTTTCTAGTTTCGTATGATTATCAACGCAAGTGTTTTCAGCGTTCCTTGTGATTTGATGGACTTGCACTTGATTTTCAGAGTTGCGATTAATTTTTAATTTTGCGTTCGAAATAAGAAATAATGGAAGTCTTTTCAACTATAGCGCACTTTCATAGATGTTTAGAGATGCTTTTAAATGCAGTTTCTAGTTTCATATGAAAACCGCAAGTCTTCTCTGCAACGCTCTTGCTTTCGAATACATCAATGCGTGTGATTTGATACACCTGCATTTTATTTTTTTTTTAGTTGCATTTAATTATGTACAGTCAACTTTGGATACCTTTAATTCGTTCGGAATGAAGAAAATGGTTCGACGTACGCGAACTTCGAGGTACGCGTACGTCAAATTTTCTTCGACTTATCCGACGTTTATCGATGTTCAACATATGGTATTCTGTTATAGTGCCTACTGATTGCTTGCATGCTTGTCAATTGGAATTGAATCAACTTTTATATTAATGAATTGAATGAAAATTGGAATTGAAATCAAAATTTCAGAAATAAAGATTTTGGTGGCCCAATCGCGCCACAAAAAAAAAGTCGGATGTTTGCCTTTACTTTTGAAAATGAACAGCGGTAAAAATCGGCTCCGTAAGATGCCAAAATAAATGTCAGATGTTTGCTTTTAATTTTTGAAATGAATAACGGTAATATTCGACTCGGTATGATACTAAAATAAATGTCGGATGTTTGCTCATACTTTTGGAAATGAATAACGATAAGACTCAGCTCCGTACAGTGCTAAAACTAATGTCAGATATTTTATTTTGCGTTTGGAAATGAATAAGGATAACATTCGGCTCCGGAAGACGCTGAAATAAATGTTGAATATTTGCTTTGACGTTCGGAAATGAAAAACAATAATATTCAACTCCATACGATGGTTAAATAAATGTTGGATGTTTCCTTATACTTTCGAAAGGAAATAGCAATAACATTCGGCTCCGGAAGATGCTAGGATAGATGTCAGATGATCGCTTTTATGTTCGAAAGGGAATAGCAGTAATATTCTGCTCCATATGATGCTAAAATAACTGTCTGATGTTTGCTTTTATATTTCAAAATGAATAACAGTAACATTCAGCTGCGTTCAATGGTAAAATTAATGTTTGATGTTTGCTTTGACGTTCGGAAATGAATAACAACAATATTCAACTCCGTACGATGATAAAATAAATGCCGGATGTTTGCTTTTACGTTCGAAAGTAAATGGCAATAACATTCAGCTCCGGAAGATGCTAAAATACATGTCGAATGATTGATTTTACGTTTTGCATGTTTGGAAGTGAATAGCAGTAACATTCTGCCCCATACGATGCTAAAAAAATATTGGATATGTGCCATTACATTTCGAAATGAATAACAGTAACATTTAGCTACGTTTGATGGTAATATTAATGTCTGATGTCTGCCTTAACGTTAAAAAATGAAAAACAGTAACATCCGGCTCCGTACGATGATAAAATAATTGTCAGATGATTCATTTCACTTTCGGAAGTGGACAGCAGTAACATTCGGCTCCGTACGATAATAAAATAAATGTCAGATGTTTGAAATGAATAACGGTAATATTCTGCTCTGTACAATGCAAATAACAGATTGTTGCTTTTACATTTGGAAATGATTAACGGTATTAATCCGCTCAGTTAGATGCTAAAACAAATAGCCGATGTTTGCTTTCACGTTTGGAAGTGGATAAGGATGGAATTCAGCTCCGTAAGATGCTAAAATGAATGTCGGTTGTTTGCTTTTACATTTAAAAATGATTAACGGTAATATTCTGCTCCGTAAGGTGCTAACATACTAATGAACCTTGGATGATTGCTTTTACAATAAGAAATGAATAACGGTAACTTTCGGCTCTTTACAATGCTAAAACAAATGTCGGATGTTAACAAATGTCAGCAAATGCTCCCACTTTCTCACTTCAAACGTAAGTTTTGACCTCCTAAATATATAGGCATCAACTTTTATCAATAATCTCTACGCCTATTTGCTAAATCTTAAAGGTAGGGGATACCTTTTATAGACCTCCCAAAATGCAGCAAAACATTAAATATGAACCTCAGGGGACTTGTTTAGGCCACTGCTGAGAAATTTGGAAGTCAACAGTTATCTACAATTTGAATAATGCACAAAACTCAACTACTCAGTAGTTCTGTGTGTCAGCCACATTTAAGCCTTTTTGTTGCAGTCTTCTGTATTTTTTTTATCTATAAACACAAATCTAAAAGTATAAGAGCTGATGTAATAACATATAGAGTGTGTGGCAAGAATGTATATAGAAATGTTTGTAAGTTTTGATGAACTTTCTTCATAAAATATACATAATGGACACACATGCAGTGCATGGGTCTGCAAAGGTAGCCTAGTAATGTACTGGAATTTACGGTGAGCCCCGAAAAAAATTCAATTCAAAACCTAACTGTCAATAAAAATGTACTAAATGTTACCTTCCATTTTCAATACTTTATGGGAGTTTCTAAAATGATACTCTCTTCAACATACCACTGTATTTATACAACTCTTCATTTAAGGCATGCAAATGGGATTCCCTACCTTTAAAACACAGAATAAGATGATTGAATTTTCTATTCATTTGTTTTAGACATGGGCATCTGTATCACTTCAATAATGCTTAATATTAATTTTTCTATGTTTAGTAGGACCGATTTAGTTCTTCTAATGTTTTTCTTGATTTTTTTTTTTTGTGTGTGTCACCTGATTTTACTTTCAACCACCAAAAAATAAAAATCAATGATATTGGTGGCCTGATAAATGTTAGTGTGGAGCCCTGTCTATTCTATTCTTTATTATGCTCGGCCTATACTTCCAGATCATATACCACACTATTTTCATAATCGCATTGCTGGAAAAAAAAAAGTTTTCAGTAGGAGAGTGCTTGCGTTCTCAGGGAAGAATAATGAAACAAATTTTGTGAAAGGCAACAAAAAAAAAGGTACAAAAAAATGGCACTACGCAGGAGATTGATGTTTGGACAGTGGACCGTGATTAATGCCAAAGATATAACTGTCAACACCTAAGCAGGTGCGCCACGACGGTTAAGAAATCTTCGCGCACGGCATGACTATCACGATCAAAAATCAGAACACGGTGGTTAAAGAAAAGAAGATGATGAGGCAGAGCATAGTGCTATCGTAAGCACTCCATTGGCACGGGTGCTATGTGCATACTGTGTACGTGTGTAGGTAGGTGTTGGGGATTTTTTCTTGTCAGCTGTGTACCGGGTATTTCTTTGGGCGCGCGATTGTTCTGGTCCCAGAATATTTACAATTGAGTGTGAAAAGATTTGTGACATGTCTTGGCTGTCCACGTGCGCGTAATCGGAGATGCTCAGTGATGTTTGCAATTTCGATTCGAGCAACATGCTGGGAAAAACAATAAGTTAATTAAGATCCCACTTCAAATACCCACTTCAAAAGCGCATCTTAAACATCAATCAGGAGAAATCTCGCTCTTTATATTGAGGTCCAGCGCTCTGCAAGATAGTGTTGTGATAACGCCAGGTACTTACCGATACATTGTTGTTTAGTTAAGTCCCACACATACAAAGGTATGTTGGCTACCGAGCCCGAGTCACACGTACCGACGCAGTGGTGGTACGACCCCAGCGCTTCGGCGCACGGATGCCATTCCGAATTCCGTAGATGTAATTATTCCTACTTCTGGAGGCCTGTATTTCTATTATTTTATTGTTGTCCTCAATTATTATTTCCCATGTTACCTATTTAGTTACAGATGTCAGATATTGGTCATAAATGTGTACTTCTTACATATTTAGTATCATAGTTTGATTTGGGGGCGATTCCCTGCCTGTATTGTTATATTTTTACTACGTATATTGTTATGGCATTCCTGTTAATATACCTGTACTTGCCCTTTTATTCAATTTAGTCTCACTCAAGTTCATTATTCTTATGGAGCAGAGTACCTGTTTGATATTTGTTTTTGTCTTGGTAGGGGCACACCTTAACAATTTATATTATTTTGTGTAGATATTTGATAGTAGACTCTGTCATATGTACACTTCTTGAATTGTAATGCTTATTATAATGTACACGGCTGGATTTTACACAGAAAAGAGGGTCAGTTTTGTATAGGATACCAACACTGTTGTGTGAAAGTGGATTTATTTTGTGGTTATATTTTATTCCTGCATTTTTGCATGCACATGCCTTGTTGCACACCTCAACCTTATATGGTTTTACATGTATATTAAATTGAATCACAGGCTCTTATGTGAAATGATTATTTTGCCTTTCACTATGAATGGTCTGTGTTTTAAACCTTAGTCAACTGATTTGTTGTCTGCCCACTACAGCATATAATGTGTACATAACTAGCACAGTGTCACTCAATTTTAATCATTTGCTGATATTGCAAGTGCAAGCCCTTTAGCTAGAGTCTTTAGTTTGGCTGGCTAATTACAAATCAGGTCTGTGGGTATTATATTATACATTAGTGTGCCATGATTTTTTTTATTATGTGATCACGATAACGATTGTTTATGAACTCCATTTATGGCAATGAAGGAGATGTATAGGATATAGTTCTGTTATTTTGTTATGTTCAGTGATTGTAAATTGAAGGTACTGTAAAAGTGGAAATTTTCGCGCATTTCGCGTTACCAGAAACTAGCACGAAAATAAAAGCCCGCGAATATTTTTGCTTGCCATATGTTCCTGTGCGTGATGTCTAGATTCCGCGGAATTAAAAATATGCAAAACTCTTCTGACCCGGCCAAGCGCGAAAAATTGGTCGTGCGAAAATATCCGCTTTTACAGTAATCAAAATTTGTGTAAATTGCTGTTAATAATTTATGTAAGTGAAAATGGCAGTCAGTTTAGATTTTAGGCAATTGAGTGTAATTTATGTGATAGGATGAGTAAGGTTTAAATGATTTTAAAGTTCAGAATGGTTTATTTGAAATAGTAGTGTGGTGACTATATTCAAGATTAGGTGTTGGTAGGTTAGGCGTTGACAGTGATTATTTAATTTTGGTATTATATATAATGGAAATCATTTACTTTGAGGTAAAAATATGTATGTTCAGATTGGATAGGTACATCATGATGTGGGATCAAATAATTTGATCATAGTAGTGTAATATCGTTTGTTTTACTGCAGTTTTTAAAGGGATAGTACAGTATTAGTGGAGATGAGAATTGGGCTTTTAAATTTTTGCTAGATACCAAGAAAACACTTATGATATAGCACAGAGCATACCATTTTAAGAGGAATTCAAAGTTTATTTGATGGAAAATCGGGTATGGAATGAGTGAAACATCCAAAAACAAAGTAAAACAAAGTGATCGTTACAAAGTGTGGGTCCCACACTTTATTAGAATCGCTCTTTTTTGGATATCTGATATGCGTGATATTAAAAAAATAATGCATTCAAAAACTTTGCATGTAGCGACGCTTGTGGCTAAAAATGGACAACTGGAATGCGTGTGCAACTCATCATTATATCCTTTCCATTTTTAGTTCCGACTTCCAGTTCTTTTGCTGGTTAGCAAATATGAGTGTGGATGATTAAAGCCGAAATAATTAATGAATTCATCGCGATTCCGCCAGATGACAGTAGAGTAAAAATATAGTTGAATAAAGTGTGCTAACCTACTTAATCGGTGTTCAGAAAAAGAAACAAATGCAATTATTGGTTTGATTAGATCTGAATTTGTTCATTATCATTTAACAAATTTGATGATTTGAATATGAGTGTGTATGATTAAAGCCGAAATAGTTAATGAAATCATCGTGATCCCGCCGGGTGGCGGAAGCGTAAAAATAGTTGAATAACGTATGTTAACCTACTTAGTTGGTGTTCAGAAAAAGAAACAAACCATTTATTAGTTTGAATAGATTTGGATTTGTTCATTATCATTTAACAAATGATAATTTAAATATGAGAGTGTACGATTAAAGCCGAAGTAATTAATGAAATCATCGCGATCTCGCCGGGTGATAGTAGCGTAAAAATATAGTTGAATAACGCGTGTTAACCTACTTAATCGGTGTTCAGAAAAAGAAACAAACGCAATTATTGATTTGATTAAATCTAAATTTGTTCATTATCATTTAACAAATGATGATTTGAATATGAGTGTGTATGATTAAAGCCGAAATAGTTAATGAAATCATCACGATCCCGCCGGGTGGCGGAAGCGTAAAAATAGTTGAATAACGTATGTTAACCTACTCAGTTGGTGTTCAGAAAAAGAAACAAACCATTTATTAGTTTGAATAGATTTGGATTTGTTCATTATCATTTAACAAATGATAATTTAAATATGAGTGTGTACGATTAAAGCCGAAATAATTAATGAAATCATCGCGATCTCGCCGGGTGATAGTAGCGTAAAAATATAGTTGAATAACACATGTTAACCTACTTAATCGGTGTTCAGAAAAAGAAACAAACGCAATTATTGGTTTGATTAAATATGAATTTGTTCATTATCATTTAACAAATGATGATTTGAATATGAGTGTGTATGATTAAAGCCGAAATAGTTAATGAAATCATCGCGATCCCGCCGGGTGGCGGAAGCGTAAAAATAGTTGAATAATGTATGTTAACCTACTTAGTCGGTGTTCAGAAAAAGAAAACCATTTATAAGTTTGAATAGATTTGGATTTGTTCATTATCATTGAACAAATGATAATTTAAATATGAGAGTGTACGATTAAAGCCGAAATAATTGATGAAATCATCGCGATCTCGCCGGGTGATAGTAGCGTAAAAATTAGTTGAATAACACATGTTAACCTATATTAATCGGTGTTCGGAAATAGAAACAAACGCATTTGACAGTTCAAGAACAGATGTACAAATTGCAAAGAGATTTTTGGAAGAAAATAAAGAACGCATCTATAATCTCTTCGGGCGCAACGATCACACATTGTATAAGATTACAGCCGAAATGATTCATGAAATTATTGAATTCCGCTGGGCACCAACAGCGTAAAATACCTTGCAAGTTAACGGTAAACAACGTACGTATGTTACTCTTGAAATCATCACGATCTCGCCAGGTGACAGTAGCGTAAAAAAAGTTGAATGACGCAGGTTAACCTAAATCAGAAAAAGAATCAAACGCATTTATTACTTTGAATAGATCTGGGTTTGTTCATTATTACAATTTTAACACTGTATTTCACAATAAAGATTTTTCTTTCTTTCAGAATGGTCTACCAGGTACATTGTGTAAAAAGGATCACAACCTTCCACATTCAATCCTGTCGCATATTTTTCAAGAACGCATGTACAAAACGCGAAGAGATTTTTGGAAGAAAATAAAGAACGCATTTTTAATCCCTTCGGGCGCAACGATCATACATTGTACAAGATTACAGCCAAAATGATTCATGAAATCATTGCATTCCCGCTGGGCACCAAAAGCGTAAAAATACCTCCCAAGTTACGGTAAACAACGTCTGTATGTTAATTTGCACTGGTGTTTAGAAAAACTTAACAAACAAGAATTACAATAAAGATTTAAGTCATTTAAGCCCCTGCTTTTTCGTCGAATTCACAAATATTTTCCTTTATTCTCTCAATAACAATGATCCATCATTGTGTAATAACAATGCAAAGGATGTTCTTAAGTTTCATTGATGGGTATATGATGTCGTGCTTATGTTTTTCTTTGTTTTTGATGCGTACGGATATATAACGAGGTACCGGTTATAACGAGGTAATACTCCCGGTCCCACGGACCTTGTTATAATGGGGTTTCACTGTACTCCCTATATACAGTTTGTGAGATACTTTTGGCGAAAGGGTGTACAGTGTATCTGCAGATACTCCATTCATGGTTTGTAATGTACTTTTGGCAAAAGGGCGTATCAGTAGATATGCATTAACTATTTGGCAAAACGGTCTATGTTGCAGATACTTCATACGTGTTGTGTGGCATAATTTGGGCAAAAGGGTGTATTAATTTTAATAAATATGCAATACCTGCTGCGTGGAACCCCAGTAATCGTGTAGATATTGATGTCTGTCTAGCAATCAGGTCATTGATTCGAGTCACACCTCAGTATGTATACCCATGATTTTTGTCGTGGCTACTACTGAAAACTGAATAAGGACAATTTGTCATCACTTGCAATAAGAAAAAAAAAATTATATAAAAAACACTAATTTGAAGTAACATCTTCATTATCATCACATGTGTTATACAATGTAGCTACAATGTAGCTAGAGCTCTATCTTGTGTGGTGAACAGTACCCAATATACTTGTAGTTGAACTGAAATTTTTCAATCTGCTTGTGTATTAGGTGTCAGTACCCTTTAAATCAGAGGTCTCTGCTTAAAGGGACTGTACAGTTCTGGTTCAGATGGGAATTCTGATTTCAACTTTTACAAGATAAAATTAGCACTTCTTTTATGAAGTATTTAAATAGCATACAATTCTAAGAGGAATTCAAAGTTAACATGACAAAAATCCGTTTTGAAATGGCTGAGATATCCAGAAACGTGGTGTTCTAACGTGGTGTTCTAACAAAAGGTGGGTCACATTTTTTATTAGGACCACTTCATTTTACTTTGTATTTGTTTGTTTTTTGATATCTCAGCCATTTCAAATTGGATCTCCATCAACTAAACTTTGAATTCCTCTAGTCTTAGAATTGTATGCTCTTTAATAATTCATATAATTGGTTACCAATCATGTCGTAAAATGTTGAAAACTGAATCCCCATTTCTACAAAAGCTACACGTATAGCATCACTTTAATGCTGATTTTCATTGTGTATTTTGCCATCTCCCCCTTCCCTTTCTGAAAATTGTTCAGTCAAGTACATGTATTGTTTCAAGTGTCTATAACTCAAAAGTAGCTGCAAAATTGGGATGCTTTCTTCAGGAAGATTGACCATTTGTGTACTGCGAGACCCTCCCAGCTAGCTACATGCATTTACATGCAATATGTATGAGGATGTCCCATACGTAACGCATTTGTCCCATTCGTAACATTATTTAATTGCCTCATAAAAAATATTTCTTTACTATTTTTTCTTCTTTCTATGGTATTTAGCTTCTCTAAACAATAAATTAGAACTTTCCAAAAGGGCATTCAAATAACCTTAGAAATTTCAGAAAAAACCTAAAAAAATGACCTCAATTTATGTATGGGACATCTCATGATAGGACACAAGCTAATGTGCATAATCATTTGCATAACCTCTAAATTTTCATACCAAGTTAAACTATTTGATGAACTTCCTATGTCCACACATTAATCAAATATCATTTGTTTTCCTTTGAATGAATAGGAATTTTTATAAATGTCTCATACGTAACGCTGTATTTCACATTTATGCAAATGAAGCCCTTGAAATTTGCATACATTTATATAATATAATTTTTTCCTTCACGGAAATCAAACCTTCAACTCATAAGCTTCAAAATGATACCAAACATGTCAATATTGAGCAAAGATGAAATTTTACCTTCTGAGGGGACCTTAGCCCCCCCCCCCCCCCCAAAAAAAAAAAAAAAAAATGTTGTATTGGCGTAACATGAGATTTTCAAATAGGGTCGGGCGGGCGTTTTTTTTTTTTTTTTTTTTGCTACCTGTATTTTACGTGTAAAACTCATATTCAACAAAACCCCATTCGATAGAGAGGGTCTGTTGCATCCAAAGTTTGTTATATCACCGGTTTAAAAGCAATAAATATTAAAAGAGAATCATATTTTGGATATGGAAAAACACCCTGGCCCCCCACTCGAACCCATAGGAGACCGCATGCGTGTTCCCGTTTTCAACGTCTGTCTACGGAAGATTTGTCCCTAGAAATTTATGAAGGGGGGAGGGGGTGTTTTTTAATCTTTTCCGTAGATAGGGGTGTCCATTGAAAATTCTTTCGTAGATGGGGGGAGGGGGGTCTGTTGAAAACTCTTCCGTAGATAGGGGGTCAGAGCACTCCCCCACCCCCCCCCCAAAAAAAAATGGACTGATCTCCAGAAGATTTTCCCTAGAAATTTATGAAACGGGGGGGGGGGGGGGGGGGGTATTTTGTTAGTTTCTGTAGATAGGGGGGTCATTTTCTGAATGTTTTCCCTAGATGGGAGGGGGGGGTCTTTTGAAAATAGGGAACAAGTATAGGCGTCCACCCAAAATAGGGGGGGGGGTGAAATTCGCGAAGGTGGTTTTGGTTTAAGCCATGGGGTGGTTTAAATTTGAGATGCGTTCATTGGACCACTTTTGAAATATGCGCTAAATCAAGCGTGTATTTTCAAAGTGGTCCAATGAACTCGCCTCCAACTTAAACCACTCCATGGCTGTGAGAACCATGGTCTAAAATGAAAGCACCTTCGAGAATTCCACCCAATGTTGTGACAGGCATTTGTTATTTCAGAGTTTTTGTTACGACAAGGTTTTACTGTATTCACATGGAGAAATATAGAGTGAAATAAAACATCATAGAAACATCATATACTTTGTAGCCGTGTTTATCCTAGGAGTCCAATTTGTATATCAGTATGGTCAGGGGATCAAACATCGCGCGGGACCTAAATTTGCGCAGTTAAATTTAAAAGTCTCGCACAGCACTCCGAGGTGAAATATGACATCTTTGAACGGACCTGTTTCCGCCTTCCCCACTTTGACAGCCGTCACGACATACCGGTCAGAATACGAACGAACAAATTCCTGGGCTAAATCACCCAGCACCACAGACAAATCGATTCTCCGAATAATATTAAATAAAATCTTCGAACCGGACTTGCCGGTCGCCGACACGCTTACTGCGCGGCCATTTTCCGACACCAGCTGTTGTTGTTGTTGTTGTTTTTGATAATTCGCAAACCTGTATCGCGCCCTCTCTCGGTAAAAACAATGTATTTCCTTCTTTTTTTTGTTGAAAAGTTCAGGGTCGGGCGCGTTACGCCAATGCGACTTTTTTGGGGGGCCTTAGCTTGGACTTGCCCTAGAATAGATTTCATTTGCCTGCCTTATTATAATTCAACGTATCTATGCAGATCTCAAACGAGCTTCTTACATTTTCAGTATTCTGTGTCAGAGATCCACATTTATAATACTTGGAAGGTCAATGTGAACGTTTCCATATGTAGTTAAAGATATTCGTCGTATTTTTTCAGGAGGGGGATGTTGTATTATGAGCGCACAACATTTATCACAAGTGTATGCATATTCCATGTATTCTATTATTGAGTGATACGGTCAGAGCAGCAGTCATTACCATGACGCTCGTCTGTGATAGTGGATTAAAGCTGTTCAATTTATCGTTAAACAACTGTGTCCTCTGTTCATCACTGAATCCAGTCCACTATTACAACACTGTACACAATACATTGCAGTCGGAATGCAAATAAACATGGGCGGGGCCACAACAATTTCTTGGACTTTGAGAAGGCTTTTCTGATTGGTTGAAGGTGGGGAAGCTTTTTTTCACACTGGATATTGTTTCCTTACACTGTTAGCCAATCATAAATGAGTTTATAGAGTGCTAGTGTCATAGCCTTTCAAGTAATCTGTCAAAATAGGGTCGATTAGATCGGCAGGAGCATTTATCTGGCAGGCTTTCAGCCGATTAAATCGGCCCGTGACACAGATAGGGTTAAATATCACACAGAATTTCACAAAATCCCAAAATATATCACCTTGAAAATTCCCCAGAATACGGTCACCGCAACCAGTATTCGGTCACGCGATATGCGCATTCAAAGTCAATGCGTGTTCAAGGCAGCTGAAAATCGCGCTGCGCACTACTTTGTTGGTGCACAATTGTATCGGCAACATTGCTGCGCCCGTTGGTGACCGAATACTGGGGAATCGGCACTTGCATTCAACCCTTGTACACTGAGACACTGTATCGGCACGTACGAAAATTTTGTTTTTCTTTTGCGTTTTTAAGGATACCATCACACTCCAAGCTTGCAAGCTAACCCTAACCCTAACCCTAGCAAAAATCACGCAAGAGAACGGTGTATTTCTCAACTTTTAGCACTTTTTCGGCGACCCGTACTCTTAAAACTGGAGCTAGCAAAAAGCTAACCTCATCATCGGATTCAGCATCCTAAACTACTCACATGCTTCACGCTGATGCAAGTACTAAAGCTGACGCTGAGATATGGGATAAAACGTGCTTCTAACGACATTTACACGAATTTATTGGCAGATTCATGTACCAGCGCTCTAATATGATATAGAGACAAACTTCTTCTTTCATACGATACCAAATTTGTTGGGATTTGATATCGGTATGGACTGTGTAAAATGCAATAAAGCGAAATCCGGCTCAAAATCACATGCCAAAATCGGCGCACCGCGCATTTGCACTGTGTCCTATGGGAGTTGCGTGTTAAGATAGCTGATACTGATAGGGCGCAAAAGAGTCCGAAGGGTAGGTAGCGCACGATCTGACACCCTCTACTTTTCAAGTTCAGGTAAGTAGGCTGATCACCAGCCAGTGAGTTCTACTGACTACCAAGTACTGTCACAACACACGCAAAAGTGCATCAATTCACACACTTACAATGTAGGCCTACCAAACCAGTACCTGGCATGATGAAGAAATCTTAAAACGTAGGCCCTACGACTTACGTAGTTAGTTCTAAGTTAACATTTAGAAATCCAACTAAGGTTAGTCGTTGGTATGGTAAATTACTTAGATTTCAGTCAATCTTCAGTAATCTTCTGTTCTGCTTCAGCAAATGCAACCAACCAAAAAAAAAAAAAAACAAAACCTACATTGTAGATCTAACGTTAGACAGTAGACTACCATGACTACTGTAAAAAGTAAAACCTACCTACCACTAACACGGTAGGCCCAAAACCACTATTTCGGCACAATTGGACAATCACAAAATGGGAAAATTAAAGTTGTTAGAACAGGTTTCATTTTTATACCAGTCCACGAGACAAATATTCAAGTTTGTAGTTGAAAAATATGAACACATAATTTTGCTTTATTTATGTGGTGTGATAATTTCTTTCATGGGGCGTAAATTTCATCATGTAACATACGTTACCAATGTCATTCTATCTCAAATGCTTTAAGATTGGTGACTACAGTCTATGATTGAGATAATTATGCGTCAGATGTGAAGTATACCATCGGCTGCCATGTTTGTAAATGCTGCCTGCAGATGGGAAGGATGGCCAATGACCTGTATGCTATACAGAACACAGCATGTCCTATTGTGTTAAACCTTATTTCATGTAATGTTCATTTGTTTTCTCAATAATTTGACGTCAGACTTTCTTCACAAAATATTTTCAACATTTATCAATCCCAAATTGCCAGCCAATTCTTGAGTATCATTGATGAAACATGTGAAACTATGTGCGTAAAAATATATTCGTTAGATTCCACGTAACGTATGTTTCACGTTAATGTAACGTAAGTTACAAAGATAATACTACTACATGTGCAATTCCTTTTGGTACATTTTCTTTTTGGTTTTGGTATATATTCTTACATTAATTTCTCGTCAACTCTAAGTGAACGTATATGTGTATTTTTACAATACTGCAGAGATTTAAGGTGATTAAGTTTGATTAGCCCTAATTCAAAAATTAAACATAATTAAGACTTAAAACTTTCAGGATATGTAGCCCACATATATGAGAGATAGTGGAGATAAAATCATATGAAACCTTACATTTTTCATGTATATTTTAAACAATATGCCTTAAAAATTGGCCATTTTAGGACACCAAATTTGTGACATGATTAGTACCCCTAAGATCAAATGCATCATACTCAACTAAATCATATATTTCTGTAAGTGTTTTTGACTGATCTTATTCCAGAACATGCCTATTTGGAATGACATGTAAAGAAAATCCTGTTAATAAACCTTTTTCATTCCTAAAATGCCATTATAAACAGTGCGTAACGCGTGTTACGCTTGGTGTCCACGCGACAACCGTTACACAGAGATCCTAGAGAAGGTTGATCGGAATTCTGAAAATCAATGCATTTTTGCTGTTTTAATGAGCTCAATGGGGGATGAAAAATATGTGACTTTTGTTCCAAAATATTTACATCTTTATGTCAAAATTAACAATGGTAAATCAGCAATTTTTTGGTGTCCAATGTAACCACCGTTACACATGAAGATTTGATCTTTTATTTTGTACATTTCCAATACTATTTACTGGCCTTTCTGATTTTTCTGAGTTCCTTTCCAGGATAGGTATCCAATAGAAAAGAATATAAATTATATAAAATATTTGGGAAGAAACTATTTGCCTCTTTCTCTTTAGTGTCCAATCGCGACGCGCGTTGCGACACGCGTTATGCATATTTGGAAAATGCCTTGAAATAAGTACAAACAGTAAAATTCTGCACTGTTATCACAATACATTAGTTACATTATTAACAAATCAAGTTTATAAATATTTTGTGATCAACAATATGTGTTTAAAATTATTTTCAGTATTCTATGTAACGGATGTTACATAGGACACCAAGCATTTTCAATGGATTTCCCTATAGGAATGTACACAAAATAACATTTTTCTGATTTAATTTTTTACAGAGCTTTTTTGTGCACTATCTCTCTTTACAACCCTGAATATCAAGAAGTCACTATTCATTAAAATGAAGCTTATTTTGAGGTCATTCTAGTGGAATTTAATTTGTAGTACAATGTCACACTTTTGGTTGCAGTATTGTAAAAATACACATATTATAACACGATGTCGCAATATCATGGCGATACAATTCTCAAAAATTACAATTAAAATAGTTGTAAAACTGCAAGACTTTATAACATGTCCGCGAATAAACTCTGCAGTAGAACAGTAATCCGTAACTCTTGATATTTTGAAGACAATTGGCTTCATACTAATGATTTTATGGCATTGAAATGATAAGAGTTGGGAACATGCTGTTTCGTGCCTTAACGGACGAAAATATTGTCATGATGTACGTGAAATATAAACCAAGTGGTGGGTAACGTAGGTTTCCCTTTAATTTTATCATAATGAAAGTTTTCGTATGGTTGACGTCTTGTAACTTGTTATCTTCATATTGATGTCTTGTAACTTGTTATCTTCATGCTGTTGAAAGATATGTTTCGAATCCATAACTTTGCAGACTCATCAGCTGTCTCAAAAGTTACTCTATGCAAGAACAGTTTGAAAATAGCAGTTGCAATAAAATAGTATTCACAAAATTTTGAACACTTGTATGAAACAAGAAACGGCAGAAACGTGATGATTACTCTGTTAAAGTGCTTCATAATGAACAATAACGCCATATTGCTTGTATTTAAAATGTCTGAACTCAGTAAACAAGAGATAGGGAAAGAAGGAACCAAGAAATGTTCTTTGTTAATTGAATAAATTACCACTTTACTAAGTTGGCTATGGCAAATGAGGTCCATGAAATAACGTCAAATTACACAGTTGCATTAGCACAATACTGAGTAGGATGAATAAAATTGTCATTAGTAACATGATGTACTCGATTTTCCTTCTTATGTATGCATAAAACATCATAATCCACAAGGATAACAAGAATAACAAGTCTTGTATCAATAATTCTTGCCGTATCTTGAAATTGTCTCCTGGAAAAATGTTTTGAATCTTTAAAAATAAAAGTGAAAGGACAAGTTGCTACACCCATGCACAACAAAGGTACTGATAATGATTACAGGCAGGCCTCTAAGTAGGATTTTTATGGGGTGGGGGATGGGGTCAGAGTTAGAAAAAGTCGACCACTTCCAGGTTTAATCACCTGACAGGTAGAAAAATAAAAGCTCCCGGGCCATTTTTTTTTTTTATTTCTTTTGCAGGGTTTCACCGGCTGACAAGCAAGAAAAAAAAAAAAGAAAGAAAAGAAAATTGAAGAAAATATAAAAAAAAAGGGCTTCAGCTCAATTCTATGCTGCCAGTACAAGCCCAGTTTCATGTTTGTTTGTTTTTTATTTCAAACGGGGAAGGGGGATTCCGCGATTCATTTTTTCTCTTTTTATTTCTTTTTGTTTAAATTTGGACTGCTGGCAAAGGGGCGGGGACCCCGAACCCCCTCCCCTATAGTTACCCTGATGTGGTAGGGTAAAAAAAAACAAAGAAGTGTGACTTTGCTTCTTTTCTTTGTCAACTATGCGACAGGTACATGTTTTTTTCTTTTCTTGAATCTTTGCCTGGAGATATGCTTTTTCGCCAATCTGATTGCAGCTTATACGTTCCCTATGTATGCGGTTTGAATCTCAGCACTGCACTTCCCCATTGCAACTGTATTAACTTCAACGAGAAGGAAGAAAAAAAATTTAATGTCTTAAACATATAACTTACTGAAACATACATTACTATAATTATTGTTATTATTATCATTATTATAATTATTATGTAGGCCTGATCTATGATGTTATACACAGTAATATTTGAAATTACATTCTTTAATGCACTGTATTTTTGTTGCCTTTTCTTCATTCAAAATGTGTTTTTCTTCACTGTGAGATCATCAACGATATTACGACACAAATTTGAGTTAATTTTCTCCATTAAAAATAGTCAGGTAGTAAGTCACAACATTGGCTTATGATTACCGAAGATAAATATAATTGAAAAGACGTATTTCCCTACAAAATTTCTTCAACAATAGTTCTACAACAATTAAATATTATTTCTATCCACGTACATTTTCTAAAATACTTTTTTTTCCAATGACATGAATTGATGAAACTTATGTTACCAAAACTAGAAACTTACGTTACTACATTAATGCAGGGACGGGATCCACTTGTTTTGAAGTAGAAATCTGCGTAATCTATAATTTTATTAGCTATTCATTGAATTTTCTTAAAACAATGTTAAATTCATTGTTTATGCTTGAAATATGACATTATTTAAGCCAAGTTGAACATCAACGCCCTCCAAACGATTTTTTTAAAGATACTATGATTATGTCCCCTTTTCCTGCATCCTCCAAACAAACAAGAACATACAGCTGTAAATGAATTTGATATGTTTTGACAAAGAAACTCATCAACATCATAACTGCAACAATTAAATTGTCTCAAATTAAATGGGCTTTTCTGTGGATTGTCTGTTATTAACATGACATCTTGAAACTTACGTTACCAAAATTTGAAACGTACGTTACTTAATGAATTGAGTGATTTATTTCAAAAGAATAAACCTGTACAGCAAAGTAATAACTGGATTTGTACGGTGGAAACTACTGACTTAATAAACACACAATAAACAGAAGTAAAGCATGATTCTAAACAACACACTTCCAACAATCACATACTTACTCAGTTTTTCAACACATCATGTAAAGCTATTTTGCGCACTGCCAATGCTCAAGATGCCAGTGAAAGAGGTTGCTGAGCTATCCCATGACCTCAAATCGATGGCACAGATTCGAGAAATGTACATTTAGATGGTAATGGTGTGATTAAGCTTTCTGTCATTTGGTGGTAACGTAAGTTACATCACATATGTTACACTTGTGGATTTAAATAACGTTAAATCGTATAAGTTAGCAACATAATAATGAATCTTTTGCCACCCATGGGTATAAAGACAATCTACTCCATTAGTCTCAACTCTGAAGTCTCTAGAACAATCATTCAGAGCCATGCACCTCCATACTTTTTACAAAGATGGTAACGTATGTTACTTCTCTTAAATCTACCTTTTTAATATCTATATTTGCGAGATTAGCAGTCGCATGTCTCTTGAAGCCGAGTGACAAAATATTTTTTTACATAAACTTAGACCCCTTTGGTCAGAAAAACAATACAATTGTGTAGTACTTACTGTAATAGCATAACGAAGTTTGCAGTACAAAGATGGTAGGTAACGTATGTTTCAGCAGATCTGGCGACACATTTCCATCAGGTATTTTGTCGTTAAAGAATGGTTAGCTTAAAAAGTTGTGCTAGGTTTTCATAGAACAGTAAGCTACTTTTCTGAAACTGTGATTAGGCTTCTTCTTTATGCTCATATTTTCCCCCAGAGTTGAGAAAACATAAAAAATCATCGTTGGCGACATGCACTTTTAAGCCTGTGAGTGTTGGCCAAATTTAACCCTCCATCAATGCCACAATGGCTTTGTGGTATAATCTCGCCTTCAAAATGATTTCAGTTTTTGTTTATATGTCCCTTGGCATCACATAAAATCACAGGAGCATTTTGAAAGAGCTTTTTATCTCTCCTAGGTGAGTAGGAACATTTATAAGCGACATGATTTTTGACCAATTGCGCCGAAATAGTGGTTTTGCCACTTTGGGCCTGTAACATACAGTTAAACTCGCCTAAGTCGACATGGCATATGTCGAATAATCGCGCAAGTCGATGATTTTAAAAAGTCCCGATTTTTCCCCATTGACTTACGTGTAATAATTCACTCACAAGTCAAATTTTGTAAGTCGAATACTCGCCTAAGTCGATGAAATTCCAAGAACACTTTCACGGAAAAACCATTAAATTCACTGTGCCTAAGTCGAATAAGATTTATTGTGCAATAAATCACTGTCAAAATCACGAGACGCCAGTTTTTGTTTACGTAAGAACTAGCCCGACCAGACAGGTGACAAAAAAATGATCTAAAGTATCAAAATTCAAAGCGATCGCATGCGATTGTTGAACTCTCTTCGTGTTTGGAGGTCCGCTGGTACAGCCTTGTCGCGCTAGCGCTACGTACATTGTGTACGTACAGCGACTGGGCTGTGTATAGTCTGTGTATGTTTGCAGTCTGCGCTGTGCAGTGGATGGATGAAGCTACCGAGTTTTCAAAGCGGAAAGTAGGGGGAAAGTTACGGGCACGGGTAAATCAGAAGTACACCTCTACACCCATTTCAAGCCACGGTATGGTAAACTGGAATCAATCACTGCTCAAATATCGTTCATATTCACTTCCCCAAGGTTTAACAAGGGTGTAAAGTAATCGGACTTGTGCCAATGCTAATGCACTGTCCATGCAAAGTTAGCCGCGGCCCTGCCGGGCGACACGTGCTGCGGCACACCTCTCCAGCTCTCGGCTCCAGAGTAGACAACATACATGTACATTAGGCTGCTTTCACATAGAAGTATACTATTCGGGTATTCGGGCTCGTTTTTCGAGGGCACGCGAATAGCTTGAATCGAACGATAGGATTTCCTCACACCGGTTCACATAAGAGGGCACTATTCGAAAGTACTGAATACCTGCGAAAAGTATAGCAAAGTGGGAATCGAGCTTGTTCGATTTTCTTGCAGCGTATAGGTGTCTACCGTCTCTCGTTTATGAAATAATGACACTTTTGGTCTGGATTTGCCCGTTAGCAAATATAAGCATGTAGACCGACATTCTGATGCAGTTTAGAAATTGTTAATAAGATTTGCTGCGATGTAGGAGGAAGAAATCCTCACTACATGGGATGGTGAGTTGACGGTGCGGGTGATGGTGTATTTGGTGCTCAAAGAGCGAATAGCGAATACCGAATACCGAATACTTCTATGTGAAAGCAGCCTCATGCATAATGTACGTGTGGTGTTTTCGACTTACGCACAAGTCGAAACTCGCCTCAGTCGACGCGTTTTGCTCAGTCCCGAGAAGATCGACTTATGCGAGTTTAACTGTAACGTTAGCATGGTTACGCTGGTTAGTTAGGCCCTTGGCTTGATGCCTGACGGTCTAGTGAGTGGCTAGTAGTACGTAGACAATAGTGTAGGCCTAAGTACTGTAACTGTTGAATAGACCTTTACACGAACCAGCGTCCACCACTGATTTTTGTTGTACTAGTACCAGTAGGCCCATATCCTTACCACTCAGTCAGTAGGCCTACTATTACAAAGTCTGCGACCAGCAGCCCCAAAACGCATTACATAGCGGCATTACACTACTGTATGCAATGCGTATGGGGCTGCTGATCGCAGTTAATGTGGGCCTACCAGCTTTTCAGTTGACTCGTCGGCGAGGCGGCGGCCGCGGCGGCGGTGCACGGTAGCTGCTGCGTAGTGCATGCATGCAAGGAAAGGCGAAAAAAAAAAGTTGCCAAACGGTCCTTATAGAGCCTAAATCTAGATCCCCTACTTACTTTAGAGCCATTGAGCTTGACTTTAGTCGCCATCACTTGAGCTTGAGTCAGTTGTCCCAGCTGTGCTATTAGTAATAATAATACCAAAGATCGTTACGATCTTCCAGCACAGTATACACCAGTACCAGAGTATGAAGCTCACGCTAGAGGGCGTACTCTCGCGATTTCGCACGCAAAATTAAACGGATACTGGATAGGGTGTAATCAAAGAACGCCATTGAGCCGCACGCCTTTTCTCAGGTCACGCTTCACTTCTGACGAAGGACAAACCTGCCCGAAGCGTAGCGTCAAGTTCCTCGGTTCTCCTAGTTATTCTTATAACTAGACATTTTGTTCTACCTTCACTAGCACCTTTTACTCAGTATTTTATTTCTCTTTCCTCTCTCTCCTACACTTTGAAAAATGAAATGAAATGAAATGAAATTTATTCATATTCCACATAGTGGACATTATGATAAAATATACAGGGTATAACACATAGTGGACATTATATCAAAACTATACAGAGCATATTACATGTCTATACAAAATATCGTGATATTCTGAGATAAAAATAACACCATGTACAAATGTGGAGGGGACTACTTAGAAGCACTGCTTGTTAGATGTAGTCCCCTACATATTATAGACAAAATGATATCAAGGATAAGGCTGAGTGAAATAACAAAAACACCATATATACACTATTTACAAGGGCACATGAACCGTACTATGGATATACAACAAGTCATGTATATGTTACAAAGCACAGGTTTGTGTATAAAGTGTTTACAGTGTACGTTATACACCATTAGAATAATGAATGAAACAGAAGATAACCTCCCAAGTATACTTAATGAAAGCACTTCTAGAAAACATTGATTGAAATATACATACGTTTTATTACCATAAAACTGTTTATTAATACATTGTACTTATCAAGAAACAAATTTTTGAGCTTATACTTAAAGCTATTCAAGCTCTGAGCTTGTGTTAGTGAACGATCAAAGGAATTCCAAAGCTTAGGACCAGTAAACATGAAATTTCTGTTACCAAAACTAGTTCTATTTTTAGGAAGATGATAATCATTCGCATACCTTGTTGAGTAATTATGTATAAGTATAACATTCTTTTTTCAAAACATTTCCTTAAATACAGCAGGGGTAGATTTAATTTCTACATTGTACATAAAACAACCCAGCTGAAGACGATATAAATCAGTAATCTTAAGAATATGGTTTTCTTTAAACAAGACATCAGTGTGTGATCTATAACCGGTATTGCATATAAAACGCATCGCTTTTTTTCTGCAAGAGAAGTATACCCTGTCCATTTGTGTTTGTATTGCATTACCCCATGCCATTACGCCATAATTAAGGTAAGGAAGAATAAGAGTTGAATATAACATAAGAAGCACTGACTTGGGGAGAATCCATTTAACGTGATTAAAAATGCCAATATTTCTTGAAACTATCTTACAAATATCATCAATATGACAATTCCAAGTTAGCTTATTGTCAATTGTAATACCGAGAAATTTTGTAGTCTTGACTTCTTTAACGACAGAATTATCAAATATCACTTGGTCAGGAAGTTGTTTAACAGAGTTACTAAATAACATGTAATTGGTTTTTTGTTTATTTAAAGATAGTTTATTTGCTTTTATCCAATTTGTTACATGTGTAAGTTCTACATTTAAAACTTCTACTAACTTATTAGGATCACTGTGAGTATAGAATAAGTTTGAATCATCAGCAAAAAGGATAAAAGAGAGAACACTCGAAGAACATCGAATGTCATTTACATAAATAGAGAATAACAGTGGACCAAGAAGGCTTCCTTGGGGAACTCCACACGTGATTGGTACCGTAGACGAATTATATCCATCAATGGTAACAAATTGCTGTCTTCCAGAAAGATAACTTTCGAACTATTCCAGAGCCTTACCTCTAATACCATAGTGCGCAAGTTTGTATAACAGAATGTCGTGATTTATAGTATCGAATGCTTTAGAAAAATCTAAGAACAAACCGATAGTATGGCAGGGTTTTTCGATTGAAGCTGATAATTAATATGGTATTTATTAAACTTAGAATGGCATGAGTTGTGTTATGTTTTTCTCTAAAGCCAAACTGGGAGTCAGATATGATGTCGTGAGACTCAAGGAAGGTAGTTGTCCTTGAATGCACAATATTCTCTAAGATTTTTGATAACGAAGTTAACAAAGATATTGGGCGATAGTTGTTGGTACATAATTTGTCTCCTTTCTTGAATATTGGAGTCACCTTTGCGACTTTCATTTTAGATGGTACTTGACCAGATTGTAGTGAAAGGTTATATAAAAACAATAAAGGATCTGCTATACAATGTATAATGTCTTTGATAAGGACATTGCCAATGTCATCATAGCCAGGGGCTTTGTTTGCTTTGAGCTGAAGTACAAGTACAATTTTGATTAATTCTTGCCTGTCAATTGGCTTGAAAAAAAATTGAGTGGTCGTTCGGTGAGGAAAGAAATTCGTAAAATGATTTATCACTTGAAGTAATAGTTTGTGCTAATTTTGAACCTATTTTTGAAAAGTATGAGTTAAAAATCTCGGCAATTTCAGACTTATCCTCAATGATAGTATTATCAACTTGAATTTTAGAAATGGGATTTACAGCCTTCCCTCTGTTCAAAACGGTATTTATTACTTTCCAAGTGTTCTTGATATCACATTTGAATTGACTCAATTGGTCCGCAAAATATTTCTTTTTAGCTAATCTGAGTGTATTGGTAAAAATATTTTTGCATGAAATATATTTCATTCGAGAGGTTTCGTCACGGTTTTTGATAAAATTAACATATAAAGTACTCTTGCGATTTATCGAGCGTAAGAGCGTTTTGGAAACCCATGGTTGCTTGGGGATTCGTTTGTAATCCTGTGTACGACACTTCCTTAAGGGAATGCATGCATCTAGGCAATTATTCAAAAGATGAAGAAAATTATCATATGCTTGGTCAATATTTTCATTTGCGTCATACACAAATGACCAGTCCACAGATTGAAGTTTTTCTTGAACTAGAGCCATATTTTCAGGGGTGAATGTACGACGAAATACATGCCTTCGAATTGTACTATGACTCCTTGGTCCAATATCAAAGTGACAAAATATCATAAAATGGTCTGATATATCACTCACCACTATGCCAGATTTTGGAAAAGGTTTAAGGTTAGCAAAAATGTTATCAATAAGAATAGCAGAATGACCAGTAATTTTTGTTGGTTTAGAAATAAGAGGCAGAAATGAGGCTTGTAAAATGTTATCAAGGAAGTTATCACAGGCAGCATTACTGCTTGACAAAAGATATATATTGAAATCACCCCTGATGATGCAGTCCTTGTTGTGGAATACACCGTTTCGACAAATATCGTTCATGATATTCATAAAATCATCATAACTAGATTGAGGAGGTCTGTATATAACTCCAAGCAGAATGTTTTTGACCTTACAGACAGAAATTTCAATAAATAATGATTCTATTACATCATTCATATATTTCAGTTCTTCCTTTATAGCGTAATCATATATTCGGGGAACATATAGCTACTCCACCACCTGGTCTATTTGATTTGTTGTTAATGACAATATCATAATCAGCAAGAACATTAATTGAACCTGACGCTGGAGTTTCAGCAGACCACGTTTCAGAGAGGCCTATGATAGGTAACATGGGCAAATCAATATTATCAAGAAATAAGCGAAGCTTTTCAAAGTTTCGATTAGCACTCCTTATATTCAAATGGAAACAAAATAATTCATCTCGTTCTAGCGTTCGTAAATATTCTCCAAGGGTAGCTTCTGTGAAGTATGGCGATTGAGCAAGTTGACACGCTTCATCGTGGCTGTTAAACTCAATGTTAAGTTCGTCTAGATTGTCGGCTAAGATTCTAGTTGCAGTCCTATCAAACTTGGTATTTCTAGCAGGTACTTTAGTCTGTTTCTACGCTACTTATCTTTTCTTTTCTGTTCTGTACTGTTCTGTTCTGTTCTGTTCTGTTCTTCTTTTTCATTTTATTTCTTCCTTCCATACAACCCAACGGTCCTTTTCAGGACCACCTGTATTAATTTACAGTTTTCTTCACAGGTTATTTTTCTTGCCTCCCCCCTCAGGACTACACCTTAACCTTATCTTAATCCCTCATTTTGCATTTCTCCCACAGGAACCTTTTCAGGATTTAACTGTCATCAATTTTCCTCCCCATTTTTTTTTTCTCTCCTCTGCAGCGTTTATTTCTAAGATCCACCCAAGCCCCTTACTTCTTGAATTTCATTTTTTTCTTCTTCTTTTCTTTGTTCCCCCCTTCTCTCTTTCTCTCTCTCCCTTCTCTCAACATAGTCTCATCTCTCCTCGACCTACCTTTCCTTCGCGGGATCATTCGTCCTTTCTCCATTGATTCCGCATTCCATAGTCCACATTGTTCGCCGACTTGGTTCTTCTCTTGGTTTCATGAATCTTCACTTCTCTTTCCTATCTCAATGATTTTCCAACATGCAACTCCTCCCTCTTCCTCTTCCCTTCTATTTCATCTTTCTCTTTCTAATGCTGTCCGAACATCTTACTTGATTCTCACTCTATTCTTCCTTACCACTCTCTCTGTTCCTTTCTCTACCGTCTCCATTAGTGCAACTTCAAATTCTAGCCCATTACTGTCCCCCACTCTTCACTTTTTGCCCTCCTCACAACCCCCATATGTCGCTTCCCTCTTCAATTCTCCTCTTTCTAGGCTCTTCTGCCAAACAACGATCCGGTTAAGGACTACATACACACGCAAATCTTTCTCCCTGCTTTATTGTTGTTGTTTTCCCCCCAATCGAGAAGTATTTTACTGACCGATGTATCTTTTCAAGAGTTTGTTGACACATGTTGTACGTGTGAGTGATTCCTGGTATACTCTTCCCGTTTAATACACGTGTAGTATGCTGTAATGCTACAGTTACTGCAAACCTTCAGTTTTATTATATCAGGTGATTTACTCTTTTGTATTTTTCTGACTCATATTCCTAAATGGGTCAGGTAAAGGGATACAGGGTTTGGTAAAAGGAAAGGAGAAAGAATTGATAACGACGAAGTATAAATTAACATTCGTCCTGTTGGTAGCAGACGTGTATAACAGTTAGGATAATGAAAGACCAGAGGAAGTAAAGGCAGCAGTGTGTATTGATAGGACCAATGAAGATTGTAGTATTGATATGACAGAAGAATCTTTATTTTATTATGTATATATTATGTATATATACAGAGTTTTTATATATACAGAAGCCATGGTATATTGATAGGATAAAATACTATGCCAAACTTAAGTTATGTGTTACTGCAGGGAAAGAAGGATATACAGATGTTATGATCTATTGGACTGAATAATTGACTGCCGCTATAGGACAGAAAAATGTAAGACGCGGTGAGGCACTCATGACAGGACAGAAAAAAAAAAATCCACTCTAACCAAAGAAAGTGACGAAGGATATATCAATGTATATACGTGTAGAAGAGAGAAAAGGGGAAATAATTTTTTGAGTCATCTGCAGTCTTTGGATGCATTCTAAAAATGTTATTGCACTGCACGTAGTACCTGTCGTACGTCGACGTGTATGTTTATCACGTTTTGGAGATATACATGTATAGTAATATTGTGTGTGTGCATGGTTCTTCAATTTTAGGGTTTCCAGATTTGGGCCTATTGGATCGGTAAAAACAGTGTGTATATCACCCTTACTCTTGTAAATGTCATGTTGCTAGATGCTGCTTGATGGTATTCATGTTAGCGATACTACGTTCAATCCTTTTTTTTTTTTTTTTTTTTTGTTGGTATGATCGATAGTCACATAAACTGCCAGAGGTTAACAGATATTGTATATATTAATTTCGTTTAGTTTATTTCTAAAATATGTATTCGTTTTCAGTGTGTAGTATGGCAGTAGTTGAGAATACCTCACAGCTATGTTTCTTAACGGTTTTATATTCTGTATAGTAAATGCATGTGAAAATTAAAAGATAACTATTCAGAGTAATTATGGTCGAGTAAAAGGTAGTTTTGGTGTTATCATTATGTACATGTAGATTTACATGTTTCGCGCTTAGCTTGAGGGAACATAATTATGACATCATTATAGTGTTAAGTACTTTGTATCGAAGGTTCTGGCTCAAAAGCGACACATGCAGTTGCATACAGTGTATTGTATTGCTGTGTCGGAATACAAAGTGTTTCCATACGAGTGTGTACATTATGATATGCACATGTTTGCACCATTCCCAAGAGAGGAAGGAAAAAAAAAATGAAAGTAGCCACGCCAGTAAAGGGCTCACACCTGTAAATAAAATGGAACGTCCCTGACCGCTTCACAAAATCGTACTAAAGATGCCAAAATAAATGAAGAAAACAATTAATTAAAAACCAGAAATGCAGTTTGGCCCCCCCCCCCCCCAAAAAAAAAAAAAAAAAAATGAATAGCTGCAGATATTGGGTATGAATTTCTCTACAAACTGCCTTTGGGTTGGAAGATGAAAACTTTTCTCATGGAATTTGAATGGACTATTATGTACAATACAGAAAATAGGTGATTTTTTTTAGTGAAGAGAACTCGTAGTCTGGCTTTGCGGACCCTTGGACAGAGTTTGAGGAGAATAACTCGCCCTGGAAACATGATGGATGAAAGGGTATAGCTCACTTATCCAGGGTCCTGTTGCATAAAACTTTTTTAGCAACCTTAAAAAAATTCTGGTTGGGATTTGCCCAACCTGAATTTTTTAAGGTTGCTAACATAAGAATGTAAAATCCGTTGCATAAAAACTCTGGTTGGGAGCTTCCAGCCAGAATTTTGTGATTTCAACCGGAAAAAAATCCGGTTGGAGTTTTATGCAACGGGCCCCAGGTTAGTGAAGATGAAACACCTCATTTCTCCCAGCTATTTTACGGATCTTTTTTTTTAAATTTTGAATTTTAACACACGTCTCTATGGGGAATTATTTACCCGTGTGAGCCCTATTGTGTATTGTTTGGTCGCCCTCTAGAGGCGAGTTTGTCGTAGTCACATTAGTCGGGCATGTTCAGCCTGGATCTCCAATAAAGAGGAGTGTTCATTTTGCATCTCAAATCCGATGTGTTTAATCTTGTCCTTTCTACGGTAATGGCACTTATTAGAATTCTTAAAGAATATTCCTGTAGCAACATATCACATCGGGAACTTGATCATCTCAAAGCTTTGTCAAATTTGTGCATATTATGTGCAATATTACCGCCTCTGTCAGGTCCATTTTTATTCTTTAGCATACTGGTAACGGTCAGGTAGGTCTTGCTACGTTGAGTTCTTTTCTTTTTTTTTTATTCTGTGGGCATCACAAATTGTCAGTATTTAAGTTTTCTTTCTTTTATGGCAAATGATATGAAATTTCATTCTATTGAATGCCTCCTATCATCGATCATTAGCAGGTGATGACAGTTATTGAATCCCTGATAACTATTTAACTAACACTCATATTGTCTATTCATAATCCTGCCAGTGAATGCAGACTAATCATACATTGTATAACAGAAGTTGTCTTTGGTCTACTTTTCCCCCTCAGTGATGGCAAAGGATGACCTGACAGTGGATGATCAGCACACTCGGGAAATGCTCTTGACCGGAGAGCATGTCTCTTCGAAGGACTTCCTTGAAGAGAACTTCATAATACTATCATGACAAGCTTGGACAGAATGAGGACTTGTGATGAAATGCTTGGCCAAGTTTTTACCTTCAGAAGCGACAGTGTACGAGTAAATAAAAAAGGTAAGTAAGTAAGTAAAAACAAGCATTACATTTTGTTTTGTACATGTACATGTACATGTTAAACAAGAATGCAGTCGTACTCATATAGCATAGAAAGTGTGAAGTTAGGATTAACGTGATTCATTTTTAATTTACTTAGAAACACTGATGGTGTGACTACCATTAGAGGATCACTTACATCAAATAGTTCTTAAACACTGAATTAAATGTTCAGAGCTAATCCAATGAGTTTGTTTTGTTTTTGTTTTTGTTTTTGTCTTTTTGACATACATACCACACTGAGGTTAGGGCGAGATGTGCTTATACTAAACTTGAGAATGAAGAATAAAGAAATGATAATGAGCCTGTCATACTGTCCGTTGGACATTTATTTTGGGCGACATAACTGCAGTAATCTGATGATATTGGTGATCAGATGATATTTCTTTGCTGCTAAAGGTAATTTATGTAGCACACTCGCATGCGCACGCACACACATGAAAAAAAAATAAAGATATCATAACACAATCACTTTTACCAAAAATCTACCATCTTAACTATTTTTAGCCATTGTAGCTAATGGTGTTTTTTTTTTTTTTTTTGAAGTTGCTGATAGTTTTCCACTTTATTTCATGAATTCCAACTGCCAGTTCCATCTTGATTTATCTTCAACAATGTTTATCAAACTATAATTGATCACTGAAATGTGAAATTTATCATGTTATTAAAAGCTTGTGTGTTTGTCTAATTATAGGCACAAAATTATGTTTTCCTTAATCTACAGCATATTCATACATGTACACACATCATCTTACACACATGCTGGTGATATGAAAATAATATAGTCATGATTTACATTCCGGATCAGGTAAACTAAGTCCTTGACTTCTTGGAGAATTAGGCCGACTAACCATTTTTAATTTCATTTCATGAATCGTGACTATCTACGCAGATCAGATTTTCCCTTTTCAATATTTAACTTCCACAATTGATATCAAACTTTAGTGATCACTTTACACAGAAAGATATTTGCTTGTGTTGTCAGAGCAATTTGTTCCAATCATGTACAAGAAAACAGCAATGTGTATATGGATTGAAAATGTGACATGCATTATGCTTGAAGACGAATGAAGCCATTAATGTAAAGCTTGCACTTATCCACCTATATTCTATTAAAAATTCAAACTATAGTTAATGAACTGTAATCTTTTTCATAGTTTAAGCAAATCTCTCAAACTTTGGTACACATACTGACCTTGAAAGGCAACAGTCCATGACCCTTGTTACGGCACAAATTGTCGCCCCCGGCTCGGGGCGACAATTTGTGCAGGAGTTGACGGCACAAATTGTCCCCCTGCATAATTTGTCGCCTGGCGACAAATTATGCTGCTTGTGCAGTTCCCAATTTTTGACCTCGATGGCGACAACTTGTGCAGGCAAAATGAAACGTAGCTGCACAAATTGTCGTCGGCCATGGACTATAAATTGTGTGGTTGAATGCACGTCACGAGACCGACGCCCACGAGTCTGAATACAGCCCACGAGTCATACAGCTCACAAGTCATACAGCCCACCAGTTATAAAGCCCACGAGTTCGACACTGCACACGAGTTCGACATCAAGTAAAATAAGCCCACGAGTTATACAGCCAATGAGTTCGACACGACACACAAAAGGCGCACGAGACCGACACTATATGCAAACAAAGCCCACGAGACCGACATTACGCTTAAAAGGCTCACGAGACCGACACTATGCAAATAAAGTTCACGAGATCGACACTAGGCAAAAGAGGCTCACGAGACCGACACTAGGTAAAGAAGGCCCACGAGACAGACAGGATGAATAGCGCCACCTATAGACCAATTAATTGTATAGGGTGTCCAGATAATGGCATAAGGAAGATATGAGAGATGGAAAAGGAGAGTTGCTATAGGGGATTACCCCGTCAATTGCCCTCCCTCGCCCCTGAACTGTTCAAGATTATTGTGTTTGCGTGTTTGTGAAAAAAATAAACAAAATTCAGTAAAAGTGCATGAGATGTTTCGACATTAATTTCGAAAATGCCCAAACACCCTCGTTTCCCTTTCCGCAAAACATATACCGGTATACACCTGCTTAGAAAAAAAAAAATACAATAAAATGATGTGGACATTCAGATCAACTAACTAGAATAATACCCAGGTGTGAAATTAAGTTTACAAGAAAATGTTTCGCAAAATGGTCAATGTTGCAGTGCACACTTCCTTTAATACATGATATGGAAGGGGCGTAGTCATCTGCAAAGGTGTGATTTAGTACAAATTCACAGAAAATGATATAATCGTCTATCAAGGTAGCTTTAATGATTCGGAAAAAGAGGAAGCATCCATGAAAACAGCAATTCTATTTCATGAAAAATGTACCGTTTTGAGGAGAATGATTTTACAAATACAAGCCACAAATAGAGGTGAATCGCTGCGATATAAAACGTTTTCATCCTTTGAAATGTCATGCATTACATAACATTAGTTACAACAAAAAAAAAAAACAACAAATTGAACTCTAAGCAGGCGGGTATAAGCAGGAAGATAGGACATCTATTAAGGAATACTTAACTAGTGGAGCGAGAAAGAAAAAGGAAAAAAAAAAAAACCCTAACATCCTGTCCACCGTCTATCTAGAAATAATGGGAAAGCCTATCAAAAATAGCACGATGGCATCTAAAATCAAACCATACATCGTTCTTGTCCTCTATTATTTTTTCATACATTTTCTCTTTTTTTTTGGGGGGGGGGGAGGGGGGTGGGTCCCAATAAAAAGGACAATTTCATTTTTTTTAAAAGAGATAAACTGGTAACAATGTCGCTCCCCGTAGCGTGACAGAACTGCCCACTAAAAGCCACACGTATAGAAATACATAGTTATTTGATGTCGTTGATATGTAGACGGTGCTGTTTAATTAGTTACAATCTCTCGCTCGATAGCGAGACGACATTGCACCCACCATCCCCTCCATGGAACACCCTGTACAGGAAATTGACATGTAGATGACGCTGTTCATCCTGTCGGTCTCGTGAGCCTTCTTTGAATAGTGTCGGTCTCGTGAGCCTCTTTTGCGTACTGTCGGTCTCGTGAGCCTTTATTGTGTAGTGTCGGTCTCTTGGGCTTTCTTTGCTTAGTGTCGGTCTTGTGAGCCTTTTGTGTGTAGTGTCGAACTCATGGGCTGTATGATTCGTGAGCCGTATAACTCATGGGCTGTATGACTCATGGACCTATTTTTTATGTCAGTCTCGTGGACCGTATGACTCATGGGTGTCGGTCTCGTGGGATGACCTCGTGTGGTTGGGGTGGTTGCCCCGGTGTTATGCTTTGGTGGGGTGGGTATGACTGGTAAGTTATGCGTATGTGTGTGTGTTGGGGGCTGCATGGTATGTATTGTGTATGACTTGTATGTGCGGACCCTAAATGAGCATTCTAATTAAATATCTATCAAACTGAAAGAAAGTCAGTCTTAATCTTCAGTAGCAGGCAGGAGCAAGTCTACTGTGGCAATGAAAATGCCTTCAACGTGTGTGAGCACGTGTTTAGAGTTCACAGCAGCGTTGATTTCAAAATAGAGTTCTGTGGTATCGCAGTTCTCGGCGTATGGCAATCCTCGGGTGTCACGCCCTCATACGGCTTGTCGCGTACACTGAATCGCCACTACGAGTAAAAAGAGTCCAGAAGCTAGACTAGGCGTGGAGTTGTCGCACGGTGAAAACTAGGGAGCTTTAGATTTTAGACGCGCGGACGTTCAAAGAGAAAAAAACACGATCTGAGCGTGCGCAGTAGCGCGGATCAAGTTACTGCGCACACTCAGATCATGTTTTTTTTCTCTTTGAACGTCTGCGCGTCTAAAATCTAAAGCTCCCTATTAAATCGGAGGGGAAATATGTAGTAAGTACTTATTAAGTGGGTGTGTCTTGCTCAAAAAGTGCGGCCCGCAAGTGGTCTGTACGCAGGCCCGTAGCCAGGATTTTTCAAGGGGGGGGGGGGGGTGCGGTCACTAAAAAAACGGACCTTCGGTACCAATACCAATGATGACACACACACACACACACACACACACACACACACACAATTATATATATATATATATATATATATATATATATATATATATATACATACATATATATATATATATATTCTTTGGACGACCGAACTACAAAAGTTGTATAAGAATTTGCGCGCGAAGCGCGCCGCAAATTGTGAATTTTGACTGTTTTAATGACGTTTTTAAAGTCTCGAGGAAATTTGTATTTTTGTCTGTTGCATGCAATCGCGTTACGGTATTTCATCTAGGAAATAGTAAAAACTCATTTTGCCAGGAAGTTGCAAAGTTTAATTGTGTTCGAGACTGCGCGCGTAGCGCGCCGCAAAATTGAGATTAGTGATTTTCCTGGTGTTGTTTTAACTTTTATTTTTTCTATTGTATACCCGCGTTAGCAGGCCTGAAGCCTGGTATGCGAGTTTGTCAGAAACGAAAATAAATAAGAAAATTTTTAAAACAAAATGAATTGTAAATGTGAACCATTTATATTTTGCCTCCTTGTGGTAGGATATTTCCAGCATTTCCGAACTTTCAAATAATCATTTTAGATTTAATAATATTAAAGGTAGTAGATCCGATTCGCAAACATCTCCAATATCAGTCAAATGTCATATTAACCATCATGCTAAGAAGGTTTTCTTTGTGAAATTTGGAGGTCAGTGAAATTCAAAAATTAAACATCCGTTAGCCATTGGAAGAAGTTGAGTGCAAATTCAGACCTCAGGCTTAATGCTCAGATGTTTTCCCATTTGATTTGATCTGTCTTACTGTGCACACTAAGATACATACTGGAATGGTTATTTCTTATTCATTAAATTATAGTAGCATATTTGGTTACTAGCTGTCTCTAGGCATTTTCGAATTTGGGCTGCAAAGAGATCCACTACCTTTAAGTTAGAAGAGAGATAAGTAAATAATGATAAAATAAACAAACAAAAAAGAATGAGTTTCTTTTGTAATACTATCTGACAAACTTTTTACTTTACCATTTTACTTCATAGCTCAGCACTTTCCATTCTCTCTCATACCCTCTTACCCATTACATTTAAATGAAATACAACTAAAATGAGTTTGCGTGCCTGCATAATACTCTTTGGAAATTATAAGTGAGAATGTTCTTAGGTTTTGGCTCACTTTAAAATGAGAACCAATAGAACTGTCACAACATGAGAAAATGTATAAGTAATAATCAACAGTACATTTCCGAATTTGGCCTGCAAAGAAATCCGCTGCCTGTAAGTTAGAAAAGAGATTAGTAAATAATGATAAAATAAACAACAAAAAAGAATGAGTTTCTACCGCCGTATCCAGAACAGAGCCTGAAACGGTGCAGGCTCAAGGAATCGTTTGTACTAATACGTCTTGAAGTCTTACTGTGTGATACTTTTCTACAATGCTGTAAGTGAGAATTTTAACCCAATCCCGCTCATTACCTGTGTTTTTAATGAAAAATATGAATAAAGAATGTAAATTAAATAACGACGCGTCAGAATGCAGTCTAACGCTCTCACAATGTTATCATACATAGGGTTTTTCCCCGACTGTTTTTACTCCGGAGCTCTTGCAATATTCAGGCTTTTGTAATACTATCAGACAAACTTTTTACTTTACCATTTTACTTCATAGCTCAGCATTCTCTCTCATACCCTCTTACCCATTACATTTAAATGAAATACAACTAAATTTAGTTTGCGTGCCTGCATAATACTCTTTGGAAATTATAAGTGAGAATGTTCTTAGGTTTTGGCTCACTTTAAAATGAGAACCAATCGAACTGTCACAACATGAGAGAATGTATAACTAATAATTTGTTGGAACAGTAAGCAAATGCCAGGTGAAGGCGAGTAGGAAAGTGTGTTTAAAAGCATAAGATTATGCACGGAGATCGTACAGTTACTTGATAGATGATCTTTTCTCGAATATTGGTACTAGCAAAAGGGCTAGAAAAAGCAGCTATTATAATTCGTTAGGCATGCATAATGGCCCAATGAGTGTTACACGAGAACTGGAGTAAGACAGGTCTTTCATTTTGTTTTGTCTCTCCTGATCGTTCGTAAGAAAAGCTAATTCATGACCACCTTTTCACAATTTGATTGGAGCATGCATTCATAATGGAAAATAGTTGACATAATAATCTATCCCCAGGCATTATCATGCCAACATGTACTTATATATACATGTACTATATCTTTGTGAGACGTAGATATGAAATGTCTCAGGTTTTCGATTATAGTAATTTCGAGGAAATTTCTTTAATTTTTATCATATATGTAAACTTGAGGCTATTAGATTTCATCCACTTACCTCTGTTCCTGTGAAAAAATGCAAGTGTCAACCTCAATGTCATCCACGAATCGCACGTACTCGGGCGGCCAGTGGAAAAAAAAAAAAAAAAAAAAACACCGGTCACACGCGCCAAGGGCCATGGCATGCAGTGCCAATACAGTATGTCCAAAAAAAAAAAAAAAAATTACAACGGGGTCCTATGCAATGATATCTTTAAAAATATTGCAACAATCTAAATACAAATTCAGGGTATGAAGCTATAACTCATTGCCCACATCTTACAGAAAACCCCATTCGATTTGCTTCGGTGGTCAAAGAGAAATGAGGAATTTTGTAGAGGATGTCGGGAATCTCATTTGTCCAAGTTCTGTCTATTGTTCACCCGCAAAATCATCGAAGTACTAAACTTGGAAAAATCAGACTCATGACACGCTTTACAACAATCTACATTTCTCTGTGACCGCTTAACCAAATTGAATGGGGTTTTCTGCAAAATAGAGCTAAGATGTTATATTCTAAAACCCTGAAGTAGCACTTAGACAGGTGGGTCATTTTGGATGTTATCAATTCGAAAAATTGATTGTAATTTTTTGGGGACATACTGCAGTATATCACACAAAAATTACAATCAGATTTTCGCATTGATAACATCCAATATGATTATTTTTTTCAATGCTACTTCAGTTTCTTAGAATATAACATCTTAGGTCTATTTTGCAGAAATCCCCATTCGATTTGGTTAAGCGGTCACAGAGAAATGTGGATTGTAGTAAAGCATGTCATGAGTCTGATTCTTCCAAGTTTAGCACTTCGATGATTTTGTGTGTAAACAATAGACAGAACTTGGACAAAAGAGATTCCCGACATCCTCTACAAAATTCCTCATTTCTCTTTGACCACTGAAGCAAATTGAATGGGGTTTTCTGGAAGATGTGGGCAATGAGTTATAGTTTCATACCCTAAATTTGTATTTAGATTGATGCAATGTTTTTAAAGATATCATTGCATAGGGCCCCGTTGTAATTTTTTTTTGGGACATACGGTATAATAATAGCTCGCACAAATTGATACATAACATTTGTGTTTGTGTGCATGGGGACGATCCGATGGTTCATACAACAAAAGGGTTTCGTACAATTATTTTTAACATTGTTAAACGTACTGGATTGTACTGGATTGGATTGTTATCTTGAGAATTGCCAAAAACAGTTATTATGAAAAAGTGGACCTTTCAGAATTGAGGGGGGGGGGGGGGTGCGTACGCACCCGACGCACCCCCCCCCCCCCCCCCTGGCTACGGGCCTGGTACGCCTTTTTGGAAGTTGGAAGAAGTAAGAAGCACGTAAGATCTCTACTTCTGTCGCACACAAGGAGTGGCATTATTGTACGTGAATTGCAAGTGAAGCGTACGTTTTTAGAAATCGTACTTACGAAGTAAGAGAAACGTAAGAGAAACGTAAGGAGCACGGAAGTGTTAAGCAAGACAATCGTGCGTCAAATTGTAAGAACGCACGGATAATCACAATAATATAAAATCTTCTGATTCCTCTTCCCTGCTCTTCTTCCCCTTCCTGCTACCTGATTTTCCCTTGGGAGCCATTGTGCACAAAATGTGGACTCACTGCAGAAAATGTCGACGCGGAACTGAAAGCACGCTGTCCGTATCAGCTTTTATATAGCTAGGAGCAGGATGCACCTGAGCATGTCTCAACATGTACTTCTGACGCACTTTTGATCGTGCTGATCACGTTCGCCGTCCGAGTGTGACGTACTTCACAAGTACGGTAGTTAATCAGGGTATTAAAGTACCATTCAGTGACCGGTCGAAAACTGGTGTCGAAAAATCGAATATTGCGTGGAATTCCCGTCGCCCGTCGCCTATTCCAACGGAAAAATGAATAGAATATCAATATCCTATTTTCAACTGAAAATGGAACACGGGATAATGGATTTGCTCTTAAATTCTGTTTTTCGCGTTTCATTATAATGAAATGTCAAAAAATGACTCAAAATCCTATTTTCTGAACATTTCAAAAAATAGGAAATGAAAAACAGGATATCGGTTCGATATTCGTTTTTCCATTTTCCATTTGCAACGAGCGACGGGATATTGAAGACCGCCCCCAACGGCCACTTTATTTCGACACATAAATCAGTAGTAGCGGTTCGGTATTATTCAGCGTCTAGATGAAGAAGACTATACCTTGGCTACGATATGCTACGCACCTCATCAAGCTATCCAGCAGGCACATGGTAGCTCTTTGTAGCGACGTGCTCTGCTGCGAAACGACAAGTTTGTAGAGACTTCCGACCGTAATTATGCGATATTTCCATCTACGGAAAACCTTTTTCTTCTCCGACTGAAACTGAGATGAACTAAGAAAATAGTTTTAGATGAAATCCTCGAATTTCAACAACTTCACCAATCATAATGTCGGTGAAAACCGTGAGAAAGGAGTTGCGTTTCCTTTGTCACTGTACCAGGAGAACAGGGAGAATAGTACCAATCATAGCTTTTCTTGGGGGGGGGGGGGGATGGAACTGGTAAACCTATTCAGCAATTCTATACAATTATAGAGACTCTGTTTTGAATTTGTTTATTATTTATGACAAGACCATTGCGCTACATACTTCGTTCTAAGTTTTTTTTCTTATTATGCAAACATCTATGATTAGTCTAACAAATTTATAATCATATTCTACACAATGTATACACCAAGTGAAATCCTCTGTTGGTTATGATTCACCTCTTTTCTCACCACATGTTTCTTTAGCTGCCCCTACTTTTCATGCTTCTCTTTAAAAATCAGCCCTAACTATAGCTGAAAGGGCAATTTCTTCCCATGAGTGGAAAACGAATAAATGAAATAAAAAAAAAAATAATAAAGAGGAAAACTGTCTTTCTTTGATTATGTATGCGCGCTTGTGAGTTGTCTCGAATTCATTGTTGGACATGTATCTTTGATTGAATCAGTTAATATTGTTCTATAAAAGGTGCCTTATTAACGGTATGTTACATTGAATTTTCTGTCATGACCAGTCAGGTGGACAGTCCATAAAACAAAATAGAGTGTAGTCTCATGGTCCACCTGGTGGTTACTCCTGGACATGCACCATCACATGAAATTGAAATGAAATGATCACATGAAAAAGCAAGAAAAGAAGGGGCACCTAAAGAACTTAATGGTGAGAAAAGGGATGAATCACAACCAACAGAGGGTTTCACTTGGCAGGTGTATGTTTTGTGTATAAATTTGTGAATCTAATCTTAGATGTTTGCACATATAATAAGAAGAAATAAGGTGAACATAAAACGGTGTTATTATTGTTATCATTATTATCATTATTTTTTCGACATTTGCAATACAATACAAGTGATAACAGATAAACAAACAAAGCAAACAAATTACTTTAAGGATACAAGACGTCAGGTTTTCCCTGATGGTGAGCTTCCCTATGTTGCCGGGTTGGAAAAAAACAATCAAACTCAACTGAAGGAAGCACGTCAGGAAGTACTTGAAGACACACACATAAAAAATAATAATAGTAGATAATGATACAAATAATTTCAAATTGAGCATGTACACCAGGTGAATTATTGTATATAAAAACTAGAAATATCATTGTGGGGAATGGTATTCGTCCCTCCCCCCTCCCCCATAAAAAAGTCACTCCAGTATACAAAAAAAAAGTGTTATCAGAGTACATCTCTGAAAAAAAACCCACAAAAACAAATGTAACTGCACTGCTAATTAATGATATATTCTTAGCACCCAAATCCTATATGACCCAAAACTTCTGCCCCCACCCCCCCCCCCCCAAAAAAAAAATCACCGTCAGACAACAAATTCACGATACCAGGTATCATCAACATACCCAAACCATCTTAGATACACAATAAAAATAAAAATAAAAAATGATTTCAAAACCTTAGCTTCGTGTATCGTTAACCTGAGACTCCATGACCCAACGTTTTCTGTATGAAAATCCTTATGTGGTAATACATACACCACTGTGCAACTAACAATGTATATGCGCCGAAATTCATAAACACTATTGGGTTTTGTGAAGAATGACTAAAAAAAAAACAAACCAAAAACAAAAACAAAAACAGTGAAATACTGGATCAATTATATGTATGTCCTACACATAAAGTCTGAAACTCAGGGACAAAAAGGTTGGATCGGAAACAAAACTAAATATAAATCAATCAATCATAAATCAAAATGTATAAAAAAATAATCTTAAATTCAATTCAATTGTACCTCCGAACTGAAATATATCAC
Source organism: Diadema setosum (assembly GCF_964275005.1). Taxonomy (NCBI): domain Eukaryota; kingdom Metazoa; phylum Echinodermata; class Echinoidea; order Diadematoida; family Diadematidae; genus Diadema; species Diadema setosum. Next base: position 13,931,528 of record NC_092691.1, read on the forward strand.
TGTGGTGAATGATGTTCGCCCCCCCCCCCAAAAAAAAAAATAAAATAAAATATTCTGTGTGTCATAGCAACCAAGAGCAGTCATATAAAGAGTAACAGCAAAAACAAAATCACAATCCTGGTCCAAGCACATTGAAAAGGGAAACGCAACTCCTTTCTCCGTTTTCACCGACATTGTGATTGGTGAAGTTTTCGAGGATTTCATCTAAAACTATTTTCTTAGTTCATCTCAGTTTCAGTCGGAGAAGAAAAGGGTTTTCCGTAGATGGAAATATCGCATAATTACGGTCGGAAGTCTCTACAAACTTGTCGTTTCGCAGCAGAGCACGTCGCTACAAAGAGCTACACGCCATGTGCCTGCTGGATAGTTTGATGAGGTGCGTAGCATATCGTAGCCAAGGTATAGTCTCTTCATCTAGACGCTGAATAATACCGAACCGCTACCGCTGATTTATGTGTCGAAATAAAGTGGCCGTTGGGGGCGGTCTTCAATATCCCGTCGCTCGTTGCAAATGGAAAATGGAAAAACGAATATCGAACCGATATCCTGTTTTTCACTTCCTATTTTATGAAATATTGAGAAAATAGGATTTTGAGCCATTTTTTGACATTTCATGATAATGAAACACGGAAAACAGGATTTCAGAGCAAATCCATTATCCCGTGTTCCACTTTCAGTTGAAAATAGGATATTGATATTTTATTCATTTTTCCGTTGAAATAGGCGACGGGCGACGGGATTTCCACGCAATATTCGATTTTCCGTCACCAGTTGTCGACCGGTCACTGAATGGTACTTTAATACCCTGATTTAAAATCCAGAGATCGGTCGAAAACTGGTGACGGAAAACCGAATATTGCGTGGAAATCCTGTCGCCCGTCGGCTATTTCAACGGGAAAATGAACCAGAGGTCAATATCTCAATGCTGACTGAAAACGGAAAACAGAATTACGGATTTTGTCTGAAATTCTATTTTCCGCGTTTCATTAACATGAAATGAGGAAAAATGACTCAAAATCCTATTTTCTCAAGATTTGATAAAATAGGAAATGGGAAATAGGATATCGGTTCGATTTTCGTTTTTCTATTTTTCATTGCAACGAGCGACGGGATATTGAAGACCGCCCCCAACGGCAGTCATGCAGTATGTGGCGCGCGCTTTTTTGTAATCGTACACATTGTACGTGTCTCGCTCATACCTGGTACCTCAGCCCTACAACATAGAACGTTACATTGTTTTCCTTCTGCTCCCCAGCTAGTTCTCTCTGAAGCTCCTGCACTTTTCAGTAACTCGTGGTTAGCCTTGGTCAGGTCTTCTTGGGTCGATTTCCCTTGCCCTTTCAGCACCCTGCGCTTGGAGATAACTTCCTGGCGATCCCTATAAGACTTGGATTTCGCCAAGATCGGCCTGGGGATTTTCTTTTGGCGGTGTTTTTCTTTCGAACCGTTGCGATGAGTGCGCTCCTGGGGGGCGTTTCATCAACGAGTTCGTCGGAGATTTCACCGACAAATTTGCTATCAGCCAATCAGACCAAGGATTTCATTAGCTTTTAACAGTTGTCAGTGTAAATCCTTGCGTCTGATTGGCTGATAGCAAATTCGTCGGTGAAAACCTCCGACGAACTCGTTGATGAAACGCCCCCCAGATCAGCCTTTGTCAGTGGTACTCCAAGGGTCTCTTGATAGACGCAAGATGATCTCGTCGGTATCCTCGTCTGGGTCTTCGTCGAAGCCGAAAAACAGGAGGCAGTTTCTCCTCGTGTATTGCTCATGTTGATCCACCTTGCTGGGCAGTGACTTGATTTGCTCATTTTGCGATTCTATTTGACGATGGGTATTTTCTATTTCTTTCGATTTATTATCAACCGCAACTTCAAGATCGAAGATTCTACCTTCCTGCTTTTCAATTGACTCTTTTAGATCAGCGAGACATTTCTCTACATGGATATTGACTAAATCCAAAAATCGCTGATCTAGGACAAGGTCGTGAAGCACTGCAGACAACAGGGCTGCCTTTTCACTCTCTTTCTCCTTCTCCTTTCCCCGGGTTGGACGGCCGGTTTGCGATGTACAGGTGTATTAATATCAGCAATTAACCTTGTATAAATCTTCAAGCTCTATTTTGCAAGGGGTTTGTTAAACGCGTGCATGTATACACATTGCTTTTGTTTTTATCGTGTGCATAATACACTTCCTATTTCTTGCCCCGAATAAATCGAATCAACTTGAATTAAAATTAAATTATGAATGAAATTTTGTCATAAAAGATGTTTAGTAGGCTTGCTAAGAATAACAACAACAACAAAGGTGGCGATTGCTGCATTTTATAGTACACATGTTCCTTGGGGCGACTGGAATTTTTTCATCCAAAGAGACAATCTGTATCCTATGCAAATAACCCCTAATATGCATAATCTATGTAAATCAATTTGTAAAAAAAAGGAAAAAAAAAACCCTTAAATATCTCGTCCCATAAGATACCAAATTAATATAAATACCATTGAACAATAAGAGTCTTGTTGCTAGAATATTGTCGTATTACATTGGCTTCTTGGATACTAAGTTCAAAGTGATTTAGACAATCATTTTTGTTTTATTCCTAATTATCTTAAAGTGAAAATTTCATTTAAATTGAAAATGAATTGAATCTTTGAAAAGGTATTGATATGTATGATGTGCAAATTACAGATTGTTTGCATAGAGACAATTTGTCTCTTTGGATGAATCATTTTCTTTTGACCCAAGGAACATTCATATCAGATTAGAAGTTTGTACTACAAAATGCAGTGCTTAATGAAATAGAATTTTTTTTTAAAGATTTTTTTTTCTTTTGCACACTTACTTGCATAATCACACACGTGTATTTGCATAGATATGAAATCAAGTTTTGCATGAATTTTTCCATGTATATCTTTAAGAATATTTCTAAGAAATGAGATATTTCTGTGAAGGACATAATTTTGGAATATTTTCATAAATCACTTTGAATAGATTGTGCAAATTAAGGCTTATTTGCATATACAATCAAACCTGTCTTAGCGGCCACCTCTCTATAGCAGCCACCTGCTTATAGAGGCCAATTAAAATCCCCCACATGAAATTGCTGTCTAATGGACCCTTTATATATTAGCCAAGTGCTAAACGCGGCTAGCGGCCACTCATTTTGCATCCCGTGGTGAATATCTACCTGTGTATAGTGGTAGAGTGGGGGGCGCAAGGGACTTTTTGGTTCAAATTCTTCCAAAAGCATCCAAATTGGCACACATGTAGCCCAAACTATACTATTTCGATTTTTGATGGGCGCCAAGAAGGGCGCCCTCTGGGGCGACCATATTGGCAAAATCCAATATGGCCGCCATGTAGGTTTAAAGGCCACTTGCAATTGAAAACATAAAAGGGTTACAATCATTTAAAAAGTCAGATTTAGAGGTTTTCTGGGTCAGGGAATTCGAATCTGAAGTTATTTTTATGGTCTGAAGTCAACTTTTTCTTATAAGGTCACCTAAAGGTCATTTAAGGGTCAAGCCATTGTATTCATAACAGGTAATCCCAAAAATGGCTTGCCCATGGTCAGTATTCCAGAAATGCCAGCCTTGGTAGTAGCATAGCAGTTGTCGACGGCTGAAAAAAGACATATTTCTCGTAAAGGGTGCCCTCTGGGTCGGCATATTTGCAAAATCCAATATGGCCGCAACCTACGTTGAAAGGGCAGTACAAGTGTATCACAATCAAAAACCTTAAAAGTGTTACAATAATTTGATAAGTCAGTTTTAGAGGTTTTCTGGGTCAAGGAATTCAATTCTGAAGTTGCCTTTATGGTCTGATGTCAACTTTTCCTTATAAGGTCACCCTAAAGGTAATTTGGGGTCAAACCATTATATCCACAATAGGTAATTTAAAGATGGCTTGCCTATAGTCAGTATAGGAGGAATGCCAGCCTCGCTAATAGAATTGCAGTTGTTGAGGGCTGTGAGAGAGGGAGGGGTGGGCTTTCTCACGAGTAACATCAATATATCTGCTTTCGTGTTAAAGATTTCAAATACTAAGTATACACTCATGAATAATAATACGAAGCCCTTTCTGAGAGTAAAAAGTTCTACGGATCTTACTCAAATCCTTATTTCACAATTTAATTTGAAGAATTGGTCACCCTTCAATTTCACTTTACTGATTACTAAAAAAACGGTATTTTTTTTCTGCATCATTTCAATTATGGCCTGTTATTATATGGCTACACAAGCTTTTAAGTGAGGTTCTGTCCAAAGCTATGAAATATCATAGTTCATGTCACAATCATTCCATTTTTAATTTTTTTTTTACAGGCGCTAAGAGGAAAGGTCCTCACCGACTGGTCATATTTGTGGAATTCGATATGTTTGCATTCGCTTTAATGACAGCCAAAAGAGCTAGTTATAATTATGGGTAATGCCCTTTCAAAGAGTTTTCAAGGTTTGATTATTGGATAACTGTTTTCATCTTCATCTGCAAGGAATGCGATAAAAAACATACATATATGAGAAATAGAATCCTATTGCTACCTAATACATTAATAGTTTAGCAATAGGGGGGGGGGGGAGGGGCTATGTTCTATATTACCAGCATCCTTGACGATGCCACAAAAAAGAGAAGTGTTTTTATTTTTCTGTTGCAGTTCAGGGATCCTCAATCACAATAGATTTTCATAATCCCGATTCAAATTCAATAGAATAATAATTATGAAGATTACTCCTAGTCTGAATGAAAAAAATATCTGTCGTGTTTAAGAAAGTTTTTAGAAGATCAGGTTGGCATCAATATGCTATTTTCGAACTTGTGTAATAAAGATCGATTCTAAAGCTCTTATGGGAAATTTTATGTGCCTCCACAGCTAAATATGCCGTTTAGAGAATATGAGGGTCCTGGTGACGCCATGTAGGGAACAAACATATTTCACAGGTGCCACAGATTTCTAAGAAATGAGATATTTCTGTGAAGGGCATATATATTTTGGAATATTTTCATAAATCACTTTGAATAGATTGTGCAAATTAAGGCTTATTTGCATATACAGTCAAACCTGTCTTAGCGGCCACCTCTCTATAGCAGCCACCTACTTATAGCGGCCACTTAAAATCCCCCACATGAAATCGCTGTATTATGAACCCTTTATATATAAGCCAAGTGCCAAACGCGGCTAGCGGCCACTCATTTTGTATCCCTTGGTGAATATCTACCTGTGTATAGTAGTAGACTTGTTAAGGGGGTAAACGCTGCATTTTTTAGTACAAATGTCCTACTTGGCACAGATTTTCCCTAGGGCAATTGAAAAATTTTCATCTAGAGAAACACTCTGTATCTATGCAAATAAGCCTTAATTTGCATAATTTATGCAAAAATACATATAAAAATTGTTAAAGAATATATGTGCATCCAGCAGAAATACCTAATTTGGTAGAAGTATTCTATAGAGTATGGAGAAATAATTCCTGCAAAAACTGATTTCATACCTATGTAAATAAACATAAAATTTGCATAATTATAGAAGTTATTGTGCAAAAATCTGCATTTTTGAAAGAATTTCTAATCTATTAGGCACTGGGTCTTGTGGTACAAAGTTTGAACCTGGGATGGATGTTCCTTGGGTCAAAAGCAAATGATTCATCTAAAAAGACAAACTGTCTCTATGGAAACAACCTGTTATTTGCATAATATGCATATCAAAACCTATACATAGATATAATCAGAACAAACAAAAAGCAATCATGTGACAATGTCTTAAATCGCTTTGAACTTAATATCCTAAAAACTAATAGAATAAGACAATAATCTCGCAACAACACTCTTCAGTTACTTGAATTGTTTCCATATTATTCAATTAACTTAGGCATTTAATGCATAAATTATGTAAATAAGTATACAAGACGTGAAATTTAGAAACATTAATCTTTCAAATCATTTTTACTATCAATTTTCCCTCATTGCATAAATGCTTTGCAGGGTGGGAAAAATAGCAATCGATAGTGACACTCTTTAAATTTGATTATGCAAATATAACAGTAGGGCCTACATACCAACAGCACTGATATATATGCAAATCGTAACAATATTGCTTACAAAAGGAACTTTTTTTTCCCCTTGCAAACAGTTCACAACTGAGGTCATGGTTAGAAAATCATTACAAAAAAAACAAAACACACACACACACAAAAACCACTACCATAGTGAAAGCGTGAATTCTGATTTTCATTGTATTTTGTAGGCAACCAAGCGAATAAGAGGCTTTTTACATCAAACTGATTATAAACTTGTGCAAACTATGTGGATGCAAGGGTTTCTGCACACATTAAGAACTTACAAGCTTGAGTTAGAATCAAAGTCTGTTTCTGAAAAAAAAAAAGTTCCCTCAGTATACTACGAGCTGCTATGGCATGGCAACTATGCTAGGAAATTTATACACAATAACATTGTGATAAGGCAATAATTTATGCACAAATTTTCATGTGAACAATAATATAGGAGGTGTTATACTTTAAGTCAAATAATCTTAGTCTCTGACTTAAAATTTGTCAATTTCAACAATAAATCAAAGCAGAAATAATGTTCATAGCCATGAAAGAGTATACTAGATAGCCTCTACAATTACTAGGATGTGATTTGTCTACAGATTGTCACATGCTACTGTTTGCGAGGATCGTAAGTGTCATATTCTCCCTGGTTGTGATTGTTTTCCCTTGGGATAATGTACCGTAACTCCCTGGCAGTCCAAAGAATGTTATATTCCACCACATACCAGCTAATACTGTTAAGATGATCATGACCTACATGATCTTGAAGCTTTTTCCAAAAATAGTTATGTTAACTGGCTTTGTGTAAAGATGTCAGAGGTAAAAAAGAAATACACAGGTAAAAATGTAAAAGGTAAGAATGTCAGAGGTTATACATGTGTGCACCAAATTTAACTTTCATGCAACCCATATATCAAATGCAATGACGGTCATAACTATACTATGTCACTCAATTCCATGTCCTTTCCTACTTATCAAGAGGAAACAAAAACACTTGAGAGGGGAGGGCTTAACATTTTTTCAATAATTAACAAGGGAATCACTGTTGGGTAGAACATGCACAAATATGTACTTAGTTTCATGATACCTTGATTCACAAGAAAAAGTGAAATATAGCACTTTCATTAGAGCTTTGACCTTTTGGCAGGAAATTTCCTATATTTCCTGATTTACTGGCAGCATCCATTATTGTAATATGTAATTTAAATATTTTTCATATACATTCCTTGTAAGAACATTATTTGACCTTTATCAAGGCAGTATATCATATCATACAAGTTCTATGGGAATGATACATTTTTCTTTTGTATAAATGTTCATATGAAGCATGTTTCTTTTAAACCTATTAACTTCATCAAGTTACAGTTTCACACAATGGTAGTATTTTCCAAGAATATTGTGCACAATATCAACTTGATACAATCAGATCAAGAATGGTTGAGTGTAATTACTGGAGGGAAATTATGACTCCTTCACTGACAGGTGACCTGCTCACACATGTGGTTGGTATGTAATTTTCAAAATACACGTACCACTCATTTCATAGCTCTCACACTGATACATCATATAATACTCTTGAATTGTCAAATCACAAAGTCCACTTATAGATCTCTTTGAACACAAAATATGTAATTATGCTATATCTTGCCAAAAACTCTAATATACACAGCAACTCACTTGATTCACTGGTACCAGTAATCCATTTATAAACGAAATCATGCACATCAAGTTCATTTCAAGTTATTTTTAGTCTTCTCCATCTCAACATAATCAATAACATATACAGTAGGACCTTGATTATTCAGCCATGTTGGGGCCAGCGGGTGTCTGAATAATCAATTTGGCTGGATAAGAGAGATACGCTCAAACACAGCACTTTCTAGCATATCATGCTCGGGGTACACATATGTTATTATCAATTTACTTGCATTATGATTATCTGCATGACATTGTAATGTTTCATTCTTCAAAAATGGAAACGGAAATAAAATGAAATGCAGGTAAAACATCCCTTCATGTATTGTTCGTTTGATCCATACTGACAGACAATGACATTAATATTGTGACATGTCGAATACTACTGCTGCTGCATTGTGCTGTAACCACTGCTGTGCAGTCAATGCCAGTGACAAGTTGTGACACCAGTCATTGATATCGTGTCACAAACTGACTTAAAAACAACAGATCCGCTGTGATTGGAATATGTCCTGTCAAGTATTTGTGCGATAATGGTTGAAAGTTTGTTTTGAGTGAGATTTGGCACTGAAAATACATGAAAATATTAAAAAGAATGTCAGCCAGTTGGTGTCCGGACAACAGGGAAGCTGGATAATTGATGGCCATAGAGTCGAGGTCCTACTGTATGCACAGCGTATGAAAAAGTAAAGAATTTCAACATAAGTAATCAAAAGGGGGGTACATTATGCTTTAGAAGGGGACCATACAAATAAGCATAATTGTGATAAATTAATCTAAGGATGTAGATGAGGGACCCACTGAAAAGCGAAGCTTGTACATTGTGGACCCCCAGTTACAATATACAATGAACTTACGAAAAAGGGAGGTATTCCTGGGGCCTGTTTCACTAAGCTCTGGGATCAATCCTAAAATCAATTCAATTGATCCCAGGGGCAGTTTTGGGATTGATCATTCCCAAAAAGTTAGGAACTGTTTCACTAAGCAATTTGGGAACGATACGAAGCTGGGAATTGAACCCAAAGTTGGGATTGATTCAGATCTGACCCAAGTTGGAAAAGATCCATTACACTCGCTGAGATGCGCGCTTATGATTGTTACGTCATAATAGCGATGACCTCACACAGAAGCGTCATAATGGCAATGAAGTGATACAATTTGTCATGTGCTCGTATAGTACACAGACGAAAAGAGAGAAGAGCAAAAAATGGTACTCATGAAGGGAAGGAAGAAAGAAAGAAGGAAAGAAAGGAAAAAAGAAAATAAAGAAGAGGGTGAGCAAAGTGCCATATGTAGGATAGTAGTAACACGACAAGACAAAACATGTTGCCCATTATAATAATATGAAAACCTCTCAAAGCATGAAATTATCAATATATATGTTGAACCTCGTACAGAATTTTGTGCTAGTTTCTCCTATACGCCACCTTTGGCATTTAGCGAACATGATGCAGTAGTATATACACTGTATATATATATATATATATATATATATATATATATATATATATGTGTGTGTGTGTGTGTGTGTGACCCTGCACGTCAAAACAAACAAAAAGTCGCCAGACATTAACTTTTAGTAAAGACCATATTCTGAAAGAGCAGACTTTAAGCTTTAAAATGATGTATAACTAATATCAAATGGACTCTCCTAACCTATCTACACATTGGAAAGAAAGCACAAACTGAGGAAAAGTGTGAACTGAGAAAAGAAGCTCTGAAGTACAGTGTCTATTCAAGCGCTTAATCTTTACCAAACCGTGCTGGCTGTGCGATGAATGGGACAAAAAACAGGAAGTAAACTACCAGAGAAACAACAATGAAAGGATTATTAGATTAAACTGAAATTAAGTATGCCTCATTAACACATTCTGTTTATAATTAATGCCCACTTTCAAAGCAGTAGCATTATCCTTTCAAAAGTTATTAGAGTAGAAAGTGAAGAGTGTGGACAAGGTTTTTCAGAAATGAAAAAGGAATTCTAAAGACACACCTAATCACACTGTTCTACCAAAAATGTTCGAGATAAACTGCTAAAAAAAAAACACACTTTCCTGCCCGTTTTATGATACCAAATTTTAGCATAGAGTAAAAGAAGACCCGCTCTTTCAGAAAATATGAAAAAGTCAAGTTCGGCTAGGTTGACCCATTTCACTTATTTTCAGTCCTCACGCAAAATCAGTGTGTGCGACTTTATGTTCGTTTTGTCTATGATGTGAGTTGCACTGTCACATATATATATAATACTATTATATACATATTTATATATATGTATATATGTATATATATGTAATACTAGTATATATATATATATTATATATGTATATATATACACACACACACACACACATTTATAAAACGTATTTGTTCCTCTCACATTGAGGACTGCAATTGTTGTCATTTAATGTTCGGAACAGTATTGCATTCTTTATTTGGTATGGTTTGTCTTTTGTTCGCCATTTTCTTCTTTGTTGACATATTTGAGCATACATGCATGTACATGTATGTATCTATCTTTTCATCTTTGAAGCGCCATGAGCACTGAAAGGTGGACCTGTGCGCTATACGAGTAGCCACTTTTATTATTATTTATAATCATTGTTAATATTATTATTATATGACTACATTGCATATGTATTTACATAGATACAAAAAATTCAGTGTGCCAACAAAACCATCAACCTTAGCTCTCGATAAAACAGCAATCAACTACAGCACTCGAGACACTTTTGAATAAGTCAACAAATACAAAAATATTCACATTTCATGCAATTTAATAAGGCGATGTCAAGATGCCACAGGAAAAAAAAAATGCAATGAATACACACTCTTCACATTATCTGAAAGCCTGTACTTGGGTTTCAACACCACTACATCACATTCACACGTGAAGGGCAAATCATTTGCATCTGGGTGTGTTAAAATCTCATAGAAGAAACAATGGTAATTGAAGTCATGAATGAATAAAATATAAAAATCAACACCAATGAAATTGTTGATATGCATCTTTCTTCTATATACAGTAGCTTTTCTCTTCTCTTACAAGTGAAAAAAAATATTCAAATTCAAATCACATTCATGGTAGAAACATACACATTACAACATGAGACAACCTCATGCATTCAGATACGCCCTCTTTTAAGCCTCCAACACAAGACGCAATTTTTTTTTTCAATGTTAAAGGTCAAGAGTGAAGTAGCATATGCAGAAAAAGGAAAATGGAAAGGAGAGAAAGTAGCATATTATGCACAACTACCGCAGGGAGAATGAAAATTAGAGAATCATAGCACTGTAAGAAGAGAGCAATAATTAAAATAAAATTAAATCCCAAGAGAAATTGAGCAAGAAAGAGGAAGTATGATATACTTGGATTTGAGAGGGGGGTGGGAGAGACTAACGATTTATGACTCTGACACACATAGACAAAGAAAAATGAAGGAAGCAAGGACTATGACTAAAATGGCTTACATTGCCTCAGATGGTTCCGTTTTGAGTCTAGTCAGATAAAACAAATACATAACGAACAAATCGGCTATTCATTATGCATACTGTATAATACCATGGTTATCTTAGTGATCTGACACAAAATGATTACAAAAAAAAAAAATATAAGCTCATAAACATTCACAATAATAAGAAAAAAAATCAATATCGTGTCAAAAGTTAAAGAGTTGAGTTTCAAGGTAAAAGTATTCACCAGCCAAAGGTTTAAGTTTCTAGGAATCTGCTTCTTGTACTTGCTATTAACACATTCACAGTAAAATATTTATACAACAATGCCTACAATGTAAATTTTCATGTTAATGACTTATGAAAGAATACCTTTAGTTGTTACACAGAGAGACCAAAATCAAAAGAAACTTTTCATTCCCTTATCACCTCTGAAACAAATGTTGTCGTATTTGTGTGGTTACGTGGATTAGGTGGAGATTGGAGATGATGAATAAATTGTTACATCACTATTGGCTCGGCTTATTCATAAATTGCAGGACAGAATGATGCCGCAGTTGCAGATCCCCCTAGTTTATATACACATATCCCTCTAAAAAAAAAAAAATTAAAAAAATGCTGACTCTGCCATGTAATGTGGCTAGAAGTTGAGATCTAGAACAAAGATGACGATGATGATGATGATGAAACAGCATAGCGTCATTTATGTGTAGAAATATTCAAAGGCGCTCCGCTCCCAGAATGTGTCACACGTCATTCACAAAGTTGCTGGAAAAGATAAGGGTTCAGTTGAACAGAATTGAGGGATCAATTTGAAGACAAGATCATCTGTAGCTACAATGCTTGGACAAGACAGTCCCCTAGCTGTTCTCCACGGCTGCATATAGGAAGGAATAGGGTTTCATATCCTCCAATAGAAAGGATGAAGGCTGTGGCTGTAGATGTTCCTTGTTGACGACACATGACCAATAAAACTCAGCAATTGTCCCTTTCTGAGGAAGAAAAAGTAAAATAAAAAGAGAAACATTCAAGACGTATTGAACCAGAAAATGGTTTTATTAATCGGTTGAGGTTTTTTTTTTCTCCCTATCACATTAATTCTGTAATGACTCTGCCATACTTAAAGCTAAAGATTATTTTGCAAATAAAAGAGAAGACATAGCATGAGGGCATTGTATAGGTCTGTATTATATACATGGAAGCTACAGATCACATCACATCTCTAGCCCAAGTTATGTTGTTTTTCATTTTGATATCTAGCTAAATTTCAGACAAAGTCATGTTGCAAATAGATGTCAATCTGCCAATAAATGAGGTCAAATCTCTTAGGACTTAATACAAAAAATGATGGGCAATAGTGCTAATTTTAACGTTAAATATTACAATACTTGCATTTTTGGTCTCCATACCGACACCTGCGTTGGACATTATTTGACTTAAAATCAACTTTGGTTTCAACAGAGCTTTCTGCACATTCAGGGTTTTGGATTCATATGAGATATCACATGCCATTTTATTGATCTTGATTTGCCAATGCTGCATCACATAACACCAACTGGAAGTATGGGACTATCCTTTACAGAGAAGAAAGAGAAGAATTTATATTTCCTCTTAAGGAGGCAGATTCAAGACACTAGAAAAAATATGAATTCAAGGAAATTTCACATTTGGTATCAGGAAAATAAGCATTCAAAGTACATGTTGTCATCATAAGGATAAAAATGTACATAGGTATAGTGATCAGAAATACTATTACCACCAAATCCCCATTTAATGAATTTCCCCTCCCACAATAGTATGATTGAGTTGTAAAACTGGGTATAGATAATACATTAAAAAAATGAAGAATTGAAACTTACACCTTTCCAGTCAATCAATGAGCTCAAAGCCTGGTCAGGAATTCACCTCTCTCGTAAGGGTTGCACGGTTCTCTTGTCCAGTGAGTGGAAGAGTGCATCACATTCAGAGCCAGTCCCTGCTGATGACAGAATAAAGCAGATTACAAAGTTTGATTATAAAAGTCTGTAGTGTAGAAATATGATATGACAAATAAAATATATCAAGCTCTAGTTCTTTTCTCAAATTTGTCTGTCATCACTTAACATATTAGGGGGGAAAGGAAGTGGCACTGACGTGCATTTGTACATTGTATTTTCATACCCATGTAGAAATATTTTGATTTTCACTGTAATCAAGGTAATATCAAATTGCATGGAAATGGCAGGAAATACTGCCAGCTTTTTTCCAATCACTCACCTACGATGGAACCAACTCAGTAAAGGAAATTGTTGATATTGACATTGACTTGCACATGGTAATACTGTGAACACCTCGCTCTTCACAACATACGCTGCACTGCTGCTTAGGTTATCTTACCTGAAGTAACCGACACATTGAGGGCTGCATATTGAAATAGGCTATATGGTGTTATGAATTAACTTTGGTGCAGTCTGGTACATTTTGTTGTAACCCCCCCCCCCCCCCTACAAAAAAAAAAAAGAAAAAAAAGAGATGCACAACATTTCAACCTCTCGAGTCAAAATATGACATAACGTTGAAGCATGGAATTAAGTCTTTACACATACCAGGTTGTCAAATTTAGGACAGTGTTATAGTCGAATTATGGATGGCTTGTTCCTATATAACAGTAGTGAAATTTGAGATAACATCCGTATAGGGTCGAGTAAACAACCATGGATACCGAGTAGAACTACCTAGCACCGAAAACAAAATCAGACAAAGATACCCGAGGTCTATAATAGAATCAGCATGCTACGTTGCCATACTCTGAATCTTGTTCTTGACTAATCTAATGTTAGATCTACTGACTAGATATCTCCGATACTGACGTTAGCTAACTTGTAACTACACAATCTAGCGTCTAGACTAGTTAGCCCGACCTATGCCGTGCGCTAGCACTTGTGTACAGCGACATAAACGCAGGGCTATACTGTAGGATATATAGTTAGCATCTAGTCTAGTAGTAGTACGAGTAGACATCGTTACTAGTGGTAGATCTAGGCCTAGGGATCTATAAATAATGGAATCTACAGTAGATTCCATTATTTATAGATTCCTAGGCCTAGATCTACCACTAGTAACTAGACTGCATTCAAATTGAACAGTTCTACAGAGTCGAGGTCTAGACAAGAGAGACTCAATTGTGATTGTGACGAAGAGTAGAGGTCTAGAGGGTCTAACGTTAGAGTTTCTAGACAGAAAATCCGTCTGTCTGGACGAGGATCAAACTTGGAATTTTAAACAGGTCTAGGCCCTATGCCCCTAGTCCCCTACAGTGGTACTGGTAGACACTAAACAAGTTAGACAGCCTACGCGATCGCCTAGTAGCGGCTTCTGCGATATTGCCGACAGTTCACACCGTTATTCGAAGCTCACTTAATCGCAATCTTATCAGTGACAAGTTCTAACAAATCTACAGATATACTCTAGGTCTACAGTCGTGAGTCGGCAAGCATGAACGAAGCAAAAACGGAGCTAGACGTGGACTACCGTATCAGTTAGTAGATGTAGACTGACCTACGTTTGCGTAATTACACACATGGGACTAAGCAAATCACGATTGTTGCGATGAACATGTTCAATACGAACAAAGTAAAGGAATCGTTGGACACTACTTCCTTATCACTGCCAGAACAGACTTGGAATGGCATCGGCCATGGAAATTACAATAAACATATCATGCTAAGATGGAATTTGCACACTGAAAATGGAATTTGACCACGAAATATTAATTTCAAGGTTTCTTTACCGTACTTCTGCTTGGTTGTCATTACCATGTTTCTCTCCTTTACCTCTCACTATCGATCACAGCCTCGTTCACTATGATTGAATCAGTCGAACTCAATTAATTATCGTTCCCACCCAAAGATCGATTTGATGAAACGCGTCACAAGAGTCGTTCCCAGGATGGTATCACCGAACTAAAACATAGTGGAATGCGTGTCCCTATTCCCAACATACACGAGACCGTGCAGCCAAATTAACGTGTTGCGTCGCCATCTTCTTAGGGCAATTTTTCCTTATATGGAGTGCACGCTTAGGCGCAGTCAGACTGGGCCACTGGTACGCGCGCAAGCAGAGTACGCCGTCCAGTGGCTATTGATTATGACGTAACAATGCACGTTTGTACATGACAACGGTCTTGCGCTTCGGAGACACAAAAATTGACCGAACAAAATGGCGGTGGTAGCAAGTTTTGGTGGCTGCGTATTTCCTGGGTGAACACGCATTCCACTATGTTTTAGTTCGGTGGATGGTATCAATCCCAGAGTTGGGATCGGTCTTGGGTTGGATCGATTTCCCATGTTAGTGAAACAGGCCCCTGGTCACCAAACCAAATTTATGTTACTTGAACAATTAACCAAATTGAACATTCATATATACATTATTTCATAGGGCTGATACACAAAATGAAATATAAAAAATGTAGCAGAGATGAGACTGTTGTAACAGCACAAACAAGCAAGATACTAGTACAAGACAAGTACATGAACTAAGACACACCGAAGTACATCCTGTACAAACAAGAACACTATAGTACAAATGCAACAATACAACAAAAATCTGGATGGGTACTGAGAAAGGAGAAAAGAAAGAAAGAGAAAGAGGAAGGATATGTGGTAGAGACATTCAAATCCATGGACCAGGCTATGGCTTACTGATAAACACAGGTAAAAAGTGAATATATCAACCATGAAATTCCACTAATACATTTTATCTACAGTAAAGCCTTCCTTAGCAGCCACTGGTCTATATCGGCCACCTGCCGTATAAGGTCACTGAAAATTTCCCCCCCCCCCCCCCCGTAAAGTCCTGTTAAAGACCCTGTGTATAGCGGCCACCTGTCTAACATGGCCAGTGGCCACAAATCTTAAGCTGTCTATAGCCTCCACAGACCCATATGGAGCCATAGCCCAGTCAGTAATTCAGCGTGTTTTTCTGCTTTGTCACTGTGCCAGTCATTCACGGGCAACGTTTAGTGATGGCCACTGCGGCATTCATCACTAATTCAGTCATGATAATGCACTAGTGTACAGCTTTCTTCACAACTGTACAATTGCTACTGTGCAACAACTTGATAAACACTGGCATTGTTCAATGCATGGAACACATGTGTGCATATGTTTACATATATGTGTACATGTAAGTACTTATAGATGTACACATCGATGATATAAGTACAATGTAGGCAATGCACACAAAGGTCGGATAAGCCACCTGTCTATAGTGGTCACTTTTTTGTCTCTCTTGGGTGGCTGCTATACACAAGTTTGACTGATTGCAACAATATCCACTTCAATTTTCTTTTAAATACAACCAATGATGGGGCACTTTTAATATTATTGATAAATGCATTCCCGAATCTTGGCCCATCATACTGTAGATATATGAACGTATTTTGTGCTAAAATGGACCTCAACAAAGGTAAATGATTCAAATTCATGAATTTCTTCCGTTGAGAAATTTTCATTGCAACTGATTGACACTTTGCCCTTCATCTACGTAAATCATTCTTGTTTGAGAATAAATTGCTAAAAAATTGCTAAAAATATTCTAGTCGATGAAGGGCAATTTGTCAATCATTTGCAAAGGTAAATGATATTCTTCAGATCATCTGGTGGGGTATTTATGAATGGACATATTTTCATGAAACATATTAGTAAATAAAGCAGGTAAAGTCCTGTTTTGGAAGTTGAAAATAAACTGACCCGATCGAAGTAATATGAATCTTTTATTTTTTAGCAATTTATTTTCAAACAAGAAATGGCGACTGGTATGCCTCCACCATGATGCATGGTTCTCCTAGTAGGTCTTTGGTATGTCTTGACAATGTGTGATGACAGTTTCATAGAATCGGCAAAATATTAAAATGACACGTTTGTAACTGTGATGTATGCCTCTTTGTTTTATACATGTACCATGCATATTAGTAGAGCAGATAAGCCCTCAAAATCACGTGAATTGTGCAAAATTTGACTAAAGCATGAAACTTTCACCAGTGTTAGTACATACCATAAGATTTATTTTAAGATCGGGAGGTAAGTCTGATTTGACCTCTGATGACTTCCAGAGGTCAATGTACATTAGATATCAGAAAATCGATGTTTTTAGACATTTGCAAATGATATATGTGGTTATGTTGCACTAAACATGCATTTATACCACAGAGAAATCATTTCCAGATTCAACAGAGCACTGACAGGTTTTTACCTTTGACCTCTGATGACCTCCAGAGGTCAATGAACTTTAAATATCAAAATATCGATGTTTTTAGACATTTGTGAATGATATATGTGGTTATGATTCACTAAACATGCATCTATACTTCAGGGAATCCATCTTCTGATTCCACAGAGCATTGACAGGTTTTAACCTTTGACCTCTGATGACCTTTGGAGGTCAATGACCTCAAAATATTATATTGATCTGTGATGTCATTGGTTAATGGTAACCATTGTTAAGATGTACAAAACAAGCATATTTGTCTTACAATGAAATTGTCTTCATATTCTAAAGAGCAGACAGGTTTCTACCTTTGACCTCTGATGACCTTGAGAGGTCAATGACCTCAGAATATCAGAATATTGAAGTATGACATCATTGGTGAAAGGTCAAACATGGTAAGGATGTACAAAACAAGCATATCTGTGTACAATGACATCGTCTTCATATTCCAAGGCACACAGACGAGTTTCTGCCTCTGACCTCTGATGATCTCGAGAGGTCAATGACCTCAAAGTATCAGAATAGTTTGGCATCATCAATGGTAAACATGATGATGTTTTAGAGAGCACTCGTAGGCCCTGTTTATTAACGAGCCATTACCGTTCACCTATGAAAATCACACAAGGTCAAATACTTCGAATGAAATGTGAGGATGTTAATATTGATATTGCGATAGTTAATAGTTAATAATTGTTTATAATGTAGGGCTTACAAACCATGCATTTCTGTTACCAAAAAAGTGGCTACTCATTCCGCAGAACTTTTCAGGTAATTATCTAAGTCGGGTATGTGCACAGAGCAAGGGGTGTCGATCTGTTTTCACGTGGGGGGGGGGGAACTTGGAAAATATGTAAAAGCACAAGTTCATGGTGCAAAGGAATGAAGCGGAGGGGGAGGGGGAGGATGTGGGTGGGGGATTGGATTTTTGCAGGTTTAGACCTGAAATCAGTGATTCAGTGTAGCTCTTGTTTATTGTGTGCGTCATCACTTATACGGAAGTTGATGGGGTGTGGGCGCATCTCACCTACCCTCCTCCCAAAGACGAAGTTGTTTGTTTTTTTTAAGAATCTGATGCATACGTTTTGGGGAATATTTGGAAAATTATGGATCACCAAGGTGTACCAAGTCTATATGGATGGGAACCCAGCAAGCGCAGCATTGGCGAGGGTAGGGTATTCCACTCCCATTCGACAGAGCTCTTGTATTTTGAGAAATGAGATTCAACGACCTGGCACACAGGCACTTTTGAAGGAATACCTCGAAATTTGTATCAAAAAGGTGTAGTAAGTCAGCCATCTATGGAGGAAGACCAATCCACAGAAGGATGTGGGTGGAGGTATCCCCCTCCCATATTATGGAGCTTTTGCATTCTTTTGTTTGCAATTCAATGATCTCGTGCCACTCTTGGTTGAACTACCATTTGAAAAAAAAAAAGTCCATACCCAAATGTGTAGCCATAATCAATGCATGGAGGAGAGGTTGATACAGCGAGAGGAGGGTATGAAAGGGGCTGTCCCCCAATCCTTCCCATGCGAGGGAGCCTTTGCAGTAAGAATAGAAATGTAAAAAAAAAAAAATCTAGTATACACATTTATGATGGAATATTTGGGAAATTATCAGTAAAAGGAGTGTACCAAATCTAAGGGTAGAAACCGAGGAGGGATTGTTAATTGAAAGATACACTACCCCCTCCAACAAGAGGGATTTTCTTTAATATGTCAGAACTGAAATTAAAGATCTAGTACATACTTTGTGATGATATAGAACAAAAATGGGACAAAAGCACTGAGCGTATATGGAAGGGGACATAACGAAAGATAGTGTGGGGGAGGGGGTATGCAAAGGAGATTCTGCCTTTTAATCTGGTGCATACTATAGCTAAAACGTTCAGTGACAATTCATTTTCTGTCAAAAAAGTGAAGAAAAAAAAATCTCAATCTCAGGAAATACTTGGAGGCAAAGTTTTATGTCCCCACCATTCCCCCTCCCATATTTTCTCGGGAGGCGGGGCAAATGCCTCTTGCCCTCCAAAATGAACAATCGTGCATATATAGGAAAGCCTTTTCATCTTTGGAATTCAAATAAAAATATCTCTTAAAAACATTTTTCATAGAATAAGGGAAATTATCATTCCCCAAAGTATGTTATATCTGTGGAAGGAACCAAGCAGGGGGAAGGAGTCTATCGAAAGGAGATATCCCCTCTCACAGAAGGGAGATTTTGCATTTCAGAATTAAATTTTAACAATCCGATGCACACTTAAAGTGAAAAACTTGGGCAGTTTTCTGTCTAGAAAGCAAAAAACAAAAAACAACAACAAAAACTAACAACAACAAAACATAGTCCACATCTCAGAATTTAATGGGGTGGGGGTCAACTATCCCTGCCACCACCCCACCCCTCTTCCAAACTAATGTCCCGGTATGCGCATGTGTTTTATTCCACTTGTTGAAAAGAAGAGAGAGTTTTAAGAAACAATATTGTTCAGTGGTCGCTATCCCAGTCAAATAAATTGTTTATCAATAGGTGATTTCCTTCACCTGTATACCTTAAGATGATGTAGGCCTGGTATTTGCCTTGCACGTTATTACATCTATTTCTTTTTTAGTATTCTCGTTTATATTTTGATGTGAAAGTTGTTTACTTTGCCACGATTTTATTTGTACATAGAAAAAATAATCCAAGACTGAAAATGAAACTGATACAATATTTAATGATTGACATGATGCACATATTGTGTATTAACTATAGCAATAAAAGTGAGCAATTCAAAAGGCGTGTACTCATTTCACATGAACATTAGCGATGATCCTCTGACCTCTGGAGGATATTGAAAGATATGCATCAAAATGTAAGAATATTGATGTCTGGTCTCATTGGTTTGTAATGGCCTGCTGCTTATGAAATAATAATTATATTTAAAAAAATGCATTTTGTGTGTGTGTGTGTGTGTGTGTCCAAAATTGTATGCAGAGTATTCCACACACAGTTCAATTTTGACTTCCATCTAGGACAATGAGCGGTTACTTTTTTCTCAACTACACTGTAATATCAAAATCTATTGAAAAAACACGGTGGCGGCTGGGTCTAACACTTTATCATTCCTTTTCGTTGGAGATCCATGCGGGATGGTCAAAACAAACATAAAAAATAGATATCTCAGACCTAATTGTTATAACAAAGCATCATATCCTCATATACCCAACCCAACCCTCTATGCCCAGACAATGTAAACCACCCCATGGACTTACTTGGAGCTTTAGAATATCCTTTGTCAACAGAGAGAGACATCCAAACCTTTGCAGTGCCGACTAAGATCTGCCATGGGACTGATTGGTATTGGCTCTGCATCATTGACAGCAGATCTCGTTTCCTATTCTCCTTCTTCTTCTACTTCTTCTTCTTCTTCGTCTTCTTCTTCTTCTTCTTCTTCATTATACTGTGTAATCTTGTAATATTCTGCCATGGAGCCTTTTCTTAATTGGTTAAAGAAGGTATCCAAAGAGCTATATGAAGCAAAAAACAACAAACAAATGCAAAAACAAAAAGAGAGACATATGTATCTTTAATAACAGAGCTGAATATTGAGTATCTCTCTCCTGAAGTGTTTCAAAGAGATACAAGAGACAGTGGCCGAGAGTAGCCGCCACCTTTTTTGGGAGTAGGCCTACTTTGTGTTCTTGCAAATGATGCCTGACATTTTTGGTCATTTGCCCTTTTTGAAGAATGCAGCAATAGAGCCACAACTTCCTGCGGAGTGGATATTGTGGGGTCCTTGATGCAGAACATCATCGCTGAATTTGCCTGAGCTGTACTTTCTTACAGGGATTGCCATTGTAGTTTTGTTTTGTTTTGCTTTGTTTTGTTTTTCAAGTGTGGCTGTAACACTGCTTGTTTTGCATATGATGGTCATTGCAGCTAAAGAGTGCATATCTTCTCTGGATCATTCCAAACTTCATGATGTTTCACCTGGGTGAATGGATCCCAGATGATGCATGCATTTTCCAGGACAGTCCTGAGCGGCATGGAGTAGCAAAACACCTGAACTTTATGATACTCGTATCTTCGTCTGGAGAGAGTCTTGGTTGGGTTGAAGTATAACCTTTTTAAGCTGCTGTGGCGATTTGATTCCAGCTGAGCCTCCTATTGGAACTCCAAAATATTTTGCACAATCCGCTTTCTCCATGGTTTGCCATGAATGCTTATCTATTCCCTGGGTAGGTCTCGGATGGCAATAGCTAGTTGCAATACACAGGATTGCTTCATGTGGAATGCATGTTGGGCCTCACAGTATGTCGAGGTTTTCAAGATGGTCCATGATGTCGCAGCTGTGGACTGTATACTCCAGGACCATGAGTCATTCATCGCAGTCATACTGTAACAACCCAACAGCTTTACACTGGCCAATACAGGCCCACCAGCTGGAAACTATGCAAATATTGCCCATGAGCTTGACACTTAGGCAAACCAGTCCCATAATGAGTCCGACGAATGGGGGAAAAGATCTATGAGACTCACACTGAATAGATTAAACACTCTGTATATCAGTCTCGTGTGCCTTGTTTTCCTCGAGTGTCGAGATAATGGCCATATTTGCTAGTCTACATAACTAACCCAAACATAACAGTTGTATTTGAGGTCACTGCCATCACTCAAGAAACTTAAGCTTTATTTCTGAAGTAATTGACCTCTCACATTTCAGAGACCTGTTACTATAAACCAATGCTCTGTGGAATATGCATACATACTTTGATCAAAACATCAGTGCGTGATTTGTACATGATTAAGCATTTACGATTACACCAATGAAGCCAAACATCAAACAGGTAAGCCTACACATGTGACCTCAGTGACCTCTCATTGTCCTGAGAGGTCAAAGTTGGATATAATGCACAGGCTAACCAATGTTCCATGGAATGACAAGATTCTTCTATTATAGCATAAATGATTGTACATCGGGTATTACAAAGTTGACCATTGACTATACATAGAATATCAATATTCTGATATTTTGAGGTCATTGACCTGTCACCTTCCTCAGAGGTCAAAGGTAGAGACACGTGAGTAATTTCTCTTGCTCTGTGGAATAGGAAAACAATTCAATTGTAATACAAATGAATATAACATCTAAATCATGTTTGTAATCAACCAATTGCACCAAATATCAATGTTCTGACATTTTGAGGTCATTGGCCTCATCATAGGTCATCTGAGGTCATCAGAGGTCAAAGGTAGAAATCTGACTCGAAAGGCTCAGTGGAACATTGAGGCAATTCCTCTTACAAAAATTAGTTTTTAGTACATAATTATCGTGTTTCAGTTATGAGTGACGCATTAAAATATCAATTTTCTGACATTTTGAGGTCATTGACCTCTGAAGGTCATCAGAGGTCAAAGATAGAAACCTGTCAGGGCTCTGTGGAATATAAAGACAATTTCACAGTGACAAAAATTAAGTTTTAGTACATCATTACTGTGTTTTATCATTAACCAATGATGCAAAATATCAATTTTCTGACATTTTGAGGTCATTGACCTCTGGAGGTCATCAGAGGTCAAAGGTAGAAACCTGTCAGGGCTCCGTGGAACATAAAGACAATTTCACTGTGACAAATATTAAGTTGTAGTACATCATTACTGTGTTTATCATTAACCGATGACGCAAAATATCAATTTTCTTAGATTTTGAGGTCATTGACCTCTAGAGGTCATCAGAGGTCAATTCAGACTTACCTCCCGATCTTAAAATTAATCTTATAGCATGTACTAACAATGGTGAGAGTTTCATGCTTTAGTCAAATTTTGCACAATTCTTCGGCTTATCTGCTCTACTATATTGTGTAGCCCCTCTAAAGACAATACCACCCACTGTGGTAGTCTGATTAAGTAATGCGCTGACCCTCCCTGCAATACTGGAAAGCTCTACACGGCAGGAAATAATAAACTACCACTCCTATCTCGCAACACACTTGGGTCGGATGTGCTTCTTGTATCCTCTGTGTCTACATGAGTGAATGCTGGTTGAATATGCAAAAATATAACATGGTGTCAGGAAAAAGGAGTCTCAACTGAATTCTAGTATTAAAGCAAAATGGCAGGATTAAAGCATCCATGACCCCTTAGCTTTGAAGGGCATGTGGCCATCAACTGGGGCAATTAGCTGCGATCATATGGACTATATGAGACGGCAACGGAACTTAACAAGAAACGTGATGACGTGCGTTGTGCTACGTTTTTGCACTTTGCAGGTGCCACAGCCCAGAGGATAGCGAGGACATTTGAATTCAATTAGTCTGAGGAAGTTGAAAAGTACATGCCACTGAAAGAAAAGTTTGACAAAATAATACTGCCAACAGAGAAAAAAACTTTTCTGTATTGAGATACCCATTTAACCTTCGCAATCAGCGATGTGATGAGAACTTCAGCACCTACCTCACCGACCTAAAAGTGCTCATGGCTGACTGCGAATTCAAGGATCTTGAGGATGAGCTGCTGCGTGAATCTGATAATTTGTGGGATTAAGGACCACAGACTCAGAGAAAAGCTGCTTCAAACCGACAACCTCGCCTTGCAGAAATGCATGGACACTTGCAGCATTAAGGAAAGCAGTACAGCGCAGATGGAACAATCACGAAATGGTATCGAGACTGAGGTGCACCATGTTAAAAGCCCTCCACGACCTCGACCACATCAAGAAAAACTGGACATTTTGAAAAGTCAACAAGATGTAAAATGAACCGAAGCTTTGGTGACGGAAAACGCACACCATCGAAACAAATCCAAGCCAGAGCGGATGAGGTGACCAATTACGTGATGCCGATTATGAGCTCCGGATTGATGAGACTGCTGTGGTGACCTCCCAAATGACCGTCGCGACTATCAACGAAACAACAGGGACTCCCAAGACCAAAGTCTATCGCGAAAGAATTACAACTGGGATGTTGGCAACCTCGACCAATACAACCAAGGACCCTGTGACGATGATGACAACGGCTACAATGATGACCAATATTTCTACATAGATGTTATAGTCGACAATGAGGACCAACTTAGAGCTGATGATTGGAGACAAACCTGCAAAGTAAATGGAGTGAGAGTTACCTTTAAGCTAGACTTGGGTGCTCAGGTTAACATATAATCCGAAAGCATCTTTAGGGAAAATAAATCATGTTTGGATGACAAAAATATCACCCTATGTTCATACTCAGGACACATAATGAAACTTGGACAGGCTACATGCAACATGAAAGTGGGCAAGAAAATATTCTCCCTAAATTTTTCAAATGGTAGCTGACAATGTCAGGCCTTTGTTGGGTTTGAAAGCATGTGAGCTGATGAATTTTATGAAGAGGTGCATTCTTGATGATGTGACTGGTGCAGCTAGGTGGAGCACAGCCAAATGTCGCTTTCACAGGGAATCCTAAAATGATGACGGCTGGGCACCCTGTGAACCCATCCGAAACCCAAGACCAAATTTCTCGCACAAGTGCAGAAAGTGCAGCAAAACTCAACCCTACCCATGGGAAGAGTGACCTAGCTGCTGGGCATGTGGATTTGTTCAACAGTCTTGGCCGATTATGTAACCATGAATATGACATCTCGATTCGACATGATGTTGCACCCGTAAAGTGTCCACTGTGTTTGATACCGCACTAGTTATGGGACAGTATGAAAGTTGAGCTCGACCGAATGGAGTCGATGGGGGTAATCAAGCGAGTAAGGGCCCCACAGATTGGGTAAGTGTGATAACCGTAGTCCATAAGCCGGATGGATGAGTCTGAATTTGCCTTGACCCCCGCAGATTGAATATGGCAATCTGACGAGAGCACTACCCCATGCCCATGCCTAGCAATTATCGCTGACAAACAAAAGTTTGTATTACACGACATTCAACACCCAGTTTGGCCAATATCACAACGAGGTGATGCCATTTGGCATCTCATCAGCCAGTGAAATTTGGCAGTGAGCCATGATAAGTGAGTTTGGCCAACTGGAGGGTGTTGAAGTGGTCGCAGACAACATTCTGATTTGGGGCAAAAATGACACAGAACATGATGCCCGTCTAGCAGCTTTTCTAGACAAAGTCTGTTCATGTGGCTTGAAGCTGAGCAAAGCCAAGTCAATCATTCACGCGAGCGAGATATAGTATGAAGGCCACGTGATCAGTAGTGATGGCGTAAAGCCCAGCAATGATAGGATCTAAGCAATCACACAGCTACCCTATCCGAAATCAAAAAAGGAGGTTGAAACCTTCCTCAGAATGGTTTACCTACCTGAGAAAATTCATCCCATACCTAGTAGAAATGACAGCCCC
The DNA here is from genome assembly GCF_964275005.1 of Diadema setosum. NCBI lineage: Eukaryota > Metazoa > Echinodermata > Echinoidea > Diadematoida > Diadematidae > Diadema > Diadema setosum. The sequence goes on from NC_092691.1 coordinate 13,957,277, forward strand.
TCTACGTGAACTGACGAAAAAAATGTGATCTGTCACTGGGAGCATGAACACGCAAGCGCTGTCTGTTCACTAAAGAACATTATCACATTTGCACCAGTACTGAAACTCTACGATGCAGCGAAGCCGGCTGCCCTAGCAACAGACGCATCCAATGCTAGATTTGGAGCCATGCTCATGCAGGATAATAATCCTATCGCCTATGCATCAAGACGTGTGAATGATGCTGAAAGCAACTAAGCGGCAATAGAAAATGGGGATACTGTTTGCTTGTAATAGATTCCATGACTACGTGCATGGACAGAAAGTGACAATACACACAGACCACAAGCTGCTGATTGGCACAGCCACAAAACCGTTGCATAAGTCAGGGAGGTGGCACCTCCCTGCATAAGTTAACCCCACGCCTTCAGCGCATGCATCTGCATCTACTGGCTTACGACATCCAGCTCCAGTGGAAGCCTGGGAAAGAGATGTTTGTACCGGATGCCTTAAGCCACTTGCTGCCAGTGAGCACTAAGCGTGTACAAACAGAGCCTATTATCAAAGTAGAGATAGACACGGTAGAAAGCGCTATGCACATGTCTCCTCACAGACTGGAGCAATTTCGGAGAGAGACTGTGCGATCCTGTTCTCCAAAAAGTTTGTGGGTGTATACGCAGTAAATGGCCGGAGAACAAGAATGGCGTGCCGCATGAATTGAAGCCTTATCACTCATTTCGTGATGAGGTCAATGAAATTGATGGGCTGATAATGAAAGATGCTAGAATCGTAGTTCCTGCATGTCTTCAGAAGGAAATGCTAAATATCCTTCATGAGTCCCACATAGGTGTAGTAGTCAAGCTCAAGATGAGAGCCAAGAATATCTTCTTTTGGCAGGGGATGAACGCTCAAATCGAGGACAAGGTTGCATGCTGCTCAATCTGCCAGACTGCCAAAAAACAGCAACAATCTGAGCCACTCATCCCACATAACATACCTGATAAACCATGGTCAAAAGTAGGGATAAATATATTTCACCTTAACGGAACTCACTATCTACTAGCAGTATACTTGTCTACTACTCTAAATTACCAGAAGTTCAAAGCCCTCCAAGAAATGACAGCACATTATGTCATCAATGAGCTAAAAAACATGTTTGCCTGTAATGGCAGCCCAGATGAGATAATCACAGACAATGCCAAACAATTCGTCTGTGCAGAATTTGAGAGGTTTACGCTGGAATGGGAAAGTGAACACAAAACATTGAGCCCTATCTATGCACAAAGCAATGGGCAAGCAGAACGGCACGTTCAGACAGTAAAATCGCTCATGAAACAAGCAAAAATGAGCAACCATGAACCGACGTATGCTCTGCTAGAGTATAGAAATACACCCATTGACGGTTTAGATGGGTATATGCCCGCTCAACTTCTCAATGGACGGCTATTGAGGAGTCTTGTGCCTACTCCAATGACCCTCCTCAAACCACATGTCGTGCCCCCCATAAATGATAACCTCGTGGCAAGACAGAAACAGCAGCAACTAGAAATGTCGCTACGGCGACTGGTATGCCTCCGTCATAATGCATGATTCTCCTAATAGGTCTATAGTACATGTGGACAATGTGTGATTACATTTTCACAAAATTGGCAAAATATTAAAATGACATGTTTGTCACAAAATGTGTTGAATGTTCACCTTCCTTGACCTAGATTTAATTGGATGAATAGGAGAGCATGTATTTGGGGATTTAAGGACTTAAACTTGACTTTGACCTTTTCATATGTTTATGCATTGAGTAATTTTCAAGGTTTGGAGAAAAAGTGCAATTTCTGTCTTGAATAGTAAATTGTTACCATTTTCATCTGGCCTTTCACCCTAAAATTCATAAGAGAATCACTGTCAGGCAGAACATGCATAAATATGTACTAAGTTTCAAGATAACTTGAGCCACTTCCGAGATATGGAGGAAGAAGTAAGTTCAGCACTTTCACTTGATCTTTGACCTTTATAACTTTTGCATCGATTGTCCAATTTTCCTCAAACTTTCACTGATGTGTTCTACTAATATTGCTGCATTCTCTCAATCTTTATGTTTATGAAGGTGAACTTGTCCTTTAAGAAAACATATTGTTTTTGATTGGAAAGGTTGTTCCTGAACCACTCCAAGGCCATTCTACGTATTCTATAATAATACATTTTGTGAAGTAGTGTTTCGTGGTTGATCATGTCAAAGGCCTTGGAGAAGTCTAGGAAGATGACCATTGTGTGTAAAGATCTATCAAGAGCAAGTGCAACTTTTTGCACAATGGGTAGTATTATGTTGTTCTCTGAAACCAAATTGGAAATTGGAAAGATCATTCCTTTTTCACAAAAGAGGCTGTCCTGATGAAAATTATTTTTTTCTTCTTCTAATTTTTGTGATAGAAGATAATATAAGAATTGGTCGGTAATTGCTCACATCTGGTCTGTTATCTTTCTTTATGAAGGAATAACCTCTGTAATCTTCATTGCATCACCATTTAATAAAGACATATTAAACATATAAACCAATGGATCAGCTTTATACTCAATAATATTTTTAAGAATATAATTATCAATGCCACCATATCAAGAACCTTTCTCGATTGGCATATTTGAAACAATATCAAATAATTTCATGCATACAGGAGAAAAAAAAATTTCAGCTTGATCTGATAAACCCTTCATTGTTGTTGCTACTGTGGTTAACATCCTGTTTTTTGTCCCACTCATCACGCAGCTTAAGCGCTTAAATAGACCCTGCGCTTTTCTCACTTCAAACTTTTCAAATGTGTGTGCTTTATTTCCAATATTTAGATAGGTTAGGAGAGTCCATTTGAGTTGGGGTATACATCATCTTAAAGCTTAGAGTCTGCTCTATCAGAATCTGCCCTCAACTAAAAATCTATGTCTGGTCACTTTTTATTGGTTTTGTTATGCAGGGTCACATATATAAAGTTACATGTATTTTCTAAGCCTATTTTCCTGTGCATGATTGCTGGACAACTTCAGAATACATGTAAGAGATACATTCACCAAGGTTGAAGAGACTTTCTTCACACCTCCATGATGAGACATTGTATCTGCATGTCTATGATAATCATAAAGTGAACCAGGGAGGAATGTGTATGCCACCTCCTGGAGTGAACGTTACACCAAGGAAATCCTATAATCCTTGCGTACTGGTTATAATCATGCTTTCTAGCCCCGTCATAGTGTGTGTAGCACGACTGTAAAGTGAATCTAATCTGTACATGACATATCAGTGGTGACGAGAATTATCTGACATTGATGTCAACATGATTTTGCAGTGGACTTTGCTCTTCAGCTAAACAGGGAGAAAGGGAAAAGAATGTACAAATGAAATTACAACTTCTAGCCACAATGTTAATCTATTGATTTTATGATACTAAACTTTGATGTCCGGAGAATGAACGTAAAAAAACCCCAAAAAACTGTACGATGTTCGACTATGCAGTTAAAAAATAAAAAGACTTAAAGCCAGATCACTTTTCATTCTACAGATCAATATCATTGAATATTCCTTAATTTCGGAGGTGCGTTTGCCCCCCCCCCCCCCCCCCCCGAGTTTTGGGGGGGGGGCACTGCAATGAACAAACTTGGAACTACAGTCATCAATGTACAAACACAAGGTAACTTTGCTTTATCAAGTCTGGTTCTAGAGAAGAATTGTAAATATTCCTTAATGTTGGGGAGGGGGGATTAGGTCCCCTCGGGTTCCCAAGGGGAGCATCCGGTGCCGTGTTGAACAAATTGAGATCTTAACTTCCTGACATGCAACCTGTCAAGTTTGGTGAATATTCATCAATTGGTTTTTCAACGATTATGAACATGTACAATTTACACCACCATTTGGACCCATTCCACCCCACTCCCCTGGGTCCCAAGGGGGGGGGGGTCTCAAGGGGGGAAGGGGAACCCCTGATTCTGCCATGAACAAACTTGAAACAACAGTCATCAATATACTGACTCACTGTATTAACTTGGCTCAATCACTTCTGGTTGTAGAGACAATATTTAAAGATTCCTCACTGGGGGGTGCATTGCCCCCCCCCCCCCCCCCCCCAGGTGGGGCATGGTGCCCATTTGATGGAATTGAGATTCTATCCCCCAGGGATACTACCTGCCAAGTTTGGTGAAAATTCATAAAGGGCTTTTCAAGAAAAAGATGACAAATTACAATTTAGGCCCTAATCTAGCCCCCCTTGGGCCCCGCAGGTGGGGCAAGGTGCCCATTTAATGGGAATGAGATTTTATCCCCCAAGGGATGCTACCTGCCAAGTTTGGTGAAAATTCATGATGGCATTTTCAAGAAAAGGATGAAAATGTAAAATTTGGGCCCTATTAGGACCCCTCCCCATCCCCTTCCCCTGGGTCCCAAGGGGGGCACCCATGATTCCGCCATGAAAAAACTTGAAACTACAGTCATCAATGTACTAACTCATAGTACTAACTTAGCTATATCACTTCTGGTACTAGAGAAGAGTTTTTAAGATTTTTTTTTTTTTTTGGGGGGGGGGGGGGGGTTGGGCCCCTCTGAGGGCCCCCAGGTGGGGCATGGTGCCCATTTGAACAAATTGAGATCCTATCCCCCTAGGGATGCTACCTGCCAAGTTTGGTGAAAATCGGTCATGGGGTTCTCAAGAAGAAGATGAAAATGTAAAAAGTTTATGCACGACGGACAACGCACGCTGGACGCCGGACGAAGAGCGATCGCAATAGCTCACTTGAGCCTTCGGCTCAGGTGAGCTAAAAATCAATTGTGCTAAAACTTTCCACAAACCAGGCACATGGGCATGGTAGTCTAACGTATGAGCCAAATCTCAGGTGGTGCATACACAAAATGGAACATTCAGAAATTGAAAGATGAAACCAGAATGAAATCACAATTTATTTGGTAAATATACCATACCAAGAAAGGCACTTTAATGGCAGCCGTGTCACTAATTTCCAAGAAATACAAATGATACGTAATATTAATATCATATTATGTATTATTTGCATCTCTTGGAAATTAGACCAAATGAAAGTTAGACTGAAAGGTGATTAGCCGAAATAGTGTTTAGACGAAATGCTAATTGCACGAATTGGCTAGTGGACTAACTGGAAATTAGACGAAATAGGAATAGAATAATTGCCTATTACACCAATCAGGCAGTGGACTAAGTGGTAATTAGCCGAAATGTCCATAGACCGAATGATAAATAGACTAAATGGAATTTAGATAAACTGATAATAGACATAATGATATTAGATGAAGAGGGAAAAAATCCAAATCGATGAAATGACAATTAGCCAAACTCGATATTAGACTAAGTGAGGATTAGACCAAAGTGCACTAGACGAAATCGATAGTAGACCAAATGAGTTTAGCCGTATTGCTGTTTGACAAACTGGGAAATAGACCATCTAATAGTAGACCAAGTGGAAACAAACTGTATCCACGACCCCTTAGAAAAGAGAGAGAGACACCAAACAAAAAAAAAGGACAAAACTTTAAATCAGAGACACATGGTGTGATCAGAGTACTAATATGTTAATGTTCATAATTGACTGGAAATGCCCTGAGTGTATTGGTAAGGTTTCACCATCTAGCCAACTTCTCATGGCATGGCTCATTCAAGTGAAAAGAATTTTGAAAGAAGTGTCACACCTTGATATGCTTGACTGACAACCTGCAACGACCTGAACTGTCCCCAATTTGCATACCCTCAGTAAGACATATAAGACATCAAAATAAAATGCTCAGGGGAAATGTTGAGTGATGCACATAAAGCTGTAAGGTGCAAATTATTCTGGCAAGAACAGCTGTCAACAGGACCATGACAGCATTAGGGCCTACTGGAATCTTTTGTTTCTAGCAACAGTAAGAGTTTCAGCACTTTTTTTTTTACTAAAAAAAGGAATGTTTGCACGCTTACCTTAGTGAAAGTAAAAAGAAAGGACAATTATGGCCAAAGTATGCTGGCTTGGCACAAATCGAATATATTGGAGACATATCACGGAACCATACATATTTTTTGTGGCTTATCTAAACAAGAGACCCAGGGGTCTCGCGCTCACCTGAGTATCTCAAGTTCACCTTCCCCGCAGTCAATAATCAAATAACACATAGCACTACTGTAGCTTATTGCTTACAATTTGAGAAAAGAAGATTTTCAAAGATTCCTCAATTTGGCAGTTTTGACTGTCCCCCCCCCCCCTCTTTGAATCATGTCCATTCATACAATATTCTATCACGCAAGCAATAATAACTGCAAAGTTTGGTGAAAATTTGACCACGCAAGAAAAAGATGAAAATGTTGAAATATGGCCCCAATTTGTCTACAGAAATAGATTTTTAAAGATCCCTTAATCTTTTTTTTTTTTTTGGGGGGGGGGGCCCTTGGGGTCCCCAGGGGGTGCATGGTGCCCATTTGAAAAAAACAAAAACAAAAAAACAAAACAAAACTAGATCCTATCCCCCTAGGGATGTTTCCAGCCAAGTTTGGTGAAAATCCATTATGGGGTTTTCAAAAAGATGAAATGTACAATTTAGGTTCCAATTAGGACCCCTCCCTCTCCCTCCCCTGGCTCCCAAGAGGAGCACCCCTGATTCCGCCAGGAACAAACTTGAAACTTTAGTCATCAATGTACTAACTCATAGTATTAACTTAGCTCTATCACTCCTGGTTCTAGAGAAGAAGATTTTTTTTTCAAAATGAGATCCTATCCCCCTAGGGATGCTACCTGCCAAGTTTGGTGAAAATCGGTCATGGGGTTTTCAACAAGAAAATGAAAATGCAAAAAGTTTACGCACGACGGACACTGGACGCCAGATGAAGAGCAATCGCAATAGCTCACTTGAGTCTTTGGCTCAGGTGAGCTCACAAAAGAAAGAATTTAAAACATCAAGGGAAACAGTATGTTGTGATGTATTGGCTGCAACTTCTCCTTCTGTTATATGAATGATAACAAAAGGAGTTAAACAGTCTGGTTCTAAAAACCTCCATAAGACATATTAATGACACATTTATCCTTCTAGAAGTGAAAAAATTCTGTGGACAGAAAAAAAAAAACACTCTATTAAAGGGGATGGCTAGTAACTGATCAGTGGGAATCAGTGGGAATGCTGGGGGATGATTGTTCCAATTCTTGTGGGATTCATTTAAGAGTACATTATATATCTATTGTTCTGTGAAAATCATTTGCTTCAGAACAGTCTCATATTCAAGTAATGTGCAGTTTAATGTCCCGTCACTGTACAGGCATGCTAACCTGGAAACATTAACATGCGACGCCTGGGTATGCCTGAAGTTACGCAATATTTTGTAAGTGCATGTCAGACCTGAAATTGCTCAAAAACATGATTTCATATACAAATCCAGTGCAAATTCCGTTTCTGACCAAAATTCATAAATGTATCATTATTTTTACTTTTACTTATCAAAATCAATCAATTTCATGTTTTTTACGATCGGAATAGTGTCGCCGATGATTTCCATCGAAAAAAAAAACACAACAAAAAGTGAAAAAACAGTGAAATACATAAGAAATTTAAAAACCAATAAAATACATAACAAAAAAATGTTGATACCGCCGTTTTATTTAATGTACATTCAATAAGAATCTTACGAGTACCTAGACCAAAAATTAGCAGTTTTAGACCTTTAATTACAGATTTACAGCCAAATTCTTTTAATTTCATGCATAAATTAGCATAATTAATTTATTAGAAATAAATTTGAACAAGGAAAAGTAGAAATTACGCGGTGCGTAATATATGTCCCCGACGGAAGTAGCATTTAGTAGCAAAATGTACAATATAGGTAAAAAGATCAAGGTCAAAGGTCAAAGAAGTCAAAGGTCAAAATTCTATGTAGAAGTTTTGAAGCCCTCACCTAGTGCCATCACATAAAGCAAACAGAATCGAAATCGGGTTAGAAATGGCGAAGGAGTAGCATTTTGTAGCAAAATGTACAATATAGGTCAAAAATCAAGGTCAAAGGTCAAAGAAGTCAAAGGTCAAAATTCCGTGTAGAAGTTTTGAAGCCCTCACCTAGTGCCATCACATAAAGCAAACGGAATCGAAATCGGGTTAGAAATGGCGAAGGAGTAGCATTTTGTAGGTAATGTACAATATAGGTCAAAATCAAGGTTTAAGGTCAAAGAAGTCAAAGGTCGAAATTCTGCGTAGAAGTTTTGAAGCCCTCACCTAGTGCCATCACTTACAGCAAACGGAATTAAAATCGGGTTACAAATGGCGAAGGAGTAGCATTTTGTAGCAAAATGTACAATATAGGTCAAAAATCAAGGTCAAAGGTCAAAGAAGTCAAAGGTCAAAATTCCGTGTAGAAGTTTTGAAGCCCTCACCTAGTGCCATCATATAAAGCAAACGGAATCAAAATCGGGTTAGAAATGGCGAAGAAGTAGCATTTTGAAGCAAAATGTACAATATAGGTCAAAGGTCAAGGTCAAAGGTCACAACTGAAATTCTGTATAGAAGTTTCAAAGCTCCCATGTAGTGCTATCATATAAAGCAGACAGAATCAAAATCGGGTTAGAAATGGCGAAGGAGTAGCATTTTGAACATTTTGATCACACACGGACGCACGGACGGACACACGGACACACGGACGCACGGACGGACACACGGACACACACACGTACGGAGCCCGTTTCATAGTCCCCTGCTCAAACTCGTTCGGCGGGGACAACAATTGTGAAAGAAATACCTATTCAGTTTTACAGATTACCTTGTGGGTGACGTGCGTGCCAATTTCCCTTGCGATCACGCGGTCAACGGCCAAGACCTGGGGGGGGGGGGGGGCCCAATGAGCCTCCCCCCCCCCCCCCCCCCAATCCTGCAAGGCATCAAAATAGCCCAGTCTTTTTAGGGTTAAATGTAAAACACATAATGTAGTCAAAGTATTAATGTGCATATTACATAGCTGGCTCGACACGCACAGTGTATGTTTGACACAGTACCAATTAACCCAAATCCTATTCAGTGGTTTATTCAACTGAAGAGGATTTCAGAAAGTGTAACAGTCAGGTGTGCTTGAATGTGTTGAAGGGTATAACGACCTTACACATCCACAGTATACAAATAAGCCACAAGACATTACAACTCTATCTCTACACATAAAGCAGATACTAGGTAGCACAGTTTCATAAAGCTGTAAAGCCTACACATTGCAAAACAGTTGTAAACTGCATCACAATGACACTTACTGGCATCCATTGTCTCTACATAGCAACAGTGTTTCAAAACAAATCGTAATGCAGATTGTAATTCTTGTGTGCATGACCTTGTGCAATATGAAAAGTGATCAAACATTTGTCATCAAAACACCATATTGGCATTGCATAACATTGCATAGATCCTGAAAAAAAAAATGGAAAGATAGAAAGACCCCTCTCCCAATGTTCCCCACCAACCCGACCATACCACCATATGCCACCCCCTGCCAGCACATACACGCGGGCATGCGCATGACTGTGCGCTAGCCAACGAGGGAAGGGAAGTGCAGAACTGCATGGCCAAAGAAGTGGGGGTGGGGACAAGGCAGTTCAACTGTAGACGAGCAACAGACTTACAAACTCATAAAGACCTGCAACTATAATAGTCAAATGGTAAACAGTTAAATGGAAACTTGTGATTTGGTTGCTAAAATCTTTTATGTGAAGGTTCTCATCATTATGCCAAACCAGTGCAATCACACATACCACTTACATTGTGAGGACTGTAACATACTAAAAAAAAAAAAGACTGTGGACAATGTATGAAAATAAACATAGCTGGGTAGGCACACATTATGTGGGTGATGCATTTCCTGTATCATGTGCGACGTCATGAAAGAGACTGCAAAACTATTATGCTGTCCTTTGGCTTATGATGTGTTATCAAACCCAAATCTTCGTACAGTACCTCTTACAAACTAATATTCCATCAACATTTTGTTCACTTTTCCTGGGATAAAAACACACAACATAACTATTCTATTTATCTGTCTAGAGGATTTGACAGTTCTGTGAAATCTCGGCAAAGGAAGTTTTCAGACCAGTAGTTTGTATATTACCACAAGTAGTATTTCATATACATAGCTTCATTAGTGTTTGCAATTTACACAAGACTGCAGTTATTTAGACTTTGTAAAATGTTGCTACTGGCAAGAGCATTCCATTTACTTATCCTATGGAAATAGGCTTAACATCAAAATGTCACAAAGTTGGTCACATAGGAGCAATGAATGGTACAATAAAGATATGATGTATATGAAGGTGTAATCATTATCACATGCCTGCTTGTTGCCTCTTTTCTTTGTTTGGTTTGGGCATACCTTGATTTGTATCTAGTTGAAATAATTAGAAAGTTTCCCCTTTGCATGAAATTGTGAAGCATCATACATTTTAAGTTTACCTAGAATCTACTATTTGAAACATGATTCTTACAATGACCTTTCAGGGGTATGAACATACCTTAACAAACAGTGTTACCACTGGAAACAGTTCTGTGTTACACAAATAAATCCCCAGAAAGGATGTACCTTCTAGCTCAAAGCAATTATATTGTTAGCAATGTGTGGTACATGATATCTTGCTCCGTGTGATTTCAGACATGTGAGCATGCCTGCTACTTGATGGCTGTGGTATAGGTATAGGTCCAAAAAGTACACAGTCAGAGCATACATCAGTGTCTCTTTCCCTCTCTTGGCTCTTCAAGATGATGCTGACTTCTTTCTGATGTGACAACAATAGCACTGACAAGTTGAAGGTGATGTAGCATCAATCAGACTAAACTGGCTCAGTAAAAAGGTGCATCATGTGACCTGAGTACCATTCCGAAGCTTCACAATTTGCTGAAGGGCTTCCTTCACCTCTGGGCTAATTTCATTCTGAAGTGGATTTAATAAGAAAGAAGAGGGAGAGGAAAAAATCACTAAGTATTGCATTTCAATGAATCCTAGGAATATTTACAAGATAATTTGCATTCAACAACATGAAGCTCACAAAAAGTAAAGGGAAAAAAAGAAAATTGGTTTAACACTTCTGCACAAATGCTAATATGATGTAAAAGTGAATACGCATAAATGAAAATACAAAGCAGTATCATATTTTCCTACACACATGAATCAAATCTGACATTTTTTTAAAACAGGGTTTGTACACTAATTTGACTCTAAATCAAAGTCAAAGGATTTACCAAGATATCAGGCCTACAATTTACATAATGATATTCCTGTGGCATACATGAACTCCCTGTGAAACAATTATAATCACTAGTGGAATGCAATCAAGTTTGATTGATGGCATGAAATGTTAATTAGCAAGAGTGATGGAAAAAAGGATGTGAAATTTAGTATTGAATTGGAGGAATTACACGAAAATCTGTTCATTCACATATGAATAATACCGTTTCATGTCTCAAACATGCCTGCAGATGCCTTTATTGAAAGATTGACTGTGTAGAGAATTCTTGCAGTCTCCATCCACAGTATAGGGCAGTATATGATATCATATTTCTTCCGGTCAGAAAATTTTACTTTTTTCTATAATATTGGATGCGAAATATGACTATATCAGATGGATTTAATGTAATCTATTAGTAGTGAATTTGGTAGATTTGTATAATTGAATGAGTGATTAGAGTTATTTTTTTTTTTTTGGTAAGGTTAAATGTGTATTTTATATTTTTTTCTTTTTGTCCTGAAGCAGCTGATCAAATGTATGTTTGTTTATAAATGTACATACATGAATATATTTGTGTATCTGTCAATTGTGCTTTGATGGACTGGGTCCATTGCATTTCTGTTCTTGTACTTACCTGCCTGTGGGCAGGTAGTCCCTAGGATTGTTTGTTACATGCTTTCATTTGTGAAGGAAATAAAGTATGTTTTATATATACATGTGTATATATATATATATATATATATATATATATATATATATATATATCAAGAGTAAAATCAGTCGTATAAACACCGCAGGAGCCAAAAAATTGGACTGACGTTTCGGTCAAAGACCTTTATCAAAGTAAGTCTGAACATAAACAATTTGATGCAAGAAACTAAGAAGACGCATAAGTTGCCAAGATACAAATAATAACAAAAGCCCTGCTGGACGCATGGTATAAGCGCTAGGGGGTGACGTCAGAAATGAAAAAAGAAAAGATGTGCAATTTAAAGCAATAGAGTGCGAAGGTTATCATGACGCAAGAAAACCTAGGCGCATGACGTAATAAAAGAAAGTAAGGAAAATGCCTTAGAAAAATAAACAAACAATTAGACAAAACAAAAAACAAAAGGCAAGGCGTCACAAAAGAAAGGTCCAAGATGAAGAGCGTAAGGTGAGCAAAAAGCGCATCTAGAGAGAGACGTCATAAAAAGAGTGTGACACAGTGTGGTAAAGGAAAAAAAAAAGGGAGAAAATAAAGTTCCAGAAAATTACAGAGACGAGAGATGCGTTCGCGCAAACCTACACACACAATAATAATAAGAAAAAATATAAGAAATAAAAATAATAATAATAATAATAATAAAGATAACATAAAAATAATGATTATAATAATAAATGAATAAAGATTAAGTCCTGAGCATAGCGTAAAGTTCGCTGAATTAAAGTTCACTGATTAATTTTGAAAGATCGAAATGTAGCATTGATCCCATGAGGCTGGAAAGTTTCGAGGTTGAAGATGATTTTCTCCTCCATTGTCTTTCTCTCTCTCTCGTCAAGGCAGGTTCTTAGTACACATACCTTGACATCGTTGCAAGTGTGGTTAGCGAGGTTAAAATGACGAGCAACGGGAAGTCCAGGGGTGTTCAATCGAATAGACGTCAAGTGCTCGGTGACCCGATCTGCCAGTCGTCTTTTCGTCTCGCTGATATACACCATGCCACAGAGAGTACATGTCAATCCATATATGACGTTGCTGGTAACGCAGGTGTACTGCCCTCGAATGTGTCATGTGCCTTTGGGACCCAGGACATCATCAGAATAGACAAGGGCACATGTCTTGCATCTGGGTCGCATGCATCTAGTGGTGCCGGGAGAAGCGTCATCTCGATTGTCTAGAAGTTTGGAGCGGACCAGATAGTTTTTTAGGTTGAGATCTCTCCTGTACGCAGTAACAATAGGATCCACACCAAAGATCTTCTCTGTAGATTCGTTTGAACCTAGGATGTTCAGGTTGGCACGAACAGCACGAGCGATGCGCTCCGTCGTCTTGGGCGTTGGAAGTGTTGGGCCTCTTGGTGAGAGCTTGTTGTCGGGTGATCCTGCTAGCCTTAGCCTTTGCCTCTTCGACAATCTTAGCGGGGTAACCTCGGTCGGTGAAGAAGGTTGCCATCTCATCGACTCGTCTTTCGTACAGTGTGTCAGTGCTGCAGATCCGTCGAAGTCTCAGGAACTGGGAAAACGGGATCGCCTTCTTGCAGGATGGGGGATGACAGGAGTCATATCTTAGATAAGAAGTCAGTCGGCTTGTAGTGCACATCTGTGACTAGACCATCCTCGTGAATACTGACCGAGACGTCTAGAAACGTAACACAATCGTCAGAAATCTCAGAAATACTGACTGATAAGCTCCATCGGACAGTTAATGGTGGAGATAATAGGACGTCCAGAGTTGTTTACCTTGTGGATCTTGGGCAGGAGATAGAAAGTGGCACATTGAGGATTATCCTGGATTAGGGTTAACAGCATCAGCGGGTAATTGTCCTTCCTTAATGAGTTCATTTACTGTTCTTGTGATGATGTCGTGCTGATCCGGAGTAGGGTCTTCTTCCAGTCTGGAGTAGAACTCATCATTAGACAACTGGCGCATAGTTTCTTGTACACACAGATCACGTTTCCACACGATGGCACCTCCTTTGTCGGCAGATTTGATCACATAATCTTTGTTGGTTTTCAGCCGTCTGATGGTAAGGCGTTCCTGGCGGATAACATTAGGGGTAGCAGGAGTGTCTGATTTCAAAATGTTTTTGATGTCAGACCTGCACTTAGAAATGAATGCGTCCAGTGGGGGGTACTTGCCTTCTTGAGGAGTTCAAGATGACTTCCGTTGTTTAAGAGCATCAAATGGATCTGGTTTACAAGCCTGGTCGTCGTCTTCTGGTGGTGGGTTTGTATCAGCTACGTCATCAGAATCATGATGAAATGAGCCCTAAGACGTAGCCGTCGAGCGAAATTTTCAAAGTCACTACGTACCTCAAATTCATCAACTCACTCCGATGTGGGGATGAAAGACAATCCGCGTTGGAGGACAGCGGTTTCCTCCTTCGTAAGATGAAGATTAGGAGGTATGGTGACAACAAGTTTCTCGTCATCCAACGGAACTCGGTGGGCGCAATTATCGATGGGTCGAAGTTCTCTAATTTTCTTCTTTTGTTGGAAGTTAGCAGTTGATAGTACTCACGATTGCAGATGTGAACCAAATGGCGAATCTCACGGAGTTGATCATTGGAGCATAGACTGGTAAGTTCCTCACGTCGTTGTTGCAGCTGTCTGTGATGAAAGGATACACTGCGGATGTTGGATTGCAGGGTAACTCTCATGAGTCTATGCAAACATTTTCTTTTTTCCTTTGTGACGTCACCCCCTAGCGCTTATACCATGCGTCCAGCCAGGCTTTTGTTATTATTTGTATCTTGGCAACTTATGCGTCTTCTTAGTTTCTTGCATCAAATTGTTGTTCAATGTTCAGACTTGTTGTTCAATGTTCAGACTTACTTTGATAAAGGTCTTTGACCGAAACGTCAGTCCAATTTTTTGGCTCCTGCGGTGTTTATACGACTGATTTTACTCTTGATATCTATTTACTACACACCGACGCAGAACTTTCATATTTTGTATATATATATATATATATATATATGTATACATATATATATAGTGACAGCAAAGGACTTAACCACAACATGGCGGGGCGGTGCAAGGACAGTTAATATAATTGGCAGCAAAACTTGCACAAAACTTGCTGCCAATTGATATATGAAATGTAATAAAATAGTAATATGGATATTTATTTCTGTATCTGTAGTAGGTACTTCATCATTTCTACAGGATTTCGAATTTTCTTGAACTAAAGTGAAAATATAGTTCTGTTAAGGTTTGAGAACCCATCTTGCACCATTTCATATTTGCTTGCAATATATCGAAAGAGTCTACCAAGAAGCTTACCTGGCTGACGCGATTTGCCAGGATGAGTTGTTTTGGAGTATTTTGAGATCAAAGCTAAAAGTCGGTATACAGACTTTTCTTCCAGAAGGATCCAGGCTAACTCGGTCTCAGGGACAGCTCGGCCCAATTTCAGACAATTTACACCCTGTTCGTGATCGCCACATTTTATACATAGGCGCACATTCATTTTGCATGTGCGCCAAAGATGTTCTTTGATGCGCGCGTTGTATCAACTCTGTCTATACGTGCGACCAGCCAGGATACAAACGCTCCCACAGTACAACACTGCACAATCTCCAGAGGGACAACTTGGGCCCCCCCATCTAAGCGAGGTCAAGTTGACCCTGAGTCCAGGTTAGGCTGACCCGGCCTGTTCTGAGATTGCAACACCGGCAAACCTTTTTATGCCTCCGCCACGTAGTGGTGCCGGAGGCATTATGTTTTCGGGTTGTCCGTCCGTCCGTCCGTCCGTACGTCCGTACGTCTGTAAGTCCGTACGTCCGTACGTACGTCCGTCCGCTTTCGTTTACGCGATAACTTGAGTAATATTTACTGGAATTTAACCAAACTTGGTCCAAGTATGAAGTATGATGGGGCAATGATTTGATTAGATTTTGGGTGAAATCGGCTAAAATTCAAAGGTCAAAGGTCAAGGTCAAATCATGAAATTGTATCTGTTTACGCGATAACTCAAGACTAGATGGAGCAAATTTCACCAAACTTTCTTGGAGGATGATGTATGATGGGACAATTACTTGATTAGTTTTTCAGTGAAATCGGACAGAGGTCAAAGGTCAAAGATCAAGGTCAAATCCTAAAATTTATCTGTTTACATGATAACTCAAAACTGGATGAAGCAGCTTTCACCAAACTTGGTCCAAGGATGATGTATGATGGGACAATTAGTTGAGTAGATTTTAGTGACATTGGCAAGAGGTCAAAGGTCAAAAGGTCAAGGTCAAATGCAAAAAATGTTGCTATTTCCCCCATATCTGTGCAATGCCCGCAGTTATTTTCTTGAAACTTTGTGTAGACATGTACTACTGCGTAAAGATTATCCAGAGAGAGTTTCATGTCATAAGGTCAAAGGTCAAAGGTTAGGTGAAAATGTTGCAATATCACTTTTCTCGCAAATAGTTCAATGTATCTTCATGTAACTTGGTACATATGCATGTACTGACTGGCAGGGATTATATAGGGAATTTAGGGGTCATGGGTCAATAGTCAGGGGGTCAAAGGTCAAGGTCAACTCCTCAAAATGTTACTATTTTCCTCATATACTAGTATATGCAATGATTGCATTATTAGTTTTAAAATTTGATATATGTACATGTATTACTTAATGGAGATTCTCTTGGAAATTTTCAGCCAGAAGGTCAAAGGTCAAACGTTAAGGGTCAAAGGTCAGGTTTAAATGAAAAAAAAAAGATATATTTTGTACTGTAATTACACTCTTTCTTCATACCTTGAAAATTATACTCAATGTATAAACTTATAATAAGATCGGTCAGAAGTCAAGTAAAAATTTTCAATTCCCCAAATATGCGTACCTGCACTCTTTAATAGACAATTGTAGCAAACCCAGTTCGTGGAAAGTGAACATTCAAGATATTTCTGCCAGTTATGTGAAACTGTCATCACACATTGTGAAGACATTGTACTGTACACCTATTGGGAGAATGATGCACTATGGCGGAGGCATCAGTCGCCATAGCGACATTTCTAGTTAGTTAATATTTTCATATATCTTTAATATTACAGTGTTATTCCACACATTTCTTAGACAGTTACATGTACATTTTGGAGTGAAATTTGACAATTCTGTAGGTGTACCAGAACAATGTTTTACTAACATGTCAATTAAAACAATCATCCCCAGGGGCGTCGATCCATTTTCATGGCGGGGGCAAAACTTGGAAGGTATGTGTGAGGCAGTGGGGGGACAGAAGGCGTAAGCTCTGAGACTGTGGACTTCAGGTGACCCTTTTCCGCTAATATTTCACGTTTCCATCAATATCCAACTATAAATACAGCATTATTTCACACAATTCTTATGCATATACTGTTGTACGTGTATATCTTACAGCAATAATATACAGTTCAACTCGCTTATCTGAGAATTATATTTTGGCTTTAAGATCAGTCTCATTCACAAAGATTAAATGTGTTTGCACTTTTGTAAAGTTACACTTACCTTACAAATAACTTTGTGAAACTTAATTGACAAGTTGCACATAAGCTACGAATGACTGCCTGCAGTTATGCATGACTCTTTATGAAACAGGGCCCTGGTTATTCTAGACAGAAAATTATAGTCTCCATCGCCAAAATCTGTATGTACTACTCCAATGGCTGATTTGTATTCTCTAACACGAGAAATGCTTAGTCCCTCATCAAAAGGTACGAGCAACAAATCTGTTATTTTACCTAGAGGAGCAGAAGTTGGATCAATCTGCATGCTGTCATACAAAGCATAGAATTGTTGCAATCTTGAATCATAAGTGTTCCTTGTGGAGGGTCTGTGAAATTTGGCAGCCATATTGGTAGCCTTCTCTGACAGGCCTTTTTTCAGCACTTGTCCTGAAGTGGGCCAAAGTGTCACTTTCAAGGAATTTCGGCCATAGGTTTGTGTCTCTATAGTTGATTTAGTAAGTCTTTCGTCGGTGCGGAAATCATGGTCTCCGTGGCCACAAAGGGGCAATGAGAAAGATTGTTGTTGCTTTGTCCTCTTATCACCTTCTTGAGAACTTCTTGAATTGTACAGAATGTTGGGAATGTGTAACCCAGTGTTCCTTTTCATGACATTTGAGAGTGAGTCTATTGCATAAGCTAGTAGGTGATGATGTTTCGTGCAGTATGTGGTGAGTTGCTTGTTTAAAGAAGAGGCGAACAGGTCAATTTGTTGATATGTCATATTACTGAGTACCCTTTGTGCCATCTCCTGTTTGAGCTGCCATTCGGTTGGGGGGTATTTCCCACGGGACAGAAAGTCTGCTATATAGTTCTCCTTTCCCGGTATATGGCATGATTTTAGTGAAATGTTGTGCTTCAGGCACCACTCCAGCATCTCCACTGTCGGCCGGCAAAGGGTTGGAGATCTTGTGCTCTCTTGTCTGTTTATGTAGGGTAGGACACTACCATCATGTTATCTGACTTCATTAGTATACCTCCCACTCAGGCGGTCATCCACACACATATGCTTGTTCCAGATTCTTAGAGATACTCCCTTTAAAAGGGCAATTTACCGGTTTTTTATTTTTTTATATGTTGTTCTTTTAATTCTAAAAGACCCAGCGGTGCAAACAGAATCAAAATTTCATAACGATTAAGTCCGTAATTCAATGTTAAAAATGGAACTTTTTAGGTGAGTATTATGCTAATGAGCTGACGAGCCCTCACTATTACTGATTACAAGTGCTTGCATACGCGTGCGTTAATTCGTATCGAGTATCAGACGACGCTTAGGCCTAAGTTAGCTAGCAGACGGCGCTTGTGTACTGTTCTATCCATGTAGATATCTCAAATTTCACTAAACCAAATCGCACCAAAATTACAGGATATACTTCATAGCATATTTCAAAGTATTCTCTTATATTTGAACGAAATCAGTAATCGAGAAGTATCAATATTGACGCCGACTTTCAAGTCATCACTCAAAAAAAAATCACTCTTCGCGAGAGGTCTTGGCGAACGCAAGATGCACAATCTAGAACTGAAGTTAGCCGACTAGTACTGTGCGAACAGAGAATTTACGCGAGAACTAAACAAAAGTGTAATGATTTTTGCAACTTCTGTGATATAGGAACTACATTTTTCATTCAACTTACCACAAATAATTTATAAATTTATTTATTGCCCCCGATTACTTGAAAGATTTGTCTCATGATATTAAATGGCTAACTTCAGTCTGTGCGTGTGCAGCAGATAGACACTCTAGGTAGGGCCTGGCCGCAATCACTCATGTTAGTCGTAGAGCAGATTATTTTTAGCGACGCCGACAGGAAAGTCGACATCTACACTTACGCTTCCCGACAAGTGATTTGTTTCCAATTAATGTGAGCTGTTGGATATGAATCATAAAGTACTTCCTGTGAGTTTGGTGCCATTTGGCAAGATGAATTTTGAGATATCTACATGGATACGGAAGTACGCTAGCACTATACCTACACCAGTGCTGGGATCGCGAAGCGGCGACACTGTGTTAGAATCTACGTGGTCAGGCCACTCTTCCGAGATATGGGTCCTAGTAAGTAGTAGGCCTACTGAAACAAACTGTTAGATCTAACATTAGTCCTTGGTGTAAAGAACACCACTATGAGATTTACTCGACTACAAAACATCGGAAATCCATAAAGCAGATACCTTACCTGAAAAATTCAGGAACAACAGTACCTGCAGGACAAGGGTCCAGATCTAGATCTGGGGTCTGGACTTTCGTCTGGACTTTCTTCAAGTTCTGGCAGCAGGGTATGTAACGTTACGCTGTGCCTTAGCGCTGTGCACATAGGGCCTACAGCTGCAATGTCGACGGTGAGTGAGTGTAGGGCCTACTCATCAGAACTTGGACTGCCACGTACATGGGTGTATGCAAGGGGGGGGGGGGGGTCGGGAGGGTCGTACGACCTCCCCCCCCCAAAAAAAAATTTTCAAAAGGTCCACTTTTTGTAAAAGACATTTTTGTTTTTTGAGGGCTTTTTACTCTATATAGGCCTACAACAGGGAAAAAAAGTGACCGGTGTTCCAGCAAATTGTCAAAAACCTCGTAAATTTCGTAACTTAGTTTTAATATGCCATAATTTACCTTATTTCTAAGCCGCACTGCCATGCCGAAAAAGTCACTTTTGTATGCACCAAATGGCCCAATTTTAAGATATAAAATTAAAAAACTCCCTACCGTGGGAGGGGGGACACCCCCTCCCACACCCTCCCCCCCCCCTCGGTCGCTCCGCTCCCTCGCAAAGGTAAAGGTCCAAAAATTTTGATTATGACCCCCCCAGAAAAAATCCTGGATACACCCCTGCACGTAGAACCTACTCCTTGACTGCTCAGTAGTCCTAGTCCTAGTTCTAGTATTTCAGAGTCTATGTGTACTGGGTACCGTTCTCATCTCACTAAGCGTAAATCGTGCGTGCTGTTGAAGAGAGTCTATCTACATTTGGATTTTCGAGATTCACTCAGCCCTCATCTACGTTAGATAGTTTGAACTGGCGAACCATCGCTCGATCATCATGATCATCAATGCGTAACATTACTTACACACGGTCTTCTATGGGCAGCACGTTCGGATAACGATGCCAATTTCATTTTGCATATCTGGAATTTCCCCACAAGTTTTATCTAAATAAAAAGCTGTTGAAGAGCTTGCTTTTAAAGATTAATAGATATTGTTTAACATATTTATTATAGCTCCATATTGCGGTCATACTAAATAACAGCTTTTGGAGTGCTTCGTGTGAGATTTCATCAGTAAATTGGCATTATGTAGTTCGTCTTGCTAATGTCGGAGTTGTGCACAAAGAGCACCTGTGATGTAGGCCAAATTGCGTGGATCGTTCCATGGCTTGCTCGTTTTCATTTTTTTCAAAAAATCATTACAGGCTTATCCTGGGTTTTACAATCCTCTCTTTCCAGTAGTAGGCATCAAAAAATGTAGATTAGAATTATCAGACAATTAGAAAATGTCAGTACAGTTTTCTTTTAAGGATGGAAATGGGGGGGGGGTTAAAACTAATAGCCCTATTTGGGATCCTATTTCAGAATTGTGTGGGAAGATTTGAAAACTATCCTTTATTGAAAAAATATTTTAGGAAAAAGAATAAAAACCCCATATTTGAACGGTTCTCAGGAATTTTTTCCCCCAAATTGAACCCCTAAGATATGGCCCTTTTCCCCCACAAAATTGGGAACATGCATGCGGTACAGATGACCACCTTGGGGGGGGGGGGTTGGGTTCAATAATTGTGTTTGGACTTCCATTAGTGCTAATTGTCTGCTTTTATTTACACAATGTTTATGTGCAATTTTGCATCTTCTTGCCCTCAACATCCTGTCAGTGATGTGAGTGATGTGCGCTTCCAACCCTGCAAGGATATCTCTGGTGTTATGGTAAAGGTGGGGCAGGGGTTCCTTGTTGGTTTCCCCTTGCACAATGGCTGCAGATTGATCCACTTCTGGATCATGTCCATAGTCACTGATGATAGTGGGACCAATTTGTTGGGAGAGTGATATCTGGCAAAGCAGGTGAAGTTGGAGGGGTCTCATCAGCATCCTGCACAAATGTAGTAGGTCTACGAAAGCATAACCAGAGCCCCAAGAAAGTAAGCCACAATTTTGCCTTGGATGTTGTGGCTGACAGCGATTTCTTCCCTGTTGTTACTACTTTTTGTACCTTGTGATCTACTGGGCAGGCTTATTAGACAAGGGATGGACAGTTTGGTCCCCAGGAACTCTGGGTTCATTGTGAGTGTTAGATTTGATTATCCCAGATTCATTATGAAGCTCAGATGGATGGCCAAATTCAATGTCATTTTTAGATGGGCCATAAGGGTCTCTTGGGACAGGGCCAGAACGAGCCAGTCCTCTAGGTAACAAAGTATTGTGACTCCTCTTTTCCTGACTTCTGTTGTCAAGATTCTGAGTAGTCCTGTGAAGATTCTTGGTGTGGATTTAGTCCAGATGGTAGGGCTTCGAATTGGAAATATCTGTTATTTAATGTGAAGCTTAATAAACAGTGACTTTTGTGGGCAATTGGAAAGTGTAGTATTCATCTTTCAGGTCTATGATAGCCACAAAGCACATTGGTTTTATGATTGGTAGAATTGTGAACAGGGTTTCCATTTTGAAAGTTTTATTGGGTAGAAATCTGTTTAGCTTTTTCAGGTCCAGAACTAAGATCAGAACTGGTGGGGTTTCCTGATTTGTTATTTAGGAGCCTAAAGGGAAATTGTGTAATATTTACCTGTGGCAACGAATAGCAATGATAAAACTAGGATGCGAAGTATGGTGAAGCACCGTAAATATGGAATTGTGAATGACATTGATGATATGAGAAAGAAACATTATGTTTTACTTTTAAAGAAACAATGAGCCTTCTCCCATCTTGGATATCTGTGTTACATAAAGCAATATTATTGCGAGTTGTTAATTTTGAGAATATCAGTACACTTGCAAACTTCATGAAAATATAAACACAGTGGAATATACTATGTATACAAGGGTACATTCAAGTGCTCTAATAAAGCGAATCGCAACTAAACACATTCATGTTTGAAAGCGGACTGGTCAAAAAGCTTACTGTACCAGAAGTTGGCATGAGAAGAAAAAGCATAACATGCACTATGTCATAAATAATGCAAAAAGTTGATTCTCTTAGTTTGGGACACTTGTACGTAGTGCAAACGTGCCAGGTGCATGACTCTCTCACGACAAAACATGTGACCCTCTGACTTGAGTCTAAAGATAGTTCATTAGGTATGCTATTTCCACAGAACGCTCGAACATATGGTACAGTATGGTACGGATTGGTTCGGTTTGTTACTGAGCACTTGAACTCAGTCTATCATAACTTTTCTCCTTTTCAAATTTATGAATTTCTTCTGATTTCAAATATCTGTAGTAGTGAAGTGCCCTTGATGAGACTGAGATAAAATTTAGTAAAAATGTTTCCTTTTGCCCTCAGTTATTAATATGCATTTCAGCAGAGTTTTCTGTACCTGTACAGCACTGAGCAGATGAGCCCGATAGATGTTGACTGTTTCTTTGTGCTTCTCATCCATCTCTACAAGCTGCTGCTTCAATCTTTCTACCTCTTTCAGAGCAGCTGTTGCCTTTCCTTTCTCCCCTCCTCCATCTTCTGTCCCATTTAAGAGAGAACTATTTTTGCCCTTGAGCATCTTGTCCTTGTTCTCAGCAGCAATATCAGGAAACCTCTTGCCAGTCATCCCTTGATTCTGTATACTCTCAAAGCTGCTCTCCATCTCCTCCAGTTGTGTCTTAAGTGCCACATTCTCTGTAGGAACTTCAGAGTACCCTGATTCCCCATTCTTTCTCTCAGCAAGCTCTGCCTCAAACTCCTTGTTTTGACATTGGAACTTTGCATTACTAGTACCTTCCTTGAGTCTCTGAGTGTCATACATGCTGTCTTGGTGTGCATGCAAGTTGGCCAGCTGTGAGTCTTTAATTGCAATCTCAGCATCAGTCTTACAGACTGCATTCTTTAATCTCCAGTTCTCAGCTGTGAGCTCCTCTATCCACTGCTTCTCATCCTTGGTGTCCTCCAATTGTCTCTCTAGTACCCCCACTTGCTCCATCAACACATGGTTCTTCTTCTTAAGCTCTTGTTGCCTCTCCTCTGCCTTTCCCTCACTGTACAGAATGGTGTGCTGGAAATTCTCTATCTCCTTGGTCAGTCTGTCGTTTTCTGCAGTGAGTTCACTCATTTTAGATTTGTCTTTACGAATGCGTTCAGTCTGCTGTGCAATAGTCTTGGACTGTTTTCCTATCATGCCCTGGAGTTTCGAATTTTCACTCCTGATGGCATCAAACTCTATCTTTTGGTTCTGAATATCCTGGGCCTCCTTTTGCATGTTGGCCAACTGCCTTGCAAGAGTATCCTTTTCTTCCTGCAACATGGCAACATTCCTCTTGAAAGTCTCTATCTCATCTGCCTGCTCAGCTAGGACCTCACTGTGCTTGTTGATGATCTCCTCCATCTCTTGATTCGCCTGCACCAGTTCAGTGTAGCGAAAATCGGCAGAAGAGCTTGAGACAGGTCTCATCTGCAGCTCCTGTTGTTCCACGACCTGAAGCTGGAGCCTTTCTTTCCGGTCAGTCATTTCAGCCAGCTACGGTTAGGTGAACAAACAGATGAAAGTAGGAATTAAGGCAATGCATGTCACAGTAGATATAAGAACCCCCCTTAAAAACATAATGAAAACAAAAACAAAAGTAAAGTTGCATCTCATGGTATAAAGTGTTTCAATGATAGTGTAAATTTGTGAGTGCATGATATTTACTGGGAAAGTCTTCCTCTTGAATCTTATACTGACTAAAAGGAACTCACAGAACATGAAATGTTGTGTGCTCTCACTTTAAATGACTCGTGAGTTGACAAAAGAGAAATACATCCAATTTACATCCATCAGTATCTAAGCAACGAGGAATATTGTTGGAGGTGAACCAACTCACCCTCTGTGAGATGTTTGCAATCTCCTCCTTGAGGAGTATATTTTCCTGCTTCATGGAGTTCAGCTCTAGGTTGCTGACCTCTGTCAGCTCCTGGTGTTCTTGATAAGAGACCATGTTCCCCTGGTCCTTCTCTTCCAGCTCCTCCTTAAGGCTTGCAAGCTCCTCCTCCAGGTCAGCAATCTTTGAATTAGAGGAGAGGCGGAGTCGCTCAAACTCTGCCCTAGAGACTGTACCAGGAGGAACTTTTTCTCCAGACTGAAGGAAAAGATGAGATAACGTGTGTTTAAAACATCACCATACGTCTAACATTCACAGTAACTGGAGAGAAGGAAATATGATGGACTCAGGGAGGGAACAGAGAAGGTAAAGATAAATAAGCTCACCAGAACTAAACTAGTATTTATGCAGTCAAAATAAGAAAGAAATAGAAAGAAAGAAGGAAGGAATGACTAACACTTGGTGCTGAAGAGGCTGAATTATTTGAATATACTGATTAAACAGCAATGTAATGGTGGCTGGCCACACACACCTCAAGTTGATTTTTTAGATCCTCATTCTCCCTGCGTAGAGTTTCCACTTCCATTTTAACCTGGTCAATGTCTGCCTTATCTCTTGAGGAGGTGATGTTCATGGAAGGCTTGACTGGCTTTGGGGGATTCTTCTTCACTCCTACATAGCAAAATATGGGATAAAACAGTAGTCTCTCAATCATTGCAATTTATACCACTCAGATGAGAGGAACATTTCAAGATTGACGATGATAATGCTAACTGATGCACTCGTCAATTGTAGTCTTGACCCCTGGGTACTCAGGGATGGCCAGGACTTGCATTCAAGTTGGCCGGGAATTTTAACACTTTTTTTTTGACGCAGTTGGTCAGGAATATATCAGGGTTTGTTTGGGGAGATTCTCTTATTTTGCCCAGGTGGGTTGGGAAAATACCAGAATTTGTCAAAGGAAACTCCTACTATCTTGCTTGGGTGGGTTGAGAATATACCAGGGTTTGAGGACAAACATTTACATTGAGGAATATCTTTGAGTGCCTCATATATTGCCAAGCCTGTTTGGGAGTTGGCCAAGGATTACAACTCAACTACATGCCCAACAATGCCCGGCCAGTCAGGGACTTGGTCAGAGATTTTAACACAAATATTGCCTGGCCCATCAGGGACTTGACTGGGACTTGGCTGGGTAGCGTAACATCTTAAAAATGCAACTTGATGCAATTCCTGGCCATCCCCAAGTACACGGGGGTCGGGACTACAATTGACAAGTGCATTAGTTAAACAAGAATGGACAAAAATAATAAAAGATCACTTCAATGTATGCACTTATATAAAAATTTGTTTTTGATATGTCCTTCTCAAAGTGTGACCATTTGTAGATGCAACAGTGCTGCTCAAGTATTCTTCTCTTGGAAAATACAATCTTTATATCTTGCACCTATACACAAAAATATACAGCACTACAAACAAATACATATATTCTCCTCTCTGGAAATGCAATCCTTATATCTTGCAACTATACACAAAAATAAACGGGTAAAAACAAATCGTCGCTGGGGCGACAAGAACTCGTATCTACCAAATGCCAAATGTTCAGGGGATCCAAAAAAACATGGCAGCCAAAGCACTATTGCAATTTTTTTTATTTTTCGTAAAATTTTCTATGTGCTTGTAAATATCTGTAAATAAACTGAATTACAATGTAAATAGCACAGTCTGCAAGAATCTTCAGCCTATTGAAGGCGGCAGACTTAATCAGAAGAAGAAGAATGGGATAGGCTTTCCTTTGACATGCTGTGGTCACGTGGCAGTTTTGGGGTAAGACAGTTAGGATGTGGACAGGATATCACTTAACCAATTATTTGACCATTAATAATTTTTTTTTTTTTTAAAGTCATTTTCACCAAAATTTCAGATACAAGGTCTTGTCACCCCAGCGACAAAATATGTATATGAATATATACACCCACACCCACATGTGTCTACATACAATGTATATACACATACAAGATTCAGTGACCTACTAAATGGAACACATTAACTGGTACTGCCTTGAGGTTCCCACTCAAGACCAACTCTCTTACTCATTTTCTCTTCTTCCCTCTGAATTAAGTGGTTGCTTTTGATTTTTTTTTTTTTGGTAGGCCCTATGTATTTTCTGTGTATATGTGTAAGTGTGACAATACATTACACATGTTTTGTTTTTTCTTTCTTTCCTATAAGAGACTATCAGGAACATCAAGCAAGAGCTTATGATAATCATCTGCATTTTGAACATTTCTCTCTATCATGATACATATTTATGTATAAAGAATATGTTTACAAAGCAAGTAACAGACATCAAGTTGGATTATCATTTGCATCTTGATTAGTAAAAAAACCCAGATATCATATCAAATCTACTCTAAACACAAATTTTTTAAATTTTGTTCGTTTCATTCATTTTATTGTTTCTGTATGGTACAAATAATCAACTGTAATCACTTTCAGAAATATACACATGGTTCATAATAATTCATGGCTGATTTTGCACATGAAAGGTAAGCAAATCATTGTGACAAAGAACGGAGACATAATAAAAGGAAAAAAAAAGTCAAGGTACCATACAGGAGGATCCCCAGTAAGCCGAGCTTCATATTATATATATATATATTTTTTTTTTTTTTTTTTTGGGGGGGGGGGGGTTAATTCTAGTAAATTCTATTTCACATCTCTCAAAAGTACACTCAGCAAAAAAAGAAAGTAAACACTTTTTCGAGATCATATTTTTCATAGAAGATTTTGGTGAAAATCAATGTATTATATAGCATATTAAAGGTAATCTAATTGGCTATCAGGTTAGTAGGTTAATACAAAAGTAAACCTTACGCATGAGTGAACACATTCATTTTTGCCCGCCAAGGCACAAAAGTAAAAATTGCAAAATTTGATAGGTTGTCTTTCATTTGGCAATGCCCTTCAAGATAACAATGACAACAAAAAGCCAGTTTAACACAATGAGAGACATGAATGAAATAGCAAAAACAAGTTTTTGTTCTCTTTATCTCTTTATAACTTCAAACAAAAAGAAAATGGGAAACTAAAGGGGGAAATAAGAATTTTCTGTCAGCTTAAACTTCAAACGACATAGGAAGTAATGGCATAAAGATGATTAAATAAACATAATTTCTCTATTTTACTCTTCTTATTTAGTAATTTAAGGATTCATGAGATAAATTTAAGAACCAAATATTATTTACAATTTTCCTAATTTGAAAACAAATTGAAATTTCTACCATTTCTGTTACTATTACTTCTTCTATTATTTCATTGGAATATGGGTTTGACCTAAGATTCTTCATTTTTCTCCCTTATTTTTTGGCTTTTATTGATATTTTGGGCTTCAAAGACATTATAGAGATCAAAGGTTTATTTTTGCAACTTAATTCATGTATCTAATTGTGTTAAATTTGTCTTTTGTTCTTATTGTTATATGGAAGATCACTTGCTCATGAATAACAACTTGTTAAATTGTGCAATTTTTGCTTTTGTGCCTTGGAAGAGAAAAACAATGATGTTCACTCATGCGTAAAGTTTCCCTTTTTATTGACCTACTAGGCTGATAGCCAATTAACTTACCTTCAATATGGTACATAATTCATTAACTTTTAGCGAAATATTCTATGAGAAATATAAACTTGAAAAAATGTTTACTTTCTTTTTTTGCTGAGTGTATATATATTATAAAGACAAGATATAATTAGATATACTTGCCATAACAAAGTATAAGCAGCACTAATGGGTGTTACACCAAGAGGAGAGAGGAAAAACTACAAAAATGCAGATGTGAGGGAATTACAAAGACTCTTGACCTATTAATGATCAGCCTCCATGGACTGCACCTTACAAATATGAATGAAATTGTGTGACTTACAACAAAATACACGCATACAGAATGAAGGAGAAAGACAAAACAGGCGAATAAAATGAAAAACATGGTATAATGAAAGTATTGATATGGCAAGGACATGCATACAGAATATGGACAAAATGAAGCAATAACAAAGATATACTGAGGATCTTTCAAAGTTATTGTACACACAAAACTACAGTAAATAGAAACTAGAAATGTCGCTACAGCAACTGGTGCCTCCGCCATAATGCATGGTTCTCCTTATAGGTCTATAGTACAATGTCTTGACAATGTGTGATGACAGTTTCACATAATTGGCAAAATATTAAAATAACAGGTTTGTCACAAATGTGTTGAATGTTCACTTTCCTTGAGCTAGGTTCAATTGGATGAATAACTAAGTTGTCAGAGTGCAGGTATTTGGGGATTTGAGGTTTTTACTTGACTTTTGACCCTTTTATAAGTTTATGCATTGAGTAATTTTCAAGGTGTGGAAACAAAGTGTAATTTAAGTATTAAATGGTAAAATATTAGCATTTAAACCTGGCCTTTGACCCTTGACCTTTAAGTTCCAAAGAGAATCACTATACATGTAAGGTAGAACCTACATAAATATGTAATAAGTTTCATGATGATACCTTGAGTTACTTTCGAAATATGGAGGAAGAAGTGAAATTTAGCACTTTCACTTGACCTTTGACCTTTGACCTTTTGGCAAGAAACTTCCCACAGAATATCTATTGGGTAATACATGCATACATATCAAGTTTCAAGAAAAATCCTGCAGGCATTGCATAAATGTGAGGTAAGTTGTGACATTTTGAGGAGTTGACCTTGACCTTTGACCCATGACCTTTGACCCATGACCCCCAACTTCCCTAGATAATCACTGCTCATCAGTACATGAATATATACTAAGTTCCAGGAAGACAACTTGAACCATTTGTGAGGTATGGATAAAAACATGAAATTTCAACCTTTTGACTTGACCTTTGACCTCATGACCCAAAACTCTCTCTTGAGAATCTTTATTTGGTAGTTCATATCGTCTGTTGAGAATGAGAAGGGCGGTAAGTCATATTGAACACTGTGGGTTTTGTGACAACTTAACGCCCTTATCATTCTCAACCGACGATATATACTTTAAGTTTCAATAAAATACCTTCAGGCATTTCATGGATATGGGGGAAATAGTGAAATTTTGAGCATTTGACCTTGACCTTGACCTTTGACCTTGAGCATGTGCACCTAAAAGTTGATAGGCACAACTTTGCCTACTCATACATATACATGTCAAGTTTCATTAGGATACCTCTAACAGTTTGTTAGTTACCCTACCCACAAAATTGATTACGGACGAACGGACGGAAGGACGGAAAACCCGAAAACATAATGCCTCCGGCGACACTTCATGGCGGAGGCATAAAAAATCTAGAGGGAAATACATTATGAAAGATTATAGCTGTATAGTGCACTCCCGCTGTAACGAACACGGTTATAACGAAATTCCGGTTACAATGAAGTAAAACTTCTAACCGCAACATTACCCGCTCTATGTTTTTTAATGTTTATTGGTTCGGTTACAACGAATTTCCGACATAACGAAAGAGACCTGCCGGTCCCGAGGACTTCGTTATAATGGGAGTCAACTGTAGATGTGAAAATACATCTTCCTTATATACATTTTCTTTTGAATGCAAAGGTTTATTTTGAATGACATTAAATATGCTATTATATGGGACCTCAATGGAGCAGACTACTTCTTGAAACTTCATACTAATTTATAAAATGGTACATCCTAGGTGTATATACTTTTTTAATTTCTCTTGTTACATGTATTGGCAGAAAACTCTATTTTACGTAATCTTGAGTTTGGAAGGGGAAAAGTTTGCCAAGAAGTGCGTACACAAACACCCGAATGCAATTAGTTACAATCCTCATTGCATGCTTTGGTTAGAATATAGGTTTTCGCATTCATGTTCAAAATGTTTTCATTCAATTTAATAGATTTATGGTTCGATTTGGTACCGAGATATCTGGAATATAGCAATCCTAGTTTCAAATTTGTCTTTTGTCGATCATTTTCGAACAAAGTCTATTCAATTTAGTCATTTGTCACACATTTCTGTCATTTACAATTCAAATTCATCCTTCACACTTGCTGCACACATCAGCAAAAGCAATTCATTTTTTAGTGATCATGTTCGTCAAATTTCCTTCAATTTGTCTCATATCTTTTTTGTTGTGATTTCTTGGTTGTTTCATTTTTCCTGCCAGCATTTACTTTTTCCACATTTAGGAGTAACATACACACACATAGACTGTACCCCCCACAAAAAAAAAAAAACATGCACACACACACACACACACACACATCCTTCTCACAAAACACACAAAGACAAACATATGTACTGTAAAACTAACGAGGTATTTTTAAACTACATTTTAATGCTATTTTCAAGATATTTTTCAATATTTTTTAGCATGAAAAACAGTCAGAAAAGTCCTATATTTTTGTAGTCTATTTTTTCATCTATTTTCCCCATATTTTTAGACTAGTTCATTTCAGGCAGGGAAGGTGCAAAAATATGGAATTCGTTGGAATGTATAAATTTCAAGCGCAGTACAACCCACACTCCTCATCCACAACTTGTTGGAATCACACGTGTCCTTCTTCACCCTCTGTCTTGTAACCGCCACATGCTACAAGGTGTCAGGAGTTCTCTTACACCTGTAGATTTAATGCCGAAAAGTTAGGAACCATGGCCAGATTGTGTTCTCCTGGACCACTTTCTTTTGAGGGAAATACTGTAAAGAATTGGAAAGAGTGGCTGATGGCATATGAATTTTATGAGATGGCAACAGAATTGACAACAGGTTCAACTACTGCAACCAAGGGACTCACAGAGCAATGAGAGTTTCAGTAGCTTTTTGACTGATTCGGAAGCCATCATTTAAGTATGTGATTTTAAAGGCCTCAAAGACAAGCTGTTAACGGACAGTATCGTCTGTGGGATACATGACCATGGTCTCCGAGAGAAGCTACTACAAATCGACAAACCTGATATGCAGAAATGTGTTGAAACGTGTACAATTGCAGAAACAAGTACTAAACAAGTCAGACAGCTAGCCGGCAACGAATGGCCTGCCAAGTGTCGCCCATTTACGACAACGAAATCGTGGCCGACAAAATCAATGAAGCCGACCCTACACCGAGTCACACAGCCCACAAGTCATTCAGCCCACGAGTCATACAGCTCACAAGTCATACAGCCCACTAGTTATGCAGCCCATGAGTTCGACAATAAGTAAATAAAGCCCACAAGCTCGACATGTAAAATAAGCCCACGAGTTATACAGCCCATAAGTTCAACACTAAGCATAAAAGGCTCACGAGGCTGACACAAGGCAAACAATGCTCACGAGACCGACACTACGGTGAAAAGACTCATGAGACCGACACTACACTTAAAAGGCTCACAAGACTGACACTACGCAATTAATGCTCACAAGACCGACACTACGCAAACAATGCTCACGAGACCGACACTACGGTGAAAAGACTCATGAGACCGACACTAGGCTAAGAAGGCCCAGGAGACCAACAGGATGAGCAGCGCCACCTATAGACCAATTAATTGTGTAAGTTGTATAGATAATGGCATAAGGTTATGAAAATCGAAAATGAGAGTTGCAAGGGTGTTACCTGTCAGTTGCCCTCCCTCACCCCCTGAAATGGTCAAGATCTTTAAATAGGTGGGTCTTCATCAGCTTGAGCTTGAAGAATAGCCCGCCATTTCTGATCCAAAGAATTAGCCTGATCAGAAAATAGCCTGCTAATTTTGCAATGAAGACCGAAATAATGCGTTATTCCAATCGGAAAGTAAGCCAAAGAAATCTTGGACTTATTTGCAGAATAGCGAGCTAAGAGAAGTGAAGATTCATGAAACCAAGAGAAGAACGAAGTCAGCGAACAATGTGGACTATGGAATATGGAATCAATGGAGAAAGGATGAATAATCCCTGGAAGGAAAGGTAAGTCGAGGAGAGATGAGACTATGTTGAGAGAAGTGAGAGAGAGGGAAAGGAGGGGGGTAGAGAAAACAGAGAAGAAAAAAAAAAGAATGAAATCAAGAAAGTAAAGGAAAGGGGGCTCGGGTGGATCCTAGAAATAAATGCTGCAGAGGAGAGGAAAAAAAATGTGGAGAGGAAAATTAATGACAGCTAAATGCTGATAAGGTTCCTGTGGGAGAAATGCAAAAAGAAATATCAAAATAAGGTTAAAGGTTGTGTACAGTTCTGGTCGAGGTGAGGATTTAGCTTTAAACGTTTTGTGAGATATTCAGAAACTGCTCTATGAGATGTCAAAGAGCATGCAATTCTAAGTGGTATCAAAAGTTTATTTGATGAAAATCGGTTTTGAAATGGCTGAGATATCCAAACACAAGGTGAAACAAAGAGATCCTAATAAAAGGCGTGGCCTGTCTCCTTTTATTATTATCACGTTTTTGGATATCTCAGCCATTTGAAAACCAATTTTCTTCAAATAAACGTTGAATCCTTCTTAAGATTACATGCTCTTTCATATTTCATAAGAGGTTTCTCATTATCTCACTTAGGAATGTTCAAAACATGAATCCCCACCTCAACCAGTACTGTATAGTCCCTTTAAAGTGTAGTCCTGAGGGGAGAAGGCAAGAGAAATAACCTGTAAAGAAAACTGTAAATTAATACAGTGATACTGAAAAGGACTGTTGGGTTGTATGGAAGGAAGAAATAAAAAGAAGAAGAAAAGAAGAGAAGAGAACAGAAACATACCTTGGAAAGTTGGCAAAGTTCGTGCCAAACTTGTCCGAAGTCACTGCTCCCTTGCGCAAACTAACAAAGAAAGGTGAGGCTTGGCACTGGGAGCCTGAGCATGCGCAAGTGGTAGACAGGTTGAAGGCAATGATCATCTCCATGACCATACTCCAGCTTTACAAAGCTACAAAACCCGTTTCCATAGTAACCGATGCATCGAATGAGGGATTCGGAGCAGTGTTGATGTGAGATAATGATAACCCCATAGCCTATGCATCAAGACACATTAATGACGTAGAGCAAAACTATGCGCCCACTGAGAAAGGAATGTGTGCTATCTTGCTTGCATGTCATCGATTCCATGACTATGTCTATGGCCAGAAGATAGTGATCTACACAATCCACAAGCCCCTGATAGGCATATTTCAGAAGCTACTAGACAACAAACTTCACCCCCGACTACAAAGAATGTGACTACATTTGCTGCATTGGAAACCGGGGAAAGGAGATGTTTGTTCCCGACCATCTGAGCAACTTACTGCCAACACGTAGTGAGCACATACCTCCTGAACTGAAAATCAGCATCGACATTAGACACTGTAGAGAGTGTCATGCACACCTCGCCGCACAGATTAGAGCAGTTCCGTAGCGAGACTAGGCGCGATCCAGCTCTCCAGCAGATTATCGAGTACATAAGGGGAGGTTGGCCAGAAAATAAACATGATGTACCACAAAATGCAAGACCATACGCAACGTTCAAAGATGATCTGGTAGAGGTCGAATTCCTACTGATGAAGGGAAACCAAATTGTAGTCCCCCACCTCCAACAAAAGAAGATTTTAGATGTTCTGCACCAACTCCATCTAGGGATAGTGAAATTGAAATCTCGAGCTAGGCAAGTGCTGTTTTGGCCCGGCATGGCTGCTCAAATTCATCGGTTGAGAATGAGAAGGGCGTGAAGTTGTTTCGAACACTATGGGTTTAGTGGCAACTTAATGCCCTTCTCATTCTCACCCAACGAATTGAAAACAAAGTGTTTAGATGTACAATATGTCAGACTACTAGGAAAACCCAACAATCTGAGCCGCTTGTCCCACAGTCAATACCAGATTGACCATGGTCTAAAGTAGGAATAGATATCTTCCACTTCGATGGTTTAAATTACCTCCTAGTAGTAGACTACTTCTCGAAATACCCCAAAGTAAAACCCCTGTCAGAAATGACAGCCCACGCTGTCACTGAAAAGTTGCTAAGTATCTTTGCTAGAAATGGCACCCGAGATACCATCATTTTTGACAATGGCCCCCAGTTCGCATGCAGCGAGTTCAGCAAATTCATGCGTGAATGGGAAATTGCCCACAATAACCTGTCTGTCTACCACTGAGTTGGAAACCCTCACCGAGGCTTATCACTAAACCCACACTCCTCATCCACAACTTGTCAGATTCACAAGTGCCTTCTTCTCCCTCTCTCTCATAACCGCCAAATGCTACAATTATGTTTTTATCACCGTTTTGGAGCAATATACATTCATGACGTTCTGTTTTGTGTTTTATCTATGTAAGGACTATGTTCTGTTTGTTTTTATGTGTATTTGTTTGTCTTTTAGAAAGTATCCAATGCTATTATGTAACGATTTTGAATTTCAATGCCAATTTGTTTTGTAACGTACTTTGGTAAAGGGAATCACAATCTTCAAGCCACTGCCCTTTTCGTGGTTTCCTCGACATTTGATTATTGTACATATTTCATTGGCTGTATTGCTTTTATGAAATCAATAAATTGAACTGAATTAACCTGAATTAAAAACTAGAAATGTCACTATGGCACCTGGTATGCCTCCGCCATAATGCAAGGTTCTCCTAATGGGTCTTTACACAATGTCTTGACAACGTGCGATGACAGTTTCACATAATTGGCAAAATGTTAAAACGACAGGTTTGTCACAAATGTGTTGAATGTTCACTCTCCTTGAACTAAGTTTGCTATATTGTCTAAGAGTGCAGGTACAATAGTGTACTTGGGGATTTGAGGATTTTTACTTTACTTTTGACCCTTGTATAAGTTTATGCATTGAGTAATTTTCATGATATGGAGAAAAAGCGTAATTTCACTATTAAATAGTAAAATTTTTGCAATTTAGCCTGGCCTTTGACCCTTGACCTTTGACCCTATGACCCTAAAATTCCCAAGAGAATCACTGTCAGTTAGAACATGCATAAATATGTACTAAGTTTTATCATGATACCTTGAGCCACCTTTGAGATATGGAGGAAGAAGTAAAATTTAGCTCTTTCACTAGAGACTTGAGCTTTGACCTTTTGGCAAGAAACTTCTAAGAAAATCTCTATTGGGTAATATATGCATATAAATTCATATATACTACAGTTTGGTTTTTTTTTTTGTATGTTAATGTGCAATAGTTGTTTGATTGTGCACATCAGGCGTGTCAGGGCATCAGTGAAAGGAAGCAGATTTTAGCTGGTTGTTGTGGGGGGATGCGAGGAATTAAGGGTATCGCCAATACGTAGGTGCCGTGCGCAGCGCAGCGTTTTATATGCATTATGGGATAGCTCATGGGACAAACTTGCCCCGGTTTTAGCTGCACATGCACTTACATCACGCTCTGTCTTTATCCAGAGGTATTTTTTGTTGAAGATTTCTTCGCTTTCCATCATGTGACCAGCACATTGAAGCCTTGCAGTAGTGAACCATGACTCTAGTGACCGCAAATCAGTAACGCGTAGACACTTTCAACTCTTTTAAGCTGAATTATAGCCAAGAAAAAAAAGGGCTAACAACGGAAAAGCAGAAAAAGAACTCCATTGAATCGTATGGGAACTGCGACTCACGTGAGACAACCGGAAGCGAACAAGGGACCGAGGAATCCCACAGTGTACCTGTGACAGAGCTCTTTAGCGTGCGCAGGAGTTTTTTACGTCATTGGCGATAGCGAGAATTTATGTGCAATATGTGTTATAATTTATGGATTATGATGTTTGGGGTAGTCTCTATAAAGTGAGGTGTTTTAGAATTTGTGGTTACATATTTCTTTTGCAGCAGTTGATTCTTTCATAGTTTTCTGTGTATGTACATATATATATATATATTATATACAGTATATATATATATATATATATATATTTATTAATTTTTCCCCTCCTTACATGTTCACTACATGATGATAGTTGTGTTTTGATGTACGTTTATAGTTCCCTGTATTTTTTAAAAATATTAATTTAATGTTATATGTAATGTAATTTGTTGTTTATCTGTTGTCAATATGTGTTTATGAATGTGTGATAAACCCAATTTTCCATGCCATGTTTTTATACATAATTTGGGAAAATAAAGAAATGAAATGAAATGTTCGATGCAGATGAATGATCCTCGATGAACCGATGAATGATCCCTCAGCTGTAAATCAATGGGCGCAGGTTACTGTATGCCAAAGTATGAATCCACAGCGTTACGTGTAGAATCCAGACATTGTAATGACTATGTCCAGTCAATGTGTGAATGAGAGTCCATCAATAATATCCAGCTGGGAATCCAGCCAGTCACTGCTGCAATGTAGCAATGTCCATTTACGTGAAAAAGGAGTTGGTCACCAATGTAGGTGATTCAATTCTCCGCAGGCACTCTTTCCCAGACCTTATCTCTACAAAATACAGCAGGTCATCAGGTGATTTATACAGGACTGATGACAAGTCGCTGCAGAGCCAGAAGTAACGTAGCTATCAGAGCAGAGGTGCTGGATACTCTGCCTAATTTTTGTGGCTTATATTGGTCCCTTCAACCCTTCTTGAATGCTCTGTAATTATCTCCAACCTAGGGCTACACACTTGTGAGTTCCAAATCCTTCTAGGCACCCTGACTCACTGCCTGATTGTGTGCATGCCATCATACCTAAAAATAGCTTGCCCCAAAACACTGGGCTACAAATTAATGTGTACTGTACAGTGTATGTATTCAATCACTTAGCACTTCCTAGAACTTTCTGGATTGGGTGAACTCTTTCCTTTCACATGCATGTAATAGCAGTTTCCCAATTAAAAACTTCTCCAATAACCTGATCAATCTGTATACATACATACATTTAAGCGACCATACAATACATCATATATGTATTGCATTGTTGTATATTCATGACAGCTTTTAAAATACTTATGTTACAATATTTCATGTTCTCTTACACTTCTCTGAGACCAAGACAGTCTCCACGAGACATCTCCACGACCAACAAGACCAGAGTTGCCACTAAGCCACCACCTAGTCTCCAAGCCAATAAGATACCCATGTTAGGAGAAATTTCTCCATACTTTGTCATTTCCTGTCATGGATAATACATTTTGACATGACAGGTCACATATACTATCAACAGGAACCAATTGCACTTGGCTCTGGTTTATTTAGGATATTCTGGTATCCAATTCAAATCCATCCTATAGGTGTAGAATATAATCAACACAACATTTCCCTTGTTACATTCTTTCATCATAATCTATGATGGAAAGACACTATTTAAAAGTTTATCACGACCAGCACCAGCACCCCTGACAACATCCTTAGGCATGCTTACCTGGTAGATCAAAGAGGTCATCTTCACTGTCACCCCAGCTGCCTAATGAGTTTGTTTCATCCTCCTCCTTGTCATCATCCTCTTCTAAGGAATTCTTCTTCTCTTGCAGCTGTCAATGACAACCAAAACCAACAATAGCTCTCAACAGACAATACTTCACATTCAGACTGCACAGCTCACAAACTTTGATCATGATCCACATTTGAGTGAGAAAAAATGGAACTATCACTGATTAATAGCCCACCTAAAACTGAGGGAGTCAGCTCAATCCGCAATACGTTTGTATACTTTTAATGAAAAAAAAATGCAGTTGCCATGGCAATGCATTGTACAAAATGACAAAAGAGCTTTACTCATTCAAAAATTATATTAGTTATATTTGCTAAATCTCAAATCGAATGCTCAAAAACTGAGGGAGCTAACCCAATTCACAATATTTTTTAATAATCTTAATTAAAAAATGTTTTAAAAAATGTGAAAACACATACTTCAACATTGATGAAAGATGAAGTTTTGCAAATCTACATACTATAGTGGTCATATGTGCCAAAATCTAAGTCAAATGCTAAAACCTGCAGGAATTAGCTCAATCCACAATATTTTTGCATCAATTCCATTCAAAAAGTTGTTACATAGCAACCCACGGTTTGATATTCATAAAGGATGATGCTTAGACATCTAGAGCTGTCACATGTGCAAGATTTCAGTTCAGGTCAATTTGAATTTACTTTGAATTCACACTGAATTCACATGGCATTTATTCCCATCCATCCAGCAAAAATTAATGTAAAATACAAAGCATACATTACACAAGTATTGTTTTATCATTTTGTAAGATGAACATAATATAAGGCCCATACAGTATATTAAACTATACATGAGATTTTGTAGAATAATCAAATAGAGTAAGGCACTCTTTGAAAGATTGACAAAAAAGTGTATATTAGAATGGAAAAAAGTGGTCCACTGAAAAGCAAGTTACATGCTAATAAAACTAGAAATATCACTATGGCGACTGGTATGCCTCCGCCATAATGCATGACTGTCCTAATAGGTCTATAGTACAATGTCTTAACAATGTGTGATGACAGTTTCACATAACTGGCAAAATATTAAAATGACAGATTTGTCTCAAATGTTCTGAATGGACACTTTCCTGGAAGTAGGTTTAATTGCATGAATGACTAAATTGTCTAAGAGTGGAGGTATTTGGGAATTTGAACATTTTTTATTGACTTTTGACCCTTTTATAAGTTAGTATACATATACATTGAGTAATTCTCAAGGTAGGGAGAAAAAAGTATTAATTCAGAATTAAATGGTAAAATACTAGCATTTAAATCTGGCCCTTGACTGTTGAACATTGGCCCCTAAAAGTTCATTGACCCCCTGTTTGTGACCTTTGACCTTGTGGTGACCTTCAACTCCCCAAGGGACACCTACCATTTAAGTTTGGTCACAAATAGACATACCAATCAAAGTTATGAGCCATAATCAAAATGCGCCGCCCCTAAAAGTTTGTCGACCCAATACTGTGACATTTGACCTTGTGGTGACCTTCAACTCCTCAAGGGACAAGTTTGGTCACAAATGAAAATACCAATCAAAAGTTATTAGCCATAATCGAAACGTGTCGTAAAAACATAACATTGGCCTCTGAAAGTTCGTTGACCCAATACTGTGACCTGTGACCTTGTGGTGACCTTCAACTCCTCAAGGGACAAGTTTGGTCACAAATGAACATACCAATTAAAAGTTATTAGCCATATTTGAAACATGACCTTTGACCTTAAGGTGACCTTGTTTGGTAACATGCGTAACTTTGCATAAACATTCTTTACTCCAAGTTTGATTGACATTGAAGCACTCAGTACAAAGTAATTTTAGTTTTTGTAGTGTTACAGGTGGACGATGGACGGACGACGGATAGACAGACATCGCAGGCAATCCCTTATATCCCCATCTCACTAGACGGCGATTCCGCTAGGATCATCAAAAATCGACAAAACGCAGCGCATCGTGGCTTGATCGCTTTAAATCTTCTCCATCGTATCTTGAGCAGTTCAGAAGCGCGGAGGGTTGCCACCATAACCATGGTCGGCGACCTCGCTACAGAAGTTTTGAACATGTCCAAAACTTCCGAAGCGAGGTCGCCGAGGTTTTAGAGCATATCCCAACCGCCTAACGAGTGCATTAAAAGTGCCACATTCGTAACTCTGACGGGGTAGCAATGCGTTAGGCGTAACTAAAGCGCATCGAAAGTGGCCCTCATCGTCCATGAAAATTACCACTTTTACGTAACAGGAACCAACCATGAACGAAAGAAAGTGATGCACAGACCAGGAAGGTCGACATGGAGAAAAGTGTTTACATTTCATTTTTCCACGTACACTCAGTATGAATCTCCTCTGTTTATTAAAATTGTTTGTTTGTCATATACCATTGCAAGTCAATGAAAGTAAATCAAGTTGTAATCTTTTCAAATATATCTTCATAAAATTATCTCATTGTAGGATACGATTTGTAGTTTGCTCGTAAGCCGGTTTTTCAATATCATTATATACTATTCAATATTATATTTTATCCTTACAACTGAATGGATGACTAAAGTAATAGTGCAATTTCACGTCAGGTTCTAACTGGTGTGTTCCAGAATGCTAAGATGTAAGGGTAAAACCATATTCTGCATATCCATGTTGGTTTGACAATGACATTTGCCTGAAGAAATTCAATCATGTAACCCATTTTATACCCCGATCGCTTGAGATCATAGCATAGCAGAGTAAATGTATCACTGTCGCTCCGATCGTATCACTGTTGTGAGGTCTTGAATATCGCAATACGATCGCTTTAATCACGGAAGCAGCGTGTCTCATCGGCTTGAAAAAGTGGCAAAAACGTGGCAGCGTCGTAGCATTATCACAGCATTATCACAGCATTATCGCCTACAGCGCAGGATGAGCAAAGAGAAACCGTAGTGTAATCGCCTCACAGGCCAAAAAAGGAGACGGACGGCAATCGCGCCACGATTTGTTAAATCGTCACAGATCACCATGGTCGCCATGGTCGCCTTCCTAGTGAGATGGGGGCCTTAGTCTCCCCTCACCTCCGGTGGGCTTGACAAAAACTATCGTGGTCACATGCCGTATCTCAAGTCAAATGCTCAAAAACTGAGGGGGTTAGCACAATCCACAATATTTTTTCCATTAATTTATACAAATCTGTCACCATGGCAACACAGAGTTCAACCTTGAAGTTTGTATAACTATATACCAAAGTGGTCACATGTGCCACATTTTGATAATAAATAGTAATAATACTGAAAATAATTATACAGACATTTATAATGCGCAA
The DNA here is from genome assembly GCF_964275005.1 of Diadema setosum. Taxonomy (NCBI): domain Eukaryota; kingdom Metazoa; phylum Echinodermata; class Echinoidea; order Diadematoida; family Diadematidae; genus Diadema; species Diadema setosum. The sequence goes on from NC_092691.1 coordinate 13,998,277, forward strand.
CATATCTGCTCAAAGGTGCTCAAGGTGCTCACAATTAAAGGGATCGTATAGTTTTGGTTGAGACCTAATTTCAGGTTTCTAACATTTTTTGGTGAGATAATGAGAAACCTCTTATGAAATATGAAGGAGCATGTAATTCTATGAGGAATTCAACATTTATTTGATGAAAATTGGCTTTGAAATGGCTGAGATATCAAAAAAGAGCGATTCTAATAAAGTGTGGGACCCACATTTTATTACAATCACTTTGTTTTACTTTGTTTTTGGATGTTTCAGTCCTTCCAAACCCGATTTTCATCAAATAAACTTTGAATTCCTCTTAAAATGGTATGCTCTGTACTATATCACAAGTGTTTTCTTGGTATCTCGCAAAAAGTTAAAAGCCCAATTCTCGTCTCCACCAATACTGTACCATCCCTTTAATGTTTATAACCAAATACACAATCCGACGGTATAATAAGGCTCTCTTACATCCGGTCGTGCGTGGTACTACGAGTGGTTTGTGTGCCAAAAATGGGCCAAGTAGTGAGATGCACGCAAGTGGAAAGTACTTTTTTTGGTGGTCGCAAACACAACGCATAGCACGCAGCCTGAAAACTGGCCAGCCAGTTTTTCGCTACGACCTGGCTGCGACGAACGTGATCAGCATAATAAAAAGTGCGTCAGAAGTACATGTTGCCTGCTCGAAAAAAATATCACAAAAATATTATTAAAATATTTCAAAAATCACCCAAAAAATATATTTTTACGATATTTTTTATCTAAAAATATACTGAAATTACAAGAAAAATACCTCAAAAATATATTTGTGAAAATATATTTTTTCATACAGTTTTGGAACACCAAATACTGTATGTTAAAAATATATTTTTTGAATATTTTTTGTCACATAATAATAATAATAGTGAGACTCTTATAAAGCGCACATTTCACCTAAAAAAGATACTCATGGCGCTATAGAACAGAGTACATATTGTGTCACGTTACAACAGTATCACAGAAACTAAGACAATAAACCAACAAACAATAGGCCTATATACGTACACATACTATACATACAGGTATACAATATTGTTAATTTAAATTGAAAATATATGTCTTGAGATTCTTTTTGAAACCATCAATGGAAGATGCTTCTCTAAGAGATTTTGGTAGGGCATTCCATAGTTTTGGGCCCATATATGAAAAAGCCCGATCCCCCCAATTATGCTTGATTCGAGGTACCTGTAATTTTAGCGAGTTTGATGAACGGAGATTACGTGGTGGTTGGTGAAGATGAAGAGTATTTTGAAAGTAGACAGGGGCAAATTTGTGCAATGTACGGTAAACAAGAAGAAGAATCTTGAAGTTAATACGTTTTTCTACAGGAAGCCAGTGTAGGAACCGAAGTATTGGGGTAGTATGCACAGTTTTCTTCTTGAAAGTAAGTAATCTAGCGGCACAATTCTGAAGACTTTGCAGTTTACTGAGTTCTTTTTGTGGAAGGCTGCAAAACAGAGAATTGCAGAAATCTAGACGAGACGAAATAAGAGCATGCATCAGTTTCTCTGCTGCTGATCTAGTTAAATATCTCCGAATTGAGCCCAGGTTACGCAAATGAAATCTTACAGATTGGGATACATATGAAATGTGGTCTTTGAATGTCAGATTTGCATCATAAACAACACCAAGATTACGAACTTTGTTCGAAGGCTTGATATTACTATTGCCAATTCTAACATAACATGTATCAGAATTCACTTTAGACAACATCTGTTTGGATCCTATCAGAATAAATTCTGACTTACTGTCATTAAATTTGAGACCATTTCTTTCCATCCATGCCTGAACATCATCAATACATAATTCCAATCGTTTTACAACTTCAGAGAGTTCAGTCCTAGTTGGTGAAAAAGATACAAATATTTGTATATCATCTGCATAACAGTGATACTGAATGTCGTGTCTTTCAAAAATGTGTCTAATCCTTGAAAGATGTAGTGAGAATAGAAGTGGTCCACCTACAGACCCTTGCGGGACACCGCAAGTAAGTGCAGCCGGATCAGAGTTACTGTCATTGATCTTAACATATTGTGAACGGCTGGTAAGGTAAGATTGAAACCACTCTAATGCAAGTCCTGTGACACCAACAGATCTGAGAGTCTGGGTGAGAATGGAATGGTCAACAGTATCAAAAGCTGCCGACATATCAAGTAAAACAACTGCAGTGATATTCCCAGCATCCATCTGTCTCAAACACTGATCTGTTAGGTCAGTAAGTAATGTCTCTACACTATGATCAGGGCGATACGCTGATTGGTGGCTATCAAGAAAATCATTCTCCTGCAAGTAGTCTCGTAGGCGTGAAAAGGAAACACGTTCCATAACTTTGCTAACAAATGGCAGGTTTGAAATTGGTCTACAGTTGTTTAACATGTTCTTATCTAAATGAGGTCTTTTGAGGGTTGGAAATATCACCGCTGTTTTCAATTCATTTGGCACAACACCTGCTGCAAAACTGCCATTTATTATGCTCGTAATGGCAGGGGCAGTCACTGATACACATTTTTTTATCAGATCCGTACAAAAAGGGTCTAATTCACATGACTTATTTGGAGACTTCATAATCATATTCTTAACCTCAGTTACAGAGGTTGGATTTAGTGAGTCTACGTGTAGTTTTGAAGTAGTTGCAACTTCAGCTTCACTTTTAACCACACGGACACATGGTAAGGATAAGCGTATATTCGCTATCTTATCGGCGAAAAACCGATTAAACCAGTTAGCCAATTCTTTGTCAGAATCATGCTCAGGTAGAGGGGATTTCTGTGCTGCTACAGCAAAAAAATACTGTAGAAATATGTTTTCTACCTATTTTTAATGCCTTTATGATTTGGGGCTACAAAAATACTGCAAAAATATATTTTTCAAATATTTTTGTTTTACGTGTTCGAGTTTGGACAAAATATATAATATTTTCTTGAGATATGTATGTTCGGTATCGAACATTTTATCTACGAGAGAGCTTTACTTACCTATCAATATAACAATTGCCATTCTAATGCCGATTAGAATTGCCCCCGGTAGCTAAAAATTTCTTTGAACCCCCTCGTTGCCCCGGCAACGGTAGGGAAACCCCTCACACACTCCCCTACATAAGCCCGAGCGCGGGTGATCTTGTCCTCTTTCGATGCCGATGAACCGGCTGAACCGCAGAGAGGGGAGGGAGGGACCTATAGGTAAGTAAAGCTCTCTCGTAGATAAAATGTTCGATACCTAACATACATATCTACTTCATTTTGCTTTACTTACCTATCAATATAACAATTGCCAGATTCCAACAGATCCAAGGATGGAGGGACTGTGGAAAACCTCAAGGTAAGAAACCTTCTTCTCTTACTGATCATGGCTAACGAGCTGCATGCTCGCCGAGGTAGGAGGCTAAGTCAAGTTGGAACTACTTCCTGCTAGGACAGGAAAGAACTGCAGAGGCAAACAAGGCCTCATTGGAAATAACGTCCGACAAGTAACAGGACGTAAAGGAGTTAGGATTATGCCAGTAGGCAGCCTTGAGAATATCTTCCAGGGGGACTCCCTGAAAGAGAGCCCAGGAGGAGACTATGCCCCTAGCGTCATGGGCCCGCATCTTATGGGAGAAGATCGAAGTCGTACGCCCAGCTTTAATAGCCTGAACTATCCAGCGAGAAATAGTATCAGGGGAGACCGAGCCATGGGGAAAACTGATACTGATAAAAAGATTGTCTGAAGTACGCAATTCTTCAGTTTTGTGAAGATACCATTTAAGGGCCCGCACAGGGCACCATAGTTTGTCTTGGGAGATGGAGGACAGAGTCTTAAGGGAGGGGATGGAGATCTCGCCAGGTGTAGAGTTCATGGTTTGATTCTTAGCCAGAAATTTGGCATGAGGGGATTAGTCTAACCCCGTTAGTTTCCGAACGAATGTGGCCAGGTTTGGTAGAGAGAGCGTGCAGAAAACTGTGTCTTCTCCCAGTAGCGACTGCTACTAGGAGAATGGTTTTGATGGTGAGATTAGCAAGAGAACTGTCGTGCATAGGTTCAAAAGGAGCCCTGGACAGAGCACGCAAAACTCTCGTTAAACTCCAAAAGGGACTCAGTTTCTTCTGAGGAGGCCTAGACAAAAAGAGGGATTTCATTAGTCTAGTCAGATGGGGAGAGGATCCTACCGTTTCTCCCCCTCTGAAGCCTTTATGTAAGGCTGAAATAGCCGATCTGTAGCCTCTGATAGTTGAGAAGGCTAAATTCTTGTCAAATAGATGCAGGAGGAATTCAGCAATCTCGCCTACAGGTGTTGTGGAAGGATCCACTTTCTTATCGTAGCACCACTTGAAGCAGTACTGTAGTCTAGAGTCATAAGTGGCTCGTGTAGACGGTCTAAGGAAGGAGGAGGATAGTTCTGCAGCCCTTCCCGAAGGACCTGCCTGGGACGCAATCTCCCTGAAATAGTCCATAATGTTAGCTTTAGGTTGGGAACCTTGGGATGGTAAGTGGATGTCCCTGGTTGACAGAGGAGATCCTCCCTGAAGGGAAGGATTACTGGGGGAGAGGTTAGAAGGTCTAACAATGTGGGTAACCAAGGCCGTTTCGGCCACCAAGGAGCTATCAGAAGGAGGGTTGCCTTGTCTGTTAGCACTTTCTGTAGTACCCTTGGTATCAATGCAAAGGGTGGGAATGCATACCCCAGAAACCCGTTCCACTGCATTGTGAATGCGTCCGTCATCAGAGCTGCTGGATCGTTGTGTTTTGTGCAATAAACTGGCAGCTGCTTGTTCAATGTCGATGCGAATAGGTCTACCTGAGGGGGACCGAACCTGTTGAAGATCTGTTTGGCAATGCTTGGATAGAGTTGCCACTCTGTAGGGAGATAACTTCCCCTCGACAGGAAATCTGCCACATAGTTGTCTTTTCCTGGTATGTGAGAGGCTATGAGATTCATCTCCACCAAATCGCACCAATCTAGAATGTCTAGAGTGAGATTGCACAAAGGTTTCGACCTTGTGCCCCCTTGTTTGTTTACATAAGATACTACCGTGAGGTTGTCTGACTTTATCAGAACTGTTTTCCTCCAAACTGTCTTTGAAGGCAAACAGAGCATTCTGTATCGCCCGCATTTCCAGTACATTTATGTGCTGACCCCTGTCTCTTTCTCCCCAAGTTCCTTGAACCTGGTCCGAGTTTAGTACTGCACCCCACCCCATAGTCTACGCGTCTGTGATAATGGTCATGGAGGGGGCTGGGGTAGTGAAGGGTTTTCCCATTTGTAGGGTATTTGGGGGCATCCACCGGCGAACCGCCTGGGACAAAGTCCTTGTAAGGCGGATAATTTGCGTCATCGGGTCTCTTTGTGGGCGATACTGACTGAGAAAGGCCATTTGGATCTGCCTTATTCTCCTTCTGCAATCTGGGACTGCGTCCAAGAGACTTGCAAGGAGGCCAAGAAAACGCAGCCGGTGCTTGGCTTGTGCGTGAGATATGCGGAGTAGGAATCCCCCTACTAGATAAACCTTGTCTATTCTGTGAGGGAGGGGATGGGCGAGCCTTAGTTTGAGGTTTAGTTTGGCGCCCAAGAACTCTGGATTCTGAGTGGGTTCGAGCTGAGACTTTTCGTAGTTTACGAGAAAACCTAGCTTGGAGACTAGGTCTAACGTAATGTCTAAGTGACGGCATAGTGTGTCTGCAGAGTTTGCTAATACCAGCCAGTCGTTTAGATAGACAAAAATTCGAATTCCCCTTTCTCGTAAGTGGGCTGCGAGTGCCTGAACAATTCGAGTGAAGATGCGTGGGGCAGTTTTGAGACCAAAGAGCAGAGCGCGATATTGGCACACTTTGTTTGCCACTGCGAAACCGACAAAAATGCTGTGCAGTGTGGGCAATGGGAACATGAAGGTAGGCGTCTACTAAATCCATGGAGACTGCCCAATCGTCTGCCTTGATGAGCGGCAGAATGTTGCGGAGATTTTCCATTTTGAAAGTGGAGTTTGCGATGTGTCGATTTAGCTTCTTTACATTTAGCACCATGCAGAATCAGATATATGTCAGAGATATAATGTTTTTGGGCAACTTTACCTATTATGTTTACAGAACTGTATCTTGTCCCCTCCTAGAGGTCTGTTGTCCCAGAACTGCTTGTCCAAAAAACGTTGCCTGGGATGTGGGTTTCAGGTAAAAATTTTTGAACGTGGATTCACTTTTCCACCCAGCATGTTTGAGAATGTCTGCTAATGGAAAATGTTTCCTCTTGGCAGACGACATTGCTGCTGATCTTGTTGAGTGTGCTTTGAAGAGATCAGTGTTGATACCTGATGCTTTCAACACAGTTTTAATCCATCGAGCGATGGTTTGCTTTGATGCCTTCCCATGAGGTTGCTTGTAGGTGACAAATAGTGCATTCACCTCCTTCCTCAATGTGCTTGTTCTGCTAATGTATTCTTAAACGTAGTGTACAATGCAGAGTTTCTTATCCTCGGGAAAGGCTTTCAGTGTTACTTTCACTCCAACATTCCTAGGTTAACTCTGCTTTATCAATCAGCCACTGCTATCTCCACACAATCTTTGGACACCTTCACATTGTCAAGGGTTAGATATGAAAGTGTTTGCACTCTTTGGGCGGAAGTCAACATGAGTAAAAAAACATACTTTGTGTGTCAGTTGACACAGCGAAATCTTGTGAGCTGGAGTTACTTGTCTGAGGTAGCTCAGCACCTTCCCTACATCCCATATGAAGCTGTATCGCGAAGTGGGTGGTCTGAGATTGAAGATGCCCTTGAAGTACCGGCAAATCCAAGGATGTTTAGAAATGGTGTATTTCTTGTCCCGTAGAAGAAGAACTGATGCGAGTGCACTCCTTGATGTATTCAAGGTGCTGTAGCTTGCTCCATTTTTGTAAAGGGAATTAAAGAACGCAAACAAATTTCCCACCTTTGTATGGGTCCAACATAAATGACGCTCGTGACAAAACCTTTGCCACTTCCTAATATACACCATATACTGCTCCTTGGTAGATTTCCTCTAAGACGCTGCCATTATATCAGCAGTCTCTTCCATCAGCCCTTGAGCTACGAAAAGTTTGCTCCAACCCTGCAACATAAGAGGGAGAGATGTGTAAGTGGATGGGGTCTACCTGTAATAGGTTGAGTTAACAATTGGTGTTTTCGCAATACCCAGGGCTCCTCCAGTAGCATGTTACGTAATACGGTATACCAGGGCTGTGTTGGCCAATTTGGCACTATCAAAATTCCCCTAGCACCATCTTGTCTGATCTTTTGGAGACACTTTGCAACTAGGCTAAAGGGGGGGGGGGGGGAATGCATAAAAATCTAGGGGTCCCCAATCAATGGTGAATGCGTCTACTGCCCATGCCCCTGGATCTGGTCTTCAGGAGACGTATGTTGGGAGCTGGGCATTCAGTCTGGCAGCAAAAAGGTCTACGTTTGGTAACCCATACCTCTGCACTATCTCAGTGAATATTGTCTTGTCTAGCATCCATTCTATATCTTTGAATTTCCTTGACAGCGTATCTGCTTCTGTGTTCTTAGAGCCTGCTAAGTGAGATGCTGTTATCCAAATTTGCCGTCTACTACACCAATCCCAAAATTAATGCCATTTCATTACATGCTTCAGACTTGACGCCGCCCATGTTATTCAAGTATGTCACCCCTGTGGTGTTGTCTAATCTCAACAGTATATGTGCATCTCTGACATTTCAACAGAAGCTTTTGAGGCCCAGACCGGCTGCTAGCATTTCCAGATAGTTTATTTCATTACCTGCTGCTCTTGCTAATTCTTGAGCATTCCATCTACCCCCTGTCTTAGATTGCAGGTCTGTGGCACCCCAACCTTGTCCACTAGCATCTGTTCTTATTTCTTTTGATACATGTACTTTCCCTGGGTACAGGGGTTTAGACACGAGATGTACATGAGATGACCACCAAACTAGTTCTGCCTTGACTCTATTCGATAGGCTCATATGTCTATCGAAATGTCCTTTCTGCTTTCTCAGGGCTCTGATTTTTACCCTTTCCAGCTGCCTGTAATGCAAGGGGCCGTACTGAGATGCTGGTAAGGCAGCCACAATCTTCCCAATGACTTTAGCTACCTCACGGATACTAGGTTTGTTATTAGTAAGTAAGGATCTGCATGCATCTTGAATGTCATTACTTTTACTGGCTGGAAGGGCGATTCTCATTTCAGATGTATTTAAATGGAAACCCAGAAATTCAATCTCACGAGATGGTTCAAGTACCGATTTCTCTGAGTGAATGAACCCTAGACTAGTCAAAAGGTCAGTGGTGGCTTGCACAGCTGAGCGAGTGTCTGCTTTACTGTTCCCAATTCTCAGTGTGTCGTCCAAGTACGACAAAACTGTGTGCCCCTGTTGTCTTAGTAAAGCAAGCTCTGGTTTCAGTATTTTGGTGAACAGTCTTGGGGCGGATGATAAGCCATTTGGCAAAGCTTTGAACTGCCACAATTGGTTTCTCCATACGAAGCGGAGATATTTACGAGAGTCTAAGTGAATGGGAATTGTGTAGTATGCATCACTGAGGTCTACTGAAGCCATATAACACCCTTTTGAGAGGAGTGGAATACCAGATTGAATATCATCTATTTTAAAGTGTTGGTACAGAACACTTTTGTTGAATTCGGACAGGTCAAGAATTAATCGAACTCCTCCATTCTTTTTTGGTCTCGTGAAAACCTCTGAAATAAATTCCCCTTCTTCATGGACACATTTTTCAATGACCTATTTCTCTTCAAGAACAAGAATCTCATGGTCAATCTTGGCTGTTTCTTCAGCATTCTGCTTGTAAGAATGCAGAGGTTTTTCTCGAGAAGGGGGAAATTTTTCTGGGTCAAAATCTATTGTATAGCCTTAAACTGCTTGTATGATGTGTGGGTCTCTCGTGATATTTTCCCAAGCAGGGAAAAATGGCTTCAGACGACCTCCGATGACAGCTGGTGCTGTAACTAGATCGTTATCTATGTTGTGTTCACAGTCACCTACCTGTTCTATTTCCTCCCCTGGCTTTGGCTCTGCCTGTGGTAGGTTGGCTGCTTGTTGCAACCCTCCCTTGCTGCTGACGACGGTGTGTAAGTGTGAGGAGGATCTTGAGGCCTCCCCCTCCAAGCCTTCCCTAAAATAGGCTGTGCAGATGAACCGGCCATGGGGTTGGAATGTGATGTTCGGCGGTCATAGCCCCTCCTCCAAGGACGGGCAAACCCAGTCGACGTGTTTTGACGGCGAGATGTCACATCCGGTTTCTTGTATGGCTGGAACCATGATTGCTCTCGTGTGAAGCGTGATTTCATCATGCCTGACATTGTTTTCCTTTGTTCTTGGATCTCTTTCACTTGACGCCCCAGGTCATCTCCAAACAAGTACTTTGTCACTTTGTGAGAGGGCTTGCACAGGTGGTGGAAATTTGAGTTCATGTCAGGCTTTATGCTGTCCTTTCTCATGCAGTTGAGGGAGAAATTTGCATCGCAGAGAAAGGCCATAGCATCCTGCTGAGCTTCAGACAAAGTTGCTGGAAGGGTACGAGCAAACGCATTTATCCCTTTCAAGAGGGATGCCTGGATCATTTGTAGTTTCAGATCCCTGAGTCTCGTCCCCGTGGAGATGTTCTCCCAGATTGTGCTGTTAACTTTAGGGGTTTCCAGACATGTGCAGTTTGATGGGCAGGGGTAGCGAGTTGCTGCTTTGTCAAGAGATTTCTGGTCAAGTTTCTGTCCCATCATATACACAATGGTGTCTGCGACATCCTCATCGAGTGGTTCCCCTATCCCGGACGGAGCCACGAATTTCTGAGCCATTCATGGTATCTTGAATTCTGGCCGTTTGTCTTTATCTGCCTCCTGTAGGCCTACACAAGCTGATCGCGTCATCATGGTTTGCCGATAGGAAATCGGCCATGCTGCGATTATCCGCCAATTCTATGTCGGGTGGTGAGCTGCTTCCCCTTTGCGTGTCGCACTTGCCATATTCACTAAAACAATCCTGCGGCGTGTTGGCATGTTGTTCTCCATGATGAGGTGTGCTCAAGGTCTCGATCATTTTCTCAAACATTGACTCGAGTTTCCCAATGCAGGACATAACCTCCGTGCTATTCTCCGCTGTAGTCACGGTCGGGTTTGGAGCGGTAGCAGCTGGTGCAGGCGGGTTCGGCTGTGCCTTCCCCAAAGTCGCGGGGCGGAATGCTTTAGGCCTCCCGTCGCTAGACAGAGTTTTGCCTGCAGCTTTCTTCTTCGCTGCCGGAGCTGGGCTGGCCTTAGGCTCACACAGCTCGGTATCTTTTTTGGCTTTTGCATTCTCCGATTTGTCAGCTGGTTCATCCATGCTGAGTACGAAACAAACCAGCGATATTCACGCTTTTAAGAGAGCACGAAATCAGTTCCGTATTTCCACGGATTTCAATGATATTTTCCAATTTTTTCGGTCAGATAAAAGTCGCTTCGCGATAAAACATTGCACTGGGACGAAGATGGCGATTGCGCGCGGAACGGCCTCTCATATTACGCAAATTCAGCCAATGGCTGAATTCTCTACTGTACATTACTTGATAAAATAGACGATTATATTATTTTCTGTAAAATTGGACTAAATCAGCACCTTTGCAGATGATTACTCCCCTTCCATCTTCCATATCATGCAAAGCAGGTGTGCACTGCCACATTGACCATTTTGTGGAATATTTTCTTGTAAACTTCATTTCACACCTGGGTATTATTCTGGTTGGTTGATCTGAATGTCCACATCATTTTATTTATTTTTTTCTAAGCAGGTGTATACCGGTATATGTTTTGCGGAAAAGGAAATGAGGGTCTTTTGGCATTTTCGAAATTACGGTTGAAACATCTAATGCACTTTTACTGAATTTTGTTTATTTTTTCATAAACACTCAAACGCGCAAACACAATTAAAAATCTCGAACAGTACAGGGGGTGATGGAGGGCAATTGACGGGGTAATCCGCTAGCAACTCTCCTTTTCCATCTGTCATATCTACCTTATGCCATTATCTGGACACCCTATTTGGTCTATAGGTGGAGCTATTCATCCTGTCGGTCTCGTGGGCCTTTTTGCCTAATGTCAGTTCCGTGAGCCTCTTTTGTCTAGTGTCGGTCTCGTGAGCTTTGTTTGCCTAGTGTCGGTCTTGTGTGCCTTTTAAACATAGCGTCGGTCTCGTGAGCTTTGTTTGCATAGTGTCGGTCTTGTGAGCCTTTTGTGTGTCGTGTCGAACTCATGGGCTGTATAACTTGTGGGCTTATTTTACTTGATGTCGAATTCGTAGGCTTTACTCAGTGTCGAACTCATGGACGATACAAACTAGTGAGCTTTTGACTCGTGGGTGTGGGGTCGGCTTCATTGATTTTGTGACGTGACGTGCACCCGACTTTGTAACTTATTGTTAATGCAACAATTCTAAGGGATAGTACAGTTCTGGTTTAGATGAGTATTTATAGGTTTTAGCTTTTTGCAAGATAATCGAAATCCACTTATACAACTCTAAGAGGAATTAAGTATTCATTTGATGAAATCGGTTTGGAAATGACTGCGATGTCCAAAAATAAAGTTAAAGAAAGATGTCCAAATAAAAGTACATGAGCCATCACATTTTATTAGGACCTCTCTTATTACTTTATTTTGGATATATTGGCCATTTCATAACCGTTTTTCATTAAATAAACTTTTAATTCCTCTTCGAACTATATGTCCTCTTAGCAAGTAATATAGAGCACGTTGTCAACCGGTTCAATGCGGGCGCAAAAGCGCATTGCGGTTAACCTTACTGTACGATACATTTTATTGATGTTTGATGGTAACGTATCTGATGTGCCGTTACCGTTCTCAAGCTACTATCTACAAAATGTTTATTTTCTCTAACAATTTCTGTCGAGTGATTAATCATTACCTTAAGTATTCAAAAGTATCTGAGCTTTGTTTTTAATTAGAGCATACTTTTTTCTAAATGAAGCAAAGTTTAAGTAATGTATCTGATATCAGCTCATCGTAACATGAGGCCTCTGTGGCTTCGGATCAGAGTATTTTTTGTAACAAGAGATTCAATGAATAAAACATGGTTCCATGTATGCGTTAGGTTGACTTTGTTTAACACATGAAATTGCACTGCTATGCGGTATTACTTTGATCGTTTCTCAAGAGTCTGAAAAAGGGTAACGTATCTGACTGCAATTTGGCAACATGATATAAATGATCTCTTAGAGAAATATCAAAACATCATATTGTTATGTAATATTATTTGTCATTCAGACACTTGAGGGGCAATGAAATGAGGTACAAAAGATTTGATTTGAATGATATGTTAACGAGTAACAACTTGTTATATGAGCATGTCCTTCTGTGGCGACATGGGGTGTTTAGGGTTACATCAAACTTCGAATCGCATATTTCTAGTATTATCCTGGATGTCCCAATAGCTGTATTGATATGTATTTCACAGGTCTAACCTCTGGAATGAATTAAACTAAAACTAGAAATGTCGCTATGGCGACTGGTATGCCTCCGCCATAATGCATGGTTCTCCTCATAGGTCTATGGTACAACATCTTGACAATGACACTTTCACATAATTGGCAAAATATTAGAATGACGGGTTTGTTACAAATTTGTTAACCATTCACTTTCCTTGAACTAGGTTTAATTGGATGGATGGCTATACTGCCTAAGAGCACAGGTATTTGAGGATTTGAGGATCTTTACTTGACTTTTGACTCTTTTATAAGTCTATGCATTGAGTAACTTTCAAGGTATGGAAAAAAAGTGTAATTTCAGTATCACATAGTAACATTCTTGCATTTTAACTTAGCCTTTGACCCTGGACCTTTGACCCTATGACCCTAAAATTCCTGAGAGAATCACTGTCAGGTTGAACATGCATAAATATGTATTGAACATGCATAAATATGTACTTAGTTTCATGATGATACCTCAAGTCACTTTCAAGATATGGAAAAAAAGAAGTGAAATTTAGCACTTTCACTTGACCTTTGACCTTTGGGCAAGAAACTTCCAAGAGAATCTCTATTGGGTAATACATATGTCAAGTTTCACGAAAAATCTGGCATGTATTGCATAAATATGAGGGAAAAAGTGAAATTTTGAGGAGTTGACCTTGACCTTTGACTCCCGACCTTTGACCCCTACATTCCCTAAATCATCACTGCAAGTCAGTACATATATATGTACTATAAAGTTCCATGAAGATACCTTGAATCACTTCCAAGATATGGAGAAAAAAAGTGAAATTTTAACATCTTAACCTGATCTCTGACCTTTGACATCAGACTTGAAACTCACTCTGGAGAATCTTTATTTGGTATTACATGTATACACCAAGTTTCAAGAAAAAATCTCGATAAGGCGTTGCATAAATATGGGGCAAATAGTGAAATTTTGAGCATTTGACCTTGAACTTTGACCTTGAACATTAGCACCCAAAAGTTAATAGGCACAACTTCGTCCACTCATGCATATACATACCAAGTTTCACTAGGATACCTCAAATGGTTTTTTAGTTATGCTGTCCACAAAATTCATTACGGACAGACGGAAGGATGGACAACCTGAAAAAAAATACCTCCGGCGACACTTCGTGTCTGAGGCATAAAAAATTGATTTCTGAGGGAAAAATATTGATTCAAACTGCATGAACATGCTGGCGACACGAAAATCACAGTTTTGCACACTTTTTGGGAGAATGGCCCAGTGGATGCTTTGTCAAAAGTGACTCGGAAGAGGAAGCAGCCCAGCCCCCCCCCCCCCCCAGCTCCTGAGTAAATTTTTTTCCCCCCGCTCTTTTCAGAAATCATTTTAATTTGAGGGATTTTTAATGGTAGCCATTGCAAAGTACATTTTTTTGTTGTTGCAAATGTGACCGCAAAGCTCAAAACTCACAAAAGTAGAACTTGGTCAAAAATGATATTTGGGGGTCATTTTTATACTTAGTTCAGAGTGCTAAGCTCCAAGCTTGAAAAATACTTAACTTGTTAGAACTGGACCATCATAAGTCATTAAAAAATTGATTGAAATAAGAGACAGATAGGAGATGCAATTTCATAAATTGAAAAAAAAAAGAGAGAAGAGCAGATTTAAAGATTGGGATTGCTTAAGCATGCTCTGCAGAAGCATAAAAAAAACATATATTTCATTGTGAAAGAAGTGCATGTCCCCCCCCCCCCAAAAAAGCCCCCAAAAAACAAGAGACCTGCGGGTCTAGCGCTCACCTGAGTATCGCAAGTTCACCTTTCACGCAGTCACTAATCTAAACTAGAAATGTCGCTACAGCGACTGGTTATACCCCCGCCAAACAACATTTCATAAGCTTTGGTCAAAACAACATTTCATAAGCTTTGGTCAAAAAACTGAGGAAGTAGTTAAATCCGCAAGATCTTTCCTTGATCTTCTGCCATTAATATGCCGTTACCATGGCAACATACTTTCGGGTACTGTCGAAAAATGCGTCTTGCACATCTACAACCAAAGGCACACATCTGTACCAAGTTTCATGGAAATTGGCCAAAAACTGAGGAAGTAGTTTGCAACACAAAATTTTCCATCATTTTGGCTCATAATATGTGAGCTGTTACCATGGCAACATACTTTTTGTCACTGTCAAGAAATGTGTCATGCTGACCTATATCCTAAGACAAACATTCATATGAATTCCATGAGAATTGGAAGAACACTGATGAAGCAGTTTTGCCATGAAGCATTTTGCCCTATATTTTACCAATAACATGCCGTTACCATGGCAACGCACTTTTTGCCACTGCGGAAATATGTGTCTTGCACATTAACATATTCAGATGAACATCTGTACCTAATTTCATAAAAATTGATCAAAAACTGTGGGAGGAGTTCGCGACGCAAGATTTGTACCCATTTTTGCCCATAATATGCCGTTACCATGGCAACGTATTTTTGGGTACTGTCAAAAAATACGTCTTGCACATCTACAACCCAAGGCACACATCTGTGCCAAGTTTTATGGGAATCGGTTGAAAACTGAGGAAGTAGTTCGCGACGCAAGATTTGCAACGGACCGACCGCCCGACCGACCTCCCGACCGACCGACCGCCCGACCGACCGCCCGACCGACCGCCCGACCGCCCGACCATCCACTGATTCCTATATACCCCCTTCAAACTTCGTTTGGCGGGGGTATAATTATTCACAGCTCTACTAAAATTTGACCAGGCATTCTCAAGTAGAAGATGAAAATGTACAATAAGGGCCCAAATTTTTTAAGATTCCTTAATTTGGGGGGATTGGGGCCCCCTGGGGCCCTCTGGGTGGGGCATGGTGCCCATTTTGATAAATTGAGATCCTGACCCCCTAGGGATGCTACCTGCCAAGTTTGACGAAAATCCATCATGAGGTTTTCAGGAAGAAGATGAAAATGTACAATTCAGGCCCCCATTTGGACCTTCCCAACCCCCCCCCCCCCCCCCCCCCCGCCCCCAAGAGGGGCACCCCTGGATCTGCTATGAACAAACTTGAAACTACAGTCATCAATGTACTCACTCATAGTATTATCTTAGCTCTATAACTTCCGATTCTAGAGAAGATTTTTTAAAGATTCCTTCATTTGGGGGGGGGGTGGGCCCCCTGGGGGCCCCTGGGTGGGGCATGTTGCCCATTTTCACAAATTGAGATCCTAACCCCCTAGGGATGCTACCTGCCAAGTTTGGTGAAAATTGGTCATGGGGTTCTCAAGAAGAAGATGAAAATGTACAATTTAGGCCCCATTAGAACCCCTCCCCACCCCCCCTCCCCTGGGTCCCAAGGGGGGCACCCCTGATTCTGCCATGTCATGAACAAACTTGAAACTACAGTCATCAATGTACTAACTCATAGTATTAACTTAGCTCTATCACTTCTGGTTCTAGAGAAGAAGAGATTTACAGATTCCTTAATTTTGGGGGGTTTGGGTCCCCGTGGGGGCCCCCTGGGTGGGACATGGCGCCCATTTTAACAAATTGAGTTCCTAACCCCCTAGGGATGCTACCTGCCAAGTTTGATGAAAATCGGTGTCGGGGCTTTCAAGAAGAAGATGAAAATGTAAAAAGTTTATGCACGACGGACGACGCACGCCGGACGAAGGGTGATCGCAATAGCTCACTTGAGCCTTTGGCTCAGGTGAGCTAAAAAAAAACAAACAAACAACATAATTCAGAAATTCTGCTAATATCTCAGTTTTGGTTTTGTTTCAATTTTTTTTTTTTTTGTTAGTTCACCATGATGTAAACGATGTGTCAAGCATCTATGGCGTTGCTTTGCTTCACACACCGTACTAGCCTTTTGCCAAGGCAAAGGCTCTCGCAATGGACTCGCATGCACACAGCGATCGCATCGGAGCAAGCTGACCCATCACGCGCTGCATGTGCAAGTCCATTACTCTCTGTTTGCGTGTACTGAAATTATAGCGAGCTGCCTTTTGCAAAAGGCTAGCACTGTACGAAAGACATAATTATGTGTTAATGATAATCCCCCCGGGCAAAACAACAGTGAATTGAATTGAACAGTGAATTCAAATTTGGTGTATATGATGAAAGTGAGGTGTAGATTTGTAGGATATGTTTCTCATGTGTGTTTGTTGGAGAAAGCATCGCCATGGTAATTTTAATTTTCCTAAAATTTTGTGGAGTGAATTATTTCCACAGTATTTAAGTAATGTTACTTTAAATTTGGAATGTGTAATGATTTATAGGTGTAGTTATGTAAGACTCACTTTGTGTTATTTTGATAAGGCGCTGTCATGGTAATGGTATATACACATTTTTGGGGGGAATTTTTTGGAGTGAATTATAGAAATACATATTGGGATATGTAGGTGATATATTGTTTGGTGTATAATGATGATGTAGGAAAGGATATTAATGAATATATTTATGGGTTGAATAATGGTATGAAAGTGATATATATTAATAGTTTTTGTATAGTTGTAAATGTCAGGTTAATGTATTATGTTGTTATGGTGCATATGTTATTGTATGTTAATATGAGTGAGTTTCATTCATATTTTGTTTATGTCTGTGGTGTACCTGTGATGTATTGAATGTTTATTTTGTTGTGATATCCAATGTACAAAGAATTTCCAGAGTGGACAATAAAGTAATCAATCAATCAATCAATCAATCAACAGTGAGTGTAAGTACCGTATGCACCGTACGTCGCGGCATACGATCGCTCTGCTACACTACTGCTAATGTTTTTCTCATTCTACATTATGAACATTTTGCTTCTGACACGCACCCAATATGAGAGACACGTCTACGGTAGATACACGTGTATGATAGCACGATTGAATGTGTGTTAATCCCTCTGGGTGAAACAATAGCAAGTGAGTACCATATACAAGTCTCATATTCTGCGTCTTCAATTTTTCGCCAATGTCCGATGAATACCATGAAAAGAAAGTTTAAAAGGAAATGAAAAATAGAGCAAATACATGCTGCATTCTCGGGAAAGTTTGAGCTGAAATAATATGTATGACACACACAATATTTGCATGGAAACTTGTGTGGGTTTTTTTTCTTCAATTCTAAGTCCAAAAGTAGGGGTGCGTCTTATACACGGGTGATTCTTATACATGGAACTTTACGGTAGTTAGTTTCTCTGAGCAAAAGTTAACCCCAGCTCAGTTAATCAACACTTAGCTGGTGGAGCTCCTGAAAAATAGGACATTTACATACTTTCCTGAATGCTTATGATTATCAAAACACATCATCTTCCAGAGCTTTGTGCAAGGAATCTCCTGGGCATGTAAATTTTGGTATTGGATCAACATTTGTGGTCTTATCATAGTTTTTATCTCCCCCAATTCAAGTTTGGAATTTTGACAGGATTTTTCAAGGCACCACAGCACTGTTTTTCACTGAAGTCCTAGCAACAGGCGTATGCACTCTCTGGATCCCGGAAATGCATCTAACTTGTTGTGCTATCTTACATGTATTACAACACACATAACCAGTAAGCTGTGATGCACCTTAATTTGTGACATCATTACTGGAGTTATAGAAATCAACACTATCTTCAATTGTGATGTCATTGGAGTTAAAAAAAAACATACATAAGCAAGTGAATTTCATTGGTTGTATCGCAGGATCATGGTTTGTGGGTTTACGTCAAGATGCTTATCACATGTCAACACAACTCAGCATTACTAGCATGTTTCTGTGATAGTAATATGACTGACAAAAGACATGGTGAGGAAACATGCAAGTTATGCTCGGTCTCGGGGAGGGTGCATTCCAATGTCTTTTGTTAATCATATTAGTACTTTAGCAATGATTGACAGATGAGGTCACAACAAGAATCTTGGTTTGGAAGATTTTTTTGTGAGCGTATCGAAGTAATCTGAAGCAAAACAGAAGAAAAATTATTTTAAAATATATGGATTGTTTCTAGATATTTGTTTCACCTCAAAAATGTTGTTAAGGGTATCATGAATCAACACAAATCAATATGCATTTGTATGCCATAAAACCTTTAAATCAAAGAGCATATGATTTCAACAACCTGGGAGTTTGGGAGATTGTCCTGGGGAGAAATAAATAGTTACTTACCTTCAATGATGCATTCAAATGAAAAAAGACAAAAATTGACTCTTCAACCTTTCAGCCCATTGATCCACCATGCACAAAGTACATGCAGTGTTAAAAGGCGCTAGTATGAAGTATGAAAGGAGAATGAATTTACGATCAATAGTTTATCAGTAGCAGTTTGAACACCCTATCTTTATTGACTCAACTCTGCTGCCTGTTCAAGGAGGTTGTCCTAATGGATCATTGTTGTAGTGACAGTACAGACATGGCTTTAGGATTAGCCTTGGCTTTGGAATTAGCCTTGGGCTTAAGCTCTTGCTTTCAGTTTCAGTTGCCTCATAAACTCATGTACCAATGGCAATGCTTGAGTTGAAGCTGAAGCTGATGACATTCCTACACCTGCAAGCTTAAGGAAAGTTAATAGCACCTTTGTAGTGGGCACTGCATTGGCTTTGAGATGGTAAAGTGTTTTTGAACAATGCTTGGCCTTCATCAATGATGTCTCATCCCTGCATTCTTCTTTGGAATGAGCGCTGCATAACAAATTTGTACATGTAAGTTCGAAGTCACACCTGATATTCTGCGTGAAGGTAACCCATTCATGATGAATATCTTTAGCTTTGGGACACCTTTAAAAACTTCATACTGGATTTCTGTTGGATGTGTAATAACATCATCCAACCACACAGGTACTTGGCATGATGATGGTGGATGTCAACTGAAGCCAAATTTTTATTGTGACTGAAGTATCACTTACAAAGATAACAAATACCCTGTCCTGGACCTAGTGTGATCCAACAGTTGTACCACAGTGCTAGGACAGTTGTGTGCATACATGCGATAGTCCCATTGCTATTAAAGCCTGTGATGCTTTTGATTGCCTGTATATGTATGCAGAGATCTATGAGCTAGTCTTTGGTGCAGGACGTGTGCCGGTAGCGCTCTTGTTAATCTGGCTGACAAATTACTCTCCTGGAATCAGCTGATAATGAAAATACACAACCTTCAAGAGTTTGGAGCTTGGAATCCTCTGGAGATGCCAAATTTCATTTGGAACAACATTTAGTGAGTTATCATCACTTTTATCATACTTTTGTATTGTTTTTGATCGTTGGACTCTGGGAAGATTCCTTTCAATTAAGCCACAACAACTTGTTTTTATCACGTCCTGGCAACAGGCGCCTGTGCCCTGGAAACTCACACAACGCGCACCTATCCAGCCAGCTGCGATGCAAACCACCATTGTGACATCATCCGGGCTAAGGAACTTTGAACTTTGGAAAGGACAACACCATGACCCTGCTTTTGTAATGATAGTAACAAGCGTATACGTTAGAAACACATGCAACAAGTGCGCAACCAGTCAACAAACCTCATTGTTATGTCACCACTTACAGTCAACGCAGCTTTGTTCCCAATGATTCCTAGTAACATGCTAGCGGAACTTGCTCATGATATGATCCACGGAGTAGATAACACTTTATGCACTTTATGACATCATCTAGAATTCATCACACGCTGGCTGGAGCTCTTTACATGGCGTCTACCTACAACTACTAGTTATACATCGACAACAAACTATTACATGTGGCTAATACGAGTAGTTGTTTCCATGCAACAGTACCCACATGAGGGATACATGAGGGTTGGCAACAATTATGCGTCATGGAAAGGAGTCCTAGGGAAAAATGGTCTGGGCAAAAAGTAATGGCTTATTGCTACTGGAAACCTGCACTGCACACCAGCTACTCATTACCAATACAGTCCTTTGTCTACCAACTGTAACAAGACGACATGGATGCATCCTCGCTCCAAACACATCACAGTCGGACAAAGGACAGGCAAGAGTCACCAAAGCCATGTGCAGTGCAGAGTGCTGGACAGATCACCATCTGTTGATCTCAAAGCTCAGTATCAGGATTCAACCACACAGACGTCCTCAGGGAAAGAAGGCATTGAAACGTCTAGCTGTCTCAAATTTGGAGAGAGATCATGTTAAGCAATCACTCATCAAAGAGATCAACAGCAAGCTACATCAACAAAGTTTCACCTCACCGGATGTTGAGTCTGACTGGATTCTCTTTCACAGCATTGTCTACGCCGCCGCCTCAGAGATGGTGGGTCCCATCACATGAAAGCACGACTGGTTCGATGACAACAACGAACACATTCAGTCTTTACTGGAAGAGAAGCATCACCTTCACCAAGCACACATCAATGACCTGACATCAGTGTCCTAGAAAGCTGCTTTTTGCAACATCAAAACAACCATACAGTTCGAGCTACGGCAAATGCAGGATGCATGGCTAAGCGATAAAGCTGATGAGATCCAGTCTTATGCTGATCACAACAACATGAAAAATTTCCACAGAGCGCCAGAGACTCCAACTCTCCCACTTTCGACGGGAGATCTCCCGCCGAAAGCCCATTTTTGCAAAATCTCCCATTCTCCCACTTGAGATTTAATTTCTCCCGCCCTGGCTCTGTGTCTCCCATTGGAAAGGAAATAAGCCTTAGATAGCATGAGAGAGCATCAAGAACCCTTGAGCTTCCAGGGCCCCGGCCGCAAGGAACTTCGCGCTCGTGATGTGCGCTTTGTGCATATCAACTTGGAGTCTCCCATTTGCTAGGGGTTTCAGGTGGGAGAATCTCCAGATCAGAAGGTGCTTGGGGTTGGAGTCTCTGGAGCGCTCAAGACAGTATATGGACCAACTTAATTGGGATCGTCTCCCATCCTCAGTGCAGATGGAAACGTACCGATCATGGACCAGAAAAAGGTTCTTGAATGCTGGGCAGAACACTTCAGTTATGTTCTCAACCATCCATCTACCATCAGCAAGGAAGCGATCACAAGGCTGCCCCAGGTTCCGATCAACCACTCTCTTGCCGATATCCCTACAGAAGCTGAAGTGGTAGAGGCAGTAAAGCATATGTCCTGTTGAAAAGCACCTGGTGCTGACTCCGTCCCTGCAGGAATCTATGCCTCTGGTGGCAAAAGTGTTAATAGAAAGCTCTCTAAGCTATTCCAGTCTATGTGGAACCAAGAGAAAATCCCACAGGAACTTAAGGATGCTTCTATCGTCCATTTGTACAAGCGCAAGGAAATCGACAGGTGTGCGACAACCACTGTGGCATCTCGCTGCTTTCTGTTGCCAGGAAGATCTTTGCCAGAATCTTGCTGAACCGCCTGATCAACCACAGTCAGGGTATGTACTTCAAATGTCCCATGAACATTTGCCAAAGCGAATGCTCTATGGTGAACTAATGGAAGGCAAGCGCTCTCAAGGAGGTCAGAGGAAGCGCAACAAGGACACATGAAAAGCTTCCAAGAAATGCTGTAGCATCAACCTGGACAGATAGGAAGCAACGGCACAAGACCGATTTGTCTTGTGATCCATGATCAGTTCTGGTGTGTCAGGCTACGAAGTGAGATGTGTGGAGGAGCAGGAACAAAAACGGCAGTGACGAACAAGCAGAGTGACCTCTCAGCCTGGCCTACCTCTGGCATTACGTCCACACTGCACCGTATATTTTAGGGCGAGGATCAGACTGATTAGCCATGTTTGCACTCACGAATTGAGCAATACTAGAATTTGTAGTTGTCTTTGCCTGTGAAGGACAAACATCATCATCATGTAAGCATGTAACTGGTACATACTTACTAGTATCAATGAGCACTGAATGCACTTTGTGTGCATTGCATAATTGCCTACAGAGATCAATGGGCTGAAAGGATGGAAGGCCGATTTTTGTCTATTTTTTTTTTTTCATCAGAAATCATAATTTCAAGGTAATCAAACATTTGGTATTTCTTCCTGGAAGACTCCCCAATCCCCAGGGTTGGTCTAATTGTATGTTCATTGGTTAACAAGTTGTTTTAAGTAAAATGTCTGTATTTCTGTGATTACGTATAATGGGCTTCTTGGTACAGTGCAGTTTTCTCTGGCCATGTACATTGCCACGGTTCAAGGCCAGTAGCAGCCGAACAGGCAGGGCCTCAATGCCACTGCTTGCACTTCAGCTGTCCTCTCCTACATAGGTCAAATCGCTACCTGATGCTGAGCCTGATCTCAACTAAATGCTTATACATCTTCATTCACCTTTGTGGGGTTGATCATGTGGCGTGACTGTTACTGAAAACTGCAGCAAGTTTCTTATTAAAGATATGTGACAAATCATTTGTTTTTCTTTCAAGTATAGTGACCATGAAGTCAATACAGTTAAACCTGTCTATAGCGGACACCCAAGGGAAGCAAAAAGAGTGGCCACTTTAGACAGGTGGCCACTACAGACAGGTTATCAGACTTTTGTGTGCATTGACTACATGTACATGTATCATCGTTGTATACATCTATAAATACTTTACATGAGCATGTGTATGTAAATACATATGCACACATGTGTTTCATGCATTGAACAATGCCGGTATTCATCAAGTTGTTGCACAGTAGCACTGTATAATCGTGAAGAAAGCTTTACACTAGTCGATTATTGTGACGGAATAAGTGATGAATGATCACTGAAAGTTACCCATGAATGACTGGCATGGCTACAAAGCAGAAAAACACAATGAATTATCGGCTTGGCTGCAGCATCAGCTCCATGTGGGTCTATTGCTGCTCCTGGTGGCCGCTATAGACAGGTTAACTAGAAATGTCGCTACAGCGACTGGTTATACCCCCGCCAAACAACATTTCATAAGCTTTGGTCAAAAAACTGAGGAAGTAGTTACATCCGCAAGATCTTTCCTTGATCTTCTGCCATTAATATGCCGTTACCATGGCAACGTACTTTCGGGTACTGTCAAAAAATGCGTCTTGCACATCTACAACCAAAGGCACACATCTGTACCAAGTTTCATGGAAATTGGGCAAAAACTGAGGAAGTAGTTTGCAACACAAAATTTTCCATCATTTTGGCTCATAATATGTGAGCTGTTACCATGGCAACATACTTTTTGTCACTGTCAAGAAATGTGTCATGCTGACCTATATCCTAAGACAAACAATCAATATGAATTCCATGAGAATTGGAAGAACACTGATGAAGCAGTTTTGCCCTGAAGCATTTTGCCCTATATTTTACCAATAACATGCCGTTACCATGGCAACGCACTTTTTGCCACTGCGGAAATATGTGTCTTGCACATTAACATATTCAGATGAACATCTGTACCTAATTTCATAAAAATTGATTAAAAACTGTGGGAGGAGTTCGCGACGCAAGATTTGTACCCATTTTTGCCCATAATATGCCGTTACCATGGCAACGTACTTTTGGGTACTGTCAAAAAATACGTCTTGCACATCTACAACCCAAGGCACACATCTGTGCCAAGTTTTATGGGAATCGGTTGAAAATTGAGGAAGTAGTTCGCGACGCAAGATTTGCAACGGACCGACCGCCCGACAGCCCGACTGCCCGACCGTCCGCTGATTCCTGTATACCCCCTTCAAACTTCGTTTGGCGGGGGTATAATATACCACAGGAGACAAAATTTTTGGCTGCTGGCTGCTATATACAGGGTATTAAACAGGCTTTTTTCTGGGGGGGGGATTTTTCAGTGGCTGCATACGGCAGGTGGCCCTACAGACAGGTGGCCGCTAAGGCAGGTTTGACTGTATTACATATTTAGGGACCTTGGGGTGTCGCACTCACCCGAGTATCACAAGTTTTTATTATTATTATTATTTCATTTGCCATTTCAGACAATGCACATGTACATGGATAAACACAAAACACATTTGATTCAGCATAACAAAAATAAGATAAATTATAACACAGAGACAAAGCACAAATGAGAAAAAAACAACAACCCTAGATTGTGACATAGAAAACAGGGATGCCAGGGGCAAGAAAAGGTAAACCTATAATTACCATGACCTGAGAGTCTTCTACCCCTCACCCCATAAACTATGTCAAAATCTGTACATAAAATAACATACATGGTATCAGTCACAGTAAATCAAACATGCAGTCATACAGGAACAAAATGGGAATACGAGGAGGGCAACATAATATGTTGTATTCATTGGGTTGTCATGACCGTCACTCTCTGAAATGACTTCAAAACTGAAATGACATCAGAAGTGCACTTTTAAGAACTTTTAGAGAATGTGACATATCTCGAAATACAATATCGATTATCTCATCTGAAGAGAGGCTTTCCCAGATTACTGGAAACCTATGGATTGCTGTTTGTCATAACTGTTCAGTTCTGGCTTTAAGAAAAAGAAATCACCTTCCACGCAGTCACTAATCTAAGTTACACATAGCACTACCATATCTTATCACTTACATTTGAGAAATGAAGATTTGAAAAGATTCCTTAATTTGGAGGTTTTGTCTGTTCCACCCTCCTCCACTTCTGGCATTGTGCTTCAATCCCAAACCAATAGTGGCTATTTGTACAAATATCTTTTTTTTTTCACTGAAGTGTTAACAACTGTAAAGTTGGTGAATTTTAACCATGAATTCTCAAGAAGAAGACAAAAAATGTACAATCAAGGCCCTAATTTGGACCCCCGGGTGGGGGGGGGGGGGGGCACCCCTGGCTCCATCATGAACAAACTTGAAACTATAGTCATCATTGTACTATCTCATAGGTATTAATTAGCTCTATCACTTTTGGTTCTAGAAAAGAAGATTTATATTCTGTATTTTTTGGAGGGCTTGTTCCCCCCCCCCCCCCCATTTGAATTGAGATCCTATCTCCAAGGGATGCTTCCTGCCATGTTTGGTGAAAATCCATTACACTCTATGGGGTTTTAGAGGAGAAGATGAAAATGTGACCGGCGACAACTGTTTCAGGCAAAAGTCCGGAATTTTGAAAATTAATTTTTTCACTGAATCACATTGCCCATTTCCTAAGCTTTGCATTGATATAAAACACTTGTATTCTTCGGCACCATAAGTGGGCATAGAAAGCGAAATAAAATGCACTTTTAAAGTTGTTAACCTGAAAAAATTGCGAGAAAATGTGCTTTGAAGATTCACCTCTTTCTCAAAGACAATGTCAGAGCGCGATGCCAGGTGAGAATCACCCATCCATACGATGGTGCCAATCGATGTTAAGTTCCGCCTCTAGCAACCACATCACCTTCTGATTTGCTCGCTGGGAGAGTCAAATTTCCCGAGCACCTTCCTCGGAGCTCAGCGTATGGAGCCGAAAAACAATGCATTTCACTCGGGTTTGTTTACCAGTACCTCTTTCAAGATGGCGGATACGATAATTGCAATCTTGATGGTGTACGTGTGTATGGTGCACACATTATGCAATGGCATCCACACGTCATAACCGTGTGCATGTAACAGGAGCGGGTGGCGAATCGACACATTTACAAATCACATTTTCAATGTGGTTGATTTGTCTTTATCATTGGCGACCCTCTTGAAAGCAGAAAATTGCTAGAGCTGGCAAGGGTCGTGCTTCCAGTTTGTTTTGTTTTTACAAGCAGTGCATATGTTGCTTTGTTCGGTGGTGTTTATTTTATTAAAACAAATAAACAAACACGACTCGTTAGTTTGGTGCAATTCTGACGTGTAGTATTTGAATATAACTGGTCATATGTGACCTCTCCTTTCCTCTCATCTACCTTTCCTTGAGTCATCCTGCTGTCATAATTTTTACGAGTAGACAAATTTGAGAATATTAGTTTTCTTTTCACATGATTATATCATGCTACAAGTGACAGGAGTTTCTGATAGCATGATGCACGATTTGTGTAGTGATTTGCGACTCTGATGTGATCAAACCATGTTCCCCATGCATCTGTTTTCACGTTGGAAGTTAGCGCTGCTGTTCACTTTTTTGTTTCACTTCCGTTGTCGAACATTGCGGTAGAATAGCTCGGATAGAAAGCCAAACGAAGAGCACGCACTATAGAGCGAGCGTATCTATTTTAGCAAGAACAATGGAGCATGTAATCATGCACGCGTGGACAAAGCATTCCCAAATCACTGCAACTGGTGTCTCCGAAAGCTGAACTACTTGTATGTAAATGTGTGCAACGCACCAGCCAATCGCATGCGAGACCCTGCGCCGTAGCAACGCTGGGGATATTGGCGCGGCGTTCGAAAGAAGCTCGAAACTGATGAGTGTGATCAAACAAAGGGTGCTTAAAATTCCATTTTCCATAGGAAAACCTTAGTCTTATGCTGTGAAATTTAGTGTAGATGTAGAAAACATATCAAAGATTCGATTTCTGCAAAAAAACCTAAATTGACAAAAATAATGGTCAAAATTTTTGTACCCCGCCTACGAGGGAGTTTGCTCTTGCGACTTTTGCCTGAAACCATTGTCGCGGGTCACAAATGTACAATTCAGGGCACTATTCGGACCTCGGATTCCCACCCCTCCTCGGCGCAAAGGGAGGCACCCCTGGATTAGCCATGAACAAACTTTGAATTACAGTCATCACTGTCCCAACTCATAGTATCAATTACCCATTGAAGACGAGTCCTGAGTATACTGGGGCAGGTGTCTACGGGAAATGCATGTTGTACCAAAATTAGCCCTTCCTTAATGGGTTAACTTAGCTTTACATGTATCACTTCTGGTTCTAGAGAAGAAGATTTTTAAAGATTCCTTAATTTGAGGGGTTTTGGCTCAGGTGAGGCATGGTGCCCATTTGTAAAGATTACGATCCTATCCTGTTAGGGATGCTACCTGCCAAGTTTTGTGAAAATCTGTCATGGGGTTTTCAAAAGAAGACAAAAATGTAAAAAGTTTACGTACAACACATGATGTAGAATGCCAAATATCCAAATGTCCAGAATTTTTACTAGTTGGCAGTGAGCTAGCATTATACTCGCAAAAAGCAGCAAATGAACAGGGAGGTTTCTTTTTCAATGAAGATGAGTATATGTGTATGAGTAGATGTCTAGCAACTTCTGATGGAAATCCACAATGTGAGGAAAGCATGATTTGTGCAATGCCAAAATATATTACAGACTTACTTGAAATGATGCAAGTTTAGCCCTCAAGTCATTTATCTTTTCTTCAGTAGCTATTCGCTTCTCCTCCTCCCTCTTAAACTTCTCTTTCAATGCATACACCTGCTGAAGAAAGCATGATCAAATTCAAGTATTGCATCACAAGGCTGCAAATTCATATTTACTTCAAAAGTCACAGAAACATGGGAAGAAAGAAATGTCTTAATAAATCAAAGGGCTTGTGAATATTAGCATATCCAGTTGTGAAAGAAATGGTAAAAACTTACAGTGTGCTCTGCGTACAAAATATGTTGAAAACACATGGCTGACTTTTATACAGTAATCCCCCAAAAATGTGTCATGTTTCTCTCCACTTACTAATCTGTTTCCATGTTACATTTTCCTACTTATTTGAACATTATTCTTTTCAGTCATAGAGTTAACTAAAATGATACGTGTGCAAGACAAGAGTGATTTTTCACTCCATTTGTAAGTTTAGTGATCCTAACCATAATACCCATGTGATATGATACACTGCGTGTCATTATTTGGGGCCCAATCAAAGAGGTTCTATATGTCATAGAGTGCACGCTCGCATATAGAAGCGGGGCCAATTGAACGACCCGCCGCCATTATGAAAGACGTCGAGAAGTCGAGTATTCGCGAAGGTACCACACGTAATACCTATCACTCTCACTTGTGCTGACATGATTATCTTTGTTTAGGAGCCAAAAATGCCTCAAAGATGTGCAGCATTGGGTGTTCTAACACCAGAGGGAACAAACAGCAACATTTAAGACATAATCGCACATAATTAGCTGTCTGTATGTGTACCATGCACTAATTATCAATATGCAATCAACTTTAAAGCCTCCGAGGTGATAGTGTACTGTATCCAATAGTAAGTGTTTTTGCAGTCCTTCCTGCTGTCTGTGCCTTGAATTATGCATGGTCTGGACTCAAGACATGCATTGTATGTATGTGTGTGTGTGTGCGTGATGCATTGAAAAACAAAAGTGTTTGTGTGTGTGTGTGTTGGAATTTGAAAAAAATGTGGTTTGGTGTGTACGTGTGTGTGCGTATGTGTATGTTTGTTGTGAGTGTGTGTGTTTGTTGTGGGTGTGTGGGTGTGTGTAGGAGTGTGTGCTGTACGTGTGTGGGAGTGTGTGTTGTATGTGTGTCTGATGTTTCTAAGACCAGGCGTCCACTAGGGCGCGGACAAGACGCGGACAAGACCCGGAAAGCAAATTTGGTATTCCGCACTCGTTTGGCAATCTGTCCGCACGTTCCTGAAAGTGTCCGCTCACTATCCTAAACAGGCGCGGTGGAGCACCCCAATTTGCATCTCATTATCGCCCCGTTCTATTTGAATTTCCAACGGGCATCCACGGCTGCCCAAAACGGTGTGCATGAAAAAGTCAAATCTTTACCTTCTCCTTGTGCCGCTATGCGTGCCGCTAGTAAACTCAAACTTCCCACACTATCTAAGTTTTTAAAAACCTTCCTTTTGATGAAAAAATTATGAAATTTGCTGCACTAGAACTTGAGATATTAAAGCGTTTTGAAAATCACCTCTCGCAAAACATGCTCTCTGTTTTTTTCCGACTGGACTATGGCCGGGCTCCAATGTGTCCGAATTTGGCAACATAAGTTCATCAGGCCTCAATCCATATATGGTGAAAGTTTTCGCTTGGTTCCACCTGTACTTTTTGAGAAATCAACTTGTTTCTACAGGGTTTGGAACAGAAAATTGTAGTCAGCGAAACAATTGAAAATGACGTCATTTCTTTTCCCGTAATATTGGGCATGCGTGGTACGTGAGATTCAGGATTTCGTGTTCATTGTTGGTTTGCATGTGACGCAGTCAATTTTGCTGAGTGTCGCACGGCGGTGACTGCTAAGCTGCTGCCGCGCACGCTGCATGCAGCAATGCGTTGTGTGTGCTGTGACATGCAACGCTACAGTGACGGGATTATATATACATGGGACCGACCTGTACGCTTTGCGTTCGTGTCATTTTTGACATCACCTTCTGTTTTTTTCCGACACAACCATGGCCAGGAATATTACGGTATGAAATTTAAAATGCAAGCAGATAAATAAATTTTTGTGTACTTTGTTTGAATGGCGCTTTGGTTCCGCAATCACACTTCGTGAATTTTAGGATGATTTTCACGGCATATTTTTGGTAATTTTGCTCGCCAGGTTTTCGTTAAAATTTCACATTTTATCATTGTCAAATCCTTTAATATGTTATATGTGCATATTCGGACATGTTTTCAAATTCAAACTAACTCAATTTTAATCCGAAAATAGGTTTCCTTAAATTGTTATTAGCTCGAGAAGTTGTTTACTTTTTCTCAACTACGCGAGTACATGTTGTTTACTTTATGCAAATGAGGCTCGGCTGCCGATGGATTTCTGCGAGATAATTGGGGTGCTCCACCGCGCCTGTAAACATGTCCGGGCTTTTCCGCACCTTTGGGAGAGAGAAAAAATTTCCATGTCCAAATTTTGATCAAGACCAAAATTTGGACGCGGAAATGAACTTCCTGACACCTTCGGCAACTTGTCCTGACGATGTCCTCAGGACATCCCGCCTGTCCGGAACCCTTCCGCTCCTTCGCAAACGCTCCTGAAAGAATCTCGCGGTGTGGGGAAGCTTCACGAATGAAAGCAAGAATGTTTTAGGACAGCGCGGAGCTGATGCGGATCTATATATGCAAGTGTCTGGAGCGATGCGGACATTTTGTGATCAAGACATGAAAGAGTCAACACGTTACATGAGCGACATGATTTTGAAAGTTGAAAAATTGATCAATGCAGAATTATGTCAATGAAACTGCAAAAAGACAATAAGGGAGGCGAGGTCCCCATGCAAGCCCCACAATAGACCGGGGGCCCAGAGCATTTATTCAGCTGAAAAGGGTCACACTTTTTGATGGTCTCATCATGTAAGGATGTGGCCAAGGGTCAATAAAATGAATTGCTGGCAAGTCACATCCTGTACCGTAAGCCTAGGGACCACAAAAAGGGACCCCGAAAAATGGATTTATTCAGCCGAAGGGGTCACGGACAAAAGTTGGTGGATATTGTTCCTTTGGGTGTACTTATCATGAAAACAGCAATGCCAGCTATTTTATCCTGTACGGGGCCCCAGACAGTAGCCCCAAAGGGCCCCAGAAATATGGTGTTATTCAGCTGAAAAGGGTCACGGCTAATTTCTTTGCAATGGAAGTAGTTCCCATCAGAGATATCCAAAACACCAATGCCAGCTATTTTATCCTGTACGGGGCCCTAGACAGTAGCCCCAAAGGGCCCCACCCCCCATAGGCCTACGTATAAACACACACAAACATTGATTTTATTCAATTAAAAAGAGGGCTAATTTCTTTTGCAATGGAAGGAGTACCAATCAGAGATATCCAAAACACCAAGCCAGCTATTTTATCCTGCATGGGGCCCCAGACAGTAGCCCCAGACAGTAGCCCCAAATTGCCCCCTTACCCCCTCCCCCTCCCCCCCCCCCCCCCCCCCCACACACACACATTGATTTTATTCAGCTGAAAAGGGTCACGGCTACTTGCTTTTGCAATCGGAAGTAGTACTCATCAGAGATATCCAAAGCACTAAAAAGCCAGTTATTTCATCCTGTACGGGGCCCCAGACAGTAGCCCCAAAGTGCCCCTTACATACACACACACACACACACACACACACACACACATATTGGTTTCATTCAGCCGAAAAGGGTCACGGCTAATTTCTTTTGCAATGGAAGTAGTATCCATCGGATATCAAAATACCAAAGTCAGATATCTTATCCTGCACAGGGTCCCGTACAGTAGCTCCAAAGTGTTTTGCTTTATTCTCTTTATTGTTCGTATCTCTTCTTCTTAAATATGCGCTCCTTCGTCTTCATTTTCGCGACAACGACAACGCGTCCTCCTCATCATCATCAGTTTTGCTGTTCTGGCAAACATTTTCCAGCGTATCGGCTACGTTCGATTTTAGAGCGGCGAGAGCGGAAGACGTGCATAATTGAGTCTGGGAAAGCGTAGGAACAGCATAGCTAAAGCGGCCAACAGCGTTATCGAAGCAGGAATGAAGCGTCGTAGAAACAGGCCTTGATTTTACACGAGAGTAGAGAACTTAGTGAGAGCGTCGTTAAAGGGGGAAGGTCGTGCTTTGATCAAGAAAGCGGCGCAGCAGCGGGACCATGTCGTCGGTGTCTAGTTTAGACTATATTTCCCGTTCTTGTGCCGCTGTTACTACGGTCAGAAAAACCTGGAATTGTTACGCTCATCCCGCGGTATTTACACTGTCACTGCTCTCTCCCCGTTTGAGCTACGATTCAAAATAGGTCAATCTTGATGGGGAGATGAGGAAGAAATTTTGAACCAGTTCAAAATTTCTTCCCGATCTGTAAAATTGCCAGATCCAACCCCATCACCCAAACGCTGCTGCTACGATGCTCCCGGTCCCCGTACACTTTTGCCGCTCTCTCCCGATCTGACAGATTGAATAGATCGGGATGCAGATCTTGATAGTGGAATTACATGTGGGGACACTTTAGGAACACTCCGTGGGGCCCCGTACAGCTATATAACTGGTTTCGGTGTTTTTGATACCTCCTTGAGTACTACTTCCATTGCAAAAGAAATTATAGCAATGATTCTTTTCACTTAGAATAAAATAATACGGGAGCACTTTCCAGCTACTGGCTGGGGGCCCCTTAACTGGATGGGTTTGTGTTTTACATATCTCAGCTGTTAATTCCACTGCCAAGGAAAATAGGCATACATGACTGTTTTCACCTAAAAACAATTAATTCATATGGGGTGGGAATACCTTGGGGCTATACCTGTCAAGGGCCCTGCATCCGGGCCAATATCGCACCTCTTTTAATCGAATTCTTTAATGTTGAATTAAATTTAGCAAAAATTTCGCCTAGATGATGTAGTTCAATGTCATATTAATCTCTTCATTCAATTTTATTTTGAAACATTCACATTACCTCTAACCTTATTCTAAATAACACTTTTTCAACTGAAATCCATATATAAGACAAGTACCATTCCACTATCCGTTCATTCATAAATTCATAATGATATAGTCACGTGATTACATGCCGCGCTCGTTCATTCAAATTGATTTCTGGCCATCTAATTTAACATGTTTAATTTAACATTTAACATGTTAACAGTCAATTAAACAGATATGTTCATGCTTGGCCTCTTTCCTTATTTTCTTTCGAGTTATTGTTTTGTAAGCATCATAGCATTTCATGTTTTCGTATTCGTTTAAGAGACTTTGACACCATTTTTTAACGTGCTTTTTGAATCCAAAGACGCCACAAATTATCTGGCCGTTACGAGCGCTTTATTACGAGCGGTCGGCCAGTTACAAGAAGTCAAGGTAATGATCCTCAAATGTTTGGTTTTTTTTTTATAATTCTTTCTATGTCTTCTAGAGATATACGTCTGTATATATTGTGCTGTCATGACTATAAAAAATGAAGTTAAGCTGCATTACTGGTACACGTATAGGCCTATAATGACATGTATATGAAAGAGAAGGAGCGTTACCAGTCTGGTTACAGAACAACCAAATCCAGTTATACTAGATAAGAAATATGACACTTTTACTGCTTTATAACAGTAATTTATAGATGAAACGAAAACACACATAGAAAGACATGTTAAAAAGATCTGAAACAAAGAAATAGCATGATTTGAATTTGAATGAACACGTTTGGAATTTGACTGTCTTTCGCGAAATTTAATGACTGAAATACACTTTTCGGCAAGTCAAGGCGAATTTGAATGAAAGTAGGGTACCAGCCAATTTGAATACCCATTTTACGAATTCGAACCTTCTATCAAAATTAATGAACCAACAAAAGTGCGAAATTGGCTGGGAAAACCTAACTGGCTTTGATGTTTTGGGTATCTATGATGTAAACTAAGGCCTACTTCGATTGTAAAAGAAAAACAACTACAACATACGACTCTTTTCAGCTAAATGATGTCATAATAATTATGTGGGGGAGGGGCACTTTATGGCTACTGTAACCTGGGCCCAGTACAAGATGAAATGACTGGTTTTCGTAATATGGTCATCTTGGTTGTGCACTATACAGAAGTATGCTTCCTTTGCAAATTTCTTGAGTGTTTTGCTACTGTAACCTATGGGACCCCGTATACAGGATAAGATGACTTGCTTTAGTGTTTGTGATATCTCTGTTCAGTAGGCCCTGATATTAACGTTACAAAAGAATTGTAAGACCATTTTCGGCTGATTCACAGTACATGTATAATGGATGGGACACTGTGGAGCTACTGTCTAGGGCTCTGTGCAGGATGAAATAACTAGCCTTGGTGTGTTGAATATCTCTGATAGGTACTACTTCCAGTGTAAAAGAAATTACCCGTGTTTGGGGCTATACTGTGCGGGGCCCCATACAGGATAAAATAACTGGCTTTGGTATTTTGGATATCTCTGATGGGTACTACTTCCATTGCAAAAGAAATTAGCCGTGACCCTTTTCAGCTGAATGAAACTAGTGTGTGTGTGTGCGTGTGCGTGTGTGTGTGTGTGTGTGTGTGTGTGTGTGTGTATGTGTGTATGTGGAGGGGGGGGCACTTTGGGGCTACTGTCTGGGGCCCCGTTCAGGATAAAATAAATGGCTTTGGTGCTTTGGATATCTTTGATGGGTATACTTCCATTGCAAAAGAAATTAGCCGTGACCCATTTTGGCTGAATGAAACTAATGTGTGTGTGTGTGTGTGTGTGTGTGTGTTGGAGGGGGGGGGGGTGCACTTCGGGGCTACTGTCTGGGACCCCGTACAGGATAAAATAACTGGCTTTAGTGTTTTGGATATCTCTGATGAGTATGCCTACTACCAATTGCAAAAGAAAGTAGCCATGACCCTTTTCAGCTGAACAAAATCAATGTGTGTGGGGGGGGGGGGGGAGGGAGCAATTTGGGGCTACTGACTGGAGCCCCGTGCAGGATAAAATAGCTGGCTTTGGTATTTTGGATCTCTGATGGGTACTACTTCCATTGCAAAAGAAATTAGCCGTGACTCTTTTCAGCTGAATGAAACTAGTGTGGGTGTGTGTGTCGGGGGGGGGGGGGGAGCTCCTTTGGGGCTATTGTCCGGGGCCCCGTACTGGATAACATAGCTGACTTTGGTGTTTTTAATATCTCTGATGGGTACTCCTTCCATTGCAAATGAAATTAGCCGTGACTCTTCTCAGCTGCACGAATTAAATCAATGTTTGTGTATGTTTGTACGTATGGCCTATGGGGGGTGGGGCACTTTGGGGCTACTGTCTGGGGCCCCGTACAGGATAAAATAGCTGGTATTGGTGTTTTGAATATCTCTGATGGGAACTACTTCAATTGCAAAAGAAATTAGCCGTGACTCTTTTCAACTGAATAAAATCAATGTTTGTGTGTGTTTGTACGTAGGCCTATGGGGGGTGGGGCCCTTTTGGGCTACTGTCTAGGGCCCCGTACAGGATAAAATAGCTGGCATTGGTGTTTTGGATATCTCTGATGGGAACTACTTCCATTGCAAAAGAAATTAGCCGTGACCCTTTTCAGCTGAATAACACCATATTTCTGGGGCCCTTTGGGGCTACTGGCTGGGGCCCCGTACAGGATAAAATAGCTGACATTGCTGTTTTCATGATAAGTACACCCAAAGGAACAATATCCACCAACTTTTGTCCGTGACCCCCTTCGGCTGAATAAATCCATTTTCCGGGGTCCCTTTTTGTGGTCCCTAGGCTTACGGTACAGGATGTGACTTGCCAGCAATGCATTTTATTGACCCTTGGACACATCCCTATATGATGAGACCATTAAAAAGTGTGACCCTTTTCAGCTGAATAAATCTTCTGGGCCCCCGGTCTACAACCAAACCTCTCTTCCACGGAATTAGGAAAAGGTAAATATCAGCATTTTCCAGTCCCAAATGCGGGAAGCAAAGCAGAAGGCAGTGGATAGTTTGCCAACTGTAACTAGGAAAAAGAGCAAGCAGCACTCTCCGCAAAGTGTAAACTTTGTTTGTTTTTTCTGTCAAGATTTAGGGCACTTCTTAGCAAGGGCACTTCCGGCGCGGGGCATAATTTGCACAGCGCTAGCGTGCGCGTACGTGTACCTTACCTATAGCGCCGCGCCGACCACGGATACTAGTACAGTATAGGCAGCTGTACCGCCCGAGCCAGCGAGTGGCCAGGCCTGTCATACTCGTACACTGTAGTGACCGCATGCATTGCCCTAGGCCGGCGGACGGCCTTGCATATAGCATGCACCACTGCACGCATAAGCTAACACATACCGGTACAGCGTACTGCTTGATCATGCGATGTGCACATCACAGATCAGTCATCTCTGCATACGCTGAAAATATGCTGGAAAATATTCACCCACCTGGATATCGTCATGGAATGCCCATCTTTTTTTTTTTTATTTGTTCTCTATCGAAATGTCGCGAACACAATCGGGAACGAACCGTGATCTCGAACTTATCCTGTCTCCGAAGCAACTTCTTCCAAGTAAGTACGTAGGCACTAGGCCTACTACCACTACTAGTAAGTCATGCGTGCACGTACTGCGCTGTGGAGTCACCCACAAACTTCACCCAAGCGGCCACGTCACGTCTCGCATGCCAGTAAGGGTCCTATTTCTGCAGATTTTTTTTTCATTTATTGTCGTGCGAACAACACATGGCAGCTTAGCAGCAACAACCAATAGTTGTATGAACAGCAATTTCTTAAGAATGGAGAAATTTCAAATCATATTAAAGCTGTAATTCAAGTCGAGAAATCAGGAAGTACACGTAAAATACAGTCGGTTGTGTGTGTAAATAGCATTACTCACGTATCACGCGCGTACGAACGGAAGTGAATTTACTACCGGACTATCCCATAATGCACCGTAAATGACGCTTAAATCAACATCCAGGTACTTTTTATGTCATTGGCGATAGCGAGAATTACATCAATATAACAAATTTAAGCCAAACATTTAACCAAATGACAAAGGAGCAACAAAAACGTTTCTACATTACAATAGAATGCTTTAGAAGGAAAAGAAGATGTGAGTGAGTGCTGTGCGAGTGCAATAAGCGAGTTGAATGTTTTTATTGGGGTCATTTTCTGATATATGACTATTCTTCAGTATATCAGTATAATAATACTAATAAATTCAGACCAAAATATAAACAAACTCATATCAATAAACTCTATTTTACCAAATATATTGAGCTAAAATATATTTCTTTAAACTAGCATTGAAAGAAAACAGTTGTTCATGTTTGTAGGGAGTCGGGTAAAGCATTCCATGTATCAGGTCCGTGATGTGAGCTATAAGTGCTATCTCAGCATCTCTCACAGCTGGTATTTGAAGCAACAGGGCAAAGCGAATTTCGGCTGGTGTGACCTCCATGACGGCTAGCAGTCAAATGAGGACAATTCAAAGTCAGCGCCAAATTTATACCTTTCCATTTTCCTGGTATTGTCCGCATGTCTAACTTATGTTGTCTGGAAGACATCCCGATTGTCCGCGTTCATTCCTGGGCCCCATTTCATAAAAAGTTGGTATGATAACAACTCTTGCTGGAATGGCAATTGTCATAGTAATGACAAGAATCCAGCTTCCTGATTGGCTGTTGCTATTGGAAGTTGCAATATTCCAGCAAGAGTTGCCATCTTAACATCTTTTATGAAATGGGGCCCTGGTGTAATCCTAGCTGTTTCTGTGCTGCCCGGCTATGATTAGCATATTCAGAGGTATTTCGCGCTCTTCCTGAGTGATTCCTAGGACACTCCTAGGAATGTCCGCAGTCAGTCCGCAGACAGTCCGCGGACATCCCTAGGAATGTCCCAGGACAAGCCGATTCGCACATTTTTCCGCATCTGACGTGGACAGGATGCCGAAATGACAGAATTTGCTTCCGCAACCCTTCCTGGGCTTGTCTGCGCCCTAGTGGACATCCGCCTTGAGTGACATACATTATGTGAAATCAGTACTCCATACCAAAGAGTATACACTGTACCTTTCTGCAATCTTTTTTGAAGTATGAATGCATGTTTAGCACTGTTTCGTCACATATTTGACACATTAGAGCAAGTCCTTTTTTCCTCAAAACACGTATACTGTGTTGAGAAAGTATCTCTCTTATAAAATCTGGAGGCATATGGACAAATACTGATTTTCCTTAAAATTAGAATGATTTTTCCAACCCAACCCCATCTTCGAAGCTGTACTTTACATGTATTACTATAGGCACTTCCAGGTTCAGGCTTATGGTAGTCAACCTCTTTCGCGCGCGCACGCCACTGTTCAATTGGCCCCGTTTTCATTTGTACACACTGAATGGTGAGCGCTTACTCTATTGCATGTAGAACCTCTTTGGGCCCAATATATGAAATGATAGATATCATCTTTCAATTCTATCAATTTCAATTTATTTTCATATTTCCAACAAACAACACAGAAACTAGAAATGCCGCTATGGCGACTGGTATGCCTCCGCAATAATGTATGACTCTCCTACAGGTCTATAGTACGTCTTGACAATGTGTGATGACAGTTTCATCTAATTGGCAAAATATTAAAATGACATGTTATTATGTGTTGAGTGTTCACTTTCCTTGAACTAGGTTTAATCAGATGAATGGCTACATTTTCTGAGAGCATGTATAACAAACTTGGGGATTTGAGGACTTTTACTCGACTTCTGACCCTTTTATAATTCTATGCATTTCGCAATTTTCACGGTATATAGAAAAAGTGGAATTTCTGTATTGAATAGTTAACTGTTAGCATTTTGACCAATTTTTGACCCTTGACCTTTGACCCTATGACCTTAAAATCCCCAAGAAATATCACTGTCAAGCAGAATTGTAGTTTCATGATGATGCCTTCCGAGATATGGAGGAAGAAGTAAAATTTAGCACTTTCACTTGACCTTTGATCATTGACCATTTGGCTAAAAACTTCCTAGAGAATCTCTATTGGGTACGGTAATACATGTATACACCAAGAAAAATCATGCAGGCATCGCATAAATATGATGAAAAAGTAAAATTTAAAGAGTTGACATTGACCTTTGACCCCCTGATCTTTGACATCATGTCCCCCAAATTCCCTAGATAATCACTGCCAGTCAGTACATGCATATGTACTATATTCCATGAAGATACAATTGTACCTTGAAACATATTTGAGATCTTGAAAAAAAGTGAAATTTTAACATTTTCACTTGACCTTTGAACTTTGACCTCTTGACCCGAAACTCTCACTCAAGAATTTTTAGTGAGTAATACATATACACACAAAGTTTTAAGAAACTACCTTCAGGCATTGCATAGACATGGGGGAAATAGTGAAATTTTAAGCATTTGACCTTGACCTTTGACCTTGAGCATCTGCACCCAAAAGTTGATAGGTACAACTTCGCCCCCTCATACATGTTCCTGCCAAATTTCATTAGGATACCTCAAACGGGTTTTTAGTTATGCTGTCCACAAAATTGATTACGGACAGACGGATGGACGGACGGACAACCCGAAAACATAATGCCTCCGGTGACACTTCGTGGCGGAGGCATAAAAATATAATTATACAAGACAAAATTGTACAAGACATAAATCAGATGAAACTTCACCGGAATATATAACAGTTTGTCTCGGTATAAACAGAAAGGTCGGTATACAGCAGAGTTGAGCTATGGTCATAATGCGAGAACTTTAAACTATAATCTATCAGATGTAAAAATAAACAGTCATGGTGAAACCACATTTAATTAAAAGTCTCGGAGCAACCTCAGAAATTTTAAGTTAATGTTGATTTGTGCTTGGCACGGATGTGGGCCAACATTCTCACCAAGACCCAACCAGAGTATATATTGTCCTAATGTTTGGCCTGACTAACCTCATGTTCACTGGCCTTCTCCTCAAGAGAACGGATCCGCTCCAAGGCCTTCTTGTGTGCTAAGTTCACCTTGGTCAGCTCCTCATTCAGGAAGTCATTCTCTTCCTCAAGCTCCTAGACACAGTACAGCAAGAGATATGTCATATACAATGTAGGTGTATCCATTTTCCCCCTTTTTTGAGGGGGAGGGTGTTCAGACTGAAAACATACAAGATTAATACAATTTGAAGGCTATTGACAAGAAATGTAATGAAAGTATATACTGAATTTTCACAACCTTTGCTAGTCTTAACCTTGACATCCATTACAGGAAGAATGCTACTACATATCACAAATCCTGGAGCCACTTTATCAAAACATGTATCACAGATTCTAATAATCATTTAACCCATTCCATACTGAATTTTGAAATCCCCATTTCATTAAAAAATGTTACCATGGCAACACAATATTTGACATTAACAAAAAATGAAGTTTGCACAACTATACATCACAGCCGTCACATATGCCAAATTTCAAGTCAAATGCTCAAAAGCTGAGGGAGTTAGCTGAATCCATATTATCGCATAATTTTCATTCAAAATTCAATTCAATTCAATGTTTTATTTCATTTTTCGACAAGAACATAATACAAACATCACTTCTTTTTTGTGAACAGAAAATCAGGTGCGTAAAACTATGTAGGATGAAAAGAATATGCAATAATTGTAGCACCTTGCAATAATTACACATTATCATAAAACTCAAGTGATTTGAAGTAAGTAAACATTGTGGATAATTCGAAAAATGGAGGGACCCACTAAAAAGACAGGTCTTGTAGAATGTGGGCCCCTCAGACGAAAAACATCAATTAGAAGTAAAGAGAAGGTCTGGAAGCCCACTATAGAAACAGATCAACAAAATAGACACATGTACACACGTAAAAAACATGAAACGGGACTGAATAGGAGTAGCAGTACACAACAGACAGTTGACTACGAGATGAGACAAAACTAACATAACGAGGCCCCAACATCAAGCTCGGCTTACTGGGGATCCTCCTGTATGGTACCTTGACTTTTTGTTTATTATCATTATGTCTTCGTTCTTTGTCACAATGATTGATTACCTGTCATGTGCAAAATCAGCCATGAATTATTATGAATAATTATGAAATGTGCTGTTACCATGGCAATACATTTTTCAATGACAAAGATAAATTTTGCACATCTAGGTAATACGATGGTCACATGTGCCAAATTTGAAGCCAAATGCTCAAAAACCGAAAGAATTAGCTGAACCAAAATTTTTGTATGATTTTCACTTAAAATATTACCATGGCAACACATTTTTCAACAATGACGAAAGATGAAGTTTGCACATCTTTTTACTATAATGGTCACATGTGCCAAATTTCAACTTTGAAGACAAATGCTCAAAGACTGAGGGAGTTGACTGAATCCACTGTATTTTTGTATGTTTTCATTCAAAATATGCTGTTACTATGGCAATGCATCATTCAACAATGATGAAAGATTAGGTTTGCACATAACTGTACTTACCATAGTGGTCATATGTGCCAAAATTCAAGCTAAATGCTAAAAGACTGAGGGAGTAAGCTGAATCCACAACATTTTTGTATGCTTTTTAGTAAAAAATGCTGTTACCATGGCAATGCATCATTTAACAATGACAAAATATTAAGTTTGCATATTTACGTACTACAGCAGTCACATCTACCAAATTTCAAACCAAGTGCTCAAAGACTGATTGAGATAACTGAATCCACAGTATTTTTGTACGATTTTCATTCAGGATAATACTGTTACCATGGCAACACATCATTCAACAATGACGAAAGATTAAGTTTGCACATCTACGTAACATAGCTGTCACATGTGCCAAATTTCAAGCCATATGCTCACAGACTGAAGGAGTTTACTGAATCCACAATATTTTTGTATTCTTTTTAGTAAGAAAATGCTGTTACCATGGCAATGCACTGTTCAACAATGACAAAAAATCAAGTTTGCACATCTATGTACCATAGTGGTCATATGGGCCAAAATTCAAGTCAAATACTCAAACACTCAGGGAGTTAGGTCAATCCACTATTTCTGTATGATTCGCAAAAAAAAAAAAAAAAAAACTACTGTTGCCATGGCAACAGATTTATTGACAAACAAAAAAGGTGTCTTGCATAACTACACATTAATTGATCATATTTCCCAAATTTCAACTGAATTGCTATAAAACTAAGAGTATTTCGATTCATACATCCTGTAGAATTT
The DNA here is from genome assembly GCF_964275005.1 of Diadema setosum. Classification (NCBI taxonomy): domain Eukaryota; kingdom Metazoa; phylum Echinodermata; class Echinoidea; order Diadematoida; family Diadematidae; genus Diadema; species Diadema setosum. The sequence goes on from NC_092691.1 coordinate 14,040,012, forward strand.
CTTAAAAATTTGCTGTTGTCATGTCAACGCATTATACAATACTAACAAAAGAGGTGTCTTGCACATCTTCCTCTGATAGTGGTCACACATGCCAAATTTTTAGTTAATTGCTCTAACAAGGCAAGTGCCAAATTGTGTCTCGCCCATTCGCGTACAAGGAATTAATATTTTTTATAACTCTCACAAGTTAATTGACCTGCTTATGACCTTTGACCTTGTGATGACCTTTAACTCCCCAAGGGATATCTACCGTCCAAGTTTGGTCACAAACGGACATAGGGATCAAAGTTATGAGCCACAATCAAAACGCGCCCTAAAAACATAACATTGGGCTTTAAAAGTTTGTTGACCCCTGTATGTGACCTTTGACCTTGAGACGACCTTCACCTCCCCAAGGGACATCTTCCATCCAAGTTTGGTCACAAACGGACAAAGGAATCAAAAGTTATGAGCCATAAATGAAATGCGCCCTAAAAACTTAACATTGGGCCCTTAAAGTTTGTTGACCCCTGTCTGTGACCTTTGACCTTGTGATAACCTTCAACTTCCCAAGAGACATCTACCATCACCCATGTTTGATTGCCATTGTAGCAACATGTGCTGAGTTACGTGTGATAAGAGAGTCTTGCAAGTAAACTTAAACGTATGACCTCAAATGACCTTTGACCTTATCATGTGACCTCTTACGACACCATTACATGAAGGTACCCCCAGTGCATCCATCACCCAAGTTTGATTGCCATTGTAGCAACATGTGTCGAGTTACGTGTGATAAGAGAGTCTTGCAAGTAAACTTTAACGTATGACCTCAAATGACCTTTGACCTTATCCTATGACCTCCAATGGCACCATAACATGAAGGTACCCCTAGTGCATCTATGACCCAAGTTAGGTTGTAATCCAAGCAACTTATGTGAAGTTATTTGTCAAAAGAGAGTCTTGCAGGTAAACTTTAACATAGAAAAGAGAGTCTTGCACATACTCTTTAATATATGATCTCAAATGACCTTTGACATCATTACATGACCTCCGACAACACCATAACATGAAGATACCCCTAGTGCTTCTATCACCCAAGTGTGGCTGCCATTGCTGTAACAGCTGCCAAGTTATGCATCATAAGAGAGTCTTGCAGGTAAACTTTAACATTTGTGACGGACGCCATTTGGATCCCTTAGTCTCGCCTTCACCTCCGGTGGGCGAGACAAAAATGAGAAAGTAGCTGGATCTACAAGTTTTTATGAAAATATGCCATTGCCATGGCAATGCACTAAGCGATACTAACAAAAAAGGTGTCTTGCACATCTACCTTTGACAGCAGTCACACATGCAAAATTTAGGGTCAATTGCTCAAAAAATGAGAGTAGTTCGATCCACAAGATTTAGCAATGGATCGACCGACCGACCTCCCGACTGCCCGACCTCCCGACCAGCCACCCAACCTCAGAGTGATTCCTATATACCCCCATACACACTACGGTATGTGTGGGTGGGGGTATAAAAACCTGAAAGAATTAAAGTTACAGTTCACATGAACATAAAACAATTGGGGAAAATAGAATAATTCAGAAACTTTGGATTTGGTGTTTGGTGCTCATAGAACTAAAATGTATTGCATGAAACCTGTCTTGCTGCTATTGAGCTTGTGCACCTATTTATTGCTATGGTCACAAATCAAAGCATGGAGTGTTTGATTTATAGTCTGCCCAGGCACTGCTGGAATTAAAGCAGTGCTGATTTTCTTTTTCTTTTTTTCTTTTTTTTTTGGGAGAGAGGGAAGAGAGAGAGGGGAGAGAGAGAGAGAGAAAGAGAAGTCAAGCAGGCTTAAAGTCTGACAAATGCTGGGGTGGTGCTACGTCTATTTCCTTTCAGTTGCTGGCCATCTTAGGCTGCGTTTATCTAAAAATTTTCTGAGGCAGAATCACGATCCTAAACGCATTTGAGACATTTTCAGGGGTTAGATAAACGCAACCGTGTTTTCAGACGCGTTTAGGAACGCCGTTTTGAAATGCGTTTGAGACCACGATCGCTGATCTGTGAGTAGATAAACGCAATGCCGTTTTGAAATGCGTTTATATCTCAAGGTCAAATCCCAGCTGTTTCCGGTTGTACTCTCTACCCATTATTTGTGTGTGACTGAGGAGGCATGTTTTGTGGTTGCAGTTGACCTTTATTTCCCGGGTCAAACGGCGCAAAGCAGCTGCGCAGTGACACCACTGGAATCACGATTGTATGATGGTTAGATAAACGTGGCTCATCGAGAATCGCGTTTCAAACCACGTTTACAAACACCGTTCCAAACGCGTTTGGAAACGTGATTCTCTCTCTCAAGTTAGATAAACGCAGCCTTAAAGTCACAATTCAGCAAAATTATGGGATTTTCTATGCAGAAGCTCTAGGCTGTGACCTACTGATGACCTACCAATTTCTGGGCAGTCCCCCACTAGGCACCAGCCGATTTTCAAGAATTACCATGATTGGTGAGGTATCAACAATGCTACTGTTGGCCTGTATCTTAGAGGTAAGTGAGATCTACAATAACACTGCTTGTACTTCATTTGTTTTTTCAACAAAAACTTTACAAAAAAAAAACAACCCAGGACCTGCCTGAAAATCTAGCTGCTGTCTCTTGAGGAGTGTGTCGAGCAGCACCTTCAAGACTAACAGTGGTTGGGCAGATTCCAGGAGAAATTGAGGAGGCAACAAGAGACCCGGGGGTCTAGCGCTCACCTGAGTATTGCAAGTTCACCTTCCAAGCATTCTTGCAGACTCTTACCTGAGAGCATTGGAAACTTGTGGTGAGGGGTAGCTTTGAGAGCTGGGGTCATGGTGTCCATTTGCAGTACTTTGCAGCTTTTGCAGTACTTTGTGTGACATTTCATCAGTAAATTGACATGTGTAGTTTGTCTTGCTAAAGTCGGAGTTGCGCACCTGTGACATGCGCCAAATTGTGTAGATCGTTCCATGGTTTGCTCGTTTTTAATTTTTTTTTAAATCATTACTGGCTTATCCTGGGTTTTAGAATCCTCTCTTTCCAGTTGTGTGCATCAAAAAATGAAGATAAGAATTATAAGACAATTAGAAAATGTCACTACAGTCTTGTTTAAAATAAGAGAATCAGTTCTGATTCTGCTGATCTACATCAGTAAAAAAAAATCTGTCTGCTTCCAATAAATCATGCTAGACCAACACAGAATGGGTGGAGCAAACTCAACGTTGGGATGGAATGCTGAACCCTGAAGCCGCCACCAACAGAGCAGACCTGGAGAAATCTGACACTGAACTGGGTACATCTAGAAGGTAGAACGAGATGAAGATGTTGCCAGATGTCTAGAAGACAGCCCAAAGAATGTCTTCTAGGGGGACCCCCATGAACAGGGTCCAAGAAGCGCTGATCTCCCTGGTGTTTTGAGACTGGGACCGACGAAGATAGCGCGTCCAAGCCCGCAGCTTAAATGGCCCGTACCTGGCAACTCGGAACAGTGTTCTTAGAACCTGGAGAGAACGGATCCTTCCAAGTGAGGAAGAGCTGCTTATGGTGATGCAGGCCCAAAATGGAAAGGAGACCTGTAGACGACCTCAAATGGTGTCCCCTGCCCCAACGTTCGGGGGAGTGCATCAAATTCTTTCCACTCTTCAGGGCACTCCTGAAAGAGCGAATCCCCACTTTGGTGCTGGGGCCTGAAGCCCCAAGGGCATGAGCATGACCTCTGACCATTGATAGAGGGTGGGCCCTGGTGTGGTACTGAATACCTGCTGTTGAGGAGGCCTGCTGGTAAACTGCCATGGCCCACACCTCGTGCACGAGTTGAACGGGCTTGTAGGAATCTAGTGGAGGTGTAATCAGCGCATTTCCTGTAGGCGCATTCTTCATTAAACACGCAAATCGCCTGCCCAACAAAGAAATAGGAACCCTCATGTGGGATGGAACAGCTGATGAGTTCTGCATCTCTGCTGGCAAACCCCATGGCCTAGAGCACCATGGCTCGTCTTTGCCTTGTGGTGTTTGTCTGTTTTCTGGTGTGACATGGAGCTCATCAGCCCTGGGGAGAAGACCAACCGATACACTGCCATAGGCAGCCACGCACATCAAGGTTCATGATAGCTCTGCTACCTTGGTACATTTGTGATCAATGTACACGAAAGACTTGGACCATAGCACATTACCGTGGAGTTTGCATTTGGCCACTTGGAGCATTTTGGGGGAAGGGGACTCTGGAGCCAAGTACTTTGCAATATCCTCATATTGGAATTGGTAGTCTTCAAATAGGGGGATTTTGTGACAGGCCCAGGACTGGCCCTGGAGTACAAGCATAGCGGCAGGTTCTAAAACTTCCCCGATCATTTTCATGGGCTGTAGAATATCAGTAAGAGCCTGGGGACGGGTGGATGGAATGATCCCCATGGCTGGCAATGCCGCATCCCGATCACGGGAGACATCCCAAGTCCTGACCACATCCATGGGAGGAGCGATACTGCTTCTTGCTTGTTCGACATTATGAGCTAGGAGATTGGCTGGGAAGGACAATCCAATGATCTGAGCTGCCCGGTGGAGCAAGGCTACTTGGTTGGAGACCTGCCGCAAGCTCTTCCTAGGTGGGTGTCTCCTCAGGAGGCACCTGATCCTTGCCAGCCTGGGCCTGAGAACAGGAGGCATGAGAACTATGAGGGGATAAGCCGCCACTTGAAGCCACTTGCTCAATTGACCCAGGGCCACGGATGGCCGACTAGGCTGAGGTATGAGCTCCAGTCGTTGGGATGAAACCTCCATGCCTACAGCGTGTAAGATTTCCGTCGCAGGGCAAAGCTCCTGGGAGCCTGAGGACAGGTGGACTGAAGGGAAACCCTTGAGACCCACGGAACCAGAGGTGGGATGGGGCCTGAACAGGGGTCTTGTGTGGATGGCGCATAAAGCCGCGGGGCATGGCCACCTGAGGCTGGAGCACTTGCTCCCGAGATTCCAGAGGGAGGTTCCGTCCAGCTGCCAAGCCAACCTCGCTGACCCTCCGAATCTGACTCAGAGGAGGATGCACAGAGATCGAAGGGCTCACCGTCACCAGAGCCTGTATGAGGAGGAGCCTTTAGCAGGACTTGGACAGCAAGACTAAATAGAATCAGACACTGAACCTGACTCCCAACATAAATCAGGAGGCTCTGCTTAGGCACAGCAAGCCTCGCCCTGTCCAAATTTTTGCACAGTTTGTTCCACTGGAGATAGTCCCAGAGAGAGCACACAGAATACAGGTTTATTTGGGAGTACAGGGAATGGTCGTCCCAAAGGGGCAGAAACTTGTGGCATTTGGAGCAATTTTGAACCATCTTGTCAGCAAACTGGCCTCCCTGCCGAAAACCCCCTCTTTTTTCTAAGCCTGTAAGGAAGAAACAAAAAGAATACCATACACACACAGTAGAACAACAAACATAGAGAATAAGTCTGAGAACAGGGCTTAAATGGCCATAAACGCATCTACAGCGAGGCCTCCCAACCAAGTAATGACCTCGGTCACTTGACGCTTGAGTTGGGGAAAAGCAGCTAGACTGCCCGTCAAGACACGCCGCTTGCATGCATGCAAGAGTGTACTGTGGGCCTAAAGACAGCGGAGCGGACTCCCATCCAACTACTGGATAATTGGAAAAATATTAGAATGACAGGTTTGTCACAAATGTGCAGAGTGTTCACTTTCCTTGAACTAGATTTAATTGGAGTCAGAGTGCAGGTATCTGGGGATTTGTGGATTTTTACTTGACTTCTGACCCTTTTAGAAGTTTATGCATCAAGTAATTTACAAGGTATGGAGAAAAAGTGTAATTTCAGTATCAAATGGTAAAACATTAGTATTTAAACCTGGCCTTTGAACCTTGATGTTTGACATTAAAGTTCCACAGAGAATCACTGTTAGGTAGAACATGCATAAGTATGTAATAAGTTTCATCATGATACCTTGAGTTATTTTTGAGATGTGGAGGAAAAAGTGAAATTTAGCACTTGCACTTGACCTTTGACCTTTTGGCAAGAAACTTCTCACAGAGTATCTATTGGGTAATACATGTATATTGCAAGTTTCAAGAAAAATCCTGCAGGCATTGCATAAATATGAGGGAAGAAGTGACATTTTGAGGAGTTGACCTTGACCTTTGACCCCCCCCCCAAATTCCCTAGATAATCACTGCCAGTCAGTACATGCATATACATACCTGCCAACCTCTGAGAAAAAAAAAATCAGAATCTAAAATGCGACAGCGCGCAGCACGGTTGTCTGAGGGCGCAAAGCGCCCGAGCGGGGGGAGAATGTGGGAGGGTGGTGTCCCCCCTCCCACGCAAGGGACTTTTTGCATTTTTAACATGTAAAAAGATAATTTTCCTACACTGTTTACAGCAAATTTACCTTCATTATCATGTCAAGGGTTGTAAATGTACACTGTAGGTCTACTTTAACATCATTTATCGACTATTTTTATCTGTTATTGCATATCAGCATTATTTTGCGATTGTGTATTCATTTATGTACTACATTAATGATGTAAGAACAATCTTACCAAGATTACAAAGAACAAGGATTACACAAGTAGGTCATCAAATTCCCTAGGACTTTTGTAGATTGGCTCGAATGGAACACAGTTTTGTTTCTCTCGCAGTCAGCATTGCTATGTTACACGACCAACACAATCTTTGCTAGCTTGACTAGAGCAGGATACCTACAATTTGTAGATACCTTGTACCACCACTTGCAGGTAACTTCAGTATGAAAATTTAATTCCATGCTTGATCAACTCTCATCTTTGGCTTCAAAATGTCCTCATATGAATCCACCTGAAACCTGCAGAATTCTTTAATTTATAGTAGTAGGCCCTACAGTGCAGCATGCAGTACACACTAACTTTAGATCTAGTAGCAGAATCTACTAATATTTTGTAGTAAGGTAGTAACACTAATAGAAACAGTTAGTAGGTCTGCAGTGTGGTGGCGGGGCCTATTTCACGAGTATGCCTTCAAAAATGTGTAACGTTAGTTATATATAGGGTCTAGCGCACTTAAAGTGCTCTAACTAAAACTTAAAAAAGTAAAAGAAGATCCAACTCCAAGAATAGTAAGACGGCTTTCAATCACAACATTCCACATGTTTCAGTTAGAAATTCTATTTCTAGTCCACGCAATTCCCACGTTGAAACGTTGTCATTGACATGAGTCAAACGACATCAATCGTATGACTTGTTGAACTGGTCAAACTTCCATGGCATTAGATATTCCGCAATACAAGTAATCCATTACTTCCAAGCATAAAAATGACAAGGCAATGACAATGTGATCCACAATTTGTCCACGAAATACGGTAGAACAGGTATGATACTACTAACCTGTCCTTGAAGAAGTTGAACAGATAGTACACTGCGTAAATGTAAACACGTATGTTTCACAGCACATGGCTCATTACTACACAAATTTGAAGCTCAACCAATGAATGCCAACTACTGGAAGGGACACTGTGTGCGATGAAGAGAAGCCCAGTCAGTTGGCAAGCCCAAAAAAACCCGTCTAGAACATCCAAGTCCTCGCACGCGTGACCTTAACTTGACCCCGCAGGTCATGGGAGAGCGCGATTGCAGAGTCGTTTTGACATGCTCATATCTTGGTCACTGAATTACGTTTTCACATAATTTTTTTTTTATTTGATAGGTAAAGGTTAAAACTTTCATGCATGCTTGTTATTTTTTCAAGAACGACATGAAAAATCATCACATCCGTGGCTAGTTAATTGCCGACGTTCTGGAAATAATGGGTTCAGATATTCTTCTAAAATTCCTCTAAAAGTCTTCTTATTTCAGTGTAGGGCACAACGAAAGTTATATCATGTAAAAGAAAATTTATTCAGCTTTAAGATGATACCTAAAAGTGTATATTGATGATTTGTAGATGGGTCAGCAGCCAGCTGAAATTGTCGGGATGTCATTTTGTTTTTCTCGGCACCGAATCTCGTAAAACGTACGCTGTCAGTCGGCCATTTACCACAAATGACGTGATTAATTAAGCATTGTGATCATCGATTACGCCATAAAAAAATGCCCTATGCTCAATGATATAAGCATAAATATTATAAGCATGAATATCATGATTGTAAATCTATAAATGAAAACAAACCTCATGCAGTTTTTCAAATATAGCTGCTGAAACAAGGGAATCAAAACCTATTTTTTTGTACGAAAATATAGTACTGTCCCACGTATAGAAATTGACGTGTGCTCTCGCTGCCATTGTTCATGTGTGTTATGAGCGACCCCAGCCCAGGGTACTTGACATGATCAGTCGTTGTGTCTGGACATGGACGGTAATTACTGCCTGTTGCTGGACCTCCCTCTCTCTTTCCCCCCCCCCCCTCTTTCTTCGATGTCTTCCCCCACCCCCTTCAATTTGCTTCCCTTGTTCTTGTAATTTGTATGTTCGTTTGGTTTGCTTTTGTTCCCCTTCTAATTTCTTGGACTCGAAGTGCTATACGATTCTCAGTTTCATTTTGCCATCAATCATTCAGATTATTATCCTTCAATTCAAAGCATCCTCAGCATCCACTCAAATACACTACCTAGAATATTTTAGTGCTACTTTTGATTTTTATCTCTTTTTCTTTTTCGTTTTTGTTAAAAAAGAAATAAAAAGGGGGCGCTAGGTGCACCCCCCTCTGGATCCGCACTGTTTCTAGTTATACCGTTCACTCCCATTTAAGAACACAGTTATATCAAAAAAGATTGTACCGTACCTTTTTTTTTTCATCAATAACAACAGAGAAAGGAGCACAATCAAGTTGTTTTTTTTTCTTTATAAATGTATATACATCCCCATATGATGCATCACGCGTTACCCTGGGGTACCATACCCCAGGTAACCGCGTTGTGTAGCGCCACCTCACATCCACTCGAGGACAGCCAGAGAAAAATGCATGCACTGTGTGTGTGTGTACATAGCATTCCCATGCCACTGCATGTTAAGGCCGTGTCACACCAGCCTTGCGTGCGACTTCCGAAGAACATTTTTGCTATCCGGAGGTCCCCGCACATGACCCGCACATGACAGTACCCAGCATGTATCTCAAAAGTAGTCACCCGGAGGTGCGCACGCTGGCTCTATTTACCCGCTGCCAAAAAAGGCCCTGTCACACCAGCTAAGCGGGCTTATTGCGTATGGGGATTTTTCAGCACGCAGAATTTCTGCGGCCGGACAAGGTTTAGGGCGAGTTTGGCGTGGGTATTACATGATAAACGCGTGATACCTAAGTCCTTCTTGCGTGTATTCCGTTGAACTGCATGTTAGGAGCGTGGGTGTCACGTGATAGCTTCGTGATAGCTTCTTTTATGTCAGTTACGGGCGACATACGGGCTCTGCGAAGTACCTGCGCCACAACTGCGTGTTATCTGCGTACTAGTCGCCTGCGAGGTGAGTGCTAGCCTGAACAATAGGCTGGTTCGAGTGGATGGGCAAACAATCATTTGTCAACTAGCTTTCAAGAAGTGAAGATGCCCCGTAGACGGAAAGTGCACAAGGGCAGAGAACGTCCAGTGGATGGACAGCCACAAAGCCCGGAAGATTCACAGCAAATGCATCAAATTGCTGCTGAAGTCCATTCGGTGGATGAAGTCCTGTCCGAAAGGGACCAGGTAGTCCTCGACGCCACAGAGGACAGAGGACAAAGAAGAGAATTAGCCCACAAATGGCACGCACTCCCTTCACATAGGCATAGATCAGCGGGCAACTTACCTACTTCAAGTGGGTCAAATGCCTGTGAATTGCGGCGGCTACGGCCCTCCTACTGGTGTTCTGCGTGGAACTCTTCGGGCAATCCTCACGACTCATCCGGAAATAGTTTTGGTCATGCTCAAAACTTTGCTGCGGGAAAATTGGACTAGCGTGCGCACCTTCGGGCAACTAAGAGATAAGTGCTAGGTACTGTCAAGTTCGGGCCAACTGCGGAAAGCTCCGGGTAGCAAATTTGTTTCCCCGCAAGTCAAGCCGCAAAACTTCCCCAGATACGGTATGACAAGGCCTTGAGCATGCTCAAAACTTGTTCCCGAAGAGTCACGGGAGTTGCCCGTAGAGGTACGCGCAGAACACAAGTAGGAAACCCTTACCGGTAGCACCTCACAGGCAACTCCAAAGCAGGTACTTCGCAATCCCCGTAAGTCGCTCGTAACAGAAAATGGATCGGTTTCAAAGCTCTCACGCGAGTCACACGGAACGCACGCAAGTAGAAGCTAAGTGGCACGCGTCTAGTAAGTAAGAAACAAGTGCAAAAATTGCAAACATTCTTGTCCGCCCGCGGAAAATCTTCTACATGCTTTAAACTACCTCCTCGCCACAAGCCCGCGGAGCTTGCCCGGACAGGTGTGATACCGCCTTTATACTATGCGTGCATGGAAGCTGCGATACCACTAGCGTGTGCTTTAGTGCAGTGCAGTGCAGTGGCTAGCATGCGCTAGCTCCGCAGCACCAAAATAATTTGTGACCCGCGACAACGGTTTCAGGCAAAAGTCGCAAGAGCAAATTCCCCCCTAGGCAGGTTACAAAGATTTTGACCATTATTTTTGTCGATTTAGGTTTTTTGCAGAAATCGAATCTTTGATATGTTTTCTACATCTACACTAAATTTCATAGCATAAGACTAAATTTTTCCTATCGAAAATGGAATTTTAAGCACCCTATGTTGGATCGCACTCGTCAGTTTCGAGCTTCTTTTGGACGCCGCACCAATATCCCCAGTGTTGCTACGGCGCAGGGTCTCGCATGCGATTGGCTGGTGCGTCGCATACATTTACATAATTCGGCTTTCGGAGACACCAGTTGCAGCGTTTGAGGAATGCTTTGTCCACGCGTGCACGATTACATGCTCCATTGTTCTTGCTTTACTGTGGTTTATATACGCTCGCTCTGTAGTGCGTGCTCTTCGTTTGGCTTTCTATCCAATTAAACCATTCTACCGCAATGTTCGACAACAGAAGTGAAACAAAAATCATGTAGCATGACATAATCGTGTGAAAAGAAAACTAAATATTCTCAAATTTGTCTACTTGTACATGGAGTAAAAACTATGACAGCAGACTGACTCAATGGAAGGTAGATAAGAGGAAAGGAGCGGTCACTATTGTGACCAATTATATTCAAATACTACACGTCAAGATCGCACCAAACTAACGAGTCGTGTTTGTTTGTTTGTTTGTTTGTTTTAATTTAACTAGCACCACCGAACAAAGCAACATATATGTATGCATGTCTTGTAAAAGCAAAACAAACAGGAAGCGTGACCCTTGCCAGCACTAGCAATTTTCTGCCTTCAAAAGGGTCGCCAATGTTAAAGACAAATCAACCACAACGAAAACGCGATTTGTAAAATAATGTGTGGATTCGCCAGCACTCCTGTTACATGCACACAGTCATGACGTGTGGATGCCATTGCGTAATGCGTGCACCATACACATGTACATGTACACCATACGTGCACTTATCGTATTCGCCATCTTCAAAGACGTACTGGTAAACAAACCCGAGCGAAACGCATTGTTTTTCGGCTCCATACGCTGAGCTCCGAGGAAAGTGCCCGGGAAATTTGACTCTCTCAGTGAGCCAATCAGAAGGCGATGTGGTTGCTAGAGGCGGGGCTTAACATCGATTGGCACCATCGTACGGATGGGTGATTCTCCCCTCGCATCGCCGCTCGGACATTGTCTTTGAGAAAGAGGTGAATCTTCAAAGCCTGTTTTCTCGCAAATTTGTCAGGCTAACAACTTAAAAAGTGCATTTCATTTCTCTTTCTTTGCCCACTTATGGTGCCGAAGAATAGAATTGTTTTATATCAATGCAAAGCTTAGGAAATGGGCAATGTGATTCAGTGAAAAAATGAATTTTCAAAATTCCCGACTTTTGCCTGAAACCGTTGTCGCCGGTCATATTTCCTCTTTTTGGCACCCAGAGTACAACCTTTAAAAAAAAAAAAATAATAATTCAACAAAATGGCTGATTTTTATTTGGTACCCCGAGATACCATTTATGTCATTATATATTTATTACACATAGGAGTTGATAGAACAAGTTGTTTCAAGGTATACATGTACATCAATCTTCATGGCAATGTATCACACAGCACATGACTAAAATAGATATGTTACCAAAAGTAGGAGCTGCATTCTACAGGTTTATCTGCTGTTTTGCATTATAGTCAAGTGCAGTTTAGACCATTTTTTTCCCCGGGGTCTTAGTCCCCGACCAAGTCACATGTCAGAGACCTACAATATGAAAGGATACAACTGTCATTAGTCTTGTGAGTAGGAACAGACTGTCTTGATTACAACAATGATGCATAGTGAACATTTCAAAAAATAATTCTTTTGGTCTACACTGTATCCAGCAGATTTGTGTTATTCCACTTTATAATTTGTTGGAAAGTTTTCACACTGGCAATAAACAAGCTATACCGATGTTGCACAATCATAAAAGAGTTGTGAATATTGCATGAATGTTTTCTAAATGAATAAAATACAGCTAGAATACCACAATTTTGTATGGTAATACAATGTAAATTACATGCCATCTACACTTTTGGCAAAGGTTTCACTCAAATGATAGAGATAACTTCATTGATAATCCAAAGTGCATGAACGTTTGAGGGTGTACATATGCCCTTGAGTACTCTAAAGGCAGTATCTACTAGCATTCACATCGCTAAGGTTTGACACACATGTATAGAAGTTCACATAAACTGGCAGCTGCATAAGCAATTTGAAGATGTACATGTACACAACGGGTATATATGAAGTGTACTTACTGGAAACAAAATAAAACATGTATAAAAAAAAATGTAACCTTCAACAACAGAGTAAACTGCAAGAATGTTTTGTAGGTGAAGAAATGCACTTAAGTACTTTGAAGGCAAGTAACTACTGGTCACAATCCAAGGTTTCACACACATGAATATGAATTCACATAAACTGGCAGCTGCATCAACAATTTAAAGGTGTACATACATATTAACTACAATCATCACTGACGGTGATTAATACCCCCGCCCCTAGGGTTGCTTTATAGTATGTGATGTCATGAGGGCAATGACGTTAATACCAAGTTTGTGCACTTGTCGAATTGGAAACAGAATAATTTTAGTTTACTGTACAATTACAGAGTTTACACTGAGTATAAAACTTACAGCAAATGGAAACATGCTTTCCCCCAGCATCACTACACTTAAAGACCATCATACACACCAAATTCATAGCTTGAATGGTTTATTTTGATACAAAAATGAGTGGTTACCATGGCAACACATTTTCCTTAAACTAACACATTGGTGTCTTGCAAAACTAGATCATGATACATACTAAATTTGACTTTAATTGCTTGAATGACGGAAAAGTTATTCGATCTGCAAGGTTTTAGTAAAATTGTGGTTACCATGGCAACGGTTTGTGTGACAAACACAAAAATTATGTGTTCCACATCTATACCTCAGGGCCATAATGCCTACCAAATTTGGTTTCAATTGCTTGAAAACTGTGGAAGAAGTTCACTCCACAGGATTAACAAATAAAATGCGGTAACCATTGCAACGCATTGTCCGATACAAATACAAAGGACATTTTACAAAACTACACTTAAAGAGCATCATACACACCAAATTTCACCTTCATAGATCAAATGGTTCAATTTGATACAAAAATGAGCGGTTACCATGGCAACACATTTTTCTTATATTAACACATTGGTGTCTTACATAACTACACCTCCCGATCATCATACATACTAAATTTGACCTTAATTGCTTGATGTGGAAGTCATTCAATCCACAAGGTTTTGGTAAAATTATGGTTACCATGGCAACGCTTTGTCCGACAAACACAAAATTTATGTGTTCCACATCTATGCCTCAAGGCCATAATGCCTACCACATTTGATTTCAATTGCTTCAAAACTGTGGAAGTTGTTCACTCCACAAGATTTCGAAGAAAACATGCAGTTACCATGGCAATGCTTTGTCAAGTACAAACACAAAGAGTGTCTTGCATAACTAAACCTATAGATCATCATAGATACCAATTTTGAAATTGATTGCTTAAATACTATGGCAGTTATTCAATCCAAAAGCTTTTGGTAAAATTACGGTTACCATGGCAACGCATTGTCCGACAAGCACAAAAAACAAGTCTTGCACATCTATACCTCAATATCATCATTTACCCCAAGTTTCATTTAAATTGCTTCAAAACTGTAGGAGTTCGCGACGCAATATTTTGCGACAGACCGACCGAATGACCGCCCGCCCGACCAACATCACGGTGATTCCTATATACCCCCTTCACACTATGTGTGGCGGGGGTATAAATATACTTATTGGAAACAAAACATATATTATCAACAATACAAACTGCATGTTCAAAGGTGTATATTTACCCTTAAATACCATGAAGGCAAGTATCTCTTTCCATTGCCAAGGTTTCACACACATGAATATGAATTCCCATAAAATGGCAGCTGCATCAACATTTCGAATGTGTACATACTACATTATGAAGTATACTTATTGGGAGAAAAATGTACAAACATATGCCATGTACACCAAAAACTGTCTGATGCAAAGTGAAAGTGTTGTTAAGCATCAGAGAAGTCATACTCGTAAAATAATCAGAATAATGCGGAACTTATCAAAAAAAAATAAAACAGAAGAGAAAAATAAAAATACATAAATATATAAATTCAAAAAAGTGCATAACAAAATCATGTAATATGAGATAATCCTTCTAGTCCCACTTCTTTGTATTCTGTTGTACCTAGACAATCTTCATCAGAAGATACAGTTTTGATGAAGGTACTGCTTTGAACTTGAAGATGATGCAATCTCTTCCTCTGATGATGAATTATAAGACTCCTAAGCAGGTAATAACATCCATTATGCAAACCAATGTGGAAATGGGTCATGTGTAATACAGGAAAAAAAAAACAACAACAACAGAGGAATAATGATTATAATTTTCAAACTAAACACAAAAGACATGGATTATGATAAAGAATACCTGAGAACACATTCCTCAAAATGATTAGGACTCCTGCATTAATCAAAAGAGGGAAACTTCTATTTATCTACAATATGCACATAGGAGAGACCTGTCTTCATACAATGTACACGTACACTTGTACAAAGCTTGTACATCATCAAAGAAATAACAATATTCACACGTAAAGCTCAGATTTGTTACAGTAATTCTTCACCTGATTTGCCTGATTTGGAGTCTCATAATTCATCATCAGAGGAAGAGATTGCATCGTCTTCAAGTTCAAAGCCCTGCTCAGCAGTACCTTCAACTTCTTCAGGGCCTTCATCAGAAGAGTGATATCTTCTTCCCCTTCCGAAGAGTCACTATCACTGGAAAGCTCTATTGGTTTAACAGATGCTTGTATTTGTGATTTTTCTGATGTATGCACATTGGCACATTCACTGCATCTACAACCTGGACCACACAATTTACCCTCTTTTTTGCATTTACATCTTTTATTAATACATTTATTCTTTTTACAGGAATATCCCCTTGTCAAATAGGCTACATTATTACGAATTGCAGTCATATTTTCTTCTGAATCCCACTTAATATCTATAACTGGGACGTCATTGTCATATCCCACAATATAACCATGTGATGCCAAATCAGGATATTGAAATTGGGGGGTAGTACTTAAACTCCATATGGTAGAAACCCAACATGACCTTAGCCAATGGTACTGAAGAGCAGTATTTGAGGGAAGTAACTCATCTTCATAATGATCCTAGCCATGTAGCCTGCCTAACTTTATTCAATGCATTTTCATGCTGTTCCATGGCTGTATCCCCACTAACACTTGAGAATAATTGAAGTGGTGAGTCAAAATTATGGAGGCAAGGCCTGTTTGCCTTAAAATAAACACAAAGTATAAGTCTGTAGAACGAGAGAAGATCCATTTCACTGTTATTGTAAATAATGCTACATGCTAAGTTGCCAGTAGCTTCTCCTGAAATAAATGATGCATACTGGAAAAACATAGTCATGAACTTACTTTTGCCTAAATGGGCAAAGTATAACAAAATCACACCCAGAACATATGTACAACATTTGAATACATTTCAAAACATCAACATTACTAGAAATCAAAGCAGACAAATCAGAATCAGCTCTTATAGCATCTTGCAAAACATTTACGTTGAGAAATCTTTCCTCCCAAACTTTAGCATTATACTGTATACAGACAAACTTATCTGAAAAGTCCAAAGTCAGACTAATCATCCCAACATCTCTATCAACAGAATATATCAGTACATGTGTACAAGCAGTGTCATACACATGTAATAATATTTGTGTGTCACTCTCTTCATGGTTATGAATGAGTGAATGATATTCGACCCCCTTACTAGTAACAGCAACACCTGACCACCCTGGTGTGGAGTGTAGGCCAACATGAAACCCCCCCCCCCCCAGATGTTATAAAAATCTGCTCATCTTGCAGCTTACCTTTCACAAGGTCCACAATGATTCTTGACAGGTATCTAATAAGAGCATGCTTGTTCTTGTGAACATGTAAAAATTTTGACCAATTTGGTGGAAGTAATGTATCATCATCTATCTCGCTCACTGCTGTGTCAGAATCTTCATCGTCTTTATCCCTTCTTGACCGTTCAATTCCTTTTGGTGACATACCTTGTGTATCCACCTGATCAAACAGAATTCTTACATCTTTGAAACCTCTTCTGAAACGGGTCACAACCCAAATATCAACAATAAAACATGCATATTCACTAAATCTCTTAAAGTGCTTCAGTGGTGATGTATAAATTAAATTCATACCTTCAGCCACAAGACACGCTCCCTGTTGAGTAATGGTTGGACGACCAGATACTACTTCATACTTGCTTCCATAACGTTTATCAAAAATGTCATATATCACATATTTGGCACCTTTCTGGGGTAGATTATCACGATCACATATTGCTCTCGGTTTTTAATAAACTGACAAAGTGTACTAACTGGTTGTTTTTGTTCTTGAGAGGAAGCAATCAAGCGTTTGCAACAAAGAGTTACAGTCCTAATTTCTTTCTGATTACTTGAAATCTTTCTGCGAGTAACTCTGGGTTTGGCAAATGTTTTCAAGTTATGTTTCCTTAAAACTGGCTTTTCTACACTACTCTCCTGAAGTATTTGAAATTTACAGAAATAGGTGTAAGCATCCTGTCCTATCTTTCTGTATGAAAGTAAAATGCTTTCTTGGTCTTGGAAGAAGGAACTCTAGTAAATACATGGTATAAGCCTGGTTCCTGATCTGGCAAAATCATAGAAGTCTCAACAAGCTTACAGAGGTATAATTTCACATTAGAACATTCAGACTTAATTACCGACTGTGAAAGATCTTGGTAAAGTATGGATGTTGAAGGATTAGATACGTCTAGCTGTTCTACAAAATTGGTTATCAACCTTGCTTGGTACTGTATTGTACCAGCAATCTTGTCCATGTTTTTAGGTAGACTTCTTGAAAGGGCTGTTTTACATTCTTTGTTTATGAGCATTTCATGGGCCTCATCTAATGCAACAGATGAAAAATTGATCCCTCTTATACTAGAAACAAAGGCGCCATTTTTGAAGTGTACAAGAACATGCTCGGTAAAGCTGCCATCACACTTAAATGGATTGGTATCATCTTTGAATAATTTTGCCTATCACAAGCATGAAATAATGGGACCATCTCTTTCAAAGCAGCATTTCTCAACTCCCAGTTGCCAGAGCATACAGCAATGTAAAATTGGATGTAGGACATGCAGTCCCTGTGAGCAAAGTTGTTCCAGAATTTGAAAGTGTGTAGTTGTTCAGACATATCGGTGCAGAATGACATGAACTCTTCCTTCATTGATCCATAAATTTCTGACTTCTGAAACTGATTTTGAAGTTCACCAAATGCACTGGTATCAAAAGTATTATCATGAACTTTAAGTGAGAGTATTACAGATTTAACTTCTTCTAGAAAAGCTTCATTTGAAAAAGCATTTGTTTTGCTATCTCTGTAATTAAGGAAACACTGAAATTGGAACATAAACAATGCCTCATGAACTTGGACAATGAATTGATGGGTGCGTTTGAAATTTGAACAACTTGAAAGGCTATTCAATGTCATGTTCTTGTGTGTAACTTTTGCCAGATCCTTCATTCCCCCATCCCAAAATATTTTCATCAGAACCTCTTGGTAATTCTTTAGCAGATGCCAATCTCCAATATATGGGATCATCCAATCTAGGGTTGCACCGTATTCACGTTTGATGTTAAGCAAGATCTTAAAAATTGCTCCATCACCTGTAACAACCAAATGATTGACCTGTTCTGTGATCTGGAAAAGATCATACAACAGTTGAACTGAACTTTGCAAAGTTTGTTTGGAATCGGCTGGTTCGTCTAACACATACAGATATGAAAACAGGGATTTTTCAGTGGTGGTATTTTCACTATCTAGGAGCAGCCTGCATTTGAAATTTGGCAACAATGTTATAGACGAATATTCACTTCTTGTCGCTAAATATCTCTCTAAAACATAGAGAAATATGTCATCATTATGTGCACATATCACCTCTTTTTCCTTATCAGAAAGAGTAACGGTCTCCAAAGAAATTTGTGGTCGGATATAGGTCTTGTATTGAGTTGGTTGGAAATAGTCTTTGGTCGGAACGTCAAGAGGGTATTAAAGACAGTTTAATCTTTTTTCGAGCAGAAGGTTTTCTCGTTCTTTGAATGGATACGGCAGAGCTGGTAGTGGGATTGTCCAGCCTTTCAAAAGAACCGTGTAAAGTTTCACTACAGGGTTTTGGTTGCTGAGCCATGATTGAGGTACCATTCCAGCTACGTACTTGGTCTGCAGTCACAGCAGCATGTGACGCGAGAACATCAATATTATCAATGGTTACATGTGTGAAAGAATCATCGTTCAGGGTTGATAAACATCCCTTTATATCTCTGACATCTTTTAAATGTTGTAAAAATCTATCAAGGGTGCTTTCTGAGCAAGACAATCCTAACCTATTCATTATTCTTAGTAGCTTTGAGGAATGTGACATTCTCTTATAACATTGGTCATAATTACATGGAAGGGATAAGTACATGAGTCAGTTATTGCACACTGCAATAGGAAAACTAGAACAATTCTTCGGATTCTTCTTTGCATTCCATGCAATGTACTTTCATTTGAAAATGATATAAAGTCTTTGGTAAGACAAACGGAAGACTGTTTGAAAAATTGCATTTCTTCTGTATTTGCTGTAAGCAAACTAATGATATTCCGAATGATGGGATCAAATGATGATACAGCATCTACAAGATTAAAATCAGCAACTGCTAGTGGATTGGACACAAAAATATCATTTATGACCTTAGTCTGACTCCTAAGTTGCCTACTCCCATTACACAAAAGTAAACGTAAAGAACCTTCTTCATGAACAGCTTCTACACTCTCTTCACTAACATATATATCTTCAAATTTATCATCCCCTTTCTTCATTAAATATCTCAAATTTGAGTGTGCATTGTGAAGGCTAGTTATGAGTTGATCAGGTGTGATGCTTTTTACACAGAATAACACTCCCTTCTTTTTTGATGTCCTATGAATTGAAAACAGATTTCCGAAAGTACTTAGAATTTTGGTCATTAACCAGGGACATGTTCTAAATGAATCACGATATGCATCGGAATCCACAGTGAAAGATTTTTCCAGTTCTAAGTGAAAGACGTCGTATGCATTTGTCAGCAAAAATGCACAATCAGTTTTAGCCCACATACAAATCTGCTTAAAAGGGCATTGTACCGTTTTTTTATTTTTTTATATGTTGTTCTTTACACAGAATCAAAATTTCATTACGATTTAGCCCGTAATTTCATGTTAAAAATTGAACTTTTTGGGTGAGAATTATGCTAATGAGCTGATGAGCCCGGATGTCGTGCCATCACAGGTGCCAACTATATCACTAATTACAAGCTCTCGCATACGCGTGCGTTAAATCGTACCGAGTAGCAGACGACGCTTAGGCCCAATTTAGCTAGCAGACGGCACTTGTGTACTGTCCTATTCATGCAGTTGTCTCAAATTTCGCTGAACCAAATCGCACCAAAATTACAGGATATACTTCTAAGCATATTTCAAAATACTGTCTTATATTTGAACGAAATCAATAATCGAGAAGTATCAATATTGACGCCGACTTTCAAGTCGTCACTCAAAAAAAAACTCACTTTCACATGCACAATCTAGAACTGAAGTTAGCCGACTAATACTTTGCGAACGGGGAATTTACGCGGGAACTAAACTAAAAAATGTCATGATTTTGGCGATTTGTGTGATTTACGAACTATATTTTTCATTCGACTTAGCTCAAATAATTTATAAATTGATTTTTTGCTCCCGATTACTTGAAAAGATTTGTCTCATCATATTACATGGCTAACTTCAGTCTGTGCGTACGCAGGCAGGTAGGGCCTATGCCGCGATCACTCTTGTTTAGTCGTACAGAGCAGATTATTTTTAGCGACGACAGGAAAGTCGACAACTTCACTTACGCTTCCCGACTTGCGATTTGATTCCAGTTAGTGTGAGCAAGTGGACATGAGTCATAAAGTATTTCCTGTGATTTTGGTGCAATTTGGTTACAGTCGTAAGTGAATTTTGAGATATCTACATGGATATGGAAGTACGCTAGCACTATACCTACACCAGCGCTTGGATCGCGAAGCGGCGGCACTGTTAGTATCTACATGGTCAGGCCACTCTTCCGAGGTATGGGTCCTACTAAAACTAAACTAGATCTAGATCTAGTCCTTGGTGTTAATACGACCACCATGAGATTTATCTCGACTACAAAAACATTGAAAATCCATAAAGCAGATACCTTACCTGCAAAATTCAGCACAGAAACAACAGGGCCTGCAGCATAAGGGCCTAGATCTAATGGCAACGCTAGACCTTGGAGTCTGGACTTTCGTCTGGACTTTCTTCAAGTTCTGGCAGCAGGGGCATGTATACTATAACGTTTACGCTGTGCCTATTAGCGCTGTTCACGTACAGCTGTCGACGGGGCGGCGAGTGAGTGTAGGGGCCTACTCATCAAGACTTGAACTGCCACGTAACGTTAGAATCTACTCGGTCCTTGACTGCTCACTAGTACTAGTCCTAGTTCTAGTCTAGAGTCTATGTGTACTGGGTGCCCTTTTCTTCTAACTAGGCGTTAACCGTGATTGCCATTGACTATCACTCAGTCCTCATCTTCGTTAGATAAGTTTGAACTGTTGAACCATTATCGCTAATCATCAATGCATAGTATAGTTAGTGCAGCATTACTTACACACAGTTTTCTATGGGCAGCACGTTCGGACAATGATGCCAATTTCATTTTGCATATCTGGGATATTCCCCACAAATTTTATCTAAATAAAAAGCTTTTGAAGAGATTCCTTTTAAAAATTAATTAATATTGTTTAACATGTTTATTTCAGCTCCATAATGCAATTTTATCAAATAACAGTTTTTGCAGTACTTCATGTGAGATTTCATCAGTAAATTGACATGTGTAGTTCGTTTTGCTAAAGTCGGAGGGTGGCACCTGTGACGTATGACAAATTGTGTGGATCGTTCCTTGGCTTGCTCGTTTTCATTTTTTTTCAAAAAATCATTACAGGCTTATCCTGGGTTTTAGAATCCTCTCTTGCCAGTTGTAGGCATCAAAAAATGTAGATTAGAATTATCAGACAATTAGAAAATGTCAGTACAGTTTTCTTTTAAATGTATGTTACATATCTTTTCCAAAACTGTGTTTGAACCCAATAATTCGTCCTCATCTACTGTTATCACACTCTCCATGTTTTCTATATTCACCTCAGATACGACACGTCCAGAAAATGAAAATTTGTAGCACTGCTTACATATAACATCCCTTTCACTCTCTACAAAATTAATATTGATTATTTTCAGTTGGCTTCTATCTATGCTTTCATTGTCATGCAAGCTGTATTTCTTTTGTGAGGATTTAACAACATAACTACACACAGCACACTTGAAATTCTTTGATACCTGATAATTTGACATTTGGGCCCGATGCTTTTAACAAAATAGAATGCACTCTGGAAGTACTTCAAAAGTTACAGAAAAAGCAGAATTGAACTCTTCTAAAGAAATATTTGACGCCTCGACTGTAGCCACACTATCACATTTTGATACACTTGACAATACTGTATGCAGGCATCTTTTCTTTCTGTTTTTTCGATTTTTCTGGGGGGTGTATGAGGAATCCTTTGATTTAGCACTAAATTTCTGTCCACAGGCATTACAAATACAATCTGTGTCCCTGACATGTTCATATTTTTCATGTATTATACTCCCAAGATCTTGTGAGTCCATACCACTAATGTGGCAATACCTGGTGGATTTTCTATTGCAAAGAGCACACAGACAACACTGCTCTTTCCCACATGGCTTTGGCTTCACCCCAGCAGAATGATGACTGTATGCCTACTGCATCTCTCATAGAAAAGGGACATCTGGAGTGGCAAAAAAACAAAAACAAAGTAAAAAATGAAAATAAAGAAAATGAGAACAATACTAATGTCACGATATTCAAAATACTTGGAAAGTTATTAATATGGCTATCAATAAAAATAAGGACAAACCCCATATAACATCAATCAAATACGGTCAGTGATTTATTTGTTGATGATGTTTTCTCAATAGTTGATATTTTAATCAGTATTTTTCACAAATAGGAAGTAATCTTGCCAAAAATATTCCATATACTCATCTGAATTTTCAAGATTATTTAGAAGTCCCCAATCCTAGCTCATTGTTTTTCATGCCTTTGCACAGAAATGAATTATTAGATTTAGTTCAGAATTTAAAAAAAAAAAAAAAGCTCTGGTTATGACGGCATTGATAATGTCCTTTTAAAAAGTATTACTGATTATATCGTTGATCCACTTGTACATGTATTTAATTTGTCTATAAGTAATGGTGTTATCCCTGAGGCTATGAAAGTCTTGAAAGTAATTCCTGTCCATAAAATGGGGGAAAGGGAAGATGTCTCCAATTATAGACCAATATCCCTGCTAACCTCCGTTTCGAAAATGTTAGAAAGGGTTGTTTACACCAGGCTTTTGAAATTGTCAGACACTCATAACATTATTTCTGATCATCAATTCGGATTTCAGCAAAAGCATTGCACATCTCATGCAATCCTTACCTTCCTTGACAGGGTTTCAAAAGCGATAGATACATTTCATCATACCATTGGAGTCTTCCTGGACCTCTCCAAGGCCTTCGATACCATAGACCACAACATACTGCTTCACAAATTATCACATTATGGTATCAGGGGAAAGGCCTTGGAGTGGTTCAAGAGTTACCTTTCTAATCGAAAACAATTTGTATTTATCAACGGTCACGCATCGACTATGCAAAATGTTAACTGTGGTGTTCCTCAAGGAAGTTTACTAGGTCCCCTTTTATTTATTCTCTATGTCAATGATATGTCAAATTCTTCAAACATCCTCTCTTTCTTAATTAATGAAGTTACTCCATTGGATTAGAGCGAATAAACTGTCAATAAATTTGCAAAAAAAAAACTAAATGTATGCTGCTCAGTAATTCGCTGGAAAATTTACTAAGAAATGTTTTTCTGGAAGACACGGTCATAGAAGAAGTCTCTTCCATTAAATTTTTAGGTTTGATTCTGGACAATAAACTTACCTGGGGATTGCATATTGATTCTGTATGTCGTGTTATTTCAAGGAATATAGGTATTATAAACAAAGTTAAAGTTTATCTTCTCCCAAATGTACTTTTTATGTTATATTCTACTTTGATACTACCCTACTTAAACTATGGGATACTCGCATGGGGAAACACTTTTTCTACTTACACAGAAAGAATATTATTATTATTACAGAAAAAAGCTCTGCGTATCATTTGTCACGAATCGTGGAGAAGTCATACTAATAATTTATTTCACGAAAATAATATTTTGAACATTTATGACCTTTATCGTTTGCAATTAGGACAATTCATGTATAAACTCACCAACCATTCTCTCCCCCTTGTGTTTGATTCTATGTTTTTAAAGAATGAATCTGTTCATGCATATCCAACCCGTCAATCCCATGAATATCATTTGCCTTTGACTAGGACGGCTTTTGCAAAATCTTTATTCTCCTTTTCTGGACCAAAATTCTGGAATTCTCTGGACAATAATATAAAAGAAGCTTTAAGTTTTAATACATTTTCTTTAAAGTTAAAGAATTATTTAAAAACTTCGTATGCAACATAATGATTCATTCTTTTTTTTTTTTTTTTTACTTTGGATTTTCAAAACTGTTGTTGCTCGGTAATCTCACTACTCTTTGTTTATCAGTGAGCCCGAGCTTCGGTGCCTCCAGTGCCCTGGTTATGACCCATCGTTTCCCTCTCCTCTCCCCCCTCCCCCCCCCCCCCCCCATGTCCACCTCGGACTTACTACCTTCCTCACTATCTTTCTATCCTCTCATCAATCTTTCCTTACAAGAGAGCCGCCTTGTGTTTGTCAATGTGCGTTGGTATGTGTGCATGTATGTGTGTATTACTCTGTCTTTTTTTTTTTTTTTTTACTATCGCTTAGGGAAATTGTTGTTGTTTTTGCTACTCTGTTTTTTTTTTCTGTATGAGGGGACTGCATTCTACAAGCTCTGCTTTTTAGCAGTCCCCTCCATTTCCAGCAATTTTGTTTATTAAATGCAATTACCACAGTGACATAAGTTACTTTTTTGTATGTCTGTTGATAATTTACCTGTACCTTTTTTACAATGTTATTTCTGTTCATCGCATTGTGGTACTGATTTTCCGACATCTGTGTATACGAATGTTTCATTGTACTTTCAATTATTTTGTTTGTTGGAAATGAAATAAATCAACTTGAACTTGAACTTGAATGTCATAATAGATATAAAATGTTTTTCACACACACATATCAATATATATATATATATATATACACATATGAATACATGAAACAGGATCCCCATTTCTCAAGAAGACATTTGATAAAAAGGTGTTATTTATGATAACAAAAGCTGTGACTATCTTAGTTCTTTGTCCTTATATAATGAGCAGGGGAAAAATGAATTGATTTGATATTTATAAAAACTGAAAGCTAAACGTTTGTAACTAACAAATGAATTGAGTTATGCTACAATTGCACACAGGTGTTCATGTGCCCATGTATAATCTTTTCACTTGCATTTAGAAATACACTGTAACTTCAAGATCTCCAAGCAGAAGACAATGAAAAAAGTAACATGTGCCTACGAAGAAAGTCAAATTCATGCAAAATAATTTAAGTACACTGTACCTTCTTTCTGTCTCGCTTCCGTTTACTGGATCTGATGTGGCGTCTCCTCGATTTCTGTTGCATCTTATTGCGTACATACGAAGAATGAGCTCGAGGTAAGTCACTGAAGGTGTACGAGACTGGTGAAGAAGAGAATATTGATACATAGGGGATCAAGGCCAGTGTAGGTGTGTCTGATCTGTGTCGGTAAGGTGGAAGTGGAGGCAGTTCTGGTTCCTTAGAAGTGTAACAGGAAACAATGAATCCATTCTCAAGTCAAGGCAAATTCTTTTTCTTGCACTTTTTTCTTCGACGATTCCACGATCGATGTTGTCTTGATGATGGTGGGGAGGTAGATTTGGAATGGCTAGTTGACGACTGAGATAATCTCACAGAGGATGGCAAAGATGATGACGGTGATGATGGCAGGAATGTACTTCTGTTCTGGCAAGAAAATGGCGTAGAAGTGGCAGGGAATGTACTTCCATTCTGGCTAGAAGATGGCGTAGAAGCGGCATGGGATGTGTTTCCATCCTGGTAAAGAGATGGCGAAGAAGCAGCAGAAGATGTGCTTCCATTCTGGCAAGGAGATGGCAAAGAAGCAGCAGGGGATGTGCTTCCATTCTTGCTGGGAGATGGTGAAGAAGCAGCAGAGGATGTGCTTCCATCCTGGCAAGGAGATGGCAAAGAAGCAGCAGGGGATGTGTTTCCATTCTCGCTGGGAGATGGTGAAGAAGCAGCAGGGGATGTGCTTCGTAGATGGCAAAGAAGCAGCAGAGGATGTGTTTCCATTCTGGCTGGGAGATGGCGAAGAAGCAGCAGAGGATGTGCTTCCATTCTGGCTGGGAGATGGCAAAGAAGCAGCAGAGGATGTGCTTCCATCCTGGCAAGGAAAAGGTGTAGAAGAAGAGCTGAAACATGGCTCTGGTGATGTGGTGGCATGCGGGTGAGAAGATAGTGGAGACGAGTCCTCCTTGCGAGAAGACAGTAGAGAAGTGGGTTGAGCACATGAACATGCCTGCTGTGATGCGAGGGTGGCCTCCTGCAAAAGTAGACAAGTTGAGGAATATTAAATGTATTACAAGACATTTTGGATATTTCTTTACATATATGCATGAATACAAACTACATGTATACATACCATGTGCAGTAAATACATTCACAACATTCTGAAATGCATAGAAATATCACAACAATTACAAACTAGTACAGCAACATAAATATAAAAAACAAAAACTAACAAAGAAAGTAAAAAGTGATGAAATAAACCAATAGCTCATGATCCAGAATCACATGTCCATTACCATACTATGGACAATACACCATTTGTGTTTTAAGCTACAAAAGCACACCCAATGCTAAAATGTTATTCATGCCATTATCTGTGATACAGCTTTATAATCATAAGGATAGACAGAGGTGCTTACACTTCTCTACCCATAACATGATCTTTATCAACAAATATAGCTACATTGTAGTTCTGTGTATTAGGCAGATTGAATATTGTACATGTACATGATGTTGTACATTTTTTGTAAATACCTTCTTCTTTTTCGGGCGGCGAGGTGTCCATAACTTCCTCAGTTCTGGATTTATACGCCGGCAAGCCAGGGAAAGAGGGGGTTGCACGGATTTGACGATGCCTTGTCTAACAGCATTGCTGAGCACCTTCTTCCCCAGAAAGTTGAGGTGGAGGCCATCATACGAAAAACGGTCATCATAATGACAGAAATGAGAAGAAAAGTCAAGGAAGCCACAATTGACGAAAGTCGTACAGAGAGAATGTAGTTTGAGATTGTAGAAGAGGCTGGCCTCATACAAGTCCTGATCATCCCAACGAGGAAGAATGGCACTAAAAAATATTCTGGCACCAGGATATTTCTCCCTAACAGCTGCATACAAATGACTGTACGACTTACTGTCCAAGTCCCACACACTCCTACATAAATTGTTTGTTCCAATGTGGATCAGAACAATGTCAATGTCAGTTGTTTCAACAGTGTTCTCCTTGATAAAGTCTCTCAGAGATCAAATGGTACATCCAGGAACAAAAAAAAAACAAACAAACAACAGAGCTGTGCAAATGATGGTGTAGATCTTCTACTTCTAGGTCACGAAGATTATCCTGGAGGCCACAGAGAAGTGAATCGCCATAAATATGAACATTCCATCGATGTGATGTAGGGTCACGGGGATACCTACAATATGACACAAATAGAGAAGGGATTAGAAAATGCATCAAATTTGCCATCCATTACTCTAAGTAATCATGGATAAAGTTCTACACCTTTATTCACAATAACATGTCTGAAAACACAAAGTTGGAGTAAATCATAATTCAAGCAGAGGGAAACTATAGAGATACTTACATAAACACAGATTTAGAGAAGAATACATGTAAGCAGTGGTCTAGAAGTAGAGCACGAGACAGATGCTAAAAGTCTAACAAATTACTACTTAGACTATATCTACTTCTAAATTCTATATTTTGTAGTTCCAACTTTAGAGTGAAGAGTTAAATGGGACACCCTGGCCTGGTTTGGCCCCGTTTTGGGGTTAATAATTCTAGCCTGACCAGGGCCCAGGGGTCTCCCCAGATACCTAGCATAGAACTATTTGAAGACAACTAAATTACAACTCAACTCGAACTCTCAGACCATATGCAGACTAGATTCTGTAAATTGCAGAATGTATTGTTAGAGTTGTTCTCACTTGGAAGAGTATTACACTTAAGACGAGATGAAGGTTGAGACAGCTAAATTTGATCTTTCTTTCTGAGGCGAGCTGTAGAATCCAGAATCTGTAATGTAGCCTACAGTACATTGTACAACTGTTGTAACTGTCAGATGTTTAACTTACGCTACACTACAACTGTACGGTCACGCTAAAGCTTAGTAAACTTAGGCCTAAAGCAAAACACGGAATTGACAGAGTTTCATTTGACTGAATGAATAATGCTAATTTCAATGCATGGGACTGACCCGGCACCTCCGCACTGATCATTGACATCGGTGCATTTACGGTCCGAAAATATCCCCTTCCGCACTAGATGCGATAACGTGACCTTTCGGAGGACTAAAATACATTATTTGGCCTCTAAAAATGTAATATTCAGGCCTAATTTTGAATATGTTATGCTTCGAGGGCACTGTTGAACTTGATATCTGCGTGAAGCACGAAATATGGCTGACATGATGAAAAAACAAGAGACCCACGGGTCTAGCGCTCACCTGCGTATCGCAAGTTCACCTTTCACGCAGTCACCGAATCTAAATCATTCACAGCTCTACTAAAATTTGACCAGGCATTCTCAAGTACAAGATGAAAATGTACAATAAGGGCCCAAATCTTGTAAGATTCCTTAATTTGGGGGGGGGGGGGGAATTGGGGCCCCCTGGGGCCCTCTGGGTCGGGCATGGTGCCCATTTTGATAAATTGAGATCCTGACCCCCTAGGGATGCTACCTGCCAAGTTTGACGAAAATCCATCATGAGGTTTTCAGGAAGAAGATGAAAATGTACAATTCAGGCCCCCATTTGGACCTTCCCGCCACCAAGAGGGGCACCCCTGGATCTGCTATGAACAAACTTGAAACTAGTCATTAATGTACTCACTCATAATATTATCTTAGCTCTATAACTTCTGATTCTAGAGAAGATTTTCAAAGATTCCTTCATTTTTTTTTTTTTTTTGGGGGGGGGGTTGGGCACCCCTGGGGGGCCCCTGGGTGGGGCATGGTGCCCATTTCAACAAATTGAGATCCTAACCCCCTAGGGATGCTATCTGCCAAGTTTGATGCCAAGTTTGATGAAAATCCGTCTTGGGGTTCTCTAGAAGAAGATGAAAATGTAAAAAGTTTACGCACGACGCACGACGGACGACAGACACCGGACGAAGGACAATCGCAATAGCTCACTTGAGCCTTTGGCTCAGGTGAGCTAAAAATCACATCAATCCCCTTTTTAAATGGGTCATCAGCCAGCTATAAACACGGCAATGCTCAAAACAGGGAAAAACACTAAGTCAACATCAAGACACTTTTTACACGGCAAAAAAATACTCTTTTTAAATCGGAAAATTTGCATTTTGATCACAAGAAGTCAGACTTCAAACTTACCCCAACATCGCAGTGGAAAAGTGATGTAAACGCACGCCAACTGTGTCATAAAGACAAAGGTGGAATCCTCTCGCAAATGGCGAGACTCGCACCTCGGTCCGAGAGAGCTACGAGAAGACTTGGTTAAATCTGTCAGCTTGATGAGCCTAAATGAGCCAGCATGAAGATGCGAGCTCACTCATACATATATATGCCAAGTTTCATTAGGATACCTCAAACGATTTTTAGTTACACTGTCCGCAAAATTGATTACGGAAAGGAAGGACGGATGGAAAGATGGACAGACAGACAGAAGGACGGACGGACGGACGAGAGGACGGACAACCTGAAAACATAATGCCTCCGGCACCACTTCGTGGCGGAGGCATAAAAACGACTGCATGCAAGACTGGTATGTCCCTTGATGTCAGCCCCATCAGCCCCAAACACTTCCTCTTTTCTCCTTTGCGCCATAGTCGCCCTAGGCTCTTTTTGAATTGTCCGTGGCTTGGTCTGGATAAAAATATTCTGAAGGCGCAACCGAGGGTTGGGAGGGGAAAAAAGGTATACATGTATATGGGGGAGACTCACCCCAAGATTATCCAAAGAGGGAGTCAATGCGGGAACTCTCTCGAAACTGGAAATGTCCCCAGAGAGAGGAACCCCCAGACTTGTCTCCCTCACATTCCCACATGGGGCAATTCAAGGGAAAGCCGGAGAGGGAACAAGCTCAGGCATCCGGCCTGAGACTGACTGCCGCACCGCAGGGACGGTCCCTGAAGCTGCAGGATTTGACGCATACACCAGAGGGTCAGAGGGGGCTACCATCTATATAGGCAGTGAGGTACCCGCACTATCGAACGTGGAAGAATGATACATACACATACTGCGATGATCTAGGAAAGTCAAGAAATCTTGAAATAGGGCGGAGCTATCGAGAAACTGACCCTTCAGAGCAGGAGGCACTAGGCATGACAGGTGTACTGGCTGTATCATCTGATACACGCATGCCTGCACTTGTTTCCACAAAGCTCAGATCAGGATGGAGGGTGCGGTGGAAAGCATAGTTGGAGCCGCTGAGGTTTTATTAGAACTAGGCATAGCTAAATATTCTGCGAAGGAGTAAAAGAATTATGTGCAACACAATCCACCAACTCTCAAATGAGAAAAGAAGGAAACACATAAGAAACACAAGACAAACGCTTAGCCATACGAAGTGCACACCAGTCTTCAAAGAAAAAAAAAATGTCAGTGTACAAACACAATAGGTGTAAGATCGAACAATAGGGATCCCGCTTTGTATACGGGAAGACTTTTCTCTGCAGTGACACAGACAGGAGTCCGGGGAACTCCTATCCAAATGAGTCTCTGAAGTTCTGGCGTGTTATGAAATCGCGCACGCCAATATCTAGCATGGGGCAAGATGGAATTCAGTAGGGGAAACTTTTGAACCTAAAAAAGAATTTTCTAACTTTTTGAAAGGGCAAAAAATCGCCTATGACCATTGACATTATGGTAACCTTTAACTCCCCAAGGGACATTTACCAGCCAAGCTTGATCACAAATGGACATATGGATCAAAAGTTATGAGCCATAATCGAAACATTTGGATCAAAAGTTATGAGCCATAATCAAAACGGGCCGTAAAAACATAACATTGGGCCCTACAAGTTTGTTGACCACTCTCTGTGAGCTTTGACCTTGTGGTGACCTTTAACTCCCCAAGGGAAATCTACCATCCAAGTTTGGTCACAAACAGACAAAGATCAAAAGTTTTGAGCCATAATCAAAATGCGCCGTAACACTTAGCATTGGGCCCTAAAAGTTTGTTGACCTTTGTGATCTTTGACCTCGTGGTGACCTTTAACTCCCTAAGGGACATCTACTTCCAAGTTTGGTCACAAACGGACATATGCATTAAAAGTTATGAGCCATAATCGAAACGCGCCATAAAAACTCCAGCCCTAAAGTTCATAGACCCCTGCCTGTGACCTTTGACCTTGAGGTGACCTTCATGTTTGGTAAAATGTGTAACTTTATATAATCACTCTTCCCTCCAAGTTTGATTGAAGTTGAAGTCCTCAGTAGAGAGTTATTCAAGTTTTTGTAGCATGAACCCCATGAACAAACTTGAAATTACAGTCACCAATTAACTACTCATACATAATATAGTAGCTCTTCAATTAAAAGCTCTATCACTTATGGTTCAAGAGAAGATTTTTAAACGATTCTTTAATTTGGGGGCATTTGGGCTCAAGGGCCCGAATTCACGAAGGTGGTACAATTGAAACCATGATTTAAACTATGGACAATTTGTATGGAGCGGCAAGTGTTGTATGGCCTATTTCGTTACAAAATCATTCATTTCGTCAATGAAATGATAATTTTGTAATGAAATGGTAACATTTCGTAACGAAATCAGTCATTTCGTAATGAAATAGGCCATGTGACACATGGCAGTCCACACAAATTGTCTGTGGTTTTAAACCATGGTTTCAATTGTATCACCTTCATGAATTCCGGCCAGTGGGTCCAAGGGTGTGGGGAGGGGGCATGGTGCCCTTTTGAACAAATAAAGATCCTATCATCCTAGGGATGCCATCTGCAAAGTTTGGTGAAAATTCATAATTGAAATTTCAAGAAGCTGCAAATGTGAAAAATGGCCCCTAATTTGCCATACCACCCCTCCCCCGGCACCTTGGATCTTCAATTAATAAAATGGGAAATGTCACACATATTAAAGTATTATACATATAGTTACCAATAATACTTGCTTGCAGCAGTAATTTATCTCTATCTTTTCTGGTTGTAGAGAAAAAGATTTTTAAAGATTCTTTAATTTTGGGGCTTTTGGGCCCCATGGGGCAGGGGAAGGGGGGCACGGTTCCTACTAGAACAAATTGAGATTACATCACCATGGGGAAACTACCTGCCAAGTTTGGTAACAAGGCAAGTGCCATAATGTGCCTCGCCCATTCGCGTACAAGAAATTGTACGCGAATGGGATATAACAGATTAAAAAAAGAGATATAACAGATAAAAAGAGATATAAAAGGGTAAAAATGTATGGCAAAAAAGAAACGTGCCATAAAAACTTAACATTGGGCCCTTAGAGTTCGTTGACCCCTGCCTGTGACCTTTGACCTTGTGACCATCCACTCCCCAAGGGACATCTACCATCCAAGTTTGGTCACAAACGGACCTATGGATCAAAAGTTATGTCCCATAATAGAAACGCGCCATAAAAACTTAACATTGGGCTCTAAAAGTTCGTTGACCCATGCTTGTGACCACTGACCTTGGGGTGACCATCCACTCCCCAAGGGACATCTACCATCCAAGTTTAGTCACAAATGGAGTTATGGATCAAAAGTTATGACCCATAATAGAAATGCGCCATAAAAACTTAACATTGGGCTCTAAAAGTTCGTTGACCCATGCTTGTGACCATTGACCTTGTGGTGACCATCAACTCCCCATGGGACATCTACCATCCAAGTTTGGTCACAAATGGAGTTATGGATCAAAAGTTATGACCCATAATAGAAATGCGCCATAAAAACTTAACATTGGGCCCTAAAGTTCAATGACCCCTGCCTGTGAGCTTTGACCTTGTGGTGACCTTCATATATGATAAAATGTGAAACTTTGTATGACCCCTCTTCCCTCAAAGTTTGATTGCAATTGAAGCCCAGAGAAAAGAGTTATTGAAGTTTTTGTAGCGTTACAGACAGACGACGGACGGACTGACGACGGACGGACGCCGCAGGCGATCCCTTAGTCTCCCCTCACCTCCATTGGGATCGCCAAAAACTCATCATGAGGATTTCAGGAAGAATATGAAAGTGCAGAAGTTTATGCCAGACAGATGACATATTAATGCAGTAGCTCACTTGAGCTTTTGGCTCAGGTGAGATAAGAACATCCTTTATAGTGAACTTGGCAATAGATCTGTTGGCCACCAAAAGTCAAGATACATGGATGTCTACTAAAGCTACATGAAAACCATGGGACATCAATACCTACTAGAAATGTCGCTACAGCGACTGGTTATACCCCCGCCAAACAACATTTCATAAGCTTTGGTCAAAACAACATTTCATAAGCTTTGGTCAAAAAACTGAGGAAGTAGTTAAATCCGCAAGATCTTTCCTTGATCTTCTGCCATTAATATGCCGTTACCATGGCAACGCACTTTCGGGTACTGTCGAAAAATGCGTCTTGCACATCTACAACCAAAGGCGCACATCTGTACCAAGTTTCATGGAAATTGGGCAAAAACTGAGGAAGTAGTTTGCAACACAAAATTTTCCATCATTTTGGCTCAAAATATGTGAGCTGTTACCATGGCAACATACTTTTTGTCACTGTCAAGAAATGTGTCATGCTGACCTATATCCTAAGACAAACATTCAATATGAATTCCATGAGAATTGGAAGAACACTGATGAAGCAGTTTTGCCATGAAGCATTTTGCCCTATATTTTACCAATAACATGCCGTTACCATGGCAACGCACTTTTTGCCACTGCGGAAATATGTGTCTTGCACATCAACATATTCAGATGAACATCTGTACCTAATTTCATAAAAATTGATCAAAAACTGTGGGAGGAGTTCGCGACGCAAGATTTGTACCCATTTTTGCCCATAATATGCCGTTACCATGGCAACGTACTTTTGGGTACTGTCAAAAAATATGTCTTGCACATCTACAACCCAAGGCACACATCTGTGCCAAGTTTTATGGGAATCGGTTGAAAACTGAGGAAGTAGTTCGCGACGCAAGATTTGCAATGGCCCGACCGACCGCCCGACCGCCCGACCGTCCGCTGATTCCTATATACCCCCTTCAAACTTCGTTTGGCTGGGGTATAAAAATTGGGAGGACACAGCAAATGGTGCTGAATGCTTCAGAGGCACCTCAAGGCAGGCAAAGGATACTACATTTGGCAAAAGAAAAGTGGATCTGGAGAAAAGCATGACCACAGGGAGTCAACCCTACTTCTATCTACACCTGCAAAACAAGCGGAAAAATGCCACCATCAAATTGGTCTCTTCAGCTACAGCCAATGCTGCTCAGCTTGGGCAGCACCACGGCTTCAGAACACTGACAACATTTTGGGCGCAATACCAATGTTCCTCATTGACTGACAGAGACTGACTTCTGGTACTTGTTTTGTGCAAAAAAACAAAAAAAAAAGTGAAAGAAATATGTTGATGTCATAAGCACCTCTGCCAGATATGCAGGTGTAAACAGTGTGTGGATCCTTGGATTCCAAGCTTTGCAATTCATTGTTTCCAGACACACTATTGTGTAGTTATTCTTGTATTCATCCACTCATTCTTTTATTTGTCACAATCTCTACATCAAGGGAAATAGTGCTGGCATCTAGGCCTGCATTCAACAAGGACTGAGCCCAAACTTACCTTCAGATCATCCCCCTTGTTGCTGCTAAGTGCTGGCATGCTGACTGCTCTTCCTGGGGCAACAGAGAAATCTGACGAAATGTTCTGTAATGATACAAAAATAAATACAATGTTCAAAAACATGACATATATCATCATCACATGAAAATTAATCTCTCTCTTATTTCAACCTTTGCTTATAAAATATAATAGAGATAATTTACCACACCTACTTTATTTTCCAGACTACAATACATAAGTTAAAATAATGAATACACCTCCCATCCTGCCTGTCCTGAAAGGAGGAAAGAAGATAAAAAACAACACTTTGGCACATGTATGACATACCATTTCCAAGCTAAACCAGAATTGATATCCAAAGATGCATAAATACTAATGGCGCACTGCATTCTTGGGTATATTGCATTTTGAAAAAAAAAGAGGCTTGGATAAACACATATTGCATTTTGAAAAAAAATGATCAGAATTTGAGAACATAGTAAAACTAGAAATGTCGCTATGGCGACTGATGCCTCCGCCATAATGCATGATTCTCCCAATAGGTGTATGGTACAATGTCTTCACAATGTGTTATGACAGTTTCACAAAACTGACAAAATATTGAAATGACAGGTTTGTCAGAAATATCTTGAATGTTCACTTTCCTTGAACTAGGTTTGCTATAATTGTCTAAGAGTGCAGGTACCTGTATTTGGGGAATTGAGAACTTTTACTTGACTTCTGACCTACCCTTTTATAAGTTTATGCATTGAGTAATTTTCAAGGTATGAAGAAAGAGTGTAATTACAGTATAAAAAAAAATATATATATATATGCATTCAAACCTGACCTTTGACCCTTAACCTTTGACCTTCTGGCTGGAAATTTCTCAGAGAATCTCCATTAGGGAATACATGTATATATCAAGTTTTAGTTTTAAAAATAATAATGTAAGCATTGCATATATAGTATATGAGGGAAATAGTAACATTTTGAGGAGTTGACCTTGACCTTTGACCCCCTGACTAGTGACCCATGACCCCTACATTCCCTAGAAAATCCCTGCCAGTCAGTACATGTGTATGTACCAAGTTCCATGAAGATACATTGAACCATTTGCAAGAAAAGTGAAATTGTAACATATTCACCTAACCTTTGACCTTCTGACCTTTGACCTTATGACATGAAACTCTCTCTGGAGAATCTTTATGCAGTAGTACATGTCTACAATAAGTTTCAAGATAATACCTTCGGGCATTGCATGGATATGGGGGAAATAGCAATGTTTTTAGCATTTGACCTTGACCTTATGACCTTTGACCTCTTGCCAATGTCACTAAAATCTACTCAACTAATTGCCCCATCATACACATCCTTGGACCAAGTTTGGTGAAAGCTGCTTCATCCAGTTTAGAGTTATCACGTAAACAGATACATTTTAGGATTTGACGTTGATCTTTGACCTTTGACCTCTGTCCAATTTCACTCAAAACCTAATCAAGTAATTGTCCCATCATACATCATCCTCAGACAAATTTTGGTGAAATTTGCTGAATCCAGTCTTGAGTTATCACGTAAACAGACACAATTTAATGATTTGACCTTGACCTTTGACCTTTGGCCGATTTCACCCAAAATCTAATCAATTAATTGTCCCATCATACTTTATACTTGGACCAAGTTTGGTAAAATTCCAGTCAATATTACTCAAGTTATCGCGTAAACGAATGCGGAGGACGTACGGACGGACGTACGTACAGACGTACGGACGTACGGACGGACAGACATCCCGAAAACATAATGCCTCCGGCACCACTTCGTGGCGGAGGCATAAAAATATCTTCTGCTTTGAATTGTATGCATCATAGTGGGTGTCCATCAAGTAGAAACTTTTTTTCCATGTTTTGAAAATTCTACTCTTTAATTTAATAACAGCAGAAAACGCTATTTATCTCAGATAAGTTCATGTGGATACATCGTGTTTTGTGATGAAACTCTTCACATGTTCCATGCGTACATGCTTCTGAAAAGTCTTTCCAGCAGCCTAACACAGATATGTTTATTTTCATGAAATTTAATGAATTAAAATAACATGGGAGACATTGCTCTACAATATCTACATGGTAAAAAGGGTGAACATTCAAAGGAAACCACTTGGGAAGTGCCCAAAGCTTCCCGTACCTTCCAGGCATTCGTGCAAACTACTATCTGGGAACAGCGAAAACTTGGGGGGTGAGGGCAGCCTTTAGGGCTTCTATGGGTGGTATGGTGTCCACTTGCATATATTCCATCACACTTGTAAATATATCTGCCAAGTACATGGTATTTAGAAAATTTGACTGTGCAGTTTCAGAAAAGAGAGACTTAAATGTAACTAGAAATGTCGCTATGGCAACTGGTATGCATCAACCATAATGCATGGTTCTCGCAATAGGTCCATAGTACAATGTTTTGACAATGTGTGATGACAGTCTCACATAATTGGCAAAATATTAAAATGACAGGTTTGTCACAAATGTGTTGAATGTTCACTTTCCTTGAACTAGGTTGAATTGGATGAATGGCTATACTGTCTAAGAGTGCAGGTATTTGGGGATTTGAGGATTTATACTTGACTTTTGACCCTTTTATAAGTTTATGCATTGAGTAATTTTCAAGGCACTGTGTATAAGTTCTGTATTGAATAGTAGAATCTTAGCATTTTAATGCAGCCTTTACCCTTTGACCTTTGACCCTGAAATTCCCAATAAAACCACTGTAAGGTGGAACATGCATAAATATGTTTCATGCTTCATGATGATACCTTGAGTCACGTTCCAGATATGGAGGAAGAAGTGAAATTTAGCACTTTCATTAGACCTTTCACTTTTTGACCTTTGACCTTTTGGCAAGAACCTTCCCAGAGAATTTCTATTGTGTAATGCATGTATACATTAAGTTTCAAGAAAAAATCTGCAGGCATTGCATAAATGTGAGGGAAAGAGTGACATTTTGAGTTGAATTTGACCTTTGACCCCTGACCTTTGACTCCAGACCCCAAAATTCCCTTGATAATCACTGCCAGTCAGTACATACTTAATACGTTCCATGAAGATACCTTGAATCATTTACAAGATATGGAAAAAAAGTGAAATATTAACATTTTCACGAGACCTTTGACCTCTGACCAGAAACTCTCTCTGGAGAATCTCTATTTGGTAGTAAATGTATACACTAAGTTTCAAGAAAATACCTTCAGGCATTGCATAGATATGGGGGGAAAAGTGAAATTTTGAGCGTATGACCATGACCTTTTGACCTTTGACATTCAGCATGTGCACCAGAAAGTTTAAAGGCACAACTTTACATACATATATACATAGTTACCAAGTTATACCTATATGTTTTTTTTAGCTACGCTGCCCACAAAATTAGTTACAGACGGATGGACGGACAACCCGAAAACATAAATGCTTCCAGCCACACCTCGTGGAGGAGGTATAAAAACTTCCCCCTCCATTTGATCATTATCCAATCCCTGGATCTACTCTAGATAACCGTGACAGTGCACTCACTAATGCGCATTCCAAAAGCATATACAGTTTCAAACAATAGTTAGGT
This sequence comes from Diadema setosum, assembly GCF_964275005.1. Lineage (NCBI taxonomy): Eukaryota > Metazoa > Echinodermata > Echinoidea > Diadematoida > Diadematidae > Diadema > Diadema setosum. Next base: position 14,078,487 of record NC_092691.1, read on the forward strand.
GATACACTAACAGCATATCACCAATTGTGTTTGTCAAAATCTTCCTTTATTTCTAGGTGATACACTCTTGGCGTATCACCTCTTGTATCTGTACAGAATCTTCCTTTGTTTTTTATTCTTCTGTATTTCAGCAATATTTTGTGGGCACTGTATCTCAACAATGACATTACCAATTAACATGAAATTTTCAGTCAACTTATCATCTATCAATATCTAATGACATAAAACTTTTCATGATGATAACATATCTAGACATCATCTAGGCGCCATTTTGTGATTTTCAAATAATGGCAGATAATTGATCATATCTTCATAAGTAAAGTCATTTCCATATCATTTTCGGTAGACATAAAGTTCAAGTGACATGTGATCATCCTGTACTATGCTAATCACACTGGTTATCATGACCGTCAAAATTTCAAAATCCTCAAAACAACTTCCTGACTGGTTTTCTTATACGTTTCAAACAATTTCAAACGTTTCAAAAATTTCCGCGCATGCACATAAGTCCACACGTTTTCTCGCTCACAGTATGTTTACAAGCAACATGAAAATGCACTTTTTCCGACTGATTTGGATTTCTGATACATTCAGTGACAGTATTAAAGTAATATTGGATGGCCTTGAGGTTAATACAAGGAAATATTGGACAAGCTATGCACAAATATTGGACGAGTCGAAGACGAGTCCAATATTTTGCTTAGCGAGTCCAATATTTCCCCTTGTATTAACCAAAAATAAGACATCCAATATTTTCATTATTATCCTACAGAGGATTTTAGCAAAGAATATTTTCACTTACCCTTTCTGTCTCTGAGTGCTGTATGGTCTCCTACTGTACTTAATCCTGACATGGGGTATGGTACACTCTTCAGTGCAAGTTAATCCACTTCATTCCCAGATAAAACAGTGATCTATGTATTTTGATGTACAATTTTAACTAATTAATATGAAATTTGTTTGTATAAACACAGAATTTTAGAAAAAAACGATAATTTAGTTAATCTGTGATTGACCAATCACAGACATTTTTATTTCATATTTCGGGTCATCTCGTATATCTCAACCAATCACGGTGTAGTTTATACAAACTTTGGGGAATCCCCCTCTTGCTGTCCAATATTTTGAATATTGGTCGCCTCGGCAAAAAATATTGGTCGAGTTCAACAAACTTTCTAAGTGGGTCGGAGGTTATGAGGTGCGTCGACAAAATAACACTTGTATTTGGGCTCTAAAAATCCTCTGTATGGATAATAATCATTGATATCCGATCGATTCCGACCAGTAAGAAAGCAATGTGCCTGTGTCAAAGTGCAAATATGAAAAGACGTGCCTTTGTTTATTTTGACATAACTCCTCAAAATGAACGGAGACCCCTTTTTTTATTTCATATTCCGACAGGATATTAGTTGTAAATAACATTGCAAGTATCAATATTTCGATTAAGACAGTACGACGTCATCATATCGTCATCTGAAATTAAAAAAAGTGGAATTTAATTTTTTTCACGTACTGTTTCTGACATTCATATGTGTATATCTCCGTAATTTTTACTCAATATCATTCCAAATTCGGATAAGTTGTACTTTGGACAATTGTCTTTTGATTCATTGTCATTGTTTTGCAATTTCATGATGTCATTATATCGAAAATTGTGATTGAATGCAAAGTATTAAAATCAGCTGAGTTTACATGTTATGTCTATGGAAGGTGAATTTTTTTTCTTATTCTTAATTGACATGACAATCTCCTCACAGTTATATCTCAGATTTTTAAACTTTGTTTCCTCTGAAATTTGAATAGATTGTAGCTGAAATAATAAACTGTGATAAGTGTATGTTTCGGTCAGGTCATATACATGAACATATGAATCACGTTGAAATTTTCAAGATAGAAGCTATTTTGTGTATTACATCCCACGTATTGATTATCGCCATATCTTGTACCTATATCTTTTTTTTTTGACGTAACATTTCTGTGGATATTCCGTGGCCGAGTGGTATGAGTAATGGTTTCTCATGCATGATTTTGAGAGATCGATGCTCGGAGCAGACCTTTTTCATTTTATTTTTTTTTCTTTTTCTTTTTGCTCTCTTTAAATAACATTTCATATTCAATATTAAGTATCTGTTGAAAAAAAAATGAGCTCACATTTTAGTCTTAGTTTAAGATATGATGCATCACGCGTTACCCTGGGGTACCGTAGTACTCTGGGTAACCACGTTGTGTAGCGCCACCTCACGTCCACTCGAGGACAGCCAGAGAAAAATGCATGCACTGTGTGTGCATGTACATAGCATTCCCATGCCACTGCATGTTATACTATGCGTGCATGGAAGCTGCGATACCACTAGCGTGTGCTTTAGTGCAGTGCAGTGCAGTGGCTTGCCCTCGCTAGCTCCAGCACCAAAATAATTTCCTCTTTTTGGCACCCAGGGTGCAACCTTTTTAAAAAAATAAATAATTCAACAAAATGGCTGATTTTTAGTTGGTACCCCGGGATACCATTTATGTCATCACATTTCTAACTTTGTTCCTTATGTTGTTGCACTACAAAACTTGTGCATAAACTTTATTAGAATTCAGTTTACGAAAACAAACAAAATATATAACGTCGCCTATCGGATTCAACAGTAGCTCTTAAAAGATACTATTTCATTCGATGTTGTACACTAGCTTAAAGGCATAATTTACCATTTGCAGATGAAACAAAAACCCAGCATTAGTGCTTTAAAATAGTTCTTAATGGGTGTTAGGGAAAGAAACAACCACTGTAAAAAATTTCAATTGGTAAAATCGATGTTTAGTATTGTTAAATACACAAAATGTGAACAACAGTTATAATAAAAATGTTTTCAGACTTAACTGTCTACAGTTATGGTTTATTGAGAAAAATACAGATATCTCTTCTTCTTTTTTTTTCCTGATTGCAAAAAGTTTATATGATAGGATGTTTTGTGGTGCAACATACCTACACATATGTATTAAATGTAATATCTTAAAATTTTTAAAAATCACTGTTCCCAAAGGTAAACAGGACCTTTAACTTTCACACGAAGGTTTGTGGAAATAATGAATTCAAAATTTTGTTCACAATGTCTACGAGGAAGTTATTATCCTAATTGCACATTACCCTTAAGTTTATGCATTGAGTAATTTCCAAGGCATAAAGAGAGTAATATCAGTATCAAAGAGTAAAATTTAACATTTTACCCTGGCCTCTGACCCTTGACCTTTTTCTTCTTCTTCTGATTAAATCTGCCTCCTTCAATATGCTGAAGATTCTTGCAGACTGTGCTATTTACATTATAATACAGTTTATTTACAAATATTTACAAGCACATAGAAAATTTGAAGAAAATAACTAGCCACTGTGATCAACTGCTAGTCGGTTTCGGAATGATCCCACAGATGGCGCTGAAACAATTTCTGACAACAGGAAATTCCATTTCCTTACAGTTCTTGGAAAGAATGAATGGCAATGCAATTCAGTTCTCAAGTATGGTACCGGATAGGAATGTGGTTGCGAGGTTCTCGTCAGCTGAGTAACCTGTTTGATACTATAGTCCTGTGCTGAAAGATGAGTATTGTGTATTTTGTACATTACTTTGACCTTTGACTCTATGACACTAAAATTCCCAAGAGAATCACTGTCAGGTAGTACAAGCATAAATATATACTAAGCTTCATGAAGATACCATGGCCACTTCCAAGATATGGAGGAAGAAATTAAATTTGGCATTTTAACTTGATCTTTGACCTCTTGGCAAAAACCTTTCCCAGTGAATCTCTATTGGGTAATACATGTATACACTAAGTTTTGAGAAAAATCCTGCAGGCATTGCATAGACATGAGAGAAAAAGTGAAATTTTGAGGAATTGACCTTGACCTTTGACCCCATGACCCCCAAATTCCCGAGATAATCACTGCCAGTTAGTACACTGTAAATGCATACATGTGTATGTACTAAGTGCCATGAAGATATTTTGAACCATTTCTGAGATATGGTGAAAAAGTGAAATGCTACCACATTACCTTGACCTTTGACCACATAGCCCAGAACTCTCTCTAGAGAACTTTTATTGGGTTGTACAAGTATACACTAAGTTTCAAGAAAAACAAGTTTTGTTTTGCTTCTTTTTTTTTCAAATAAAAATGTGGGAAAAGAAATAGAAATTTGCACTTTTTCAATGAACCGAAAAGGTGTGTGTGAGGGGGTGTGTTTGTGTGTGTGTGTGTGTCTATGTGTGTATAATGATCAATCAAACAAGTGTACCAACTCTCAGGAATGGATGACAACCCACTTAGATGGGACTGTCTGGGAAAATGATAACCTTTTTTTTTTCAAATGAAATATAAAACAAATCGTCGCTGGGGTGACAAGACTTCGTATCTCAAAAATGTCAACAATTTTTTTTTTTAGCTTAATGGTCAAATAATGTGTCAAGTGATGTCTTGGCCAAATCCTAACTGTCTTACTCCAAAAATGAAGCCACCATGACATGTCAAAGAGAAGGCTTTCCCATTCACTATAGTGCTTTGGCCGCCATGTTTTTTCGCTCTCCTGAACATTTGAAAATTTTGAGATACGAGGTTTTGTCACCCCAGCGACGAAATATTAATCATGATATAAACCACTTCTGGCTTTGAAATGAAGAAAAAAGATGTGTATCTGTGGGGGTCAGAGGGGACTCATGTATATTTTTTCAAGTGTGAGGAGGCTCAAGTGAATGGCATGGGGGAGGGGGAGATCAGGGCAAATGTCAATGGCACCCCCCCCCCTCCCACACACACACACACACACACACACACAATGACACTATCACTGGCACAATATTAACCCTGAAAATTCTGCTTAAAATGCCATTTTGGGACCAATTTTCAGTGACTTCTGTCATTAACCTGGGAAGGTTAGCCCCAAATCTTATCACTTCATGTACAACTGACACAACATACTTGGACAAGGCACTAAGAAAAAACAAGAATCTCTCTAAGCTGAAACATAAAAATGTGAAAAAGGAAAGAAAGGAGAAAGATAGTAAGTGCATATTGTAAAGTATGATACTGACCTGTTGGTTTTTGATTGGGGGAGGAGACTCCGACCTGTCCACATGTGCATCAAATGTATCAATGTAGTCTACTGCATCAGGTGTTATTTCATCATCTATTTCTTCTGCTTCATTTCCTGGTTGTAAAGAGAAGAAAAATGAGCACACAGGGAGTTTAGAGTCTTTGAGTATCAATGTACTTTTCAGATATTTACAAAAATTCATCAGAGCCTTATTATTAAGTACAGTAAACCTTGCTTAAATCAACATCGCACAAGTGGATAACCCCAGTTAAAGTGAAGTCCATGTCATTTTCTTCAAATTTCCTATATGGTAACTTTGACCCATCCGAAGCCCAAATATGCAAATAAAACCAAAGGTTCGTGTGCTTGTTTTTCTTCTACAGGACTTTGAAGAATATAACATTCTGCTGTCCAGTACAAAAGTGATAGCATTACAGGATCGAGACCATGAAAGGCAACAAAATCCGCAATGGCAAATTGAAATCCCTATAATTCTTTCAAAATCCACTTTGTTTTCTCCAAATTTGCAAGAATTACAGAGAAAGATACCCAAAAGGAGGAAAAAGTTTTAAAGTTGGGGTTACACTCTCATTCTTGAGCAAGCAGCGCCCTCACGCAGCAGAAACCGCCAAAATCTCTAAAATCCTTGTTAGGAACGGAATGTTTTCTGTTAAAGGTGGGCTAAAGGAGAAGGTTAAAAAAAATTCATGTTGTACTTTCAAAACCCATGTCATTTTCATGAAACTTAATCAAATTGTAAAAAAAAGGATTACTTAATGCAGAAAAGTTGTAAAGTCGTCTCTGTGCTAGCAGCTCTCCCATGTGGCAGAAATCATTGTAAGACCCCAAGTTTGGTCATAAACCTATCCAGGGATGCTCTGATTGGATGGGTTCATGAATCTCATGCTGTACATTCAAAACCCATGTCATTTTCACGAAACTTTACAAAACTGTAGAAGAAGGCTTACTAATTGCAGAAACACAATAAAAATGGGGGGCTCATGTGCTCGTTTTTGTGCTAGCAGCACCGCCATGCAGCAGGAATCATCGTAAGAGCCTAAGATTTGGTCGCAAACCTATCCAGGGATGCCTTGATCGGGCAGGGTTCACAAATATCATGCTGTACATTCAAAACCCATGTCATTTTCATGTAACTTGATCAAATTGTAGAAGGGTTACTTAATGCAGAACAATTATAAAAATGGGGGGTTCGTGTGCTTGCTTTTGTGCTAGCAGTGCTTCTGTGCGACAGAAATCATCGTAAGACCCCCAAATCTGGTCTGGATCCAATGCAGGGATACCCTGATAGGATGGGTTCATGAATCTGGTGCTGTACACTCAAAACCACATGTATCAAAAAAGAAAGAAAAAGAAAAAAAAATTGTCCAAATTGCCATGATAGGGTGAAAAAAATATTCAGAAAGGAATGTCCATGTGCGTTTTTGTTACTTTTTTTTTCAGTTTCCTTGCACAGCCCGTAATGAGGGTTATGTCAATGCAAGTGTGGAAAACTCCACACTGACATATTTGTTTGTTTGTTTTACCCACTTGCTGTAGCTGTGCAGAAAGTGATACAGGAGGAAGAAGACTAAATATATGGAATGGGAGTTTTGACATTAGTCTGTCCCCCAAAGGAAAAACTAGAATTATCACTGAAGGTGAAGGTGATTAATACCCCCACCCCTAATGTTGCTTTATAGTATGTGATGTCATGAGGGCAATGACGTTAATACCAAGTTTGTGCACTTGTCGAATTGGAAACAGAATAATTTTAGTTTACTGTACAATTACAGAGTTGACACTGAGTATAAAACTTACAGCAAATGGAAACATGCTTTCCCCCAGCATCACTACACTAGCCCACATTTGCAAACCCACGAAAATCAAAACTGCATAAAACAGGTCCAATATGACTTCAAGTACAAGTTATAACAGTAACATACCTCACCTGTCGCTCTTCGTCTATACCATTCAATAAAAGAGAGAAAATCGTTTTAAAATCAATTTTCAAACCGGGTCAACCCGACCCAAAATCGAATTACGAGTGCGGGCTATAGCTACATACATTGTACATGTAACACGTACGTGGACCGGAGCTAGCGAGCGTTATATGCATGCATACGGATTATACGGTGCATTTTCATTTATTTTTATGAAAGTAATGGACTAATTGGAACGACATTTTGCACAGGTGTTACTGCAATCATACCCAAACTCCATGCTAACTATGAGACCAATTGCTGCAGGTTTACAAATGTGGGCTAATACCTTTAAAGACCATCATACACACCAAATTTGACCTTCATAGCTTGAATGGTTTATTTTGATACAAAAATGAGTGGTTACCATGGCAACACATTTTCCTGAAACTAAGACATTGAAGTCTTGCAAAACTACACTTCTAGATCATGATACATACTAAATTTGACTTTAATTGCTTGAATGATGGAAAAGTTATTCGATCTGCAAGGTTTTGGTAAAATTGTGGTTACCATGGCAACGATTTGTGTGACAAACACAAAAATTATGTGTTCCACATCTATACCTCAGGGCCATAATGCCTACCAAATTTGGGTTCAATTGCTTGAAAACTGTGGAAGAAGTTCACTCCACAGGATTAAAAAAAAAAAAAATGTGGTTACCATGGCAATGCATTGACCAATACAAATACAAAGGACATTTTGCAAAACTATACTTAAAGAGCATCATACACACCAAATTTCATGCTCATAGATTAAAGGGTTCAATTTGATACAAAAATGAGAGGTTACCACGGCAACACATTTTTCTTATATTAACACATTGGTGTCTTGCATAACTACACCTCCCGATCATCATACATTGTACATACTAAATTTGACCTTAATTGCTTGAATGATGTAGAAGTTATTCAATCCACAAGGTTTTGGTAAAATTATGGTTACCATGGGAACGCTTTGTTCGACAAACAAAAAAAATTATGTGTTCCACATCTATGCCTCAAGGCCATAATGCCTACCAAATTTGATTTCAATTGCTTCAAAACTGTGGAAGTTGTTCACTCCACAAGATTTCGAAGAAAACATGCGGTTACCATGGTAACGCTTTGTCAAGTACAAACACAAAGAGTGTCTTGCATAACTACACCTATAGATCACCATAGATACCAATTTTGAAATTGATTGCTTAAATACTACGGAAGTTATTCAATCCACAAGGTTTTGGTAAAATTATGGTTACCACGGCAACGCATTGTCCGACAAACACAAAAAACACGTCTTGCACATCTATACCTCAATATCATCATTTACACTAAGTTTCATTTAAATTGCTTCAAAACTGTAGGAGGAGTTCGCGACGCAAGATTTTGCAAACAGACCCACCGATCGACCGCCTGCCCACCCGACCACCCGCCCGACCAACATCACGGTGATTCCTATATATCCCCTTCACACTATGGCCCAAATTCTCAAAGCTGGAATAACTATTCCGTGTAATAGTTATTCCGGGGAATAAGTTATTCCACCTTTGACAATAGATTCCGGGGAAGAAATTGCATCATTTTACGTCACGAGGGCCTGATTTGCATAAGAGGAGTAATAAATCGGCGGAATAAGCAGTGTAATAAAGTTATTCCACCTTTGAGAATTTGGGCCTATGTGTGGCAGGGGTATAAAAAATCATTGAAATATAATAGCGTTGACTGTAGATTGCATTAGTTGGTTGTTGCAGTGGTTGGTACAGTGTATGTTGTAAACTATGGCGATGTACCTTGAGTAACCTTCCCCCCCCCAAAAAAAAAAAAAAAAAAATCATTTGAATCTCCTTTTGTTACACTAGATTTGGTAATCAAAATTAACATCTGAATGGTAAAAGTCCTAAATACATGTCTGGTAATACTTTGATGACCTTGTATTTTGTAACCAAAAATTAGAAAATAATACTTGTTTTTTATTAGTAATGACAAGTTTAGATCTAACTTAGATTTTAACAGACAAAACTCATACTCATAATCTAGGTGTTAAACTTCAAGATGAAATGTGTGCCGTATGTTTTTGGGTTTGTTTTTTTTTAAACACCTGGTCTAGTAGACTAATAGTCCCCAACTAGGTACCTTAGTACTCGACTTAATCATGTTGATGAACAGATAAGAAATGCACGTCACAAAACAGATCTACAGAAAGAAAATGGAAACAGCTCAGTTTCACTTCCAAGCTTCCTGATTCCGTCGATCAATGCTGTGCTATCTAACTGTACATGACCAAGTACATAAAATGTGGCTCGGACCGCTGAACTGTCATTGTGCATAGTATGTAACGCATACAGTCGGCACATGGGCAGGCCGCCCAGCGCGGCCGCGTTGGGGAGCTGTTGGGTATCCGTAGCTCTCCTCAGCTAGGTCAGCTCATCACTCGTGCGTGCGCTTCTACACCACTGTTCCAGTAAAAGGAGTGGTATTTGGATAGCGATCTGCAACACGATCCAAATCTTACTCCGTAGAGGGAAAATTAATTTTCATTATTAAGTCGACAAAATGTCAACTCACGCGCAAGTCGACTTTTGCATAAGTTGACCTGTTTTGCTTGATCCCGACTTTGTCGTCCAGATATCCAATCCAATGTCGGTCGCCACAGAGCGGTGCCCATTTTTTTTCTTTTTAGGCGAGGTGGACTGTATTATGTTTTATCTATCAAAATTGAGTAAAACTAGAAATGTCTCTATGGCAACTGGTATGTCTCCGCCATAATGTATGATTCTCCTAATAGGTCTATAGTACGTCTTGACAATGTTTGATTGGCAAAATAATTGGCAAAATATTACAATGACATGTTATAATGTGTTGAGTGTTCACTTTCCTTGAACGAGGTTTAATTACCTACGCCAAGGGAGGAGGTTATGCTTTCGTACCGTTGGTTTGTTGGTTTATTTGTCTGTGTGCAAAATAACTCAAAAAGTAGTGAACGGATTTGGATGAAACTTACAGGAAAGGTTGAGAATGACGCAAGTTACAAACGATTAATTTTTGGTAGTGATCCAAGAATTTTGGGGGAATTTATGAAGGATTTTTGATATTTTGACTGGTAGGGTCAATGAACTTGGGAGTTCAAGCTGCGAATTTTTGAGGTTTTCAAATGCGCACTAAAGTGCGTGCTCTAGTTTCTGCTGGGGCAAGGCGCGCCGTGCAGCTTAGGGTTTATGACGTAACAAAGGCTTCTATATTGGGAAATCGGGCAATTTTTTAGCATGACATTGTATACCTATGGGTGTGGAAATCACTGATCTCTATGGAAGAGCCCAAAGAGCTTTTTTTCCCTAGTGTTGTAAAGGAGAAAAATCTCTTTGGGAAGAGCAAGATCATCGGTGGAAAGTAGCTGCTTGGCAGAGGTCTGCTCTCTCAGAGTGCTTTTCTATTTGGATAAATGGCTACATTTTCTAAGAGATCATGTATTTGGGGATTTGAGGACTTATACTTGACTTTTGAACCTTTTACATGTAAGTCTATGCATTGAGTAGTTTTCAAGGTATAGAGAAAAAGTGTAATTTCTGTATTAAATTGTTAGCATTTTGACCTGGCCTTTGACCTTTGACCCTATGACCTTATCCCAAGAGAATCACTGTCAAGCAGAACGTGCACAAATATCAGCTTCATGATAATACCTTGAACCACTTCCAAGATATGAAAAAGTGAAATTCAGCACTTTCACTTGACCTTTTGAACTTTGACCTTTTTGGCCAAAAACTTCCCAGAGAATCTCTATTGGGCAATACATGTATTCACCAAGTTTCAAGAAAAATCCTGCAGGCATTGCATAAATATGATGGAAAAAGTAAAATTTGAAAAAGTTGACCTTGACCTTTGATCCCCCTGATCTTTGACCTTATGACCCTAAAATTCCCTAGATAATCGCTGCCAGTCAGTACATGCATATGTACTATGTTCAATGAAGATTCCTTGAACCATTTCCGAGATATGGAGACAAATGTGAAATTTTAACATTTTCACTTGACCTTTGAACTTTGACCACATGACCTGAAACTCATAAGAAAATCTTTATTGGGTAGCACATGCATACACAAAGTTTCAAGAAAATACCTTAAAGGACAAGTTCACCTTCATTAACATAAGGATTGAGAGAATGTAGCAATACTAGTAGAACACTTCATTGAAAGTTTGAGGAAAATCGGACAATCCGTTCAAAAGTTATGAATTTTTGAAGTTTTTGTGCAGTCACCGCTGGATGAGAAGACTACTGCAGTGTATGATGTCACATGCGTACAACAATATAAGAAAAATATAAAGAGAATTTGACAAAATTTCATCTTTTGAAAAAAGTACACATTCCCTTGACTCGTTACTGACATATGTTATGGGTAATATTATTCCCATTGCCTTTAGAAAGAGGCAAGTCAAGTGCTCTTTTATTATGCGAAAAAAGTGAAATATGTTGAGTTTTCTTTATATTTTCTTTATACTGTTGTACTCATATGACATCACGAGCCTTAGTAGTCTCCTCATCCAGCGGTTCCAACACAAAAATTTTTTTAATTCATAACTTTTGCATCGATTGTCCAATTTTCCTCAGACTTTCACTGATGTGTTCTACTAATGTTGCTGCATTCTCTCAATCCTTATGTTTATGAAGGTGAACTTGTCCTTTAAGGCATTGCATATATGGGGAAACTGTGAAATTTTGAGCATTTGACCTTGACCATTGATGTTTGACCTTGAGCATCTGCACCCAAAAGTTGACAGGCACAACTTCATTCCCTCATACATATACCTGTCAAGTTTCATTAGGATACCTCAAGCGTTTGTTTAGTTATGCTGTCCTCAAAATTGATTTCGGACGGACAGATGGACGGACACATGGAAGGACGGACAACCCGAAAACATAATGCCTTCAGCGACACTTCGTGGCGGAGACATAAAAAAAAAAAATCTCCACTGATTTGTCAATGACTGCGAAAGAACCAGAACATCTCTTTTATAATTAGGGTTAGCACAGCAGCTCTGATCATCCATCAATCTTTGTCTTCGCCACTGACCTTTTATTTTCACACCATGTCATCAGCTTTTCTTCTCCCTCTCTCTCTCTTCTTCTTCTTTCCCACTTTCTTTTCAGCATGATGACTTAGTATTGGGATTTGTCAAGGTGTCTGGTTAGGACTAGTTAGGTTTGCATTGTTAATTTGTTCTTGCGAATCCACTTTTTATGTATATGAACAGCAAGTCAATTAATGCACCCTACAAGCACTGTTTTTGTTTTTGTTTTAGGTTTTTTTGTTTTTTTTTAGCATTCCTCCCCATCTCCAGAATTTTGACATTTTCATTTTTTTTTTCATTTCTCTTTTTACCTTCCTTGTTAACTGGATATTTATAGATTTGACTTATTTTACTTAATGTCAATATATATTGCACTAATTTTCTGAGAAAAAACAAACAAACAAACTCTTACATGTAGCTGTTTTGTTGGAGATGGATAATAGACGAATGAGATGAATAAATGACATTTAGTCAGCTTTGGAGCATGCCGGGAACAGAATAGTTCACGGATGACTAAGTTGTAATAGTGAACTGGAATCACAAAACCTATAAAAGTTGAATGGGTCACTTTTTCAGAAGGCCTTATTATGTGGTGGGTCAAGATGATCGATACGGTCTTTTTTAATATTTCTGAAAGAGTAATCATTTTTCTTTATTGACAAAATATTCTGAAGCATAAAAATACAATTATCTATGTAGTATTTTAAACAGTTTATGGGGACTCTGTCTACATTAAATCATGCAAGAATGCTGTTGATGAGTGTACAAAATTTAAGATTAATCAGAAAATCCCTTGATACTGTTTGCTTAAGAGCTTTATTTTCCTTCTTATTCCTTGTAAGACAAAAAGCCAGTCCTGCATATTTTAAATGAACCTTTTTCACATTAGCTATCAAGGGATACCAAAGAGGTATCTTTGGTATTCCTTGATGGCACATGTGATCCTGCATTGCTCATCCACATAAGGTGGCACAGGTTGATTTAGAAGTTTTCATGATGATATGCATTTTTGGTCAAATTGGCTGATTTTTGGTCTGGGTGTTTTTTTCACAGAGTTGCTATTTTGTTTGCCAAACTTCTATTTCCAAGTATGGAAGCATAAAAATAGTACATGCATGGTGTCGTATTAAAGGTTTTGCACATACACTACTTTTGGTCTCAAGTTGACTTATTCTTTTCTTCCTTCGACCAATGACGAATGTACAAGTGTGCAAGAACACCTTAAAGAAACTTTTGAAATCAGTTAACAGTATCTTTGATCCTCTGACACAATATCAAATATGATTTTGTTAATAGAAAAAAATATTGCAACTGATTGACAAACTGCCCTACATCGACATAAATAAGCACTGAATTGATCAGTGTTTCTTTACAGTAGTAGCCATGATAAAAGAAACAAGGGCATAGATACTTGAGTAGAATTCGAACCTACGACCTCCTGATCTCCGGATAGGCGTCATCTCCACTAGACCACCGAGCTTCCGCCTGACAGCAATTGTTGTTCTAATCCTTATAGCATGCAGTGGGTACTGCGTAATAATTCAAATCCATGAAATTCTTCCATCAAGATGTTTTCATTACAACTGATTGACAAATTGCCCTTCATCAATGCAAATAAGAACTGAATTGATCTGTGTTTTCTTTACAGAAGTAGCCATGATAAAAGAATCATGGCCATACATACTCGAGCAGGATTCGAACCTCCCACCTCCTGATCTCTGGACAGGCGTCATCTCCACTAGACCACCAAGCTTCCACTCGACAGCAAGTGTTGGTTCTAATCTCTCTGTTTTTCTATACATATCAAGACAATTTTAGGCGCACCTGGTAAAGTAGAGGCGGAGAGCAATGCGGTGCGACGCTTCCACAAATTTCTTTCAATTTCCGACGTCAAAGAAAATGCAGCAACAGTTAGCGACGGTGTACAATCACTAGTTTAGATAGCGTGTCGGCTACCTCCCAAGTATACTTGTAGAAGACGAGCCCTCACAAATGAACCATTGCATATATACGAAAAGGCGCTTACCTGGAAACCGTTGCGCTACGTCCACAAAATAAGCTCCTTCGTAATCTACCCTCCCGATGAGTCCCGATGCGTCTCGAGGCGTCCCTTGTTGAACAGCGACCATTGTTTTGTAATAAATAGAAAGCTAAGTGCTACTAGCAAACAAAGCGGAGAAGCCATCGGCAATCCAGGATTTGGGACCACGCACTGTTTTTACCTGAAAATTACACTTACTGATATTTAAGGTTACAGAAATGAATTGTGACATGATTCAACTCCTCAGCAATGTAACTGCGAACCAAATTCGGCAATTTGTATTAAGGAAGAAATACCATAAATATTGCTTGATGCTTACAAAAATTGCGAATTTACCTTTTTGCGCTACTCGCTCGCTACTCAAGATCCGAATCCCCGATACATGTGCGTGTAGTATAGCGTACGAGCACTTATACCTATGCACACAATCTGTGCCCTGAGCTTAAGATGAAATTTTATGAAGCACAGTTGTGAGAGATAAAACATCAAATGCAAGTCCCCGAACAGTACGCCAATTTTTTTTTTTTAACGCAAGCAAGTTCATTGCTAAAAGGAAGGTTGATTCCGTAAGTAAGGAAAATATCAAACACAACCTTGACTAAACAAATGGAATAGAAAGTGCTACATATTACTAGCAAACAAAGCGGACAAGCCATTGCCAATAGGGCAGGGTTTGGGGCCATGCACTGTTTTAACCTGAAAATTACACTTACCGGTACTGATATTCTAGGTTACAGAAATGAATCGTGACATGATTCAGCTCCTCAGCAGTGCAACTGCAAACCAAATTCAGCATTTAGTATCAAGGACGGAATGCCATAAATATTGCCTGATGCTTACAAAAATCGCGAATTTACCGTTTCGCGCTACTCGCAAGCAACTCTTGATCAGAATCCCCGATACACATAATGTGTAGTATAGCGTATACGTACGCACATAATCTAAGCCCTGAGCTCGAGATGAAGTTTTATGAGGCCCATAGTTGTGAGAGCTGAAACAGTTTATGCAATTATGGAAATTTGCATTTAAACGCAAGCAAGTTCATTGCTAAACGGACTCTTGATTTCGAAGGCAAATATTGAACGCAACCTTGATTAATCAAATGCAACTTGGCGTTTGTTTCTGATTCAACGCAAAGTTTCAGGCAATATATGCTTGCACTTGCAAGTCAAATTTCTCACAGGGCCTGGTCCAATCAACTTGAAGCCAGCATACAATCATCAAATTTTATTTTGCTTTCTGCAGAATGTGCGTCCCAATGCGTCCCCAGGCGTCCCTCTTTGAATGGCCACTGCTGTTTTTTAATGAATAGAAAGCACTACATTGTACTAGCAGACAAAGAAGAGAAGCTTTATCATTATCTTGATGAAGTGTAAAGTTACTCTAAATACTACTTACTGAGTATAACAAACATGTGGATTTGGAAATAAAATGTGATTCGTTTTCTTCTCTTGAATGAGTTCTTTGGGATCTTGTTCAGCCGATTGTGTTAGTCCCTTTCGTGCTACTAAGTATTTAGTGGCAAGTAGACCCTAGGCCGATTGTAGTCATTATCATGAAGCATACTACTAATCTTCCAGCATTGGTGCATTGTCTGTTCTTGTAAAACCACATTGCTTGTAAACATAAAACATCATCTCGCTGATATGTATGTTCGGTATGGAACATTTTATCTAAGAGAGAGCTTTACTTACCTTTACTTACCTAACAATTGCCATTCTAAAGCCGATTAGAATTGCCCCCGGTAGCTAAAATTTCTTTGAACCCCCTCGTTGCCCCGGCAACGGCAGGGAAACCCCTCACACACTCCCCTATATAAGCCCGAGCGCAGGCGATCTCGTCCTCTTTCGATGCCGATGAACCGGCTGAACCGTAGAAAGGGGAGGAGGGAGGGACCTATAGGTAAGTAAAGCTCTTTCGTAGATAAAATGTTCGATACCGAACATACATATCTACTTCATTTCGCTCTACTTACCTATCGATATAACAATTGCCAGATTCAAACAGATCCGAGGATGGAGGGACTGTGGAAAACCTCAAGGTAAGGAACCTTCTTCTCTTACTGATCATGGCTAACGAGCTGTAAGCTGGCCGAGGCAGGAGGTTCAGTCAAGATGGAACTACTTCCTGCTAAGACAGGAAAGAACTGCAGAGGCAAATGAGGCCTCATTGGAAATAACGTCTGACAAGTAACAGGACGTAAAAGTATTGGGATCATAGTATCAGGGGAGAAATAGTATCTGTGGAGACCGCGCCATGGGGAGAATTGATACTGATAAATAGATTGTCTGAAGTATGCAATTCTTCAGTTTTGTGAAGATACCATTTAAGGGCCCGCACAGGGCACCATAGTTTGTCTTGGGAGATGGAGGACAGAGTCTTAAGGGAGGGGATGAAGACCTCATCTGGCGTAGAGTTCATGGTTTGATTCTTAGCCAGGAATTTGGCATGAGGGATAAGTCTAACCCCATTAGTCTCCCAACGAATGTGGCCAGGTTTGGTAGAGAGAGCGTGCAGAAAACTGTGTCTTCTCCCACTAGCGACTGCTATGAGGAGGATGGTTTTGATGGTTAGGTTAGCAAGAGAACTGCTGTGCATAGGTTCAAAGAGGGCCCTGGACAGAGCACGCAAAACTCTCGATAAACTCCAAGAGGGACTCAGTTTCTTCTGAGGAGGCCTAGACAAAAAGAGGTATTTCATTAGTCTAGTCAGATGGGGAGAGGATCCTACCGTTTCTCCCCCTCTGAAGCCTTTATGTAAGGCTGAAATAGCAGATCTGTGGCCTCTGATTGTTGAGAAGGCTAAGCTCTTGTCAAATAAACACTAAACAAAAAGTAAGTTCCTCCTAAAACAAATCTCTGTAATTTATGAATCAGGAACCTTTGAGGAAATCTGAATACATGATTATGTTGCTGTATTTCTCGGCTACCTTTCATGTGAAATTCAGTGGATATCACTTGGTCACGCTTGAGTGAGCATGACTTAAAGTCAACATGGTCACTTTTTGAAGTTCACAAGGCCAATTTTGCAACTTTGATTTGGTGATATCGAAACAAATTTCAATTTTCCAGGATAAAAAGGCATGCAACGTATAATTTATGTGCTTCTTATCGTACCATGTGACTTGTGCACAAAATTTCACGGCTGAGTGAACACGGGGTGAAAATTACCCAAATGGCCGATTTGACATGTTTCTCGTGGTAATTTCTGTCAATTGAGATTGAATTCGTATGTTGAACAGTTTTTACACACAATTCGCGTAATTTCACGGTTGAATGAGCACATTAAAAACAAAGAAAAATAACAATTTAAATTGTGCAGTAAGAATTGCGATAATTTTGCGCACTGAAATCAAGTGTTTAATGCTTTTTGTATTGTGTTTAATGCCACTGTGCATACAGTAATCACCTGACATTTCAGTCACGCTTCAATGAGCATGTGGGCTGGAAAACCCGTTTTACGCTATATAATAAAAAAGTATTCATTGTTTTTCATGTTTTAGTTGCAATGTTGGGAAATTACCCTGATTTCAATGAAAAAAATAACATTTCAATAAAAAATTACATGGTGACATGCTTCAGTGAGCACATAAGATGAGCAAAGTGTGCGGGTCAAAACCATTTTTCGTGGCTGAAATTCCCATAAGATTTACATTTGTTTTGTTTATGAAGACGTATTCAGCGGTGTTAGTGGATAGAGCCTAAAAAGTGAGTGAAGATGCTACCCAATCTGTGTTATATTGCCATAATGATCGCATAATAGTCAACCAACATTTTAAGCAACTATCATTACCATCACAATCATCAACACCACATGAACAACAAAGGCCACTATCTCACCACAATCAATATCTGTCTCCAGACTCTCAGTGCATATTTGCAGCACGGGAGGATATTGATGTTTAACAAAAGTGAAATTTGGTACCATGTCAATGACCAATTGCATTTATTTTCCCTTGAGTTAATGCATGACTTCATGACGTCACAAAGACATCAAGAATTTAATACCAAAATCAGGATTCAGTAGCGAGGACAAAGGCCCAGAGATTTGATTTGCATAATTTCTCATCTCTGCCCCAACAAGGGAATGTCATCAAACTAAAGGCAGACCAATTTCCCAGGAATACTTCAATATTTAATCAAAGGTAGCCATGGATTATAAGGGGGGTTTCCGGCCCCAGGTACCCTTTGACGTGTAAAATTTTGAAGGAATGCCAAGGATCACTGAGACATCTATATCGGTCCTAAAACGCAATAATGAAATGTTTTTCAGTTGATTTTAAATGCAGAATACTAAAGCAACACCTGCTGGATGATTTCAATAAGATAAATCATTGTTTGATAATGTGGTCATTCAACCATAAAATAAACCACACTGCATGCATAAGCCATTGTTAGCTTTCAAAAACATAAATTCCTCGACTTCACATGAACTTATTATGGGGATTATGGCCAAACTGCCAATTTTTCATTATGTAGGGTACAAAAAGGGTTTCCAGCCTCACGTGCTTATTGAAGCGTGACTGAAATGTCAGGTGGTCACTGATATGCGTGTGGGTATTAGCACAATATAAAAAAAGCATCATACAGTTGATATTAGTGCACAAATTATCGCAAAGATGACTTTTCGTAGTTTACGAGAAAACCTAGCTTGTGTCTGCAGAGTCTGCTAATACCAGCCAGTCGTCTAGAAAGACAAAAATTTGAATGCCCCTTTCTCGTAAGTGGGCTGCGAGTGCCTGTACAATTCGAGTGAAGATGCGTGGGGCAGTTTTGAGACCAAAGGGCAGAGCACGATATTGGTACACTTTGTTTGCCATTGCGAAACCGAAAAAATGCTGTGCAGTGTGGGCAATGGGAACATGAAGGTAGGCGTCTACTAAATCTATGGAGACCGCCCAATCGTCTGCCTTGATGAGCGGCAGAATGTTGCGGAGATTTTCCATTTTGAAAGTGGAGTTTACAATGTATCGATTCAGCTTTTTTACATTTAGCACCATGCGGAATCCGCCTTTCCGCTTGGGGGTGAGAAAAACTGGGGATATCACAAGATGCCTTCTTGTGTGGACCCGAACAATCGCCCGTTTGGTTAATAGGGACTCTATCTCTTGTAACAAAGCCCTTCTTTTTTTTCTGGGTTTGTTGGCAGCTTTTCTTGCTTATCTCCGGAAGCAATTCTGGGTGAATCAGTTTGGGAACATATCCCTTCTGGATTATTGAGAGCACCAATTTGTCTGTGGTGATTCGTGACCATTGATGGGCAAATACTTTGAGTCTGCCCCCTACTGGGGGTTGCCCTGTGTGCTGATTCGGATAGTCATAACTGTGATGAAAGGTCCCGCTGGGGGGCAGTCGACGGCAGTCTGGGACTGCGGGTGTATTGAACACAGCGTTGAAATCATTACTGCCGAACAAAAAGCCAGACAAGGCATCATAACGGCTAGATCGGGATTTCAGGGACAAATGGGCTAGTTTAGTGTAACAAGTAGTGAAGGGGGTATCAAGTTTCACCGCACTGGGTCCTTGGCTACCAGCAGACAATTCAGATTCCAAGCAAAATATGGGCTTGGCCTCTTCTTTTTCCTCAGTAGCAGTTGATTCTGCCTTAACTGGGGACAGTATTTTATCAGTAGTTCGGCGGCTATCTGGCTGTCCCTTCTACCTGTCTGATTCGTTGATTCTTTATCAGAGGGAGGAAGCTCGTCAGTAAATATGCTTCCCCAACCATCTGAGCTGATAGAGTGTACTGAGTGAGACGATGGGAAACTAACACCAGGGCCCCATTTTATCAAAAGATAAATTTAACGTTAAGTCAAGATAATCTATGATTAACTTCTCATATTAACTCTAAGTCCACTTAATCTATGATTAACCTCCAAATCCACTTGAAGTCCGTTTTATCAAGACACCCAGAGTTGAAATCAACTCCAATTTCCTCCCAAATCTACATATAAGTTTTCTCAACCGCTCCAAATCCATGATAACTTTATAGTTTATAAGATATTAACTCTAAGTTGAGACAGTCTAGGTAGACTCAATTGTGAGGCAATTTACAGAAGAAAGATTACTGCCACACTTTCCTAGTCTAGCTGGGGTCTTGTCACAAATGTTTGTCTGTTAACTGCTAACTTTCTCTAACATTTGGTTGCGATCAGTACGCATTGCTTACGCCACTGCTGCACGCAAACACCCCAACGGTTAGACAGCAGTCTCAATCCCAGCATGCGCGCCCGGCCGCCTTGGCCAGCCAATCAAGCCATCGCCAGCAAGGGCAAGTAACCAAATAACTAGAACCGCGTCTGTGTGCAATGTATATCTTGCCAAAGAACCCATGTGCGGGGAAACCAGTGATTTCTGACATGCGTAGGCCTACGTACAGCTAGTTCGTCAATAGATACTAATTAAGAGTTCATCACCACTTCATATGTCTTCACCCAGTAGAAAAGTTGTAAGACCTAGGAAGTCTAACTTCCGATCCATTAAGATCCTCAATGTCAACTGCCAAAGTATTCGCGCCAAAAAGCAGTCTTTCCATCTCCTGACGCAAATACATGATCCAGAAGTTGTCATTGGTACTGAATCATGGCTATCGTCATCAGTCAATAATAATGAGGTATTCCCAACTGATCAGTATCATATTGAGAGAAGAGATAGACCTAATGACCCTCATGGTGGAGTGTTTATTGCTACTAAGAGAGAACTTCTAGCTACAAGAGAAATTGAACTTGAAACAGATTGTGAAATTCTCTGGTGTAAATTAAATATGGCGGGATCTAAGACTCTTCATATAGCTGCGTACTACAGGCCTCATGAAAATGACGAAGAGAGTCTTGCAGAGCTTCAACGATCCCTGTGTAAATTGAATCGCGATCATATGGTAGTCATAGGAGGTGATTTTAACCTACCTGGATGGGATTGGGAAACCAGGCAGGTGAAAGCATGTCATCACCCAGCGCTTCATCATGCTTTTGGTTCTATGCTTGATGACCATGGGTTAACGCAGGTAGTTACGGATACAACCAGGAAAGAAAACGTCCTCGATCTATTTCTAGTAAATAATCCAACGTTAGTCACTGATGTCTCAGTTGTACCAGGCATTTCAGATCATGATTGCCCAATTCTCACGATTGCTGGTTGTCCAACTCGCCAGAAGCTAGTAAGAAGGAAAATCAACATCTACAGCAAAGCGGATTGGGAGAAATTTGCTGATTTCATGCAAGGTGTAGGCAAGGAAATTGAAGATAAGCTTGACTTTTGCTCAGTGAATGAGGCTTGGGTTATGTTCAAGAATGGAATGGAGAAGGGAATGACAGAGTTTGTTCCACATAAGATGACATCCAAAAAGAATGACATACCTTGGATTTCAAACAAGATTAAAAGGTTGATCAAAAGGAGAGATAGGTTGAACAAAAAAAGTCGGAACATGAAATTGAGAAACCACGGGGTAGTCCCTTTTCAATTGGAGGAAGAGTTGAAAGCAGTTAAGAAATCACTGCAACAGGAGCTAAGGAGGGCTTATTGGAATTATGTGGAATCTCTTTTTTCTATCGATGAAGATACCTCAGAGTTTGAGAGTATGAAGAGATTTTGGGGCTTCATCAAACACAACAGGACTGATAATACAGGAATAAGGGAACTGAAAAGTGATGGTATTACGATCACTGATCCAACTGCAAAAGCTGAAGCATTGAACCAACAGTTCAAAAGTGTTTTCACCAAGGAAACTCCCATACCGAATGACTTACTACCGGAAACCTCAGACTTTGAAGAAATGGAGGATATTTTGTTTACATCAAAGGGTGTAGAGAAGTTGCTTTGTGGTTTGAAGACATACAAGGCCCCTGGACCGGATGGTATAACTCCACGAGTCTTGAAGCAGCTGGCAAAAATTCTGGCTCCAATTCTTTGCAATATATTCCGGTTGTCATATGAATTAAGTGAAATACCAAATGATTGGCGTGAAGCAAATGTTGTACCAGTCTACAAGAAAGGTAATCGATCTACTCCTGTAAACTACCGCCCAATTTCGCTGACATGTATTTGCTGTAAACTAATGGAACACGTTTTAGCCAGCAAAATTATGAAGCACGGGGACGAAAATAACATCATTTTTCCCCTACAATATGGCTTCCGTAAGAACATGTCATGTGAACAACAATTACTTGGTTTCACAAGCGATTTACAAAGGAACTTGGATGCAGGTCGTCAAACGGATGTTATAGTCATGGATTTTTCAAAAGCTTTTGACAAGGTTGGACATGAGCGGCTTTTACGTAAACTGGACTACTACGGTATCAGGGGTAAAAATCTGAAATGGATTCAAAGTTTTCTCAATGGAAGAAGTCAGAGGGTTGTTTTGGATGGTATTAAATCTTCTTCAGTAGCGGTAGGATCTGGAGTGCCTCAGGGATCGGTTCTTGGGCCTTGCCTCTTTCTGCTTTACATCAATGACTTGCCTGATGGTCTCGCGTCAAAGGTTCGCCTTTTTGCCGATGATGCAATTTCTTACATGACCATCGACAATCAACATCATACGCAAAATCTTCAAGAGGACCTAAACAAAATTGGTGACTGGGCGAAAAAATGGATGATGGATTTGAACACAGATAAGTGCAAGGTTTTGACAATATCCAGGAAAAGAAGTAAGGTGCAACACGTGTATCATCTAAATAACGCCCCTCTTGAATCTGTTGAATCCGTGAAGTACTTAGGTGTAACCATTACTTCTGATTTGAAGTGGACCCAACACATCAATAATACTGTCAATAAAGCCTATAACGTGCTTGCATTTCTAAAACGGAATCTTCGCATAAAATCTTCTGATGTTAAAGCCACAGCTTACAAAACGTTGGTTCGACCAATTGTTGAGTATGCTTCTACAGTTTGGGACCCATTCACCAAGAACCTAATCCACCAAGTGGAAATGGTCCAGAGAAGAGCTGCGCGATTCACTTTAAATCGCTACCATAACACCTCAAGTGTCACCAAAATGCTACAAGAGCTTGATTGGACCACTCTGGAACAGCGCAGAGAAAATGACAGGCTAATTATGATGTACAAAATACACAATAATCTTACTCCTCTTTCAGCACAGGACTATATTATCAAACAGGCTACTCAGTTAACGAGAGCCTCGCAACCACACTCCTATCAGGTACCATATTCGAGAACTGAATCGCATCGCCATTCGTTCTTCCCAAGAACTGTAAGGAACTGGAATTCCCTGTCGTCAGACATTGTTTCTGCGCCATCTGTGGGATCATTTTGAAACCGTCTAACGGTTGATCACAGTGGCTAGTTGTTTTCGTCAAATTTTCTATGTGCTTGTAAATATCTGTAAATAAATTGTATTATAATGTAAATAGCACCAGTCTGCAAGAATCTTCAGGCTATTGAAGGAGGCAGACTTAACCAGAAGAAGAAGAAGAAGAAGAAGAGTTTAGTAGGCCTACACAGAAAATAAAGAGTTTAATTCTATAGCACCGAAAACGACAGTAAGATCTAACCAATGAATAGGCCTAACGTTAGGCCTAAGAAACGTTACAGCGAGTCGTTTGTACTTACAGTAACACTGCAGACTAGAGCGTCTACTAGGTCTAGAATTTCGACATGTAGACTCGCGATCTATTCTTTACAAAGTCGATCTGCGCCGTGGAGGTAAAAACCAGCTACTGTAGTCACCACACGCTCACAAGTTTCCATTATCCTACACGTAAACACACAGAACTTGAAACAATGCATACACGACCTTCACCTTGGACAGTCAGTTACTGTACGTTTATATCCATGTACGTCAATGAATACTGTTATAACATTAGATTTACTGAGATCCACGTAGTGTGCAGGATCTTTACGGTACGCGCGTACGCATATTTTCATTGAGCTCGAGATGTGCTAGATCTATCGACCTACTTTCTTCAATACAACGCAAAACGGCATATTTTGCGGTTCTGTTGCAAACATACTTCTAATTCAGCGGCTGTAGCGCTAATAATACTGCGTCGCACTAGCAGACTACGCTTCCATGGCCATGGCAAACAATCATGTACATACGTGTTTTTGTTGTTTGTTTTGCTTTATGTATTGTATTGGTTTTAAATAGGCAGTAACGGTTGACTAAATCAATAATTAAGTCATGGTGATGAGCTATAACTATAATCGACTATTACGTCTCATCGTAAAACGGAAACTTACAGTTGATTTAAAGTTATAGCGGACTTTAAGTTGGATAAAGTTAGCGTTGATTTCACAATCAACGCTAACTTTATCTTGATAAAACGGGGCCCAGTATCATCGTCTGCCTAGTTTCTCGCACAAGATGCTATTTTTGGGGGGCGATATCCAAACTCATCATCGGAATAGTCACCCAAACTGATCGTCGGAACGCGAGAGTGGAAGCGAGACGCGATATCTTCCCCCTCTCTCCGGCGGGGGAAGCCCTATCGCGGGTTCGGCATCGGGATTGTCGAAGTACTGGGGCCGAGTCGGAACGGGCCGCATCACGTGTAGGCAGGCCGACGGACCCGGGGGAGGACCGAGCTCGCGATACGGTAGCTGGGGCGAGATTCCGGGGGCCCGCTCGTGCGGGAAAGGACCCCGTAGGATAACTGACAGATTGCGGGGGGATCGGAAAAACCGAGGGACCTGTAGGATCGCCCACCCGTGCGGGAAGGGTTCCCTGGTTTTGTGAAAGAAGAACCAATTGTAGGGCCTGCATGAAGAAAGTGCAGGCTGCTGTGGCATCAAACAAGCTGCTGTTATCAACGCTAGCAGGCTGGTTGACGTTCGTAGGTACACTGGAGCCTACCGACTTGGTCGGCGAGGCCAGATTAGTCTCGTTGGGTCTAACGGCAGGAGAAACTGCTAAATTGGAGCCTGGTTTCTCGGCCGGACCAGGAAGAGAATGCTCTTTCGGGGCACTCTTCTTTCCCTTCTTAGATGGAGGAGAAGAGGCAGGAAGCACAGGATTACTACATGACGGTCTCTTTTAGGTGCCCTGCTCTGCTTTAGCGGTGTTGGATCCTGCCTTCGTCGTATCGTTCAGAGCAGCCTCCGACGTAGTGTTCATACGGGGCGGCGAAGAGCGAGACGAATTAGGCATCTTAAATGCCCTAACCCGTCACTAAAAACAAGAAAACAACCAAACTCGGCTAAGCAGCCGATATAACAAGGAATATAACTCAAGTAAATACGAAATTAAACACGATAAGGTAAAAAGGGAACGATCTTATCTGTATGTGCGTAGAGCTACACCGTGGGGAACTCGTAGTGAGCAGCAGCAGCAGAAGAAAGAGGACGAGATCGCCCGCGCTCGGGCTTATATAGGGGAGTGTGTGAGGGGTTTCCCTGCCGTTGCCGGGGCAATGAGGGGGTTCCAAGAAATTTTAGCTACCGGGGGCAATTCTAATTGGCATTAGAATGGCAATTGTTATATCGATAGGTAAGTAAAACAAAATGAAGTAGATACAGACCTGCTCTACATAGCTGTCACATTCGTGACAGTAGTTTTAATATTTGCAAAGAATGCAAAACTTTTTAGGGTGTTTTCATTTATTGTTTACTATAAAACAGTCATGCATTGTTTTCAGGCTTTTTCATTTTTCAATTTATTGGATTTTAGACATTATCATTTTCCATGTTTTCAATTTTTTTTTACCCTGCCATGACTGAAATCAGAAAGGATGCCATAACAATGATTACTGCTAAATACCACGCTGTGTGTGGATGTGCCAATGTGCG
This sequence comes from Diadema setosum, assembly GCF_964275005.1. Lineage (NCBI taxonomy): Eukaryota > Metazoa > Echinodermata > Echinoidea > Diadematoida > Diadematidae > Diadema > Diadema setosum. The sequence goes on from NC_092691.1 coordinate 14,104,362, forward strand.
AAACACATGGTTTCACTTTCAAGCTCAAAGGAAGGCTCCATGTGCTTCTGGCTTGTTTGAGGTTTGTATGTACTGCAAGTTCCATGGATCGAATGCAATTAGGCCTAAGGTTACGGTAAATAGTTTACGTTCGATACGAAGAAATCATGTCTTTTACGAGCAAAAAACAAAACAAAATAAAACTAGATATATTGCTACGGCGACTGATATGCCTCCGCCATAATGCATGGTTCTCCTAATAGGTCTATAGTACAATGTCTTGACAATGTGTGATGACAGTTTCACACAATTGGCAAAATATTGAAATGACAGGTTTGACACAAATGTGCTGAATGTTCACTTTCCTAGAACTAGGTTCAATTGGATGAATGATTAAAATGTCAGAGTGCAGGTATTTGGGGAACTGATGATTTTTTACTTGACTTTTGACCCTTTTATAAGTTTATGCATTGAGTAATTTTCAAGGTATTGAGAAAAAGTATAATTTCAGTATCAAATGGGAAAATAGCATTATCTAAACCTGGTCTTTGACCTTTGACCTCACAGTTCCACAGAGAATCACTGTTAGGTAGAACATGCATAAATATGTAAGTTTCATGATGATACCTTGAGTTACTTTCGAGATATGGAGGAAAAAGTGCAATTTAGCACTTTCACTTGACCTTTGACCTTTTGGCAAGAAACTTCCCCAAAAATATATATTGGGTAATACAAGCCATACATCAAGTTTTTTAAAAAAAAAACCTTCAGGCATATTGCATTTTAAGGAAAGTAGTGATATTTTGAGGAGTTGACCTTGACCTTTGACCCCCTGACCTTTGACCCATGACCCCAACTTCCCTAGATAATCACTGCCCATCGGTACAAGCATATATACTAAGTTCCATGAAGATACCTTGAACCATTTGCGAGATATGGAGAAAAACATGAAATTTCAAATTTTTTTTTCACAAAATAACCTGTGACCTTTGACCTTTGACCCTGTGACCCTCAAATCCACACAAAGTATTATCCCCCAAGGATATACCCTCATACCAAGTTTGATGTAAAACCACCACACGGTTCTTCAGATATCGACAAAAACAAAACGGGACGGACGGACGTACGGACGGACGACCCGAAAACATAATGCCTCCGGCCACTTCGTTGCGGAGGCATAAAAAAAAAAAAGGTTGGTCTGTATCCATACATGTACCTCTCTCATCTCTATGACTCTATAAATCCACACCTTCAGTGGCATATTAATAAGATATCACATGCCAAGAGCGCCGAGGATGGAATTCAAAGTACATGTAGCTCTATGGTCAGGTAAAGTCGGTCTGAATGCTGCCTATCCATTTCATCAAGGAATACAACTTAACTAGATGTACCTCTACGCCAAGGGATATACACACTGTACCAGTGTATATGATAGCACACAGCATTGTACAAAAACCACAATTTTGAGATGCTATGAGAAAATGTTTATCCACTGAAAGGTACACTGTATAATCAGTTGCAACCAGTTAGTAGGGAGAGCATCCAATATTTTAACTAGAAATGTCGCTGATGCCTCCGCCATAATGCATGATTCTCCCAATAGGTGTATGGTACAATGTCTTCACAATGTGTTATGACAGTTTCACAAAACTGACAAAATATTGAAATGACAGGTTTGTCAGAAATATCTTGAATGTTCACTTTCCTTGAACTAGGTTTGCTATAATTGTATAAGAGTGCAGGTACCTGTATTTGGGGAATTGAGAACTTTTACTTGACTTCTGACCTACCCTTTTATAAGTTTATGCATTGAGTAATTTTCAAGGTATGAAGAAAGAGTGTAATTACAGTATAAAATATATATATATTTGCATTTAAACCTGACCTTTGACCCTTAACCTTTGACCTTCTGGCTGGAAATTTCTCAGAGAATCTCCATTAGGGAATACATGTATATAACAAGTTTTAGTTTTAAAAATAATAATGTAAGCATTGCATATACTAGTATATGAGGGAAATACAGTCAACTTCGGATACCTCGGCGTCGGATAAGCCGAATATCACTTACCTCGGGGGCAAAATGAAAGTCCCGATTGTTCCTATGGAGTTTCCGTGTATTAAAATTCGCGTAGCTCGATGAAATAACTCGAAGTTCGGTTACCTCGAAGTGAAATCTACTGTCCCGATCTTAATTAACTTATTGTTTTTCCCAGCATGTAGCTCGAATCGAATTGCAACATCCTCAGCATCTCCGATTAAGCGCGCGTGGACAGCGAAGAAGACGTCACAAATCTTTTCACACTCGACTTATTCCCGACCAGAACAATCCCCAACACCTACCTACATACGTACACGGTATGCACATAGCACCCTTGCCAATGGAGTGCTTACGATAGCACTACACTCTGCCCATCATCTTCTTTTCTTTAACCACTGTGTTTTAATTCTTGATCATGATAGTCATACCGCGCGCGTAGATTTCTAAACCGTCGTGGCGCAGCTGCGTGAACCTCTTTGGTGTTTGGGTGTTGACAGTTATATCTTTGGCATTAATCACGGTCCACTGTCCAAACATCAATCTCCTGCGTAGTGCCTTTTTTAACTTTTTTTTTTGCCTTTCACGAAGTATGTTTCATTTATTCTTCCCCGAGAACGCAAGCACCAATTTTTTTTTTTTCAGCAATGCGATTATGAAAATATTGTGGAATATGATGTGGAAGTATAGGCCGAGCAAAATAAAGAATAGAATAGACAGGGCTCCACAGTAACTTTTATTGGGCCACCAGTATCACTGATTATTTTTTGGTGGTCAAATTTACTCGAAATTAAAATTAGAATATCCAATCATCTTATTTTGTGTTTTAAGATTTAGCAAATAGGCGTATAGATTATCATAAAAGCTGATGCCTAAAAATTTAGGTCAAAACTTACGTTTGAAATCAAAAAGTGGGAGCATTTGCCGACATCTGTTAGCATCCGACATTTGTTTTAGCATTGTAAAGAGCCGAAAGTTACCGTTATTCATTTCTTATTGTGAAAGCAATCATCCAACATTTATTAGTCTGTTAGCACCTTACAAAGCCGAATATTACCGTTAATCATTTTTAAATGTAAAAGCAAACAACCGAAATTCATTCTAGCATCTTACGGAGCTGAATGCTATCCTTATCCATTTCCAAACGTGAAAGCAAACATCCACTACTTGTTTTAGCATCTAACTGAGCGGATTAATACTGTTAATCATTTCCAAATGTAAAAGCAACAATCTGTCATTTATTTTTGCATCGTACGAAGCAGAATATTACCGTTATTCATTTCAAACATACAACATTTATTTTATCATCGTACGGAGCAGAATTTTACTGCTGTCCACTTCCGAAAGTGAAATGAATCATCTGACAATATTATTTTATCATCGTACGGAGCCGAATGTTACTGTTTTTTCATTTTTGAACGTCGAAGCTGACATCAGACGTTTATTTTACCATCAAACGTAGCTGAATATTACTGTTATTCATTTCGAAATGTAATAGCAAATATCCAATACTTTTTTTAGCATCATATGGGGCAGAATATTGCTGCTATTCACTTTCAAACATGCCAAACATAAAAGCAATTATTTGAGATGTGTTTTAGCATCTTGCGGAGCTGAATGTTATTGCCATTTACTTTCGATTGTAAAAGCAAACATCCAGCATTTATTTTATCATCGTAAGGAGTTGAATGTTATTGTTACTCATTTCCGAACGTCAAAGCAAACATCAAATATTAATTTTACCATTGAACGCAGCTGAATGTTACTGTTATTCATTTCGAAATTTAAAAGCAAACATCAGACAGTTATTTTAGCATCGTATGGAGCAGATACCATGTTGAACATCGATAAACGTCGGATAAGTCGAAGAAAATTCAACGTACGTACGCATACCTCGAATTTCGCGTACCTCGAATTTCACGTACCTCGAACCATTTTCTTCAGTCCCGACGAATTCGAGGTATCCAAAGTTGACTGTAGTAAAATTTTGAGGAGTTGACCTTGACCTTTGACCCCCCTGACTAGTGACCCATGACCCCTACATTCCCTAGAAAATCCCTGCCAGTCAGTACATGTGTATGTACCAAGTTCCACGAAGATACATTGAACCATTTGCAAGAAAAGTGAAATTATAACATATTCACCTAACCTTTGACCTTTTGACCTTTGACCTTATGACATGAAACTCTCTCTGGAGAATCTTTATGCAGTAGTACATGTCTACAATAAGTTTCAAGAAAATACCTTCGGGCATTGCATGGATATGGGGGAAATAGCAATGTTTTTAGCATTTTAGCATTTGACCTTGACCTTACGACCTTTGACCTCTTGCCAATGTCACTAAAATCTACTCAACTAATTGCCCCATCATACATCATCCTTGGACTAAGTTTGGTGAAAGCTGCTTCATCCAGTTTAGAGTTATCACGTAAACAGATAAATTTTAGGGTTTGACCTTGATCTTTGACCTTTGACCTCTGTCCAATTTCACTAAAACCTAATCAAGTAACTGTCCCATCATACATCATCCTCAGACAAATTTTGGTGAAATTTGCTGAATCCAGTCTTGAGTTATCGCGTAAACAGATACAATTTAATGATTTGACCCTGACCTTTGACCTTTGACCTTTGGCCGATTTCACCCAAAAATCTAATCAATTAATTGCCCCATCATAATTTATACTTGGACCAAGTTTGGTAAAATTCCAGTCAATATTACTCAAGATATCGCGTAAACGAATGCGGACGTACGGACGGACGGACGGACGGACAACCCGAAAACATAATGCCTCTGGCACCACTTCGTGGCGGAGGCATAAAAAGTCCTCCTCCCAAGCTGGTTAGAATAGGTAACCAGTACACCACTCTGACAAGCCCCAAGAAGTATCTAAGCAAGCAATAAGTTGATTATACAGTTTGTAGAAGTTTAATTTGCCATGAAGAAAACATGAAATACTTTGTTGCCCAGGTGACCACTCTACATGGAAATGGTATGTTGTGAAAATTCTCAGAAAACAAGGGGCTTGATCATTCACTTCTAGCGAAGAAAAGAAAACATTTGGTGAAAATGAGAGAGTACCAGTACTAGTGATGGAAGTTTTTACAATAGTCTATCCAAGATTGGATAACAGAGGATGATTCTACTCCAAGGATGATATTAATGCTAAATGAAAGAACTTTGCAGAAATGAAATAAATGTATCATATTTCTTTCAGATGATAACACCAATTTGAAAATGGTACCAGACAGTTTTGTGGTCCTGTTTCATTGCGTAAAAGTTGATGCAATCATGAGTGCACTTTAATGATGTTGCATTCAAACTTTTTAGGTGATACGCTATCAGCGTATCACCTATTGTGATTGTCAAAATCTCTCTTTATTTTTTTTTTTATTCTTCTTTCTTTCTGGACAATTTTGTGTCATGAATATCTCAACAATGACATAGCGGAATAACATGAAATTTTCAGTCAACATATCTCATGACAATATCTAGCCACAATAGCTTTTCATGACAAGAACATATCTCTAACGTCATCTAGGCACCATTTTGTGATTTTCGGACCATGTCACATGATCGAACATAACTTCATAACTAAATGTCATTTCTGTATCATTTTCGTTGGACATAAAGTTCACGTCACGCTTGATCTTACTTTTTGATGCTAATCACCCAGGTCATCATTATGCGCATGTATGTGCGCGTCAAAATTTTAAAAGGCTCGAAACGACTTCCCAATGGGAAATCTCGAAGTTTTAGACAATTTTAAGCGTTTCAAACATTTTCGCGTTTTCGCGCGCACAGCGCATAAGCAACATGAAAATGCATTTTTTTTTCGACTGATTTGGATTCCTGATACATGAAGTAACAATATCCATTGATGTTCGATCGGTTTTGACCTATAACAAAGGAATGCACTGGCGTCAAAGTGAAAAATCCGCGCGCGCATCTTTCTGCAAATATAGTGAAAAAACATGTCTTTGTTTATTTTGCCATAGCTCTTTAAAGCGTCAGTTAACCCTATGTTTTTTTGCATATTACAAAAGCATATGAATTGTAAATACAGCATTTCAAGTATCAATATTGCCAGGAAAACTTGATGACATCATCATATCGTCATCTAAAATAAAAAAAGTGGAATTAAATTTTTTGAGGTACTGTTTCTGACATTCATTTGCTCGTGTCTCTGTTTATTAAGCTCAATATTATCCCAAATTCAGATATGTTTTACTTTGAACATTTGCCTTTCAAGTCCATGTCATGGTTTTGAAATTTGATGATGTCATCATACTTTAAATTTTGATTAAATGTTAAGACTCAAAATCAGACAAGTTTACATGTTATGTCTATGGGAGGTGATTTTGTTATAAACCATGCATTGACTTGACAACGTTTAAGCACCTTTATCTCAGCTGATTTTGCTCCATTTCCTCTGAAACTTAAGTATGTTGTAGCTCAGACAATAAGCTGCAGTAATCATGCATTTTATTTTTTGAAATCTCCTCATCAGGTTGACAATTTTGCAGCTTAAAACTGAAAATGAGAATGGAATGTTGACGAAACGATTCCTGATTCATCTTTCACATATATAAGCTTAGTACGTTCCTCATATTTTCTCATCGAGACATATGGCCGAGAGGTTAAAGGCGACGTCTCAGAGACGTGAGGTTGCACACGTGCGGGTTCGAACCCCATAAGAGCACGAAACAGAATACTTCGTTCTTTTGCTTTTTATTTCTTCAATGGTGTATTACACATTCGTCCATGTAGAAATCACGTTCGTATATAAACGCACCTACACACACACACACATTGGAGACCACATTGCTTCGACGGCTGCAAAATTTTGCAGGCTGTATTTGTCAAACCAATCATAGTATGTAATGACGTCGACGGATGTGTAGTACTTTGAACAATTGTCTTTCAAGTCCATGTCATTGTTTTGTACTTTGATGACGTCATCACACTGAAAATTGTGATTAAAGGCAAGGTATCAAAACCAGCTGATTATAGGTGTTATGTCTACGGGACGTATTTTTCCCAAGTTGCCAGAAATGGCATAGCGACATCAGTCGTTACAAGGCCGCATTTCCGTCTAGCAATGCAATACATGTTCACGCGGCCACATTTGTTGAGTGGGCATTGACTTTTCCCCCTGTTATATCTATACATTGTTTTTTTTTTTTGTCTTACCATTTCCGTGGATGTCCCGTGGCCGAGTGGTTAGAGAAACGGTTTCACATGCACGCTCAATATAACTTCAAGGTGCTATATCACATTCTTTTGTCGATCACAGATGACCGACATCTGATGACCCCAAGCGTATCACCTAACTCGTCCTTAGTGTGATGAGTTTCATATCTTGTTATTTCTTATTATTTTTATAATAAATTCTTATTATAAATTCTGATTATTTCTTATTTCTTATTATTATTTATTCAATTTTTATTTGCCTATCCGCAGAGATGGAGACATGTTCTTCTGTGTTGTACATGTATGCCATTGTGGTACTCTGGGCATTGTATTCCATGTGCTTTAGAGTAGCTGTTAGATCACTGAAACCTGCAAAAGGACTTTTTGATATTTTGTTCATGAACATATAATGTAGTAGCAGTGTGCAGTTATTTTAATCTTTTTATTTTAAAACAACGAAGTGAAAATATGGTTCACTTTACAAGGGTGTCATGTCCGTTACACTAGTGTATAATACTACAGTATCAAATATTAGGCCACAAAGAAAAAAATCATCATAGGATAAGATAGTTATATGTCCTGTTTTGCTATGGTGGGTGGTAGTAACTGGAAAATTCTCACTAACTGTAGCTAGCTGGTGCAGGAGCAAATTTGTTTTATATTTGTTTGTTTTGTAAATATATATTTAAAAAAAAACTAAAATGATGAAAATATAAGAAATATTACATAATTGCAGTTATGATGTCTGTCCCTATATTCTAACCTTACTTTGTCAACAATTAGATATCTGCTACACCTTGTAATAAAAAAATTCTGTTAGCTTAAAAAAAAGTGGACAAAACTGTCATGTCCGTTACACTCAAAGTGTCATGTCCGTTACGCAATACTGTAAACTATTTAAAAAGAATGAACAGTAAACTATAGAATAGGACTTTATGAGTAAAGCATGATCTAAAGGTTTAATCAAGACCAAATCCAGCTGCTTCTTATCCAAAAATTCACAGGAATTTTCATAATGGTAAGTAGATCAAAATGCCTTGTCCATTTAGTGTCATGTCCGTTACGCTCGCAAAAAATGCAATCTCTCGACAACCACTTGATAAATTTCCATAAAATTTTCTGTGTATGTTACATATACTTAAATGTGCCTGATAAACTCAATTAGAATCTTATGGAGACTGCCAGTGTCACTGTGTGATGGTTTGAATTAAAAAAAAGTTGTCTGAATGTCATGTCCATTACGCTGGAATTGACCAGTTCAGTAAACATTTAAAGTGCTCAATGAAGTACCAGTATACAGTTATTGACTGTTCGATATTTCTACTAATGGGTCAAAAGAAAGGCTATAGAATCATGATGTGTGTAATAGAATCATGATCTTTGCGATGACAACTCACGAGCTACTAGTAGTTCTTTAGTCAACATTTCCAGGCTATTTACACGCTGTTTATTCCAGTGCGCGCATTCTTTCGTCTGGCACCTGGGGTCTGGCACCTGGTTTTGTGGAAAATTTCCACAAGGAGGGGAGAGGGGTAGGGTGTCAAGTTTTTCGTAATGCCAGAGATTGCATACACAATCTCTTCGCTTCTAGTTACTGTTGCATTTTTCCCCTTTGCTGGTTATGAACTTTTTGATTTAACTTTACGAAGGTTGCTAGCATGTGGTTCTTTTTGTTGTGAGGTGTATGTATTTTTTTTCCATCGTTCATTGGCCGGAGGGGAAAGAAGAAGTACGTTCAGCAAGCTGTCTTTTACATTCGCATCAGTAATTATCATCACCATCACTCAGATCATTTGGCCTTTTTCTATCAACATTCAGAAACATGACCAACATCATCATCAATCAAGGATTTTTTCCTCCCATCTATACATGTGTATTTCTTTTCTGAATTATCCTCCACTGCTCACTTTAATGATTAAAAAAACAACAACAAACAGACATCGTAACTGTTCGTTACTTTGAAAGTTTGTAATTCTGAAGTCTCGTTATTCGGGGAAAAAAATGACAAAGAATAACAGCAACAACAAAATTGTTTTGTTATTTTGAAGATTGGTCAATTAAAAAACGAAGGAAGGTATGGTTTTCTAAATGCTGTTAATCCGAAATCAAAACAAATATTTTGTACCAGGTTATTCGTTTTCCGATAAATGAACTTTATTTCCCATTTTCAGATTAAAGAAGAAATTTATAGGAAATAATATCACATAAATTCACTGTTTTCCATCATTTAATGTTATTTTGATTAATCTCTGACATAAATCGCGCAATAAAGTTGTCTCTGCTTTGAATATAAGAATCTTTATTTTTATCAAATTTGAGCACTGGAAGAAGTTCGATGCGGCTAAGAAAAGTGCCAAATCTGTGACGTCACCACGTGTGTATGCAACCCAGTGGGATTTACGTATCTGTAGGCAAACTGTGTGCACTTTTCAGGAAATTGGAGTGTAATCTGTTGTCAATCTAGAATAAATCGTCCACCAAAACTACATATTCACGTCGTGAAATTGTTTGTTTGTGTTCATTGGAATCATAATTTAAACCCATAAATTTACGGAAAAACAAAGTTTTAAAAGCACAAAACCTATCGTCAGCTCAAGATTCACGATTGCTGTGATCAGCTGTTCCTTCATACAGCCACAATTTGCTGTTATTATTGACACAACAAATCGATCATTGTGGGGGAATTGCGTATAGCTGAGGTAATCTTACATACTCATGAAGGATGATAACTAAGTCAAAGAGCTGTAATTGATTGGAAATCATTTTTACACCCATAAATCTACGGAAATACGATGTTTGAAAAGCACAAAACCTACCGTAATCAGCTCAAGATTCGCGATTGCCGTGATGAGGTGTACGCACAACAGTACCAGCAGAATCGGCAGTGAAGAGGTATTCCTTGGTGCCGTGATTTCAGCTTGATTCTTCTTAGAAATGGCATGATGAAGGTTTGTTAGATAAATGTGACCTTCTTTTTCTCTTGTGCGTTGGTTTAAATTCTAATTTCTACCTCAACTTGCCAAAAAAACAATTTAACAAAACGGGAAACTGCAACATTTCCATGCTGAGCAGCAGTCATGATACACGTGTTGCATGCAAGCATGCACCGCTGCTGCAGCAATCCCCATAGTATAACACGTAGGTTGCTTGTACACAAGGGGGTCCTCGGCGCAGTTGACCAATCGTGAACACGTAGTTCGATCACGTGTCTTGGTAAGCAACAAGGCTGTTTACGCGTCTGGGAGATGATTTGCATAAACTTATGCATGTTTCAGACGAATTTATGAATGAAAGTGAGTAGCATAACATCATTGTCATGACCATATTTGGAATAAGCAGAGGTAGAGTTTTCTGTAGGTACCAAATGTGTCAGGGTTCAACGCAGAATATCTAAGACACGATCGCCAAAAGAACAGTCATTTTCGCCGAGAGCGTAGGCGATTTGGTCTTTAGACGTAAGATTTTGGCCAACATTTGAGATTGACATCCCACTTTTCTCTTCAAAATTCCACATTTTGGAGGTTGTATTTCGAAATGTTGTTGATATCAATCAGAAACTAGAAAATTTCCCCTACCACGTGATACCAAAATGTCAATTTGGTCCCTGAGGTAGGTAATTTTTTGACCTTTTTCGGGCTGTAGCGCGAAATCACATTTGCCGAGAAGTTTCAGGTTTTGCCATAGCGGGTCACATATAGCTGTACGGCAAATCAGCTCATACACATTAGGTGACATCGCTCAAATCCGATGTTTCTTGTAGCAAACGGAGCTACGTGGTCATGGAAATTGGGTGTTTTTTCAATCTCAAAAACAGTTTGGGGGTAAAGTTACATCGTCTAAAAGATATCCAGTTTTGTTAACTAGCTTCTTAGCTTTCCGTAGATATCAAACTTGTCATATTTCTAGATTCTCTATAAATTTCTGCCTAAACGAACCTTCAGAATGTCACAAAATGTTCGGATTAACGAACCCTTTTACATTTTCAGATTACTATAAGTAACAAACATCTAGGCACATGGAATTTGGGTTTTTCGGATACGGAACAACGAACCACTGGAATAAGTAGGCCTACCTGACTCTTTTCGGAATAACCACCACACAAAGAATCCAACGATGTCAAACTGAGAATTAATTTGATTTCTTGGCTCTAAATTTTCCCATCCGTCTATATTTCTTTTCTGAATTACCCCCCCCCCCCACTACTCGACTGAAAAAAGAAATGAACAAACAAAACATAATTAAGTTCATTACTTAAGTTCATTAGTTAAGTTTGTTATTCCGAAGGCTTGGATGCGGAAGAACAACCCAACGGAATAAGTACATGGCTCTTTCCAGAATACAAACATCACACAAAAATTAACGATGTCAAAGTTGGAATTTAATGTATTTCTTGCCTCAAGATTTTCCCTTCAGCCTATATTTATTTTCTGAAAAACACACCCCCCTGCTCGACTGAAAAAAAAGAAAAAACAAACAAACAAACATAGTTACAGTCATTCCTAAGGCTCGTAAATCCCAAAATGACGAAGGCGGAAAAAAAAGTTTTGTTTTTTGAAGGATCGTCGACTCGAAATAAGGGGTTCGGTATTCTCAAAGTTCTTAATCCTAAAAAGTAAATAAATAAATAACTAAGCAAATGAATGAATAAATGAATAAATACATAAATACATGAATAAATAGATGAATAAATCTCCTACGGAGCGAAGAGTTTTCGGACTAACGAACCCTCGAAATAATGCCACAAATTGTTCGGATCAACGAAATCTATTACACTTTCTGATGAACAAACATCTATATGCACAGGGACTTTGCATGCTTTTGATTCGGAATGACAAACTTTCGGAATAAACAAACCTTACTCTTTCATTTTTGGGGGGAGGGGGGCAATATTGATAATGAACACCACGCAAAAAAAAAAGAAATTGTCGACGTCAAACTAAGAAAATACGTATTATCATGCTTTGAATATTTTTCCTCTTGTCAATGCTTTCTGATTAAAAATAACAAAACAACAAAACAAACAAACCTCAAAGCAGGCAATGGAATGCGCCATTGCCAAAGGAAGAACATGTCACAAATAACTAAATAACGGAGAACAAGACCAGTCCTTCTCTTCTATTTTGTTCATTTTGACTTATTCTGTCATACCTACGTTGAATGTTGGTAAAATACTTTCCTTTTCGTTAGGCATTCTAATGTATATTTCCTACTTTATCATGACACAAAATTCAACTCACTTCCTCCCAAAACAGTTCACTGAATTCAATCAACATAAGGATGCCACGCGACCTTTAGAAATGTGAATACCCATCTCCTTCACAACAGGCTTGTACCTCTGGTGCCCCTGGGAGCTGAAGTAAAATAATCGATGAGAAGCATTCTCATTAAAAACTATGTCTCAGTAAGGGTTCTGTGATAGGCTGAAATATTTTTACACTTCTGAGACGGAATCACGGGTCGTGGGGCGTCCCATAGTTGTGTCCCAAACAAACGTGGAATTTGGACTCGCGCCGGGCAGATACGTCTGCAATGATGCTTGAGGCACATGCCATGGCTGATTAGTTTGTTCAACATCACAGCACGGGTAACACAGGAGCATCAGAACAGGTACAGTTAGCTATTTGGTATTAGGCCTACCGGAGAAATAGGACTTTGTAATACCAAAGATCATAGCAATGCACTGTATTTCGTTCTTGAGTCACTTGACAGATAAAAAAGATCACACCTCATGCATGCAAAATTTTACATGTATGGAGCTGCCTAATTAAGACATACATTTGCGTGTTCTCGCTGTACATGTGTTTTCATAAACCCTCTTCGATCGCTACTTTCAAAGCGTTCCCCGTTCAGTGAGATATTGCACCCCACAATTACATTTCCTTTTTCGTAAAGTCACCATCCGATATCCAAATGAAACGCAAATCAACTCATAACCAATGTTATCAAAGAAAAGCCTTGGGACACATCGCTCATCGTCGGGCTATCACGAGCATCATTTGTAATGCATATTACTTCTTTCATTCATCAGGAGAGGTGTGTCTGGACACGTCGCTCGCTATTCAATTTGACCATTGACCATGACCATTCAGAAATCACGCTCCATCTCCCGCTTTTACGGCACTAACGAACACTTGCGTGAACGGAGGTCACGCAACATAGAAAAAAATACAGCTTCTTTTGAGGGTGTCGGCAAGTGTCAGCCAGCATCGGCAAGCGTCACGGTATCATCAAAACTAGAAATATCGCTATGGCGACTGATGCCTCCGCCATAATGCATGATTCTCCCAATAGGCGTATAGTACAATGTCTTCACAATGTGTGATCCATGACAGTTTCACATAACTGGCAAAATATTGAAATGACATGTTTGTCAGAAATGTCTTGAACTGGGTTTGCTTTAATTTTTTAAGAGTGCAGGTATACATATATGGGGAATTGAGAATTTTTACTTGAATTCTGACAGACCTTTTTATAAGTTTATGCACTGAGTAATTTCCAAGGTATGAAGAAACAGTGTAATGACGGTACAAAATGGATTTTTTTTTTTTTTTTTTGGGGGGGGGCATTGAAATCTGGCCTTTGACCCCTAACCTTTGACCTTTGACCTTCTGGCTGGAAATTTCCCAGAGAATCTCCATTAGGTAATGCATGTATTAATTTTGTAAACTAATAATGCAAGCATTGCATATACTAGTCTAAGAGGGAAATAGTAAAATTTTGAGGAGATGACCTTGACCTTTGACCCCTATTGACCCATGACCCCTAAATTCCCTAGATAATCCCTGCCAGTCAGTACATGCGTATGTACCAAGTTCCACGAAGATACATTGTTCAAACCATTTGCGTGAAAAGTGATATTGCAACATTTTCACCTAACCTTTGACCTTTTGACCTTTGACCTTGTGACATGAAACTCTCTCTGGAGAATCTCTACGCAGTAGTACATGTCCACACCAAGTTTCAAGAAAATACCTTATGGGCATTGCATAGATATGGGAGAAATTGCAACATTTGTAGAATTTGACCTTGACTGTTTGACCTCTGACCTCTTGCCAATGTCACTAAAATCTACTCAACTAATTGTCCTATCATACATCATCCTTGGACCAAGTTTGGTGAAAGCTGCTTCATCCAGTTTTGAGTTATCATGTAAACAGATAAATTTTAGGATTTGACCTTGATCTTTGACCTTTGACCTCTGTCCGATTTCACTGAAAAACTAATCAAGTAATTGTCCCATTATACATCATCATCCAACAAAGTTTGGTGAAATTTGCTCTATCCAGTCTTGAGTTATCGCGTAAACGGATACAATATCATGATTTGACCTTGACCTTGACCTTTGACCTTTGACCTTTAGCCGATTTCACCCAAAATCTAACCAAATAACTGCCCGATCATACTTCATACTTGGACCAAGTTTGGTAAAATTCCAGTGAATATTACTCAAGTTATCACGTAAACGAAAGCGGACGGAAGGACGGACGGACGTACGGACGGACGGACAACCCGAAAACATAATGCCTCCGGCACCACCTCGTGGCGGAGGCATAATGCTTTGACCGACGCTTAGCAACAGAGTAAAAACATACTACGACGCACTTCATTGTTCTCGCAATAAGTCCCCGTTGCTGGGTGTCGCTCTCCGTCACTTGCAGTCCCTAGTTTACCAGGTGCGCCTTAAGCGTTTCAAAAAATTCCGCTCGTGCATGTCCATCCGCACGTTTTCATGCGTAAGCAACATGAAAATTCATGTTTTTCGCTTGATTTGCATTCCTGAACATCCAATAACATTATCCACTGATTTCTGATCAACTTTGATCAATAACAAAGTAATGCTCAGAGCTCTTTTGTTTTGTTTTGATTTGTTTTTCTTTTTGCTCTTTTTAACCCATTGAGGACGGAATGATTTTGCTACAACACACATTTCCCATAAACACTTCCCCGAGTATACTCGGGACTCGTCCTCAACGAGTTAAATAACATTTCATACTCAATAATAACTATCTGTTAAAAAGAAAAACAAATAATAGTCTGAGTTCGAGATATTTCTAATTTTTATTTGATGTGTCACATTGCAAATTTTGTGCATAAACTTTATTAGAATTCAGTTTACAAAAAGATGAAAATATTGAACAGCGCCCATCAGATTCAATAGTAGCTCCAAAAAAAAAAAAATATGATTTCATTTGATGTTGTACACTAGCTTACACAACTGTAGCCATGGTCCAACCAACCCCTTGCTGAAAATTGCACAGCGCCATCACAACCATTACCAAACCATATTCCTGTCTAGCAATACAACGCATGTTCACGTGGGCACGTTTGTCAACCCAACATTGACGTTTTTTTTTTCTTCTTTTCCTTTTATTGAAAATGTCATACAAATTACCTTTTTTTTTTTGCCTTTACATTCCCTTGGTTTTTTCGTGGTCAAGTGGTAGGGTAGCAGTTTTGCATTACACGGTTTATACCCAGACATCAATCCTCAGAACAGCCTTTTTTTTTTTTGGTTTGTTTGTTTGTTTTTCTTTTGTTCTATTTAAATAGTTAACAATTCATATTCAATACTAACTCTCTGTTCAACAGCAAATAATCCCACATTTTAGTCTAAGTTCGAGATATTTCAATTTTTTGTTCTTATTTTGTCGCATTGCAAAAAGTATAAACTTTAATAATAATAATAATAATAATTGCATTTATATGGCGCTTCATACTGACGTTTCTAAGCGCAGAATTATTAGAATTATTAGAATTCAGTTTAAGAAAACATGGAAATATGGAACGGCGCCTATCGGATTCAATAGAAGCTCCCAAAATAGGAATTTATATGATGTTGTACACTAGCTTGCCTTTCAAATGTCAAAGAGTTTTGGAAATAATGAATTCGAAATTTTGTTTACAATGTCTACAAGAAAATTATTCTCCTAATTGCACATTTGTTAACCACATATGATTGTAGCCATAGTCAAAGGGGCCCCTTGCTAGAAATAATGCATAGCGCCATCACGACGAGCAGACCAAAATCCGTCTAACAATACAATGCATGTTCACGCGGAAGTTATCACAATTTGGACATTTTTTGGTGTTCTTTTCCTTTTCATTCAAAAAGGGAAGATCAACTTCATATGAAAATGCAAGTTATCATAATCCATACTCTTTTTTTTTCAGAACGTTTCACGTTTTGTTAATTGCAGTTGTAAATATCGTTTGCAGAGTCTACGGGGAATTAAATCTGTGAAACAAGATAAAAACAGGAAACCTATTGGATTCACTATATGTAATAAAATCTGTGGTTGTGCCGTATCTCGAACACGAGTGTCTGGTTTAATGAATTGTTGACCTCAAAATTGTGTGCTCATAGCCTATGCTGAAATATTCTGGCATCATCATTTTTTATTTTTTTGAAGTCAAAAGGGGCCTGAGCTTTTGATCCTAGCAGAATCTTCGTCAGAGGCAAAATGACAAACAGCCAGAGAAAGCAATCACATATACCTGATATTAGGACTTCACACAACAAGAACAGTCAGGGACAGGCTGGGTACACAGAACAAAGAAAACAAAGGAAAGGGTGGGAGGTCAGGGTGCACGTCACGAGACCGACACCCACGAGTCATACAGCCCACAAGTTATACAGCTCACAAGTCATACAGCCCACGAGTCATACAGCTCACAAGTCATACAGCCCACCAGTTATACAGCCCACGAGTTCGACATCAAGTGAAATAAGCCCAGGAGTTATATGGCTCACGAGACCGACACTACACACAAAAGGCTCATGAAACCGACAGTAAGCAAACAAAGCCCATGAGACCGACACTACACTTAAAAGGTCCACGAGACCGACGCTACGCATACAAGGCTCACGAGACCGACATAACGCAAAAGAGGATAACGAGACCGACACTAAGCAAAGAAGGCCCACGAGACCGACAGGATGAACAGCGCCACCTATAGACCAATAAATTGTATAGGGTGTCCTGATAATAGCATAGGAAGATATGAGAGATGGAAAAGAAGAGTTGCCATCTCCGGCAGGGTGTTACCCCATCAGTTGCCCCCCCCCCCCCCCCCCCCCCCGAAATGATCAGGATCTTTAATTGTGTTTGCATGGGTGTGTGTTTGTGACAAAAAAATGAACAAAGTACAGTAAAAGTGTGTAACAGATCTTTCCACAATAAACCTCCGAGGGTGTTGATTTAGTATTAACAAAAAATAAAAAAATAATGGAATCGTCTATTAAGGTAGCGTTAGGGATTCGGAAAAAAACCAGACGCATCCATGAAAACAGCTATTTCATTTCATGATAAAATGTACTGTTCGGAGGAGAATAACACAAACCACAAAATTGAGGTGAATCCCTGCGATATAAAACGTGTTAATCAGTAGAATTACATTATAGTTACAGAGAAAACTACAAATAGATCTTACTGCAAAACGTCAAAGCAGGAGGGTAGAATATCTAAAATAGAATAAGTAACGAGTGAATCGAGAAAGAGAAGAGGTAAAATTTATATCTTGTCCATCTTCTAGCTAAAAACTGAGAAAGCCTATTAGAAATAGCACGATGGCATTATCAAAGCTCTAAAATTAATCCATACATCGTTATTGTCCTCTTTTAAATTCATTTTATGTTTTTGTCTCTTTTTGGGGGCATGAAGAATACAATTCAATTTTTCTACTTGATAACAATGTCGCTCCCTGACACACTTGCCCCCCCTCCCAAGAAGTATGTAGAAATACATATTTGATGTCGTTCATAATTATGTAGATGGTCACCATCCTTTAATTGATAGCGTTACGAAATTATACCCGCCAGTATGTTATTTTTCCGTTCATGGAACACCCTGTACAGGTGACTGACATGTAGATGGCGCTGTTTATCCTGTCGGTCTCGTGGGCCTTCTTTGCCTACTGTCGGTCTCGTGGGCTTTCTTTGCTTAGTGTCGGTCTCGTGAGCCTTTTTAGCTTAGTGTCGGTCTCGTGGGCCTTTTCGGCCTACTGTCGGTCTCGTGGTCTTTCTTTGCTTAGTGTCGGTCTCATGAGCCTTCATTGCTTAGTGTCGGTCTCGTGGGCTATGTTTGCTTAGTGTCGGTCTCATGAGCCTTTTGTGCGTAGTGTCGAACTCATGGGCTGAATGACTCCTGAGCAAACAGTGAGCCCTAAAAAGGTGTACCAGGAGGAGGCAATAAAATGAAAGTAAACAAACATATCAAAGTATACATACACACACAGTAATGATAATAATGATAATTATAATAATAATGCTAAAGATATTGATAAAAGAAATAAAATAAAGCACATATTAAAAAAAAGGGGGGGGGGGGGACACAACATCCGAGGGAGAGAAAATTGTATACATTGTATGTTGATAAGCAGGCACAGGCATAATAAGCACAAATATGTATAAACAATTTTTTTTTTTTTGTTTCACTACCTTATCAAGGTCACTATTTAAACTCTCCTTCATATTGCCTAATACAATCAGATTCATGTCTTGGTTGTACACTTGTCGCTAGTCATCAGAACACTGGACATTCAAACCACAAGCACGCCCATTCATATGTAAAAGAGTAAGCCCCTAGCATTTCTTTTTCCTTTCCTCTACTTTTGTTCTTGTTATACTCTAGACTAACAGAATAGGGTGGTATGCGTATATTTGCATAACCCAACTTGACTCTATATTGGAAATGAATTTAATTAACGGTAGGCCACATGTAGCATTTCGCTCATCACTTTGAAATTTCAGTTTGTTAATGTTCGACCCAGTAACGGAGGTGTAGATATACTGGAAGGTATGCGCTGTATTATAGTAAAAAGCTTTTTCATGCCACATCCTGCCGAGTATAGTGTGTATGAAGGATTTCTATGTCATTCTGACTTGCAAAAGTCTCGAGAAGCTTTTTATTTTCGTCACGGTTATTTCACTAGTACCCATGGGTGATGTGTATTCTTTTTGTCTAGGCAGTATAGAACACGCTATAATCACCCTGAGTTATGAGGTAAGCATTCAATTTGATTTATCTTTCTTCTTTATAAAGTCAATCACTGCTGATCGAATTACACAACATGTTATGACACGTTTCACTGAAGGCTTTATAAAGCAAAGTTAATGCACGATGCAAACACTGGTGCACGAGTGCTACCATTGATTTCAGAGACGAAATTGAGGTATGCCTATAGATATGTGAGGGTGTCATTGCTTTTTGAATTAATGAGACAATACTGAGTACTGCTTCAACTTCTAACTGTCCCCTTTGGAGATGTGTTGATCACGGGCGACCGTTATGATTTATCTTTTACCTATGAGCTTATGTTCCACACTCTCGGTTCGTGCAGACGTATACATGTAGCTACATTTAAAGGCACTGTCTCTTTTGCTGGGGATGTAAGTTTGGACCCGTGCAGTTTCGAAACCCACATGATGCAGAAAAATTATTAATTAAGGTAATGCCACTTTCGTCCAGGTATAAATAACATTGTCATGTTTTGTATTGGAGGCTTCAGTGCTTCTACGGCTGCAAAATTTTACAGGCTTGTAGCTGTAAGAACTCTCCCAACTGATCATATATAAGATATGATGACAACAAGATTAGACATAAGCATCATGGTTATACAAATAAGGGTCAAAGTTCATACTTGATAAGGGCGATGTTAAAGTCGAAATGACCTTTAAAACACTTTATTGTCATGTTTCAATTTGTTTGTGTCAAAGACCTCTTGGTAAATACACTACTCAGATAGCCTGTAAATCAATTTTCTCGCACAAGCAGACACACGCGCAGATTTTTTCCTTGGTGTGCATGACAGAAACAATTTTATCTGAATTATGTAGGTACAAAAAACTCTACTTCACGTACATATCTCAATATTTCAAGTCACTATATGATGACATAAATGGTATCCCGGGGTACCAAGTAAGACTCAGCCATTTTGTTGGATTATTTATTTTTTTTTTAAAAGGTTGTACCCTGGGTGCTAAAAAGAGGAAATTATTTTGGTGCTGGAGCTAGCGCGCGCTAGCCACTGCACTGCACTGCACTAAAGCACACGCTAGTGGTATCGCAGCTTCCATGCACGCATAGTATAACATGCAGTGGCATGGAAATGCTATGTACGAGGACACACAGTGCATGCATTTTTCTCTGGCTGTCCTCAAGTGGACGTGAGGTGGCGCTACACACCGTGGTTACCCGGGGTACTACGGTACCCTGGGGTAATGCGTGATGCATCATATCACATCCTTTCGTTGTCGATCACTTTATGACTGATATCTGATGACGCCCCGCGTATCACCTCATTCATCTTCAAGGGACGTGTTTCATATCTCGTTTGTTTCTTACAATTGTCTAGCAATGCGAAGGAATTGCTGCTGGGTTTTGTTTTTCACTAGACTACCATTGAAATAGAATACCATTGCCTCCTCCTCTTCCCCTTTTTCCCCCCCAACAACCAAACTTTGATGACACTGACCATGGAGGTGTTAGAGGAGTGGAAACAAGAATCTCTCCTTTGTACCCATGCTCAGTGCTGCCAAGAAGTTATGCGCTCTATCCCAGGTGTTAATAAATTGCTTTAACCCTAAAAGGGTCGGGGGGGGGTGGAATCCGCCCCCCCTCGACGTTTCGCGCTATAATTCTGTAACGCGAGAAAGCCTCGTCGCGAGGCTTCTTGACTTTGTTTGTTCAAGTCTCGCGCAACTTTTGAGACCAAATTTGCAATGTCCATGCATACTTTTGCGAAGCCATGCCCATTTTTGTAACGGAATGTCGCCCCAAAACGGGCACAATTTTGTGATTTTGTGTACATTTCCTATGGAAAGCAGTGCTCTGTCATGAAAGTCATAAAAACCTGATTATTTTTACAATTAATCATTTTCATTGATTAATTTTATGCTAATTATGGTAGAAAAGTGGTCAGTGACAATTTCCAATGAAAAAACAAAAGTTGAAGAACAAAGAAATACATAAGAAATTCTGAAAACAATACATAAGAATTGAAATGAGTTTTGGAAGTTTTTGTGATGTACAATTGTTGAATATGCTAAAACAGATTTACAGATCAAAAATTAGACTCTCAATGCTTTTAATTAGGTTAAAATATGATCTTGAGCTTAATTTGCATAATTAATTAACTTAAATTAGAAACTGATTGTTTCAAAAAATCTTATGACACAATCTTGTAGATTATGACGTGGGTCTCACGCATGCAAAATTTCATTGCGATCGCACCACCGATGGCCGAGATCTCGGGGGGGGGGGGGGGGGGGGCGGAATCCATCCCCAAATTCGTTGCCCCCTTCCAAAGTTTTTGACAGCAATTACTTAGTGTGCAAAGAATGCAGGACACGTGAAGAAAATTAGTAAATGCTGTACTTCTTTAACCATAGAGAGCTACTAAAGATGCAAAAACACAGAATAGTCACTGACTTAATTTAAAAGACTTGATATTAAAGTACTTCCCTGGCAAACAATATTACGCACAAATGTGAGCAAGACAGTAATATATTTTAACTGTTTTTATGAGACAGTTACACTCCTCTTTTCAGAAGAAAAATTTCAAGTAGTTGTTCCATACAAAATTACCACCAAGTTCCATACAGAATTTCAACATTTCATCTGAAATACACTTTATAATTGTTAAAATCTCCTTTGGTCTCCATGTCCAAACTCTCTGGAAGAGCGGTTTGGAGCATGGAACATCAAAGTCAGTGAAATGCGAAGCATTCAATTGCCATGCTATAGAACCTACATGCATAAATTTGCACAAATTGTGAAGAGGTTCCACTTCTTCTCTAACACCTAACTGCACTGACTAATACAAAAAAGAAAAGATTGTTGCAAACATGATAAAGACAGTAGAAACGGCAATGATGATGATAAAGAATTATTGACTTTGAACAAGGGTGCAAACTGTGACGTCAATAATTTAAACAATTTTGCAGATTTGCTGCAAATGATTAGTCCACTTACTGACATCCCACATAGCCACGGAGGGAGCAGTCTCTAGAAGTTCAAGCAAGTTCTCCAGTTTGCTACTTTCAGCATAGTACTTGGCATCATAACCCTGGGCATCACACAGGTCAGCACGGGCTCCTCGCTTAATCAGGAGGTCAACAATATCCTTGTGTCCACTCTCACAGGCAATCATCAGTGGGGTTCTGAAAACAGAAATGCAAAATGCAAAATCATAGCACTTCCGAACTCCTAGTTCCAGAGAAGAATTTAAAAGATTTCTTAATTCAAAGGTCTGCTAAAAAATGAGGAACTAGCTCAATCCATAATATTTTTTAATGAATTTTCATTCAAAAAATGCTGTTACCATGGCAACATATTGTTCAACTTTGAAAAAAGATGAACTTCGTTTACACATCCACACATATAATAGTGGTCGCATGTGCCAAGTTTCAAGTCAAATGCTTACAAACTGAGGGAGTACGCACAATCCACATTATCTTTACCTGCTTTTTATTGAAACAAGGCAAGTGCCAAAATGGGTCTCGCCCACTCGCATTTGTGAGCTTTCACCTTGTGGTGACCTTCAACTCCCCAAGGGACATCTAACATCCACGTCAAGTTCATTGACCCCTGCCTGTGACCTACAGGTGACCTTCATGTTTGGTAAAATGTGTAATTTTGTATAAACACTCTTCCCTCCAAGTTTGATTGAAATTGAAGTCGTCAGTAGAGAGTTATTCAAGTTTTTGTAGCGTTACGGACGGACGATGGACAACGGATGGACGGACGATGGACGGACAGACACTACAGGCAAGCCCACAGTCTCCTCTCACTTACAGGGTGCTTACTCTGTCAGTTTGTGAGCATTTGACGTGAAATTTGGCACATGTGACCGCAAATGTGATTTGCAAACTTTGCAATAAAAATCACACAAAAAATATTGTGCATTGAGCTAACTCTCTAAGGCGTGACAGATTTATTATCACGAGCGTTCGGCCGCATGGGGAACGCTCGCGTTCCTCCTTTTGTTAGGGGACACCCCTATTCCTCCTGCGTGCAGAACGGGGGGCTTAATCCCTCTATTCATCAGCCTAATGAGGGCGTTCCTTGGACGCAACAGAACGGACTTGCTCACAAGTCGCATTCATTGCGTTCCTTTCCGCTTTAGGAACGCAAGGATTATCCCAACCACGTGCCTTCCGCGCACCGCTTCACCTATGAAAAGAACAATTTGCGCCGGCAAGTGCACAATTCACGGTGGACGCCAGAATTCCACATCGTTCTTGCCAGTTAAAAATAAATCGCGTGGCAAAAAACAGGGTGAGAGAAATCGCGCACTTCAGACAGTTTACAAACGATTGCGACTCCACATGCATTTTTAATCGTCAAGTACAGTCGCCTACGCTACGGAGTAACATTGCACCAGTTCGCAAAATTCTGTCGACTCGCAGTTTCCAAGCGTCATGAACAGGGCTGGTATTCCAAAAGTTTTGCCAAAGTTTTGCGATTATTCACAAGCAATAATTCACAAGCGAGAAGTTGCATTCTGGTTTACTTTTCGATGACATTAGTCAAGGCTCGACACTTACGGTGGCCCGGGGTCACCAAAAACTCACGTCGGGCCACCAAAATTTCAGAAATGAAGATTTTGGTGGCCCGATCGGGCCACTAAAAAAGTCGGATGTTTGCCTTTACTTTCGAAAATGAACAGCGGTAACAATCGGCTCCGTAAGATGCTAAAATAAATGTCATATGTTTGCTCTTAATTTTGGAAATGAATAACGGTAATATTCGACTCCGTATGATACTAAAATAAATGTCGGATGTTTGCTTATACTTTTTGAAATGAATAACAGTAAGAGTCAGCTCCGCACGGTGCTTAAATTAATGTCAGATAATTGATTTTGCATTCGGAAATGAATAAGGATAACATTCGGCTCCGGAAGATGCTGAAATAAATGTCGAATGTTTGCTTTGACGTTCGGAAATGGATAATAATAATATTCAACTTCCGTATGATGATAAAATAAATGTCTGATGTTTGCTTTTATGTTCGAAAATAAATAGCAATAACATTCAGCTCCGGAAGATGCTAAAATAAATGTCGAATGTTTCTTCTGACGTTCGGAAATGAATCAGAGTAATATTCAATTCCATACGGTGATTAAATAAATGTCCGATATTTGCTTTACTTTCGAAAGTAAATAGCAATAACATTCAGAAGATGCCAGAATAAATGTCAGATGATTGCTTTTACTTTTGGAAGTGAATAGCAGTAACATTCTGCTCCATACCATGCTAAAATAAATGTCGGATATTTGTTATTCCACACTGCTCGATTAAAAAAAAAAAAAAAAAAAATGTTACGATTCGCTAAAGTTTGTTATTATGCTGAAGGTTCGCTTTTCTTATAAGTTTCGAAATTTCGGACGTTATATAGCTGATTCGAAAACGAAGTTTCTTACCACGAATATGATAATTCCTTTACAGATAAACGACCCACCTTTTTTCCATTTTCAGATGAATGAACCATCTGAATATTTTTTTTTTTTCCGGAATGATGAATATCGTGCAAAGAAGTAAACGATGTCACGTTCAGAAATAAACCCATATTCCCGTCACAGGAAAAGATTCGGCGTTTTTAATTTTCTTTTAGCCAAAAATGATGTAAGTTTTGTACCATGCACGTAATTCATTCTCACATTTACGAACCTTCGGAATAATGCCACAAATGGTATTAACGAGCCCTAATACAATTTTGGATTAACAAATTTATTAGTTAAGGCATATCAAATTTGCGTGTTTTGCGGGTTCTGCAAAAAGAACCATCGGATTTACGAACCTTATTCTTCTTTCGAAATAATGAACATAAGGCAAAGGAAATAACGATGCCATAATAAGAATTCAACTTATTTTCTTGCCTCAAATATTTTCAGTACTTATTTTCCGAACTACTAACCCCCAATGTCAGACTAAAAATCCAAAAATTAAATAAGCTTTGCTTTCTGATATTTTGTTAATCCCAGAAATTAAAAGGAACAAGTTGTGTTATTCGTTTTCAGAGTAACGTAATTAATTTCATATCCCGATAAATGCACCTTCAGAATCACAAAATTCGTGCGGTTTCGGATTAATGAATCGTATTTATTTGTCACATTAACGAATATCAATCACGGCAATCACGGCCTGTCACGTTTGCCTATCTCGTCTCACAGCGTTGTTTCACGTCCGTCCCGTTTTGTCCTTGATGGCCTGAAATGTGACTGCCGTGGTTGCCGGGAACATGGTGTAAACGCGGCTTTTAGCTTTACACAACCCAATTCCACATCTCCAAGAGCCTGAAATGCTCAAAAGCGAGATTCTCTTTGAAGGTCGACTTGAGAATGGACAGGTTGGTATTCCTCCTGTGCGGAAGCAGTCAAGCTGTAGGCCTATACATGTATCCCCTTTCCATGGTCAACTAGTCATGTGCCATCAAACAATGAAAGTATCGATCGGGCACCAGCTACACATAGTCATGAATAGACATTGCGCTAATGGGCTCACAAACTCTTTTGTTGTACACATGAATATTGTCACTGGAGGCAGGTATCTACTGAGCTGAGCCTCTATCGCTGTGTACATCTTCATTCGAGTTTTATTGCGAAACAAGCACACGCGGATTAGTAACGGCATTGCACAAAAACCAAATCTCTTGAGAGATTTTGAAAGAGCGGGATCCGAAACCTGGACCCGTTTCTAGACACTGTACGTTTTAAATTTGATTTGAAAAAACAAACGCATATTCCCCAAAGTGCATGCAACTTTGCGATTTAAATGCAAGTGCGTTGCTGTGAAGATATGCGTATGTGATTTCGTATGATTCTGTCGAGACAATTTTTCAGTGCCGACTGAGTTGAAATAGGATGTGTGATTTTCCTTCCCTAAGTCGCCATGTTTTTATTTGTTTTGTTTAAATTTCTATTGCCATACTCTGAAAATGAATTGTTCTCGCGCTCCGATTCACAACATTACCGCTCTGTACGGCGCGGGCCAGTCTGAAATAAAAAGAAGAAGAAAAATTTGTTAATCCGGAAACGACATCTTTCGGATTACTAACCTTCGTAAAGATGAATATCTTTCCATCGTCGGACTTATTTAACTTTGGACTGAGATTTAAACCTTCGGAATAGCGAACTGCAATAACAATAATTTGCTACTATTTTTTCACTGACATTTCGTGAAGCACGATGCGTTTCGGTAGTTTGAAACGTGTAAATGTTGCGATGTCTTTCCCCTGCTAGTGCAGACTAAGTTCGGTCGCGGCGAAAGTTCCGTTACGAAATAAAAAGATATGATTCTTAAAGTCTTTTCAACAATAGCATGCTTCGGTATAGATTTTTATGCGTTTAAACGCAGTTTCTAGTATCGTACAGAAACCGCAAGTCTTTTCTGCAACGCTCTTGCGTTTTAAATACAGCGTTGCTTGTGATTTGATGGACTTGCATTTGACTTTTAGAATTGCGTTTAAACGCAATTGAGTTTAAGTTTCTTACAATTTTCTAGTGTCGGATGATTATCAAACGCAAGTCTTTTCAGCGTTCCGTGTGATTTGATGGACTTGCATTTGATTTTTGGGGTTGCGTTTAATTTGTAATTTTGCGTACGAAGTAAAAAATAATGCAGGTCTTTTCAACAATAACTCACTTCCGTAGATGTTTAGAGATGCGTTTAAACGCAGTTTCTTATAATTTCGTACAAAAACTGCATGTCTTCTCGGCAATGCTCTTGCGTTTAAATACAGCGTCGTGTGTGATTTGATGGACTTGCATTTGATTTATAGAATCGCGTTGAAACGCAACTGAGTTTTAAAGAAGTTCCCTACAATTTTCAAGTTTCGTACGATTATCAAACGCAAGTCTATTCCAGAGACTCCAACCCAAAGCACCTTCTGATCTGGAGATTCTCCCGCCTGACACCCCTAGCAAACGGGAGACTCCAAGTTGATGTGCGCGAAGCGGGAAGTTCCTAGGGTTCTAGATGCTCTCTGGTGCTGATCTAAGGCTTATGTTTTTTTCAACATACAATAGCAATAAGTATAAGAAATCCTTTTCAACGGGAGACACAGAGCCAGGGCGGGAGAAATCAAATCTCAAGCGGGAGAACGGGTGATTTTCCAAAAATGGGTTTTCGGCGGGAGATCTCCCGTCGAAAACGGGAGAGTTGGAGTCTCTGCTATTCAGAGTTCCGCGTGATCACAAGGACTTGCAATTGCATTTGATTTTCAGAGCTGCGTTTAATTTTCAATTTTGCGTACGAAAAAACAAACAAAATGATGCAAGACTTTTCAACAATAACGCACCTCCGTAGATGTTAAGAGATGCTTTTAACCACAGTTTCTAGTTTCTTACGAAAACCACAAGTCTTCCCTGCAACGCTCTTGCGTTTGAATACAGCGTTGCGCATGATTTGATGGACTTCATTTGATTTTAAGAGTTGCGTTTCAACGCAATTGAGTTTCAGGTTTGTACAACTATTTTCTAGTTTCATATGATTATCAAACGCAAGCCTTTTCAGCAACGCACTTGCGTTTATGTGCAAAGTTGCTCGTGATTTGATACACCTGCATTTAATTTTCAGTTGCATTTAATTACATGTAGTTGCATTTGATTACTTTTCTAAAAACGGGCCCAGGTTTCCATTAACGCTTCGGAATAATTAACGTTAGAATATTCGGTTAAACAGAAACACCTACACGTGTATCATGTTCTGATAATGATTTTCTACTAGGACCTTTATGTGTACACAGTTTGTGCGTTTTGAGAATAACGAGCAGGAGAAGAGGGGGAAAAGTGAACTGCTTTGGGTAGGCAACTACATGTAATTCTCCAAAGAATGTAAATGAATGTATGCCCTTTCATTTGTGGCGTACAAGACAATGGACGCATGGCGCGAACGCTACCACGCCGTACACTAGCGAATTACCGACTCTCGCGGGAAAACAATTCTTTTTCAGAGAATGAAAAAAAAATTATGTCGACTTAGACGAGGGAATAACCACGTATTTCAGCTCAGTTGGCACTAAAAAAATCAGGTCGACTTACGCGAGTTGTCGACTTCTAAATGTCGACTAAGACGAAGAAATTTTCAAGGAATAACAAAGGCAAAAATCGGGACTTTTTTATCGTGTCGACTTTACTGTACTATAGCTCCATAGTTTCAGCAGAGCCAGATGTGTATGTACCTCCCTGGTTTCAGGCAGGCAGCTCTCATCAGCTAAGCTCTCGCCAACTCCAGCACGTGTCTCCATCAGCATGCTCGCATTATACAGCACAGGGTTACTATACATAGCCCCTGTTCCCAGGCCCCATGCAATTGACACGATGTTTACGACCCATTCAGTGCGTACGCAAATTCCTTTACCCTGCGGTTTTGCCTGGCGGCAAACCTGCTTTGAAGTTCCTGGAAATTTCCACCAGCCTGTTGCCTGGCTGGCACGGCCATGGGTGTCAAGTTTCCGTCAATCTACAATGTACCTAGCTATTGTGAATGTTTTTCTTAATACACTTGTCACTTCATTACACACATTTTGCTTCACCTGAGAAGCTGCTTACAAGAGTGGTCTCACGCTCATGTAAGGGGAATAAATACTCTTTTGGATATACTTTTTGATTACGCCTCTTGTCGACGCAAATTAAGGTAATCACAGCGTTACTAACGCGTAATAGTGCGATGCCTTTGGTGGTTTCATTTGTTTGCTAATTTGTCCGTTTTTTAAGCTTCCATGAAATCAACTGTGTAAGTGTTCAGCACAAGACAAAGGGAAGACTTAATCCGGGCGTTCCCAAACGCTGGCTACATGGAGCGATGGCTTCGTGGTTGATTGGGCGCAGTGAAGTTCACGCTATTGTGTTCGAAACAAAGGCACTAAACAAAAGACTTTAAAGCTGGCGTTCCCGAACACGGACGGCATGGGCGCATGCCAAGCTCGAGCCAAGCTGGCTACTTAACAGATAAGAAGGCATGCCGGACGCGGGCGAACGCTCGTGATATTAAATCTGTCACGCCTAAGATTTTGAACTTTTGACTTGAGATTTGGCACATATGCAACAGATATGATTTTTTAGATGTGCAAAACACACCTGTTGTCAATGTTGAATAATGTTTTGCCATGGTAATAGAGGTGGGCTATAGAGGGTCAATTTTAGGTCACATTTTCAGAACATGCTCATCACACCTTAGTTTGATGACTTTTTGCCTACTGATACCATTTTTGAAAAAAAAGAACGAAAAAAATGCGAAATCCGGGGTGCCCCGGCCGAAAGCGTAAAAAATCCAAGATGGCCACCGTTTGGGCTTAAAAAAGACATTTTTGGCTATATTTAAAACTTAGCTATTTTTGGGTCTATTGCGATGGTTTTGATGTCTAACCCCATGTTTTAGGGGTCAAGGAAATGGATTATAATGATAATTTTAGTGTAAAACCTAGTCTTCCATATGGTACTGACCTTTTTCAAATATTTTGGGTTGAATTTTCCTTGTCGTTTACCCCTACCCCAACTGCTATTTTTTGCATTTTTTTCTGTATATTTTTTTTTCAAGTCATACTGACTACCGTACTCTTAATAACACGCTCTAGCTATCAATCTGGTGTTTTCTACCGACAATATAGCAAGAAATATACAAATAACTTTGTACGTTATACATGTATGTGTGATGCAGATACCGATATGTGGCTAGTGCATTCAGAATGCATGGTAACTGTGAAGCCAGAGCTTATACTGTATCTGCTTTGTAGTGCTAATCAACATTTAGTCATTTGAGTATAGTTGTACTGTAGGTGCACAATTTGAATTTAAAAAGATTTTAATAAGCCTTCTGTGATATGCCAATATTGTCCAGCCAAAAGTAATGTTTCAGCTGGATGATGCATCCCATGAGCCAATATATTGTACATGGAAGAATCTGCATCAGCACCTGTCTGTACATCAGCTTGCTTTGGGCATCACTAAAGTGCTGATCTATCTCTTTCATCTTTCCATGTGCTCAATTCCATATGCCTCATGCTCTTGGTCTCAACACATACCAAGGTACCAGTTTCATGCACCTTTGTATGTAATCCAATATCAAATGCAGAATTCATTGACGCTTACAGTAGTTCACTATCAACAGTTTCTTCCAGGATGGAATGGGCAGCTGGTTGTATGATGCCATTGATTGACTTTGGATTGAATGCATTCACCATGTCATCTTCAGTAGGCAGATCAGGGGCAGGGAGATTATCAGACTCTCCCCCAGTCAATAGAAAATTCAAGTTCACCTTCATTTCCACCTCAGAGATTTGGTATCAAGACCTTCACACGTGTGGGCGCACAATACTCTCAGTGGGATACGAGTCTGCTGTATGACAGCTCTCCACGTAAAAAAAGCTTTTGAGTTTTTTTGATGGGATCTTGGGTATCCAGGCATTCCTTGAGTTAGTCAACATTGTTAATGGGCCTCTCCATGTTTTATATTCCTGCAACAGACAGCCTATGCACATACTCTTACTGCTTGTTGTGTTTGGGCCATATTTTGGAATTGGAAAAGAGAACTGGAAATAACTAATGAAGTCAAAGATATTTATTACCTCAGCTTTAGGCACTTTCCTTCACAGAGAGCAAGATGATGACTTTACCATATGAATGCCATGTGAACATACAATGTGCATAATATTTGTTTGTCATATGGTACTGGTTAGATAATTACCCAAATGGTACCAAATTTCCCATCAAACGAGAGGACTCTATTGCTTTATAAAAGTACAGCAATAAACATGGTAGCTTTACTAGGGAAAAGCGAGCATGAGAAATAAGGGACCAAGTGGTGATTGTGAAACACCAAAACTAGGCTAAATGGTGAAAAAAATGACTGAGGTATGGTAAAAATGTGTGTTCTAGGCAAGACAGTGGATACAATGTACATCGATCATCCAGCCAAAACATTACATATTGTACCTTTGTGCTGGACAATCGACATACAATGGAAGGCTTATTCAAGTCAATTTACACCTACAGTAGAACTGTACACTTTGACTATTGTTAAAGGGCTAATGACCAAATGTTAATGGGCACTATAAAGCTGATACAGCGTAAGCACTGATTGCACAGTTACCATATATCCTGACTGCACCAGCCACATGCCAGTAGACGCCTATCTGCATTACACATATATGTAGAACGTAAGTTATTTGTATATTTCTTGCTGTATTGTTGGTAGAAAACACCAGATTGATAGCTAGAACTTATTATTAAGAGTATGGTAGTCAACATGACTTGAAAAAAATACAGAAAAAAGTGCAAAATCTGGCGGTTGGGGTAGGGGTAAACGACAAGGAAAATTTAACCCAAAATATGTGATGCGCTCCGTCGGAATGAGTCAAAAGTCGCAAAAAATGAAATCGTAGTTATGCCTATATGTGAATTCTGCAGACTCTAAGCTTTACACTGATATGTAATACAACTCATTTCGATATCCCTATAGATCATAAAAACGAATATTAACTACACTTATGATGTCAGTCCATTTTCTAAATAACGGAGAAAATCGCTCTCAAAGTTCAGGCTACGTTCAAGCTCACAACCTGTTTCTTTCACGGGACGAAACAATACAACAGTCCTGCTTAGCGACGGCGTTTACGCTCCATCGCACGCACTACCGTATAAGGCGATAGCTTGGGTATGTAAGATAATTAACCAATCGCAGGACAGGTCTGTCATTAACGATTCTGACCAATACGGCAGCCCAAATGTAAACTTCGGTGCGTTTGTGTATGTGCCGCTGCCGCCGCATGAATGAGTCGGTATGCGTTGTGTGTCGGCTGCGTTGTGTTTTGCCGCAAGTTTTTAACTCACAAACAATAGGAAACAGTAGAAAGAAAAAAGGCACGCAATGCGTCTTACGAGAAGCGTCTTTTAGCGAGGGCGTTGATCGCTTCCATTCTCCTCCCATGCTGTTGTCAATGGAAACTAAAGAGGGTGCGTTTAGCAAGTACCAATACCTAAATAGAACATGAGAACCTATTGTAGGCGGGCATGCAATGCGTCTTACGAGAAGCGTCTTTTAGCGAGGGCGTTCATCGCTTCCATTCTCCTCCGATGTTGTTGTCAATGGAAACTAAAGAGGATGCGTTTAGCATACAAGTACCAATACCAAATTACCCAAAAAACACAATCGCAAGATTGGCAAAATCCAAAGAAACTGCCAGAAAAAACGGAGGGATAAAATCCTCCATCTGAGTCTCAGTATTGATTCTACAGCGCATGCACACATGGGGGGCTCTCTCCTGACATAATATCGAACGAGTATTACACAATAGAATCCAAATGTGGAGAAACTAATCCAACAACCAAAGCCTTCAGATTTAAGAACCTCACATCAATTCCGCCTAAACGAATATCAGGCCCATTCCACTTTTTGAAGAAGGGACCTTCAGAATTGTGAATCTTAAAATTTCAATTTCGGATTAACAACGTTCGGAATAAGAACCTTTGGAACAAGGAACCTCTTGAATTGTAACAATTTTTTTTTTTTCATTTTCGGAATAACAAACCTTTGGAATAATGAATCCAGGGAACAATGAACATTTGGAATAACAAACTTTTGGAATAGCGAACCTATCAAATTGCCACCTTAAACCTATTACTATAAATCATCACTTTTTTAACATGTGTTTTCAAAGTAAGCACAAAAGCACAAACACCTTGACGATCTCTCTGCCTCTGTAAAATTCAAAAAGATATTTTATGACATAGAACTGCAAATTAACATTGCTTTTTATTGATGAGTATTGAAAAAAAAAACCACCCTAATGATAAACGCAGGGTTTGCATGTCTTCATCATGCAATTGTATACTGCATTATTTTTTTTCACTTATGACAAAATTTGAAATAAAAAACAAACAAAAACAGCCCCTCCAAAGAAATTTGGTATAACGGGAATGCACTTGCACTTCTTTTCTCTACGTGTTGGAGCTCAATCCCTTCTCTGTTTCTTCTCATTTTCACTCAACTGCTTCCACATTCTTTTTAAACTTTTATGTTTCTTCTTGCCTCTTGCCCATTACAGACTTCTTCCATCATTTCATCCTTTTCCTTTCAATATATTCTGACTGTGACTGTGTAGCACTTTTCAGATTTTATTATTTTTTTTTTCTTTTTGGTCGCGTGTTCAAGCTACATAGGGAATGAGAAAAAAATTGTTCTGAAGGGAAACATAAGAGTGTATAAAGGCATAGAATATATGACAATTACAGGGATGAAGACCAAAAATGGATGTGTTCTGTTTGAGATGGCAGTTACAGGTACCTTCCTCAAAAGATATACCCAGGTACATGGGGAGCATCTGTCACTAAAAAGTGACACTGTTCCTCTATCTCCTACTACATAATCCATGGACTTCTTCTATCAATGTAAATCCTTGAGTAAAATGTTTTACTTTTGTTATTACAGGGCCCGGTTTTATCAAGATAAAGTTAGCATTGACTGTGAAATCAACACTAACTTTATCCAACTTGAAGTCCGCTATAACTTTAAATCAACTTTAAGTTTCCGTTTTACGAAGAGACTTAATAGTCGATTATAGTTATAGCTGATCACCATGACTTAATTATTGATTTAGTCAAAACAAAAAACACAAGACGAGGCTGGTTTCCGGTACTGTCTGCTTAAAAACAATACAATACATAAAGCAAAACAAACAACAAAAACATGTATGTACATGATTGTTTGCCACGGCCATGAAAGCGTAGTCTGCTAACTCTGTTAGTGCACTGCAGTATGATTAGCGCTACAGCTGCTGAATTAGAAGTGTGTTTGCAACAGAACCACAAAATACACAGAACCGCAAAATGTCATTTTGCGTTGTATTGAAGAAAGTAGGTCGATAGGTCTAACACATCTCCGAGCTCAACGAAAATCTGCATACGCGCGTACCATAAAGATCCCACACACTGCACTACGTAGGATCCCAATAAATCTAACATTATAAATGTATTCATTGACATGGATATAAACGAAGACCTACAGTACTTGAGTAACTTAGGGTGTGTTTATGCTCAATTTGCGAAGGCAGAATCAGTGTTTTGAAACGCTGATTCAAAACGCCGTTCACGGGAGCACTGTTTATGCTCACTTTCTTCGAGTCTTGGAAAGAGCGTTTGTGATAGCTTTGCTGACCTCAGCAGAGGCAGGTCAAATTGGGGCGCGCGCTGCGATCGGTGGCCTGGCCTGGGAGAGCAGCTGGGAAAGACATGCGTATGCACAGTACATGGGAAAACTGCACAGGCAAGGGTAGCTGGCTGGCCGGACGCGCGCTTTTTCATGTGAACCAGAAAGGCGTTTAGATGACGTCGCTCTAAACACATTTAGAAACGCTGTTGCATTTATGCTTCCCCGTCAAACGTGATTAGTCAGAAACGCCGATCGTAAACGCACCTTTTTGTGCGTTTTGGATCGGCATTTTGAATCAGCGTTTCTATCGAAGTGAGCATGAACGCAACAGCGTTTTGCACTAATCACGTTTCAAAACGCTGATTCTGGCCCGAAAAGGGGGAGCATAAACACGGCCTTACTGTCCAAGGTGAAAGTCGTGTATCCATTGGTTCAAGTCTTGTGTGTTTACGTGTAGGATTATGGAAACTTGTGAGAGTGTGGTGACTACAGTAGCTTGTTTTTACTTCTACGGCACAGATCGGCTTTGTAAAGAATAGATCGCGAGTCTACATGTTGCCCGAGATTCTAGACCTAGTAGACGCTCTAGTCTGCAGTGTTACGGTAAGTACAAACGACCCGCTGTAACATACTTACTTAGGCCTAACTGGTTAGATAGATCTGTCGTACTCGGTGCTATATAATAAAACTCTTTATTTTCTGTAAGACCTATTAAACTATAAATTGGTATCTATTGACGAACTATAGCTCTACGTAGGCCTTCTCACGTCAGAAATCACTGGTTTCCCCGCTTATTCTTTGGCAAGATACGCATTGCACGCAGATGCGGTTCCAGTTTCTCAGTTATTTGCCCTTGCTGGCAATGGCTTGATGGGCGGGCGGGCGGGCCGTGACGCCGGGCGCGCAGGGTGGGATTGAGACTGCTGTCTAGGGTGTTTGCGTGCAGCAGTCGCGTAAGCAATGTGTGATGATCGTGAAAGTCATGCAAGAAAAAGACCATAACTACATGAAAGAAACGTACACTAAATGTTAGAGAAAGTGAGCAGTTAACAGACAAACATTTGCGACAAGACCCCAGCTGGACTAGGAAAGTGTAACAGTCATCTTTCTTCTGTAAATTGCCTTACAATGGAGTCTACCTTGACTGTCTCTACTTAAAGTTGATATTTTATCAACTATAAAGTTATCATGGATTTGGAGCGGTTGAGAAAACTTACAGTTGATTTGATGGGAGGAAGTTAAAGTGGATTTCAACTCTGGGTCTCTTGATAAAACGGACTTGAAGTTGATTTGGAAGTTAATCATAGATTAAGTGGACTTAAGAGTTGATTTGGGATGTTAA
This sequence comes from Diadema setosum, assembly GCF_964275005.1. Taxonomy (NCBI): domain Eukaryota; kingdom Metazoa; phylum Echinodermata; class Echinoidea; order Diadematoida; family Diadematidae; genus Diadema; species Diadema setosum. The sequence goes on from NC_092691.1 coordinate 14,140,055, forward strand.
AGGGGCATTCCGGACGATTTTCATAATTTGACATCATGTAGTACATAAATCAACAGCTCCATGTATAGATTCGTGGAATTTATTGTGGTCCTTTAGCAGAGAAACCAATAAATTGAAAATCTTAAACAAATTACACTGAACAGTGTTGATGACATCAGAGCCTCATATATTTCAGAAATGTAGCAGTGTAATTCCATTACAATACCGCTTGCTCAACAAGTTCACCTGTGAAAAATCTATGCATGCCTTCTTCTTTTGTTCTGCTTTCTCGAGCCCGAACTCATGCATTCTTATGGTGAGGCTGTCATGTCATCATCCTTGTTCACTGCAATTTGTTGTAAATTTTGAAAACATTCTCATTCCTTATCCCAATCACTATAAATTCTGAAACTCTGTACTCAGTTTGACTAATTTATAGTTGTTCAAATGTAAAAGTCTGAAAATCATAAGGAGGTCCCCTTTAATCATAGATTATCTTGACTTAGAGTTAATTCCATCTTTTGAAAAAACAGGGCCCAGGTAAACTAAATGCTGAACATTATTTACTTTTGGGTATGAGAGACCCAGTAATTTAGCATTTTCAAGTAACATTAACTTACCGTACAACGACATAATTTTAATTACCAGATATTTCTTTTCTCGGACTGAATGTCCGTAAGTGAAACTTTGAGAACCTGGACCAGTGCAGATTCTCTCCAAAACCTCATCAGAAAGAAATTAAAAGAAATTACAGACTACTCAAACTTTAAGCTACCTATATCTTGGTTTTCAGTTTTTATATAATTTGAGGGAATACAAGTGTCAAATAACAAGTAAATTTTGAGCTATTTGTTCATCATGATCACATACCGCCTTAGAAATTGTGAAACTACCGCTCTATGCTCATTGTTTCTTTTGTAATACTTTACTTTTCACTATTTGAGCTGAAAGTTTGAAAGAATACAGGATACTTTTGAGACAAATGATCCCTATCGGTCGGATCATTTACTGGACATTTGATGAAATTGTCATGAACGTTCATTCTACCAATGGGCTCATGTTCCAGGACAGATAACTAATCAATAGAGAGTATACATAACCTTCCTAACTCTTTCAAAATTGTGAAAAGGTATTTTCAATACAATTTATTAGAAATTTGACAGGATTTCCACATAATTATATATATTGCTCAACGAGGGAGTAGGAGGTGGATTTTCAAAGCAAATATTCACTATTTCCTTGGTTTTCAATAAATCCCAGTCTGCTCCAGACATGGCACACAGCTCCACGGCTGAGAGCCAAAGGTAAGATGAACCTACGCCATTAAAGCAACATGGTGCCTCACTGTAAATTTTTTAAATTATCACGGACATGCTTTTTTTCTTGGAGGTTAGTCAAACAAGGCAAATGCCAAAATGTGTCTCGCCCATTCGCGTAGAAGAAATTAAATGTTTTTCTAAGTCCCGGTAGTTCATTGACCCTGCCTATGATCTTTGACATGTGATGACCTTCAACTCCCCAAGGGACATTTACCAGCCAAGTTTGGTCACAAACAGACATGTGGATCAAAAGCTATGAGCCATAATCAAAATGCGCCGTAAAAACTTGACATTGGGACCTTAAAGTTTGTTGACCCCTGTCTCTGACCTTTGACCTTGTGATGAATTTCCACTCCCTAAGGGACATCTACCATCCAAGTTGGATCACAAATGGTCATAGGGATCAAAAGTTATGAGCAATAATCGAAACACGCCGTAAAAAAAAAATTAACATTGGGCCCTAAAAGTTTGTTTACCCCGTCTGTTACCTTTGACCTTGTGATGACCTTCAACTCCCAAAGGGACATCTACCATCAAGTTTGGTCACAAACTGACACATAAATCAAAAGTTATGAGCCATAATCGGAACGCGCAATAAAAATTTAACATTGGGTCCTAAAGTTCATTGACCCCTGCCTGTGACCTTTGACCTTGAGGTGACCTTCATGTTTAGTAAAATGTGTAACTTTGTATAACCATTCTTCCCTCAAAGTTTGAATAAAAGTGAAATCCTCAGTTGAGAGTTATTCAAAGTTTTTGTAGCGTTACGGACGGACGACGGACGGACAGACGGTGCAGGATGATCCATAAGTCTCCCCGCACCTCCGGTGTGCTCAACAAAAATGTAATTTCGGTTGGCATTTGACAAGGGATGGACAGAAACTAAAAAAAAAAAAAAAAACATATTACCATGTGAATAGATCTTATTATTTGATTACTACTGAGAACAATATCACCAATAATGTTTAGTGGGCTACTATCATTATTAGTAAAGAGCAAACATACTTCCACGAAGTAAACCGAGTATAATCTTGCATAGAAGAATGTTATGTCCCCTGTACAGCCAGCAGAGCTACAATTTTTGCAGGATATGTACATTAGGTTGAACATCAAATTCTTGCATACATTACTATTGGGACAACAAAGTAGAATTTGCAGCAGCAATAGAGAAGTATTTTGGACATCCATCTGTTTAGGACTTTGATATTTCAATAGTTCTCTGTAATTTCATATGTGTTCATAGACTTCCTGTATTTTTCTGATACATACCCAAGATATGTCAGATCCAGAACACGGCCATATAATACATGTAAATGTCACATACCTTTAAAAAGCCACATCATTGGTTTGAATAACAAAAATTATTGTAAAAATAACGTTTTTACCATATTTCTCGTCAAATACAAAATATCAGTCAAAAGTACAGTTGAACCTCTCGTATCCGGACAAGTCGGGACCGGGGCTCATCCGGATAAGGGATTTGGCCGAATACGTGAGACTCAATGCTTTATACATGTACATATACAACAACATACGAACTGATGTAGCCCATTGTAGTACCACATGTAGTAATGTGTATACTGCAACCTTTTCATTGTTACACTCAGTAACAGACCCCAAAATAGAGGTTCGTGTTTGCAAGAATGAAATCATTTTCTTTAATAAACTCTTGGAATGATTTACCTAAATAATTATTAAGAAATGTATCAAGTAGTCTAGATCTTGAAAATAAACCGTACTCGGCAAAGTCGGGTTAGGAATCCCCCTTTCCTCCCGTAATTTTTTTTTTTTTTTAAAATCACGGCGAGATTGCGTCCGTATAATAGAGAGATCCGGATAAAGGGAGGCCGGATAAGAGAGGTTCAAGTGTATACCAAACCATACATTTCCTGAAAGTAAATTTACCAGACTCTAAAATGACATGAAAAAAATTGGTTTCTTAGATCATCCTGACGTGTTCTAATGGAAAGAGTGCTATAAGGTGTGAAAATTTGCAATTGTAAATTGTTCAAAATTCTCACCCATATGGCTGTACTAGGGTCATGTTCTGCACATATATAGACCATATTATATATGATCATTTCATAAAATAGTGACTTTTTGCTCAGACACCATCTTGGCTGTGCAAGGTAGGGTCAAGGGTCAAGACTACTTTATCCTGTATCTTGGTAATTACATGCCATATCACTCTCCTATTCTGCACACATTTAGACCATGTCATATGAATTGTTTAATGAAATAACAACTTTCTAATCGGATGCAATATTGGCTGTGTAAAGTGCGGTCAAGGGGTAAAAAAATATGTCATTCTGTGTTTTAGTAAATACACGGTGTATTTCCCCTATATTTTGCACACATACAGAACATGTAAAGAGGATGATTTTATAAGGGAATGACTTTTTTCTCAGATGCCATCTTGGATGTGCAAATGATGTTCAAAGGTACAACATTTTCATTTTGTATCTTTGCTATTATAATTTCTATAATAAATTTTGTGAGCATGACAGGTTTGATTCCATTTTCTTTGATGAGAATCTAAAAAATCACACGGTCATTCACCCTCAATCGCACATGTATCGGATAGGGTCATGTGAATGAGGTCAGGGATCAAAACATTTATTTCTGGATACATTGGATCACCTAATCTGTCAGTCTTGACAGATTTTAAAGCTTAGGTTTTTTCTTTTGAAATTTCATCTTCACCTGCAAATACTGACAAACATACTTATAAAAAAAAGAAAACATTACCAGCTGTTATGTTCATAGCTCTTGAGCTGTGAGGGCAGGGGGAAGTATTCTTCAAATGACCAGCTACTTCTAGTCATACAGATGTGCATATGTACTGTTTCATGAAGGTTCTTCAAGCAATTTCAGAGATATGGAGGGGGAAAAATGAAATTATAGAATTTTCACTTGACCTTTGATCCCATGGCCTAAAAGTTTCCCTGGAGAATCTTTATTGGGTAATACATGTACATACCAAGTTTCAAGAAAATACCTTTCAGCAATAAAGAAATTTTGAGAATTTGACCTTGACCTTTGATATTTGACCTGGAGCATGTGCTACCCAGGAGTTGAAAAGCACAACTTTGTCCACTCGTACAATGTACATACATAGGCCACATTTCATTAGGATACCTTAAACAATTTTTAAGTTACAGTGTCCACAAAACTGATTATGGGAGGACTTCATGGCGGGGCATAACAATGAACATAATTTTGAGTCCAGAGCAATAAGCTCATAGACTTATTTTTCAAGAGTTATTATAGTCAAGCTATTGGTTCTGAGGAAAATGAAGTGTAAATGAAGTGTATTAGTGACATTCAAACTCTGCACATTCACACTCATGAAGCATGACTTACTTTTGCAGGTGGTCCTGAACATTGACTCCCGCCCCACGATCAATCAGGTCTTTGCATACACTCACATGGTCTGCCTGGACTGCGAGCACCAGAGGAGTCTTGCCATACTGCCAAACACATAACATAAGCGTGTTGTGATTTGGTTATTAGAATGTGTAACAAAAAAGTTAAACAATTATGAAGTCACACAATCCTCTGAGCAGTAGCCAGATGAATTGGTATTATGAGAGAAGAATGAGTGACTGGCAATGGCTATTGCCTGGCTGTGTGATAAAGGTTAAAACTGGAAATTAAGTTTGATGCATACATTGTCTCAATTACATTAAAGAAGAAATTTGTATGAATACACAATGTAGTCGTTCCAAGTAAACAACTAACTCATCATTACAATACAAGTAAAAGGCAATGTCTTGCCTACATATCGTCGCCGGTCACAGGAACCGACGAATCACTCGATTTTGGGTCAAATTTTCGATTTTGAGATTTTCAATCATTTCGATAATAGACATTCCATACTACATATTCTGAAATTCTCACTGTGTAATTCGGTGTAATTTTTACGTAGTTATCACTTTTCTAGAAGTATGTAATTCCATTTGTGAAAATTATTTGTTTTCCCAATAGACGCGTGTGTTAAACAATCAGGCGATTCGACAGTTCGGTGACCGCGCATACTAGAAAACTAGTACGCGCGGTCACCGAACCGACGAATCAGTGCGCATTGACTTGCGTGTAGTTTTTGAGATTCAACAGTTCATTGACCGCGCGCACAGTGCGCGTACTATGTAATACATGCGTTGACAATGACAACGATCAATGTACATGTACATATAGACACACATGGAAAATGACAACGTTCTTTGCAGACCAAAAATACATGCATGCAGCTCTTTGACGATTTCCCGCTTATTTGTTAACAATACAATTCGATAAAATCTTCACAAGTTAGAGCAAGAATTGAAGTCTGATGTACCACACAAATAATTGGAAATTATAGACATGAAAGTGTAGCAACCATAAGTAAAAAATGGGTTAATTTCAAACGCGATTTTCTCGAATTGTCATTCTTACGCAAACCCGAGGGATTCGTCGGTTTGTGTGACCGGCGACAATATGGCAGTGTGAGTATAGCATTTTTCAATGTAAGTTTATTGACATTTAACCTTTGACCTTTACCTTCACCAATATTCCAATTTGATTGGCCTCGATCTTTACGTGATGTACCTGTGGTGTGAGCCTCGTAGTCACAGCTCAAGCTGTGGAAAGATATTGCGAGCACACCACAATAATGCAAGTACAACGTATGGCATTATTATGGAATGTTCATTGTCCCGATTGGAATTCACCAGACTGGCATCTTTAGATGATGTATGGTAGGTGTCCAGCACATTGACACTGTACATTGAAACCGACACCCCTTTATTTATTGCACTGTGCGTAAAGAACGAACAGTCACACATGAGATGATATGCAGTGATTTTGCATTCTTCACTGGGGATTTGAAGATGTCCAAATAATGTATTACTGAAAAACCCAATAATAAACAAGATCAACAGCAAGCAATGATACCGTAGTTTATAAATGCACATTGCAAAAGCATGACATGCATTTCACATGTATTGTCAATAGAGAGACGGGGTGTTGGTTTCAAAATTACTGCGTAACTGAGCGCATCAAAATAGCACCCCACGCGTTCGAAGCACTTAACTTAGAGCGTGTACCTAAAGTCGTATTTTTAATGCATGCTTGTGAATTCAGAGTATCTTCTTTGCATGTGAGTAAAATTTCGGACAAATTGTGAGATATTTTAAGTTTCTATTGATAGAAAAAACATTAGGGTGTCGATGTATTGGACACCCAACCTACTTGTGGTGTGAATTTGGTGTTCATAGCTCAAAGCTGTGGATAGTTGTTGAGAGTACACCACAAAACCATGATTTCAGTATTCACCAGGTAAAGTTTATCGACCTTTTGACCTTGTGAAACATCACCAATATTTGAACTTGACCAGCATCTTAAGGTGATATAACTGTGGTGTGAATTCAGTGGCTATAGCTCATGGAAATTTATTGATACACAATATTATACAACACCAATGTAGCTATCCGATTGGTTGATTGCCCATCACGTAACATTTAGTGAAAAGTTCCATCACACGCCGTGGCTGTCAGCCGTGCAATTTTGTTTAAGCAAAAATGGATAGCGCATGGCTGACGTCACCTATTTCTGTTGACTCCCGCGTTAAACTCACGATTGACTCGAAGTTTTTGTTCCATCGCAGAGCTCTGATGTCATAATAAACAAACATTTGCCACACGCACTAATCAATTACAAGCACATTTACAAGAAAATACTGTCACTAATGTTGTAAACAACCTTAACCAATTGGCTTCGCGTACGTACATGTGATTGTGCGGCTATTTATTTGTCTTTCACAGAAAATGGTTCCATTTCTGTGCTAAATTCAAGAATCTGTGTAGACCACATCTGCTGATGTTTGAGGTGTTGTATATGTGATGTATGCAGATTAGATACAGTTAATGTATGCAGATTAGATGCAGTAAGGTTACAGCGTCAGGTCAATAGGTCAGTTAGAGTGATACCTGAAGCCCTCCGTCACATGTAAACCCCACGCAAGAATGGCAGTAAAACATCCCAAGAACCGTATATCTATGGACTGATCGTGTGAGTTATTGTGTCCTAAACACTGGCGACAAGGAGGATGGGATCTTACTGCTCAGAATTTTGAAGGAGAAAGTGGGATTTGGAGTTGATAAAGAGTAAGTTCACGCCGATTTTGCTACGTCACAATGATTGATTTCGGTATGCTGTGAACTACATCGTCTCTTGTACAGTCCCATACGTACATTTTGAGGTGACTATTTTTTATGGTATACACGTGAAAGCGAACGTATGAGCAATGGCAACGGCTAGGATCTTTGAGCAATTTGATCCTCGCGAAGGAGATACCGAATTTTACCTAGATAGGTTAGAACAATACCTTCTTGCAACAGATATCAATGACACAGAAGCAAATGGGCCTAAAAGAAGTGCTATTTTGCTCAGTAGTGTGGGAGAAGTGCCATACAAAACACTACGTGATCTGACCTTTCCCGACAAACCTTCAGCAAAGAGTTTTGGGGATTAGTGTGCTTTGCTGAAAGATCACTATTGCCCTAAGCGATTGACAGTCACAGAGCGGTTCGAGTTCCATAATGCTACGCAAGCTCCAGGCCAAACCATTTCACAATATGTATCACATCTCAAGCAAATGGCATCACATTGTGCGTTCTCAAATGATCAGTTGAAGGAAGCCTTGAGAGATTGTTTCATTTGTGGCCTTGCATCAGCTAACATTCAGCAAAAGTTGCTTTCTAACAACTATACATTTGCCCAAGCTATCGAAGTAGCCCTAGCTGAAGAAGCGGCAGTCCAAAATGCAAAAGACATGTCTAGGAATGACGACAAATCTGTGTACCATGTTTCAAAGGGGGCGAACGTGAAGGGGAAGCACGCTGGCAAACACGGAGGTTCTTCAACTTCAGCTTTGAGGAAGAAATGCTATCGCTGTGGTATGACCAATCATTCTGCAGACCGCTGCAATTACAAGAACGCTACCTGTTATCGTTGTCAAAAAACAGGGACACCTCCAATCAGAGTGTCGTTCACAACCTGTTGGAAGAGGTCAAGGGCACGGACATCCTCAGTCAAAGAAACCCTCGCAGTCCGGAGCCGGACGGGGTAAGCCGATGTATGGACAAGGAAAAGGCTCAATAAAACAGATTGACGATGATGAGGAGCATGACGACGGATCAGGTTTTGTGGATAGTGTTTTCAAGGTTGAGGGCGATCGTAAACCATCTTCTGCTCCATTCAAAATAACACTTCAAGTGGATGGTCATGACCTTGAAATGGAATTGGATACAGGAGCTGCAGTATCCATCATCAGTGTCCATGACTACGAAAAGAACTTCAAGCATTTGCCTCTTGAGCCTGTGAAACGGCAACTACATACATACGCACGGGCAAAACTCCACTGAATGCACTGCTGGGAGACACACCATGGGAGTGGACACAGGAATGTGAGCACGCATTCAACACAGTGAAGAACGCTATCAGCTCGGATAAGCTCTTGACGCATTACGATCCTTTTAAGGACATTGAGCTGAGCGCAGACGCCTCCCCTTACAGGATAGGGGCAGTCATTTGTCACATCGATGAACAAGGACGATGCCTACCAATTGCTTATGCAGCTAGGAGTTTGAACAAACATGAGAGAGGATATGCGCAGCTGGATAAGGAGGCATTGGCCATCATGTTCGGTGTGCAGCGTTTCAGAACCTATCTGTACGGCCGCAAGTTCATGATCCGAACAGATCATAAGCCTTTGGAACGATTTTGGGACCCAAGACAGCAGTCCCTACACTGGCAGCTCAGAGGCTACAACGATGGGCCATCGTGCTATTAGCCTTCAACTACGAATTGAAGTTTGTAGCTGGGAAGGACAACGTGGTCGTGGATGTGCTATCAAGACTTCCATTGCCTGATACAGATGCAGGAGAGGATGCTTTGTACAACGTTGCGGTACATCACATTGACAACTTGCCGGTTACAAGCAGCGAGGTGAAGAAAGAGACACGCACAGACCCAATACTATCACGAGTGTTGGAATGGGTCAAAACAGGAAATATAACACATAAACCATTTTCAATACCACATATAGTCGTATAGTATTAATGACTTAAGCAACATTTTGGATACGAGACAAATAAGAACAGGACACAATTCATATTTTTTTACTTCATTTATTATGAGTCAATGGACAGATGAATTACATGTGTCTAAATATTTCATAACATTAGGGTTTGAAGAATATTTCTTGGTGATAAGTCTCACCTTTATTATTACATGTACGTTTGTCTTCATACAATGGCAGCTAGAGCTACGTTGTACAGCTTGATGCTTGTTTAAGTTCAAAAGGTTGGTGAAAAAAAACGGTTCCTCAGATCATGATTCGTTTTGTTTAAACCAGATAGTATATCACCTACTTCAATTTTGCTGTTTAGGCAACACCAGTACAGGTTGTTTCACTCATAGTAATGTTTACAAGTTATTTTAATAGGAGATTAAAGCTTAGGAGGGAGGAGTGTGATGTATGCAGATTAGATACAGTTAATGTATGCAGATTAGATGCAGTAAGGTTACAGCGTCAAGTCAATAGGTCAGTTATAGTGATAACTGAAGCCCTCCGTCACATGTAAAACCCCACGCAAGAACAGCAGTAAAGGATCCCAAGAACCGTATATCTATGGACTGATCGTGTGAGTTATTATGTGTCCTTAAACGTAACAGTATAAAACAAATAGTGTATGGTCTTTACTCATGCAATGGAACAAGATTTCACACTCTCTGAAAGATGAGGCACACTGTTCAACTCGGCTTTGCCTAGAATAGAACGCCTCTATCTTTCACCTTGTACGAAATCTTGTACCATCGTACTCATGACCATTCACTATTTGGGCAAGTCCAGCGTCACGGACATTACATTTCAGACATTTTTTGACACTTTTAGAGGTTTGTTTTAAAATAGAAAACATTTATTTGAAGCTAATACTTGGTGATCACACACCACTCATCTAGATAAAACAACACTGTGAATATAAGAAAAAAATATACAATAGTTGTTTAATTATGACAGAAAATGTTGTGCATCACGGACATTACATTTTTTGGACACAACTCTTTACATGCCAACAAATAGTTTACAAACTCTGTGAGTTTAATCATCTTAATAAGACAGTTTTCCTTTACAATGAATGTTTTGATATTGCTGTAACATATTTTAAACAAATTTAAATTAAAGAGTGTTTCAAATGACAATGATGGAAAGAAATCTGGCGTCACGGACATTACATTTTGAGCGTCACGGACATTACACTTTTGTCCACTTATTATAAACTGAAATTAAGCTCAGTGAAAATCTATTTTTTCTACTTTTTCTGAAGCAAAAGGACTGTAGGGTACATAAAGATACTGTTATGTCCATTCTGTGAAATAAACAGTGTTTTTCAGTTTCCATGGCAACAATAAACAACTCAATATTATTTAATAAAAGTATATAGATATGGTAAAATGAAAGACTTGGTACTTTCACAATTTAGACTATTCTACATGGTATGTCTTCTACAATCATCTAAGAATACATAAACACTGTCATTGAAGCAATCCCTAAAACTTAAACTGAAAAGAAAACTCAAAGAGAAAAGTCTTAAAACGTCACGGACGTTACAATCTTATGCACTTTGAAAATATATGAAATATCAGTCAGTTACTTACTTTCTTTTTCTTTTGTTTTAATTTTTTCTCATTTTTTTAAACATACAATGCCATTAAATAAATCATGTCATCTTTAAACAATTTCTCTGAAATATTTATTTCTTCTCTTTTCACCTTCCAAGGTAAAAATAAACATGTTATATGAATGATGCAATGTAATGATACAAAAATGAAATGATATCAAACAATGGCTCAATACTGACAAATGAAACAACCTTCATGGTAAATCATAACATGAAGAATACATAATCAGTAATATTGATATTTATCCCTGATATTCGAATGATATTGATGATACATGTACAACTTTTTTTATAGGAACAAGCCTATGGATGTTACAGATATTACACATTTGATGAACCTTGAACATGTAATAAGTGATTAACTTTTTGTTTAGTTCTTTCTGCTGACATCTTTTTTGTATGAGCTAGCTTTACAACATATATCATTTCTTTGATACACGATTTTCTTTAATAAGTGGCAATAATAAACATGAATGTACAATCATGGTACAATACAGACTAATCTAAGTGGTTCATTATACCACAAAATTAAGTACAGTTAAGAGAACACATAACCAAAGCAAAAAATGCCTAGATGCAATTCTTCTACAGGGTAGATTGTGAGCTACTGCTACTGCTATTATGTAAAAAAGTTTATTTATTCAGCTTCAAAGTTTTGTTGAAAGGAACATCAATTTCGATTGTCCATTGTTGGAGAAGACAGACACTCAATAATCTGTGTCTTCTCGATGAAAGACTCTTCTTCATTGCTATAGACGAACAGATTAGATGTACCCTGTCTTTTCATGAATGTAACAGTACATCCAAGCAGAAAATTTATTTCCAGGTTATCCTTGACCAGCTGGGGACAGCTGACTCAGTGTTGTAACATTTAAGTCTTTGCAATCACCTTGCAATAACATTGTGAGGTTGGTGAGATAATGAAAGTAGAAACAGATTAAAGGCAAGGGTAAAGATTTGATGAACAAGGTATTACCCCCCCCCCCACACACACACACACATACCTACCCCCCCCCCCCATATACATGCCCCCCCCCCCACACACACACACACACACCCACAAACACATTCACACTAACAAAGAAAGATTACAGGCAATATTAGAAAACTTCATCATTATTTACCTGTATTTCTAAATTTTTCATACTTCGTAATGTCCGTGACGTCTATGGGACTTATAACATTGTAATGTCCGTGACGCATTTTACTGGAAAAGCATTCATGTGTTTCAAAATGTTTGATAGTCTTGTGTAACAGATTGATTAATAATCAGAAAAACATTGTTTAATTACAAAACATCAGCATCTTTTAAAAAGTATTTCTAAATTTTTGATACTTAGTAATGTCCGTGACGTCTATGAGATTTATAACATTGTAATGTCCGTGACGCATTTTACTGGAAAAGTATTTGTGTGTTTCAAAATTTAATTTGTAATCTTGTGTAACACCATATTCTAGCTTTGCAAACCAAATTTTAACTCACTTGGATCAATTTTAATCTCTGTATAAAAACTTTTATACCTAAAACGTCACGGACATTACACTTTCAAAAAGGTAGAAATCACCAAATTTCAATACGCTGTGATTTTCTTAATATAATATATTTCTGAAAAATTCTTTTTGTTTCATTTAGTGCATTCCATGGACAATAGAAACAAATAAAATGCAGCCAAGATGTATGTTCGGTATCGAACATTTTATCTACGAGAGAGCTTTACTTACCTATCAATATAACAATTGCCATTCTAATGCCGATTAGAATTGCCCCCGGTAGCTAAAAATATCTTTGAACCCCCTCGTTGCCCCGGCAACGGAAGGGAAACCCCTCACGCACTCCCCTATATAAGCCCGAGCGCGGGCGATCTCATCCTCTTTCAATGCCGATGGACCGGCTAAACCGCAGAGAGGGGAGGAGGGAGGGACCTATAGGTAAGTAAAGCTCTCTCGTAGATAAAATGTTCGATACCGAACATACATATCTACTTCATTTCGCTTTACTTACCTATCAATATAACAATTGCCAGATTCCAACAGATCCGAGGATGGAGGGACTGCGGAGAACCTCAGATGGGGAACCTTCTTCTTTTACTGAGCATGGCTTACGAGCTGCATGCTTGCCGAGGCAGGAGGTTCAGACAAGATGGAATTACTTCCTGCTAGGACAGGAAAGAACTGCAGAGGCAAAGGAGGCCTCATTGGAAATGACGTCTGACAGGTAACAGGACGTAAATGAGTTAGGATTATGCCAGTAGGCAGCCTTGAGAATATCTTCCAGGGGGACTCCCTGAAAAAGAGCCCAGGAGGATGCTATGCCCCTAGTGTCATGGGCCCGCACCTTATGGGAGAGGATCGAAGTCGTACCCCCAGCTTTAATGGCCTGAACTATCCAGCGGGAAATAGTATCAGGGGAAACCGAGCCATGGGGAGAATTGATACTGATAAATAGATTGTCTGAAGTGCGCAATTCTTCGGTTTTGTGAAGATACCATTTAAGGGCCCGCACAGGGCACCAAAGTTTGTCTTGGGAGATGGAGGACAGAGTCTTAAGGGCGGGGATGAAAATCTCACCTGGCGTAGAATTCATGGTTTGATTCTTAGCCAGAAATTTGGCATGAGGGATTAGTCTAACCCCGTTAGTTTCCCAACGAATATGGCCCGGCTTGGTAGAGAGAGCATGCAGAAAGCTGCGTCTTCTCCCGCTAGCGACTGCTATGAGGAGAATGGTCTTGATGGTTAGATTAGCAAGAGAACTGTCGTGCATAGGTTCAAAGGGAGCCCTGGACAGAGCACGCAAAACTCTCGATAAACTCCAAGAGGGACTCAGTTTCTTCTGAGGAGGCCTAGACAAAAAGAGGGATTTCATTAGTCTAGTCAGATGAGAGGAAGATCCTACTGTTTCTCCCCCTCTGAAGCCTTTATGTAAGGCTGAAATAGCCGATCTGTAGCCTCTGATTGTTGAGAAGGCTAAGTTCTTGTCAAATAGGTGCAGGAGGAAATCAGCGATCTCGCCTACAGGTGCTGTGGAAGGATCCACTTTCTTGTCGTACCACCACTTGAAGTAGTGTTGTAGTCTAGAGTCATAAGTGGCTCGTGTAGACGATCTAAGGAAGGAGGAGGATAGTTCTGCAGCCCTTCCCGAAAGACCTGCCTGGGACGCGATTCCCCTGAAATGGTCCATAATGTTAGCTTTAGGTGGGGAACCTTGGGATGGTATGTGGATGTCCCTGGTTGACAGAGGAGATCCTCCCTGAAGGGAAGGATTACTGGGGGAGAAGTTAGAAGATCTAACAGTGTGGGGAACCAAGGCCGTTTCGGCCACCAAGGAGCTATCAGAAGGAGGGCTGCCTTGTCTGTTTGCACTTTCTGTAGTACTCTTGGTATCAATGCAAAGGGAGGGAACGCATACCCCAGAAACCCTTTCCACTGCATTGTGAATGCGTCCGTCATCAGAGCTGCTGGGTCGTTGTGTTTTGTGCAATAAACTGGCAGCTGCTTGTTCAATGTCGATGCGAATAGGTCGACCTGAGGAGGACCGAACCTGTTGAAGATCTGTTTGGCAATGCTTGGATTGAGATGCCACTCTGTGGGGAGATCACTTCCCCTCGACAGGAAATCCGCCACATAGTTGTCTTTTCCTGGTATGTGAGAGGCTATGAGATTCATCTCCACCAAATCGCACCAATCTAGGATGTCTAGAGTGAGATTGCACAAATGTTTCGACCTTGTGCCCCCTTGTTTGTTGATGTACGAAACTACCGTGAGGTTGTCTGACTTTATCAGAACCGTTTTCCTCCGAACTCTGTCTTTGAAGGCAAACAGAGCATTCTGTATGGCCCGCATTTCCAGTACGTTTATGTGCTGACCCTTGTCTCTTTCTCCCCAAGTTCCCTGAACCTGGACCGAGTTTAGTACTGCACCCCATCCCATCGTCGACGCGTCTGTGAGAATGGTCATGGAGGGGGCTGGGGTAGTGAAGGGTTTTCCCATTTGTAGGGTATTTGGGGGCATCCACCAGCGAACCGCCTGGGACAATGTCCCTGTAAGGCGGATAATTTGAGTCATTGGGTCTGTTAGTGGGCGATACTGACTGAGAAAGGCTATTTGGATCTGCCTCATTCTCCTTCTGCAATCTGGGACTGTGTCCAAGAGACTTGCAAGGAGGCCCAGAAAACGCAGCCAGTACTTGGCTTGTACGTGAGACGAGCGGAGCAGGAATCCCCCTACTAGATAAACCTTGTCTATTCTGTGAGGGAAGGGATGGGCAAGCCTTAGTTTCAGGTCTAGTTTGGGGCCCAAGAACTCCGGATTCTGAGTGGGTTCTAGCTGAGACTTTTCGTAGTTTACGAGAAAACCTAGCTTGGAGACTAGGTCTAATGTAATATCTAGGTGCTGGCGTAGTGTGTCTGCAGAGTCTGCTAATACCAGCCAGTCGTCTAGATAGACGAAAATTCGAATGCCCCTTTCTCGTAAGTGGGCTGCGAGTGCCTGTACAATTCGAGTGAAGGTGCATGGGGCAGTTTTGAGACCAAATGGCAGAGCAGGATATTGGTACACTTTGTTTGCCACTGCGAAACCGAAAAAATGCTGTGCAGTGTGGGCAATGGGGACATGAAGGTAGGCGTCTACTAAATCTATGGAGACTGCCCAATCGTCTGCCTTGATGAGCGGTAGAATGTTGCGGAGATTTTCCATTTTGAAAGTGGAGTTTGCGATGTATCGATTTAGCTTTTTTACATTTAGCACCATGCGGAATGCGCCTTTTCGCTTGGGGGTGAGAAAAACTGGGGATAACACAAGTTGCCTTCTTGTGTGGACCCGAACAATTGCCCGTTTGGTTAGTAGGGACTTTATTTCTTGTAACAAAGCCCTTCTTTTTTCTGGGTTTGTTGGCAGGTTGGTTTTTTTGCTTATCTCCGGAAGCAATTCTGGGTGAATCAGTGAGGGAACATATCTCTTCTGAATTACTGAGAGCACCAATTTGTCTGAGGTTATTTGTGACCATTGATGGGCAAATACTTTGAGTCTGCCCCCTACTGGAGGTTGCCCTGCGTGCTGATTCGGATAGTCATAACTGTGAAGAATGGTCCCGCTGAGGGGCAGTGGAGTGCATTCTGGGGGGGTTAGATTGCTGTCCCCGGGGTCGTCTAAACGATCTTCCACCCCGCTCTCTGCCCTCAGGCCTGCGAGAGTCGGATGATGGCTTGTAAGACTGACTGTACGGATGTCTGCGATAGGGGGAACCTTGAGATGATCGTCCCTCACGGAAGAACCCTGATTGCGGGGGCATATGGTCCCTAGAGGATCGAAAAGAGCGATTGGGTTTGCTCAGTTTGTAGGCAGTCTTGTCTGCAGTGCTAGACGCCACGATGGTGTCCTCCAGTACCTGCTGAAACTTTCCCGCAAACAGGTCTGGGCCCGTAAAGGGCAATTTTGCGAGTATGGAGTCAGCCTCTTTCTCGAGTTTGAGCTGTTCCATCACCTGAGATCTGCGAAACTTTGAACACAGTAACGCTGTTCGGGCGGCCTGTTCGAACTGGAGATCTGAAATTCGCAAGGGCAAATCGGAGATCTTTTTCAGGTCCTCCCCGTCTATGGCCAAACGGCTTGCTTCTTGTTGCGCCGTAATTAGATAGCTTTGATAAGCCGCGAGCCTCATCGAGCTACGGGCTGTCTTCTCAATGTGAGCGATCTGCGAATCTATTCTTCGGAAAGATCGAGATCTCATGCCATTGAAGTTGGATTTGCGAGCGCGCGCGTCGCCAACACGGAATGCTGCCTCTGGGACTGCAGGTGTATTGAACACCGCATTGAAATCATTACTGCCAAACCGAAAACCGGACACAGCGTCATAACGGCTAGATCGGGATTTCAGGGACGAATGGGCTAGTTTGGAATAACACGTAGCAAAGGGGGCATCAAGTTTCACCGCACTGGGTCCTTGGCTACGAGCAGACAATTCAGATTCCAAGCAAAAAATAGGCTTGGCCTCTTCTTTTTCCTCAGTAGCAGTCGATTCTGCCTTCAACTGGGGACAGTACTTTATCAGTAGTTCGGCGGCTATCTGGCCATCCCTTCTACCTGTCTGATTCGTTGATTCTTTATCAGAAGGGGGAAGCTCGTCAGTAAATATGCTATCCCGACCATCTGAGCTGATAGAGTGTACTGAGTGAGACGATGGGAAACTAACACCAGTATCATCGTCTGCCCAGTTTCTTGCACGAGATGCTATTTTGGGAGGGTGATATCCAAACTCATCATCGGAATAGCCGCCCAAACTGATCGTCGGAACGCGAGAGTGGAAGCGAGACCCAATATCTTCCCCCTCTCTGCGGCGGGGGGAAGCCCTATCACGGGTTCGGCAATGGGATTGTCGAAGTACTGGGGCCGAGTCGGAACGGGCTGCGTTATCACGTGTAGGCAGGCCGACGGACCCGGGGGAGGACGGAGCTCGCGATACGGTCGCTGGGCCGAGATTCCGGGGGCCTGTCGCATCGCCCGCTCGTGCGGGAAGGAACCCCGGGAGGTTAATGACAGATTGCGTAGGGATCGGAGGAACCGAGGGACCTGTCGGATCGCCCGCCCGTGTGGGAAGGGTTCCCTGGTTATGTGAAATAAGTACCGATTGTAGGGCCTGCATGAAAAATTTGCAGGCTGCTGTTGTATCAAACGAGCTGCTATTATCAACGCTAGCAGGCTGGCTGACGTTCAGTACGCTGGAGTCTACCGACTTGGTCGGCGGAGCCAGGTTAGTCTCGTTGACGTTGGGTCTAACGGCAGGAGAAACCGCTACATTGGAGCCTGATTTCTCGGCCGGACCGGGAAGAGAATGCCTTTTCGGGGCACTCTTCTTTCCCTTTTTAGGTGGAGGAGAAGAAGTAGGGAGCACAGGATTACTACATGGTCTCTTTTTTGTGCTCTGCTCTGATTTTGCGGTGTTGGATCCCGCCTTCGTTGAAGCGTTAGGTACAGCCTCCGCCGTAGGGTTCGAGCGGGGCGGTGAAGAGCGAGACGAATTAGGCATCTTAAATGCCCTAAGTCGTCACTAGAAACAAGAAGCAAAAGCTAGGCTAAACAGCCGAGAGAACAAGGAATATAACTCCAAAAAATATGAATCAAACACGATAAGGTAGCAAGTGAAAGATCTTATCTGTATAAGCGTAAGCTAAACCGTAGAGGAACTCGTCATGAGTAGCGGCGGCAGAAGAAAGAGGATGAGATCGCCCGCGCTCGGGCTTATATAGGGGAGTGTGTGAGGGGTTTCCCTTCCGTTGCCGGGGCAACGAGGGGGTTCAAAGATATTTTTAGCTACCGGGGGCAATTCTAATCGGCATTAGAATGGCAATTGTTATATTGATAGGTAAGTAAAGCGAAATGAAGTAGATATGGGCTTAAACATTCTAATTTTTCTCTCATTAATAAAATGTGTGCAAAACAGTGCTTTTGAGCACTACATTCAAAATGAAGCTAAATTTAGTTTTACATGGTGAAAAAATCAATTTCGCTAGATTTTCCCCAAATTTTCTTTATATTTATCTAAATATAGGCTTTTCTGAATACTTTGAACATAAATTCAGTTAATGTCTGTGAAATTTATTTTTTCACCCTGAGGTAACTTTTTTCATGGACATGCCCATTTGTATCATGTATGTACAGTGCATATCAGGTAAAGTTCACTGACCATTTGACCTTTGAACTCGTCAGACTTCACCAATATTCAAATTTGACTGGCATCATTATTAGGTGATATTGTACCTGCCGTGTGAGTTTCAGGTTCATACACGTGTTGATTAAAGCAGTGATAAGTTCTTGAGAGTACACCACAATACTGTTTAGTACAGTGCATATCGGGAAAAGTTCATTGACTTTCTTACCTTTGGCCTTGTAAGGTTTCAGTCATATTATAAACTTGACAATCATTTTTAGGTAATGTACCAGTGGTGTGAGTTCGTTGGTTATAGCTCACACCTGTAGAGAGTTATTGAGAGTACTGTATAAGCTGCTATTTTTCGCGAGGGTTTAATTTTTGCGACTTTCGCAAATCACAGTTGGATCGCGAATTTAACAACACGCAAAAATGTCTACATGTGCTTTGTTAATAGAGCACTAACGTAAAGGTCAGCGTCGATTTGCGAAAACAACATCTCGCGAAAATGTCTATGAACTTGTCATTCGCGAATATATCTGTATGCGAAATAACAGCGTATACAGTATGTATAGAC
Organism: Diadema setosum; assembly: GCF_964275005.1. Taxonomy (NCBI): domain Eukaryota; kingdom Metazoa; phylum Echinodermata; class Echinoidea; order Diadematoida; family Diadematidae; genus Diadema; species Diadema setosum. The sequence goes on from NC_092691.1 coordinate 14,159,294, forward strand.
CGATTCAAGCGACTGCTCATGGAAGTGCGCCCTCTTAAGGCGACGCCATAACTGGGGGCCAACCAGGCCGGGTCAACAAGCGCCCTACGTGCATGGCAAGGGTGCCAGCGGCAGCCAGTGCTTTTACCAGCCAGCCGGCCAGCTAGCTATCTCTGGCGCTGGCAGCGATGGACGCATCTGGCTTTGTGACAACTAGAGTCTACATTTTTTTTTTCGCTAGCTATTTAAAAAAGATTAAATTAAACAACTTATACCGACTATGAGCGAATGGGTAGATGACATACGGCTGTAGCCAAAACTTGAATTTCAAGGTAAATATCGGTATGATCCGTGAGTGTTTGTAGACTCTATTTCTTTGGCAATGACTTGGGTACTCGCGTGTAAGCCCCATATATTCACCTTTGTGTAAAAGAATAAAAACCGCTGGGGATCGTGAGAACTATGGCTAGGCGCAGGCAGACGTCTTGCCAGTAAGCCTAGACTGTTAAGAAGTTTACTGATATAATTAGATACAAATAATGAAGAGCTAGATTTGGCGCTATGAATTGCAACCTAGACTATTGTCTATCAGTTAACTTACACCTGTTTAGGCTTTTGCCTTTAGGCCTACTCGGGACTCTCGGGCCAGCGGGGTAGAATCTGTCTAACGTTAGACCTTGTCTAGAATTCTGGGCAAGAGTCCAGACTAGATCTAGACCTATTGACTTCTAGAACCCTACATCCTATATAATTTTCGGTTGTCGATAACTTCAGGCAAGCCTAACTATGTAAACCAAACGGAATACAAATCTAGGCGTTTCTAAGGCTAAGCCGTATAAACTTAATTTACGTCGCCTGATGTAAACAACCAAAACTTCTTCTGTTTTAGGTCTAAGCAACCTTGCATAACATCACGCTAACGCCTAATATTATAATCTACAAAAGTGATTTTCAAATCATACTTTCTTGATATGATTATGAATCGGATGTTTGCCACCATCCATGGTTTAATATTTATAAGTATCACTTTATCAAAAATCAAATTCAAGAGTTCCAGGCCAAAATTGAATGATATGGTCAATCCAGTGCTGAACAATGAAGAAGTGAAAACAATATAAGAATTTAACGCATCTTGAAACATTTATTTAGCTGCAGTGTAGGCTGTAAAATGTTTGTCATAATAATATAGTATAGCTAGGAAGTGTATTCTAACTTTGGCAAGTAGTGCACCAAGCATTAAAAAAAAAAAAAAAAGATTAGTGAATTATCAAAATTTTTCATCTGAACTTGTTTTCTAAAATGAACATTTTTTTACGAATATGCAGTGATAGCCTAATTAAATAGAGAATCTAGTAGTTTGTTTCGAAATCTGTGCATTTTTCATACCGTTGTATTTCACTTAATTGTCTCTAATTGTATATTTATCATGCGTCAGTGGTGTCTGGATTTCACACACTGCCGTGCAGCTAGCTTCCATTTCCATTTTTTTCTGTTATTTGTGCACCCAACAGCTGCACAATAATTAATGTTTTCCTGATCCTTCCTTTGAAGCTTCATTGTAGATCAATATGTCTGAATCACTCAATTTGTCCAAAAGAAAGGCATCAAAAGCCGCTGAATGACTTTTCCACAGTGAGTAAACAATTACAACATTAGCGTGGCGGTCGCCGGTCGCGGCGCAGCGGCCGCGCCCGGCTAACTATGCGCGATGGGTACGCTAGGCTGCTGAGCTGCAAGTGCAACTTGCTGGGTAGCTAGCTCGCTGGGAGCCCCCGTTGGCCCCCAGTTATGGCGACCGTTATAGCGCCGCTAGCGGCGGTAGGTGAATAGGTCATCGAAATTGAATCGGTCTATACCATAATACTGTACATACAGTGCTTATCAGGGAAAGTTCATTCACCTTTTGACTCTACCCTAGTTGGACTTTGTCCATATTTGAACATGACCTGCATTTTTAGGTCATGTACCTTTGATGTGAGTTTGCTGGTCATAGCTCTAAGTTGTGGAAATTTATTAAGAGTACACTAAACTGCTGAAAAATGCCAACAAAGCAGACTATGTCAATGACGATGATGGAAAAGTGATGCCTTTGTCTCACTTCTGCTGTGCAGGCAAGACAAAAACCACCAAAAAAAGCCGGTCAATGATATATATTTTACTCAAAATTCACATGATACAAGGAAGGCTAAAGGATTTACAGAGTTGAAGACATAAAGACAGGACTTGTAGTACAAACACCACATTTGTGTACTCCTCAGTCAAAATGAATCATAAGTCGTGCTAGAAGTTTCTATGTAATGGGTAAATAATGGAGAAAAGGCACTTATGGGATCATTTTTTTTTTTTTCATGACAGATCCACTAGGCATCCACTAGGGTGTGGACAAGACGTGGAAAGCACATTTAGTCATTCCACGTTCATTCGGCAACCTCTCCACATATTCTTGAAAGAGTCCATTAATTGTCTTTATTCCATTCACTGTCTTCATTCCTAGACATGTCCATGCATTTCTGCACCTTCAGGAGAGAGGAAATTTCCACTTCCAAATTTTGACCGAGACCAAAATTTGAACATGGAAATAGACTTCCAGACACCCTTGACAACTTGTCATGAAGACATCATCCGGACACCCTGCCTTTCCGTAACACTTCCGCCCCTTTCGCAAATGCCCCTGAAAGTATTCCGTGGTGCGAGCAGCTTTAACAGCGAATGAAAGTGGAAGATACCAAGAATGTTTCAGGACAGCATGGTGCCTATGCAGATCTAAAAGTGCAAGAGCGCAAAGCCACTGCAGACATTTGTGGTCAAGATATAACAGAGTAAAAAACAAGCTAAAGGATGTTGATAGTAATAAATCAATGCAGCATTATGCCTTTGAAACACAAAGAGACAAAGAAGGGGGAAGGGGAGGGGGAATGAGGTGCCCATCCTAGCCCCGCAGCTGAACCTCTCCTCCTCTGATGAGAAACAGGTAAATGTTAGCAAAACAGAAGGCAGGGGATACTATGTCAACAGTAACGAAGAAGAAGAGGAAGCAGCCCCCGAGCTCCTAGAATTTTATTTTTTTCTCTCTTTTCAGAAATTATTTTGATTTGCGGGATTTTAAATGGTTCCCCTTACATAGTACATTGTTGTTTTTTCATTGCAAATATGACTTCTCGGCAGAAAACCCACAAAAGTAAAACTAGATCAAAACAAATTAGTCATTTTTATAACTTACTAGTTGGTTCAAAGATTTAAGAACCAAGCTCTAAGCTTGAAAGATTATTTAATTTGTTACAATTAGACCATCCCACCCATTCAAAAAAAAATGATAGAAATAAGGGGTAGAAGATGCAGTTTCATAAAAAAGGGAGAAAAGCGAATTTAAAGAGTCTGATCACTTAGGCATGCTCAAGCAGAAGCATCAACAGAAATATGTTGTTTTTCACGGTGAAAAAAAAAATGCATGTTGGGAAAAAAATATGGTCCAGAAATTCTGCTAATATATCTCAATTTAAGGTTTGTTTCAAACTTCAAAAATTTGAGTTGTCACCGAAATGATAGATTTTGGTCCATTGAGGGCCAGGACCAGTGCTAGCTGAGCATCTCTCTCAGCTTGTTATTTGAAGCAATAAGGCAAGGTGAATTAAGGCTGGTGTGACCTCCGCGATGGCATGCAGTCATGCGAGAAATATTGAAAGTCAGCGTCAAATTTATAACCTTGCATCTTTTTTTTTTTTTTAAATATCATAGTCGGCATATCTCACTAATGTTGTTGGAAAATCATCCTTCTGTCTGAGTTCATGATTTTACCATTGTTGGTGTGACCCTAGATGTGTCTACGCAGTTCGGTCATGATCACCATATTCCAAAGCATTTCCTGTCCTTCCTGAGTGATTTCTAGGACACTCATAGGAATTTATGCGGTCAGTCCACAGAGATTCCTAGGAATGTCCCATGACAAGTCAATTCCAACACTTTTTCCACGTTTGATGCTGAAAGGAAGCTGAAATCACAGAACTTGCTTCTGCACCCCTTACTAGTCTTGTCGGGCCACTAGTGGACATTAGCCCTTACCTGTACATTGGATCTGCGTTTACTGAAACTTTAGGAGTGAAAAAAAAAGTGCAAACTTAAAGGCACCCTAAATAACATTTATTTTCTATGACAGAATTCTGCAGTAAAGATCTTTTCTACCCCAAGCCTTTCCATTTTGTTTTTCCAGATTGAGACTATGCACCTGTTGCTGGGTGTGTGTTAATGAGCTGTTACTCATCACCCTATTGTACTGTAAATTACAGTGTATTAAATGCACCCGTGTACTGACCACACCCCATTTTTTTCTGCTGTTGGGGGGGGGGGGATGCCTGATCCTACTTCTTTGTATTTCCTTCGTAAGCATTTCATTTGATTTTCCCCATTACATGATAAAGCAATCTTCTTGCAGGATTGAATGAATGTCTCAGTTACATAAAATGACCAATCACTATTTTTATTTGAATAAAACAAATATACTTCAGTAGAATCATCACATCTAACCCATCAGTAACTGAACCCTCTCAAACCACCTGTCTTATTACTCCCTGAAATGCCCCAAAAGCCCATCCGCTTTTAAGAAAATAGTTTTATGTTTTACCATTTTTATTTTCATATATTTTCATATAATTACACAAAAACTGTAATTTGAAAGAGATCAACGGTCAGCAAAGTACATTGTATGTCAGAATTATTTCAGTGACACACCATTCTCTTGGTAAAGTCTTAATAGGCTTTTAAATAAACATAACATGTTAGACAAAAATAAACATGCAGTAAGCTATTTTACATAATTTAAAAAGTTGTTGAAATGAGAGTGATATTGCTGTACCTTCTAGCAGGGAGGTGGGAAGAGAAAGATGGAATCTTCACGATCTCCTTTGAGCCCATGCTCCAAACCAACGAGGCTCAGTGTTTTCACAAGTAATCACGAGTGCTTCACCGGCACGCACACTCTCATACACATCCATGATTGACATCTGCCAAATCTATCACACAAATGCGTCTGCGTAGTTACCGACTTCAAACTTGTCGGAGTCATTAATCATTCACACTCAGCTTGTACCACCACGGAATCTACCACAGGGTCCATGGTACCTCATACTGTTTCTTGTGTCACGTTATGCTGTTCCTCTAACTTGTATCGGGGATCGTGGAGTGGACATCTATACCCGCGTTGTATCTGTTCTCTATTTCAAGCAGCGGTCTAAGACCCTTTGCACAGAATACCTTGCCAAAGGAACTCTGCTCATCACCCTCGGCTTTGATATTCAAAAAGAATTTGAAAAAGTTCTTATATTGTTTTTGACTCTGTTATGGGACAACTTTGGATTTATCTAAATGCATTGATCAGTTTATTGGAAATGCGCTATAAAAAAAAAAAAACTATTTATTATTATCATTATTATCTGTCTTTGTTTATATTAAACCTAAATAAGTTTACCTTATCTATCAATCTCCTTTTTTTCTGTAGACATTCTATGTTTATTAACATAGTGCCTTCTACATCATCTTCTACCTATGAAAGATGCTCACACGATCAGTACGACTTAGTAACTCATCCCTCTCGCTTTCCTACCCACCTCCCAGAGCCCCATTTTGTTCTTGTTTTTTACATTTTTAACATTTTTTTATCTGGTGATAGTGCCACTAATACGCGCATGTGAGACTACTATCAAATGAAAGGTTACGATGTTGTTTTTTTTCTTTGATACAAGTCAGAGTAAGCACATCTTAACACATTTTTTTCCATAAATTGTTTCACAACCATAACATTTCTGATATAAAAATACTTTTTTACTTGGTATATCTGCTGTTTCACAGCTGATTTTTTTTTTTTGCATTCGAACATCAATAGAATCGTTGCAAACTGGTGAATACAAAAATGGTTGCTGCATGGGGAGTATGATGATCAAAAGTAACTACGCACCCACGCAGTGTTCTGGTTAGTGCCCCTCCTCCCTCATCAAATCTGGATACTGTACAAGACTTCTAAAGCAGCATCGGTGTGGAGTATGGAACTTCAAAGAGTGGAACGAACGATCTGATTCACGAGGTCATTGAGCAATCTGGCAGGTCTTGCGTAACTTTGACGCTCATCAGCTGTTGATGGTGCCGTTTGAATGCCGTTTGAATGGGGTGCTGTTCGTTATTCCGAAGGTTCGTTATTTCGAAGGTTTGTTATTCCGAAGGTTCGTTAATCCGAAACACACAAATTCCCTATACCTAGAGGTTCGTTAATCCGAAAATGAAAAGGGGTTCGTTAATCCGAACATTTGTGGCTTTATTCCGAAGGTTCGTTCATCGAAAATGAAATAGCGTTTGTTATTCCGAAGGTTCATTGATCCGAAATGAAAAAGGGTCCATAACGAACCTTTGGAACAACAAACCCTATTTCATTTTCGGATTAACGAACCTTCGGAATAACAAACCCTATTTCATTTTCGGATAAACGAGCCTTCAGAACAGCGAACCCTATTTCATTTTCAGATTTTAACAAATCTTCGGAATAACGAACCTTCGGAATAACGAACCTTCGGACTAAAGAACCTTCGGAATAACGAACCTTCGGAATAACGAACTGTATCCATTTGAATGTGCACATACTGAGATGAGGTACGGCTACTTGCACTGTATTGTCAATACTCCACTGCACTGAGATTGCACAATAGGACATAGGCCTAATGAATTTTACAGCGGGTTATAATGATTGATGACACATTGATTAAAAAAACAACAACAACACAATTACATATCATACTTATTTGCAACCAAACAAGCAATATCATACAAACTTGTCAGTGAATGAAGAGTCAGTAGAAATAAACATACACATATAGCTGTGTGTGAGGATATGTTTTATGGGTCTATATGGATTTGTTTTTTGTGTCTGTGCGTGCATACAAAAACAAATAGGGCCTACAGTTAAACCTGCCTTAGCGGCTACCTGTCTATGGCAGCCACTGAAAAATCCCCCCCCCCCCCCCAGAGAAAAGTTCTGTTAAAGACCCTGTGTACAGCAGCCACCTGTCTAACCCGGCCAGCGGTCACAAATTTTGTTTTCCTTGGAAGATTTCAACCTGTCTATAGTGGCCACAGACCAACATGGAGCCGTAACCTTGCCAATAATTCAGCATGCTTTTTCTGTTTTGATTGTAGCCATGCCAGTCATTCACGGGCAACGTTCAGTGATCACCATAGCTGCATCATCACTCATTCAGTCATAATAGAAAGATTAAACGAGAACTTACCAGTTTGAAGTTTGATCTTTATTTTATGAGGGAGTTGGAGAAAGAATTGTTTTCCCATTCCCTTCTTTCTTCGGCTGAGCCTTAATAGCCGGCGAACACTTAGGTTCATGATGTGCGGCTGTAGTCACCACCGCCACACGACAGACTTAGCTGTATGCAGGGCGCTCGTACTAGTGGTGCCACCCACGACAGGCTTAGCTGTATGCTGTGGGGGAACGGTAAGCGGAATTTCCATCCTGCGATATCTTGTGAATAAAAATCCTCTTCCGAAGCAAAGTCAGCTCTAACTGAGCTACAAATAATAACAATCCACAATATGATAAGATAGTGCGACGATGCATGGTAAAAAGGACGAATAAAACTTGATTTAGACTGCGATGAGGGAACTTATTCCCTCGTGCAAAACATGCGAAGAAGCGATATGACTGCACGCGCGTTGAGCGGGCTCTCACTGTGAGTTTTTGCGTAAACTCACGAAATAAAATAATACACTAGTGTTAAGCTTCCTCCACGACTGTACACATGCTAACTATATGCTTCAATTTGATAAACACCAGCATTGTTCAATGCATGAAACACACATATGCATACATATACACATACATGTACATGTAAGTACTTATACACGTCTCCCTTGGGTGGCCGCTATAGACAGGTTTGACTGTAATAACATAAAATAAAAAATTTCATGTTTGTTTTTCTTTAGTTTAACATGTGTGTAAGTGTGCCTGTGAGCTCTGTGTGTGATGTGCACTTACCCATGGTGTAAAATGAGGACACACATACAAACTTTACATTTAAACTGAGGACACACAGAGAACCGACGACGTCCTCGGTACACAGATCATTCCAAACGGTCTGCTTTTGCATGCTTTTGCATGTAGGGGTACATGTTTGTAGGTCCTCAATTAGAATTATTATAATAAGTCCTCGTTTGGATGGTAATGTATGAATGAGTCCTCGGTATACAAGAGTCCTACTGACACACAGGTCCTTGGTTATGTGGTAAAATTCTCATGGGTGGAACAGGTCCTTGGTTTCCACCATAGATGCATATGTGTGGGTGTGTGTGTGTATGCTTGTTTGAAGAAAAAAAAAAGTGATATTGTTTCACTCCTGATTTATATTCAAAAGCCCTTGTTGAATCTCTCATGCCACAAGAGAACAGGTGTTGTTGCACATTCTGTATAATTCTCACAACTGATTATTTCACTATTTACTGGTATTTTGTATGTGATGACATAAATGGTATCCTGGGGTACCAAATAAAAATCATCCATTTTGTTGAATTATTTATTTTTTTCTAAAGGTTGTACACTGGGTTGCCAAAAAGTGGGAAATTATTTTGGTGCTGGAGCTAGCGCGTGCTACCAACTGCACTGCACTGCACTGCACGCACTGTAGCACACGCTATTGCTACGTGTAGCACAGCATACCATGCATGCATAGTACAGGTGTTTAACATGCAGTGGCATGGGAATGACTATGTACACGCACACGCAGTGCATGCATTTCTCTGCGGCTGTCCTCGAGTGGATGTGAGGTGGCGCTACAAAACGTGGTACCCCGGGGTACTACGGTACCCCGGGGTAACGCATGATGCATCATGTGTTCATGACAATGTGCACATACATGTACATATAGTCACACAAGTACATCCACACACACACACTGCCACAAAAACGTACACACTGATTTCTTTGGGTCAATGGTATTACACTGAAAATCATAAAATATCATATACATTCAGTGTTTTCATCAATCATAAGTGGACTGTCACAACTGTTTCATATTCATCCTCCACCTCTGAGATATTGATTGTCTTGCCTGATAAAGACAAAAGAAAACAGTTGTCCATGGTTTGTGTATTTATTATGTTTCCTAAACATACTGCCATCAAAAAGTGTGAGGAAAACTGAAAGCAATATCAGCCTGGATTGTGATGGAAATGTGACAGAATTTGCAGACATACAAAATTACAATGTGATATCAATGAAAGAACATGGTCTATTGTTTTTGTCAAAACAATTTTCTTCATGAGTCTAAAAATCTTGTTTGAATTCAAAACACACACATATGGCCGGCACCATGTTTTCAAAAGTGTTTGTGTGTGTGTGTGTGTGTGGGGGGGGGGGGGCACTTCTGGGTAACAAGCAAAAAAAACCAACCCAACAATAAACAAGAGACCCAGGGGTCTTGCGCTCACCTGACTATCGTAAGTTCAGCTTCAATGCATTCTTGCAGACTCTTACCTGAGAACAATGGAAACTTGTGGTGAGGGGTAGCTTTGAGAGCTAGGGGCATGGTGTCTATGTGCATATTCCATTACACTGGTAAAAATACCTGCCAAGTACACTGTATTCTATAGAATGTTGGATTATGCAGTTTGGAAAAAGAAAAAAGACTTAAAGCCCTATCACTTTTGATTCTAGAGAAGAATTTTTTAAAGGGGTTTTCAATGGTTATAAGCATGTACAATTTTGTACAATTTACATCACCATTTGGACCCATCCCACCACACTCCCTTGGGTCCCAAGGAGTGGAGGAAGGCACTCCTGATTCTGCCATGAACAAACTTGAAACAACAGTCATCAATATACCAACTAATTGTATTAACTCAGCTCAATCACTTCTGGTTCTGTCTAGAGAAAATCTTTAAAGAATCCTTACTGGGGGTGGGTTGGGCCCCCCTAGGGGCCCAGGTGGGGCATGGTGCATATTTGATGGAATTGAGATTCTATCCCCCTAGGGATACTACCTGCCAAGTTTGGTGAAAATTCATCATGGAGTTTTCAAGAAAAAGATGAAAATTTACAATTTGGGCCCCATTAAGAACCCTCCCCACCCCCTCCCCTGGGTCCCAAGAGTCATCAATGTACTAAGTCATAGTATTAATCAAAGAGTGTACAACCCTAAGAGGGTCTACTCGCGCGATTCTACACGTAAACAGGTGTAGTACGCCATGGAGCCCAATGGCGGCCATTTTAGGAAGCAAACCGCTGGATTATCGCGAGCATATACGTGACCTATAGGAGTGAATTCTGCCTCCCCTTCATTTTCTCCCTTTTAAGGGGGCAAACAGTGGTATTGCTTTGTTTAAGACCTCAAATTCCCATTAAGAAGCATCATTTATACCTAAAGATGAAAAAAAAAGGCTCCCTCCCCAGCCCCTTCGGTCCACCTCTTACACAATGAAGACGCGCATATTATGTTGATCTTGGATGAAGAGGTCGCGAATATAACGAACTTAGCCACATTTTCCCTACATTTCCTCTCTTTTTTTTTTAAATCAAAAATTGCAAATATTCCGCCAAAATGTGCACCAAATCGTATCAATTCTGAGAAAACAAATTAAGCTCCCTCGTGTGGGAGGGAGACATCCTCTAAGCCCCCCCCCCGCCCATGCACTGTCGACTTCCAACACACATGACAGAGTGCACCGTGAAGACAGACAATGTATAGATCAAGAGGTGACAGATACCATGATTCAGCCCATCACTGTCCAAGAATCTCTTTGATTAAAAACATTTTAAATATCATTCTACCAAAGTGGGCACCCCAAAGATTGTTGAATTCTTCTTGAGAAATTAGGGCAAGAATAATCAACATTGTTACAATAACAAGACACGTTATTTTTAGGGATCAGTAATGTATAAGGTGATGGCGACAAAGATCACAATTCTGACAAATAGGATAATTTATACTAAGAAGAAGAGTGCCATGGTTGATAAGAATAGATTTTTATTAATTTTTCATATTCTTATTTACTCCAGGACAGCACATGATTCAGCCAAAAGGGTTGTTCTCTATGTCCGTGCATCATAACAATAATAATCATAATAATAATAATACCATGCACTGCATTCGTTTGGTCCATGTCAATTCTAATTCCAATTCAAATTTAGATTCAGATTTTATTTTCACTTTTCAACAAAATGTACAAAGAAATATATAAAACTTGACAATCATGCTTGTCATTGAAAACACAGCGACCCGGTCATATGCAGGGATACATTATGTTCATGTCTATAATTATGATCAGTACAAAAAAGAGACATACAATTCACAAATTTCAAAAGTGCAACACAGCAAAAAAGATCAAGATGTCTACACTACCCCACCCACGGTATCTCCCCCCCCCCCATCAACAAGAAAGAAAGAAAGAAAGATAACCCCCAAAAGAAGAAATAGAATAGTGTTCTGCAGCTTTTCTGGAAATGACTGTATAGAAAGGAAAATTGTATTGACCGCCTACAATGATTTCTATTGGTTGTTCTAGAGAAAATCATGGTATATTAGCCTACAACGTTGACCAAGAGAAGAGTTGAGGGGGGAGAGAGAGAGAGAGATGGAGTTAGAGAGAGAGAGAGAGGGAGATAGGGAGAGAGAGGGGGCTTTGAAGTTGTGAGCACCCGCATGCATATCACACATCATGGTTTATGTAAACTCCCCATCATTAGGAGTTAGCTCAAATTTTGAGGGACTACAGATTGGATATTAAGAGCATTTCTTCATTTATATTTCGTTCTTAGGCAGGAATGATACTTACAAATGCCATAATGAGGTCCGAAGTTCTTTTTACCCTGTATGCCTCCCTAAAAGAGAGAAAATGAAAGGGAGGGAGATACCTCTCCATTGAAGGTCACGTAAAAATCCATCCGCTACCGATCGCTTTGCTTCCTAAAATAGCACACGCACCTGCCCGTGAGCGTACTACGCAAACTCGAGAGAGTAGACCCTCTCAGGGTTGTACGCTCTTTGGTATTAACTTAGCTCTATCACTTCTGATTCTAGAGAAGAAGATTTTTTTTAATTCCTTAATTTGGGGGGGTATGGGCCCCTCTGGAGGGCCCCAAGGTGGGTATGGTGCCCACTTGAACAAATTGAGATCCTATCCCCCTAGGGATACTACCTGCCAAGTATGGTAAAAATTCATCATGGAGTTTTCAAGAAAAAGATGAAAATGTACAATCTAGCCCCCCCCCCCCCCCCCCCCCCCCCCCCCGTGCCCATTTGATGGGAATGAGATTTCTATCCCCCTACAGATGCTAAGTGCCAAGTTTGGTGAAAATTCATCATGGCATTTTCAAGAAAAAGATGAAAATGTACAATTTGGGCCCCATTAAGAACCCTCCCCTGGGTCCCAAGAGTCATCAATGTACGAAGTCATAGTATTAACTTAGCTCTATCACTTCTGATTCTAGAGAAGAAGATTTTTTAAAATTCCTTAATTTTGGGGGGTATGGGCCCCTCTGGGGTGCCCCCCAGGTAGGTATGGTGCCCACTTGAACAAATTGAGATCCTATCCCCCTAGGGATGCTACCTGCCAAGTTTGGTGAAAATTGGTCAAGGGGTTCTCATGAAGAGATGACAATGTAAAAAGTTTACGGACGACGCACGACAGACGAAGAGCGATCGCAATAGCTCACCCGAGCTGAAGGCTCAAGTGAGCTAAAAATGGGGGGGAGGCCTTCAGCATGCAAAAAACAAAGGCCTTGTCGAGCTCACAGGTTTCATTCTATTTTTTTCTAGTGCCACTTCTAGGGTTTAAACAAGGAAAAGTAGAAATTACGCGGTGCGTAAAATTTGTCCCCGCCGGAAGTAGCATTTAGTAGCAAAATGTACAATATTGGTAAAAATTCAAGGTCAAAGGTCAAAGAAGTCAAAGGTCAAAATTCTGTGTAGAAGTTTTGAAGCCCTCACCTAGTGCCATCACAAAAAGCAAATGGAATCAAAATCAGGTTAGAAATGGCGAAGGAGTAGCATCTTGTAGCCAATGTACAATATAGGTCAAAAATCAAGGTCAAAGGTCAAAGAAGTCAAAGGTCAAAATTCTGTGTAGAAGTTTTGAAGCCCTCACCTAGTGCCATCACATAAAGAAAATGGAATCGAAATCGGGTTAGAAATGGCAAAGGAGTAGCATTTTGTAGCCAATGTACAATATAGGTCAAAAATCAAGGTCAAAGGTCAAAGAAGTCAAGGGTCAAAATTCTGTGTAGAAGTTTTGAAGCCCTCACCTAGTGCCATCACTAAAGAAAACGGAATCGAAATCGGGTTAGAAATGGCAAAGGAGTAGCATTTTGTAGCAAAATGTACAATATAGGTCAAAAATCAAGGTCAAAGGTTAAAGAAGTCATGGGTCAAAATTCTGTGTAAAAGTTTTGAAGCCCTCACCTAGTGCCATCACATAAAGCAAATGGAAGTGAAATTGGGTTAGAAATGGCAAAGGAGTAGCATTTTGTAGCAAAATGTACAATGCAGGTCAAAAATCAAGGTCAAAGGTCAAAGAAGTCAAAGGTCAAAATTCTGTGTAGAAGTTTTGAAGCCCTCACCTAGTGCCATCACATAAAGCAAACGGAATCGAAATCAGGTTAGAAATGGCGAAGGAGTAGCATTTTGTAGCCAATGTACAATATAGGTCAAAAATCAAGGTCAAAGGTCAAAGAAGTCAAAGGTCAAAATTCTGTGTAGAAGTTTTGAAGCCCTCACCTAGTGCCATCACATAAAGCAAAAGGAATCGAAATCGGGTTAGAAATGGCGAAGGAGTAGCATTTTGAAACAAAATGTACAATATAGGTCAAAGGTCAAGGTCAAAGGTCACAACTGAAATTCTGTGTAGAAGTTTCAAAGCTCCCATATGGTGCTATCATATAAAGTAAGCAGAATCAAAATTGGCTCATAAATGACGGAGAAGTAGCAAATTGAACATTTTGATCACACACGGACGCACAGACGGACGGACGGACAGACGGACGGACACACACAAGTACGGAGCCCGTTTCATAGTCCCCTGCTTGAACTCGTTCGGCGGGGACAAAAAAAAAATGTGTGTGTGGGGGGGGGCTTGGCCCCCCCCCTGTTCCACTGGCCCTGACACACATACACAAAGAGAGGATACTTTGCTTTGGAGTTCTCAGCTCTAGAGTACACACTGCAAAGATATTAATCACGGGAGCTGGAGAGGGTATATCAGCATACAGTGAACACAATTTGGTTTTGTTGAAACTGCATCCCAGTTGAACCTTCTTCTTCCAAAATTGACAAGTAAGAAGGTATTGTCATGAATAACACTGTCACATAAAATACAAACAAACAAAAGACTGGAAAGACAAACAAAGAATTTAATTATCAACTCTCTAAAACTTGCCCTTTTTTTTTCTACAAACATGCATTCATGACATTCATGTATGGATTTTGTAATAATTGTGAACTTATCCACTCCCTTATTCAAGATCAACATATCTTAGATCTCACATCCAAAGTAAAAATTCATCAGAAAGATATGTCTAGAAAAATTATACATTCATCAGATCAAGGGCACATACAATTGGATGATAACCCTACATTATAATACTCTTTCACAATTTGGCTTTGATGAAACTGTCCCAGTTCAACCTGTTTTGGGGTGTTCTTTTTTTTAAATTGACAAATTAGAAGAAATTGTCTTGAATGATACTAGCATGTAATAAAACAAATGAAAAATCACAGAGACAAAAGTAAAATATCTCCCTCTCAGCTTATTTCGCATAGATGGGGTTGCTGTTAACTGTCTGTCATTGTCAGGATTGAATTCTTCACTTTCACTGGCCTGAAGTGATTATTTCTTGATTATATAGATTGTATTAAAGTTGAAATCTGCAGCTTTAAAGGACAAGTCCACCTTCATAAACATGACAATTGAGAGAATGCAGCAATATTAATAGAACACATAGGTGAAAGTTTGAGGAATATTGGACAATCCGTTCAAAAGTTTTGAATTTTGGAAGTTTCAGTTCCAAGATTGCTGGATGTAAAGACTACTACCACAGCTTGTGATGTCATATGAGTACAACCATATACAGAAACTATAAAGAAAATTCAACATATTTTCACTTTTTTCGCATAATAGAAGAGTACATAGCTTGCCTTTTTCAGAAGGCAGGGGGAGTAATATTACCCTTAAGATATATCAGTTACAAGTTGAGGGAATGTGTACTTTTTTCAAAAAATGAAATTTTGTGGAATTTTCTTTATATTTTCCTTATATCGTTGTATGCATGTGACATCATCAACTGCAGTAGTCTTCTCATCCAGCAGTGACTGCACAGAAACTGTAAAAATTCATAACTTTTGAACGGATTGTCCAATTTTCCTCAAACTTTCACTGATGTGTTCCACTTATATTGCTGCATTATCTCAATCCACATGTATATGAAGGTGAACTTGTCCTTTAACAACCTAAATGAATGAAATTTTTGTAAGGAAGCATTGCTCAGGTACATTACTTGGTACGAAAATAGAACATAGAAATGCCAGTCACCACTGCTGCCCTCTCTAACAAGTTCCTGGCTCCCAATGTTTGACATGTAACATTATAAGGCTCTCTTTCTTCCTCTTGCCTGAATGCCTGTCTCAATACCATTAGCTTGAGTGGCATATGCAGCATTCCCACTGGAAGATGTGTGGCCAATCCTTCAAGGATCACCCTGGCACTTGAGATCAAATGATACATTTTGCTTTGGCTATCCTGCGTCATCTTGTTGATCATATGCACATAGAAGGAAAGCAAATAATATTCAAAATGTAATCATCTCTGACCTGTGATCAAAATGTATGACTAAAATGTTACTATTTCATTATCAAACTTCATGCTCACATCTCTGTACTTAATTCACACAGCATATCTCAGAAAAGATATTCAAAACAAATTCAATTAATGTAGTAAACAGTAAAGTTGCAACATTTTCCTGTCCAACTGCTTGTTTGAGACAAAATCTTTTCCAAAAGCATATGCACTTAGTTGAACCAATGAAACATCTTAATAATGAGCAGAAATAAACTAGAATTATCACTTAAGGTGATTAATACCCCCGCCCCTAGTGTCGCTTTATAATATGTGATGTCATGAGGGCAATGACGTTAATGCCAAGTTTGTGCACTTGTCGAATTGGAAACAGAATAATTTTAGTTTACTGTACAATTACAGAGTTGACACCGAGTTCCACAAGGTTTGGGTAAAAAGTATGGTTACCATGGCAATGCATTGTCTGATACAAACACAAGGGACATTTTGCATAACTACACTTAAAGACCATCATACACACCGAATTTGACCTTCATAGCTTGAATGGTTTAATTTGATACAAAAATGAGTGGTTACCATGGCAACACGTTTTCCTTAAACTAACACATTGGTGTCTTGCAAAACTACACTTCTAGATCATGATACATACTAAATTTGACTTTAATTGCTTGAATGATGAAAAAGTTATTCGATCTGCAAGGTTTTGGTAAAATTGTGGTTACTATGGCAACGGTTTGTGTGACAAACACAAAAATTATGTGTTCCACATCTATAACCTCAGGGCCATAATGCCTACCAAATTTGGTTTCAATAGCTTGAAAACTGTGGAAGAAGTTCACTCCACAAGGATTTTTTTTTAAAATGCGTTTACCATGGCAACGCATTGTCCGATACAAATACAAAGGACATATAGCAAAACTACATTTAAAGAGCATCATACACACCAAATTTCACCTTCATAGATTAAATGGTTCAATTTGATACAAAAATGAGTGGATACCATGGCAAAACATTTTTCTTATATTAACACATTGGTGTCTTGCATAACTACACCTCCCGATCATCATACATACTAAATTTGACCTTAATTGCTTGAATGATGTGGAAGTTATTCAAGCCACAAGGTTTTGGTAAAATCATGGTTACCATGGCAACGCTTTGTCCGACAAACACAAAAATTATGTGTTGCACATCTATGCCTCAAGGCCATAATGCCTACCAAATTTGATTTCAATTGCTTCAAAACTGTGGAAATTGTTCACTCCACAAGATTTTGAAGAAAACATGGAGTTACCATGGCAACGCTTTGTCAAGTACAAACACAAGAGTGTCTTGCATAAGTACACCTATAGATCATCATAGATACCAATTTTGAAATTGATCGCTTAAATACTATGGAAGTTATTCAATCCACAAGGTTTTGGTAAAATTATGGTTACCATGACAAAGCATTGTCCGACAAACACAAAAAAAAAGTCTTTCACATCTATACCTCAATATCATCATTTACCCTAAGTTTCATTTAAATTGCTTCAAAACTGTAGGACGAGCTCGCGACGCAAGATTTTGCAACAGACCGACCGACCGACCTACCGCCCGCCCGACCAACATCACGGTGATTCCTGTGTACCCCCTTCACACTACGTGTGGCAGGGGTATAAAAACCCATCAACCCTAAAGGCCGTGTCACACCTTTCCGGGCAAGCCTTGTGTGCGACTTGTGAAGAACAATTTTTACTACCCGGAGGTCCCCGCAGATGACCCGCACATGACAGTACCTAGCACGTATCTCACCCGTAGTCGCTCGGAGGTGCGCACTAAAATCTTTTTACCCGCAACTATGTTTAGGCCCTGTCACACTTTTCCGGGCATGCTACGCGGGCTTGTTGTGTGTGGGGATTTTCCAGCATACCGGACAATTTCTGAGGGCGGACAAGGATTTGAGCGAGTCAGAGCATGTGTCTTACTTGCTGGACGTGTTCTACCGTAAGGTTCCGTGTATAAGACGCACTATTTTTTCCTCGGAAAACATAGAAAATCGGGGGTGCATCTTATACACGGGTACAGTGAAATCACGGAAAAAAATCTGTCACGTACACCCAATTTTATAAGGTCAATTTGGGGCCATGTATGCCCATCGACGTTCGGAGGGTAAGCAGTTACTAAAACTTACGGATAAATGAGCAATCTTTCAATCTGGACACACACAACAGCTGTAAATACGGGATAAACTTACATCGGCCTTGTGTAGTAACGATGTATCAATCTGGCCATAGATAACAGCTGCAGCTACCGATGTACCTGTATATCACTGTCTACCAAGCTACTAGTCTGGATGCCAAAGGCTGAACCTTGTTTTACCGTCCACCCAATGTTTTTTGATGGTTTTACCCTATTTCGGGGGTGCTGAATCCGAATCTGCATGATGCAACTCTTGCATCCTTAGGGTTTTGAGATATTCAAGATGGCCGTCAAAATGGCCGCCCAAACCGGAAATTCCTATGTATTTCCTTCTAAGTGGTTAGAAATTGAAAACAATTGATGGTTTTACCCTATTTCGAGGGTGTTGAATCCGAATCTGGCTGATGCGAATCTTGCATCCTTGAGGATATTGAGATATTCAAGATGGCCGCCAAAATGGCCGCCCAAACCGGAAATTCCCATGTATTTCCTTCTAAATGGTGAGAAATTGAAAACAATTGATGGTTTTACCCTATTTCGAGGGTGCCGAATCCAAATCTGACTGATGCAACTCTTGCATCCTTGAGGGTTTTGAGATATTCAAGATGGCCGCCAAAATGGCCGCCCAAACCGGAAATTCCTATGTATTTCCTTCTTAATGGTGAGTAATTGAAAACAATTGATAGTTCGAAGCTATTTCGATGGTGGTGAGTCCGAATCAGGATAATTCAACTCTTGCATCGTTAAGGGTTCTGAGATATTCAAGATGGCCACCAAAATGGCCGCCAAAACCGAAAATTCCCCTATATTTCCTTCTAAATGGTGAGAAATTGATAAACTGTCCATGGTTTTACCCTAGTTCGAGGGTGCTGGATCAGAATCTTGATAAAACTCTTGTATCCTTACGGGTTTTGAGATAATAAAGATGGAAACCAAAATGACCGCCCCCCAAATTGGAAACACACATGTAGACCCCTTTTTTCCTTCTAAATGGTGTAAAATTGAAAACAAATTGATGGTTTTACCCTATTTTGAGTTTGCTGAATTTGAAGCTGCAGGATACAGCTCTTGCATCCTTGATGGTTTTGAGATAATAAAGATGGCCGCCAAAGTGGCCCCCAAATGGGCCCCCAAATGGCCGTCAAAAACGGAAATTCCCATGTAGGCCCCCTAATTCGTTCTAAATGGTGTAAAATTGAAAACAATTGGTGGTTTTACCCTATCCGAACCTGGTTGATGCAACTCTTGTGTTTTGGGGGTTATGAGACTTCCAAGATGACCGCCAAAATAACTGTCAATATTGAAATTTTTGAGACCCTATTCAGCACCCTTGACATTTTGTTGTTGCCATTCTTGCATTCCTTAGGGTTTTCAGATGTCCAAGATGACCGCCATAATAATTGGCAGAAATTGAAATTCCAATGTTTTTTTTTTCTAAATGGTGAAAATTTGAAATTAAATTGGTCTCACCCCATTTCGAGGGTGCTGAAGGTTTTGAGATATTTACAAATGTCCTGTATAAACGAAAATTCCTTGATATTTTCTTATAAATTGTGAAATATTGTGCTTTAACGTGAAGCGAGGGATTAAAAGCAATAATCCGTATTCTTGAATTCAACTCGATTGAGCAAATTTGTCAAATCAGCCAACAATTAATGGCATCCAAAATGACCGTGACAATGGTATTGTGATATACTGAGATATTACGATATGTCTCAAACTGAACTTTAACACGCAATGGAAAGAAAAATGATAATGACATCATACTGAAACGTACAAACACAAAGATAAGACTGAATTTTTTTATGCACAATTGTTATAAAGTAATGCCTGTGGTAGCCAATAAGGGCTCCGTAGACTGATGTGAAGTTAATCCTTTTTGGCTATAAGAGTAATATCAAATTATGACCTGCTGGTATTTGGTGTTGAAATTTGTCTTGTATTCTAATGAGTCTCGCCGCGTACTCTATGAAACTTGTGGCATATTCTGATTACGTCACTATAAATGGTTGCATCCATGACCATTATAGTAGATATCAATATAGGGGTAATTTCAAAAGCACTCTACGTGATTATGATATTCGTAAGTACTGGACTATCAAATATTATCTTACATGTTGTCATTTGTTTGTTTGGTTTTTTTTTTACTACGCGTTACCAGTGATTTTTCCATCCCCTCGTGTGTATATATGATATCGTCACTTGGGCGACAAGCCCTGTATCTGAAATTTTAGTGAAAATGACTTTTTTGAATAAACAGTCAGATAATCAGTTAATGATGTCCTGTCCAAACCTTAGCTATCTTACCCCAAAAATGAAGCTACCATTGCATATCAAAGGAAAAGTTCTCTCATTTGTTATAGTGCTTTGGCTGCCATGTTTATTTGCTTATTGATTTTGTTTTTGTTTTTCTCTCCTGAACATGTGACGTTCTGTAGATACGAGGTTTGTCGCCCCATTTATTATATATGATATTACATCATATTGAAGAAAAATTTGAAGCAGAACTATAAAAACTTCCAACTCTTGTCTTCAACAATGTCATCAACACCACCAATATAAACCAATCAACCAATGTGAGTGTTCATGGATGAAACGATTAAACTGTTCATGGATTAAAACAGGTAATGTTGGGAATTTCAGTAAACTTGTCTACATCACTATCACAATATGATCGAGATGGGTATGTCTTGTCCACTGATTGTTAGTGTTCAAAACATATCCATGATATGTAGATGAAACAGCGTAATATTCAACCGCATCTGTAGTCTTGCAGGATTCATTCCTGGCACAGCTGTATCTTACAAACTCCAAGATATCCAGTAAAGCTGGTTTCACAGTACAGAATGTTCAAACTGAAGAAGCGGATCTACGGGGGGGGGGGGGGTTGGGGGTTGCAACCCCCCCCAAAAAAAAAAATAAAATAAAAAAAATAAAAAAATCCGGGGACCATTTTTTTTTTATCTTATCTTTTTTTTTTAACTTGTTATTTTATTTTTTTCTATTTATGGCAATGACCTCTATACCAAAAATAGTGGTGTTTTAGATGCAAGAAAATGCCATTTTCACACACAGATTTTCAAAAATTCTCCCTACTGTGGGAGGGGGGACACCCCCCTCCCACACCCTCCCCCCCCCCCTCGCTCACGCTCCCTCGCATACCGCCCCCAGCCCCCTCCTTTATAAAAAGCTAGATCTGCCCCTGAACTGGGATGTACAATATGCGTTCGTTTATCAGCAGAGTATGGTTGGGTTTAGATTTTGCCATTGACGAAAACCTGAAATAGGGTAAACCCATCAATTGTTATCAATTTCTAACCATTCTGGCGAGCATTTTGGCGGCTATCTTGAATATCTCCAAACTCTCAATGATGCAAGGGTGGTATCGTCCAGGTTCGCACTCAGCACAGTGATCGAAATAGGGTAGAATCATCAATAAAAATTAATTGTTCTGAATTGCGAAACATTAAAATTGAAATACGTGGAAATTTCCGGTTTTGGCGGCCATTTTGAAATCGGAATAGGATAGAACCATCAATTGTTCTCAATTTTAAACCATTGAGAATGAAATATGTGAGAATTTCCGGTTTTGGCGGCCATTTTGGCGGCCATCTTGAATATATCAAAATCCTCAAGGATGCAGGAGATGCATCATCCAGATTCGGATTCAGCACCCTCCAAACAGGGTAAAACCATCAATTGTTTTTCAATTTCTTACCATTTAGAAGGAAATACCTCGGAATTTCTGGTTTTAATTGGCGGTCATTTCGGCGGCCACTTTGGCGGCCATCTTGAATATCTCAAAATCCTCAACGATGCAAGAGTTGCATCATCCAGATTTGGATTCAGCACCCTCAAAATAGAGTAAAGCCATCAATTGTTTTCAATTTCTCACCATTGAGAATGAAATACGTGAGAATTTTCCGTTTTGGCGGCCATTTTGGTGGCCATCTTGAATATCTCAAAATCCTCAAGGATGCAGGAGTTGCATCATCCTGATTCGGATTCAGCACCCTCCAAACAGGGTAAAACCATCAATTGTTTTCAATTTCTCACCAATTAGAAGAAAATACATCGGAATTTCTGGTTTTAATTGGCGGTCATTTCGGCGGCCAATTTGGCGGCCATCTTGAATATCTCAAAACCCTCAAGGATGCAAGAGTTGCATCATCCAGATTCGGATTCAGCACCATCTATATAGGGTAAGACCATCAATTGTTTTCAATTTCTCACTATTTAAAAGGGAATATGTAGGAATTTCCGGTTTGGGCGGCCATTTTGGCGGCCATCTTGAATATCTCAAAATCCTCAAGGATGCAAGAAATGCATCATCCAGATTTGGATACAGCACCCTCGAAATAGGGTAAAACCATCAATTGTTCTCAATTTTTCACCATTTAGAAGGAAATACATGGGAATTTCCGGTTTGGGCGGCCATTTTGGCGGCCATCTTGAATATCTCAAAACCCTGAAGGATGCAAGAGTTGCATCATCCAGTTTCGGATTCAGCACCCTCGAAATAGGGCAAAACCATCAAAGAACATTGGGTGGACGGTAAAACAAGGTTAGGCCCAAAAAGTGGCTTTGGCACCCAGACTATACCAACAGCCAACCTAGTAGCTGAAATACGCGATGTACAGGTATCATTACTAAATTACCAATATTGTAAAACTTATCAATGTACTAGTATCAATATGGCCATAAATAAAAGCTGTAAAATATGGAGTAGGATCGACACTATGTCACCGTAATGTGAACGATGTGTGAAGCATGCATGCTTATCCATGGCTTTTGTTTGCTCTTCACGAGGCCAGCCAGGATAGCATAGCTACACTGTAGCTAGCTAGCTAGCTAGCTAGCAAGCCTTTTGCATAGGCAGCAGCTGCAGCTGCAGAGAGGCTCTCGCAATGGACTCGCGTGTGTGCACAGCGATCGGATCGGAGCGCGCTTGCCCGTTGCGCGCTGTGTGTGCAAGTCCATTGCTCTCTGTGTGCGTGTGCTGAAATTATAGCGAGCTGCCTTTTGCAAAAAGGCTCGCACTGTGCACACAAGCATGGTACAAGCAAGGAGGTTCAAGAGAATGGAGTCACAACTGTCGTATTCCCTTTGAAGTCACGTTTGATGCCGCCACTCGAAAGTATTTGAAGCATGTGGCAAACTGGATCTGCCGCGCAGATAGGAAGACAATTGACTCATGTCTCATTGCATAATCATCAGCCACTTTCTAACGAAAATATGTCTTTGTGATGGTAATTACTTTTCGCCATCCCTACTTATAAAAGATAGGTGGTATATAATGGTAAAGACACAGGGATGCGCGAATAGAAATTGCGCAAAAAATGATGAAATGAAATGAAAATTACTCGACTGGCCGTGCCCGGCCACTAATCTGATATATCTATTAATATAGAATTATACTCGAAGATTATTCCATATCAGTTTTATTTGGAGGAATTAAGTGGAAAAGTGATAAAACCGGCTTTCCGGGAGGGTACAGTTTTAAACACTTTCACATGATACAGCTCTGATTTACACTTTTGCACATATTTCTTGAAGGGATTGACCTTTGTTTAATGAGCTTTATCATTAAGTGAGATTTCGTTTCATTTAATAGATAAACAAGCAAATTATAGCCAACATTAAGTTCACGTTCAAAATGAATCTTCAGATTGCTCAGCAAGACGGCGGCATCAAACCCCGCCACCAAAGGCACAGATGCACCTGTGGAATTCTTTTGTACATCAATAGAAAAGTGACAACTGTTTGAATAATTACAGCCAGTTGGAACTCCATCTCTTAAACCTCCTTGGTACAAGAGACACACATGTTACTGGTAATCCCTCCAGGCGAAACAACAGTGAGTGTAATTACCGTACGCACCTTAGGTCTCGCCGTACGATCCCTCTGCTACACTTGTTGATGTTTTTCTTATTTTTCGTAATGAACCTTCCAGTCTGACATGCGTCAATATTATTATTATTATTATTATTATTATTTATTCGGCAATTCAATATACAATACAAGTTGACATAAAATACAAACAGAAAATCGTATTACATGATATGAAAATTGTGGTGGTTCCAGGTGCATGCTGCTGGTTGCCAGGGGAGGAAAAGGCAAACTTAATCACCGAGGCTCGAGACCTTCCTCCCCGACCAGTGCATGCACCCAGAATCAGCTATATCAATGTAAAACAGATACAAACATTATCAAATAAAACATTATTACACAAAAATGCTCTGAATTCAAACACAAATATGACTAAAATTATAACTGAATATAACCGATGCCCTATCCTGACCTGATGGTGTAAGCTCATCCAGCAAAACTGGTGATTTGATATTCTTTCAAAAAACAAAACAAAACAAAAATATCACTGAAGGTGATTAATACCCCCGCCCCGTGACGACAGTCTTACCCAAGTAATGATCTTTCCTTGATCTTCTGCCATTTAAATGCCGTTACCATGGCAACGCAGCTTCCGACACGTCCGAAAAATATGTCTTGCACATCTTCCCACCAAGACTATTGTGTGTGCCACATTTCATAAGCTTTTGTCAAAAACCGAGGAAGTAGTTCAATCCACAAGATCTTTCCTTGATCTTCCGCCATTAATATGCCGTTACCATGGCAATGCAGCTTCCGACACGTCCAAAAAATATGTCTTGCACATCTTCCCACCAAGACCAATGTGTGTGCCACATTTCATGAGCTTCAGTCGAATACAGAGGAAGTAGTTCAATCCGCAAGATCTTTCCTTGATCTTCTGCCATTTATATGCCGTTACCATGGCAACGCAGCTTCCGACACGTCCGAAAAATATGTCTTCCACATCTTCCCACCAAGATCAAGGTGTGTGCCACATTTCATAAGCTTTGGTCAAAAAACTGAGGAAGTACTTAAATCCGCAAGATCTTTCCTTGATCTTCTGCCATTAATATGCTGTTACCATGGCAACGTACATTCGGGTACTGTCAAAAAATGCGTCTTGCACATCTACAACCAAAGGCACACATCTGTACCAAGTTTCATGGAAATTGGGCAAAAACTGAGGAAGTAGTTTGCAACACAAAATTTTCCATCATTTTGGCTCATAATATGTGAGCTGTTACCATGGCAACATACTTTTTGTCACTGTCAAGAAATGTGTCATGCTGACCTATATCCTAAGACAAACATTCAATATGAATTCCATGAGAATTGGAAGAACACTGATGAAGCAGTTTTGCCATGAAGCATTTTGCCCTATATTTTACCAATAACATACCGTTACCATGGCAACGCACTTTTTGCCACTGCGGAAATATGTGTCTTGCACATTAACATATTCAGATGAACATCTGTACCTAATTTCATAAAAATTGATCAAAAACTGTGGGAGGAGTTCGCAACGCAAGATTTGTACCCATTTTTGCCCATAATATGCCGTTACCATGGCAACGTACTTTTGGGTGCTGTCAAAAAATACATCTTGCACATCTACAACCCAAGGCACACATCTGTGCCAAGTTTTATGGGAATCAGTTGAAAACTGAGGAAGTAGTTCGCGACGCAAGATTTGCAACGGACCGACCGCCCGACCGCCCGACCGCTCGAACGTCCGCTGATTCCTATATTGACCGATTCGGGTTCGTTGAGGGCAGCAGACATTTTATGGCACTGGGCGCAGCCATGAGCTCAAATTGCGGTGTCTCAGCCGACCCCCCCTGCTCTCCCCCACCCCACGGGCAACATGTTTATCGCGCACTTGTAACAAAGGTTCGCGCACTAAGCAAGCATTCGCGCACTCAGTACGAGATGCCCATTGGCTAAAGCAACCATGCATCAGTTTTTCATTCTGCGCGCGTGAGAGGGGTGGGGAGAGAGGAGGGGGGGGTCGGCTGAGACACCGCAGTAATGGCACTGCCCATGCCAAAAATACACATAGCGCGTCACAGAATCGGTCAATACCCCCTTCAAACTTCGTTTGGCGGGGGTATAACAAACAAACAAACAGATGTGTCATTGTGATACCATGGCAGCACATTGCCCGAGGATGATCAGAAATATATTCTGCTCATTTTAAAACTCAACATCCCTCCCAAAATCTCTACGCAGAAACCCAACCAATGGAATGAGCGAAACACTGGTATTTTTTTTCCTAAGAATATGCGAGACACACTATGTATGATAGCAAAGATCGTACTGTACACTCATGAGTACGATGATACATTGAAAGGCGAAACAATAGCAAGTGAGTACCGAGACAAGTCTCGCATTTTGCGTCTTCCATATTTTGCCGATGTCCGATGAATAACGTTAAAGAAAGTATAAAAGGAAACGAAATATAGAGCAAATAAATGCTGCATTCTAGGGAAATTTGGAGCTGAAATAATATATATGACACACGCAATATTTGCGTGGAAATTTTCGTGTTTTTTTTATCTTTTTTATTTTAGGTATGAAAGTAGGGGTGCGTCTTATACACGGGTGCGTCTTATACACAGAACTTTACGGTACTTGAATTCTACTTACGGGTATACTGTGTGACCTGTGTACCAGTCGCGTGGGTGCTGACAACTCAGTGAAGGAATTCCTCTGAAGGAATGGCAGAAGTCCTACAGAATGTCATTATCTTGGCTGCATACAGGGACTGCGAAGTACCTGCGCGGGAGTTGCCTGCGAGGTGCTGCCGCTAAGGGCCTCCCACTGGCGTTCTGCGTTGATCTCTCTGGGCATCCCCGCGACTCACCCGGAAAAAGTTTTGGTCATGCTCAAAACTTGGCTGCGTTTAATGGGACTTGCGTGCGCACCTCCGGGTAACTAAAGGCGAGATACGTGCTAAGTAGGTACTGTCAGGTGCAGACCAACTGCGGAGAGCTCCGGGTAGCAAATTTGTTTCCCCACAAGACAAGCCGAAAAAATTCCCCAGATACGTTATGACAAGGCCTTGAGCATGCTCAAAACTTGTTCCGAGTGAGTCGTGGGGTTCGCTCACAGAGGTACACGCAGAACACCAGTAGGAGACCCTTACCGGCAGCACCTCTCAGGCAACTCTAACGCAAGTACTTCTCAGTACCTGTAACTCACTCGTAACAGAAAACGATCGGTTTCAAAGCTCTCAGGCAGGTCACACGGAATACACGCAAGTAGAAGATAAGCAGCACACGTCTAGTAAACTCGCAAACATTCTTGTCCGCCCCGGGAAATTCTCCTGCGTACTAGAAAATCCCTCCTCGCAACAAGCATGAGTAGCTTGCCCGGAGAGGTGTGACACGGCCTTTATGTACACATAGCATACAGTGGAAAGACAAACACACTTAGTATGAAATATGTGCTACTTCACAATGTGCCCTACTTGCTCAAACATTTTTCATGATCATACCATGCAGTACAGCAGTATGTGGTTATGAACGAAATGACTAGAAGTAAAAATTTACTTTTGAACCCAATTAATCATCACATGGTGTCCAGTAAGAACCTATAGATGTAATGTAAAATCAATTGTGGCAGATCCATTGGCCATCATGCCTGGCAAATTTTCTTTGCTTTCAGCTGCTACAGTGCTAGTTTTGTGTAATTACAAATATTTTAGCGAATTACTAGGTCCGTCACATTTTTAGATGATTTGGTTTCCTCAATTCAAGGCTAATGCTTGTCCAATTGTAATATTTTGTTTTTTCTTGACCTGTTAAGGACACACTGATTTTGCTGCAACACGCACTTCCCATAGACACCTGCCACAGTATACTCGGGACTCGACCTCAATGGGATAACGTTGTTAAATTTGTCGTCCACAAATCAAGATTCAAGGGGTGTGGGTAAATTGTTCCAGGTAACTGAATGAACACTTGGCTGGAAAAAACAAAACAAAAACAAACAAAAAACTAGAAATGTCGCTATGGCGACTAGTATGCCTCCGCCATAATGCATGATTCTCCTAATAGGTCTATACCGGTAGTACATGTGGACAATGTGTGATTACATTTTCACAAAATTGGCAAAATATTAAAATGACATGTTTGTCACAAATGTGTTGAATGTTCACCTTCCTTAACCTACATTAAATTGGATGAACAGGAGAACATTAACTTTGACCCTTTCATAAGTTTATGCATTGAGTAGTTTTCAAGGTATGGAGAAAAAGTGCAATTTCTGTATTGAATAGTAAATTGTTACCATTTTCATCTGGCCTTTGACCCCAAAATTCATAAGAGAATCACTGTCAGGCACAACATGCATAAATTTGTACTTAGTTTCAAGATAACTTGATCCACTTCCGAGATATGGAGGAAGAAGTAAGTTCAGCACTTTCAATTGATCTTTGACCTTTTGACCTTTGACCTTTTTGGCAAAAAAAAAAAAAAAAAAAAAAAAAACCTTCCCACAGAATCTTTATTCGGATATACATGCATACACTAAATTTAAAAAAAAAAATAATCCTGCTGGCATTGCATATATACGAAGGAAATAGTAAAATTTTGAAGTGTTGCCCTTGACCTTTCACCCCATGAACCCAAAACTGCCTAGATAATCACTGCCAGTCAGTGCATGCATATATACTATGGTCAATGAAGATACCTTAAACAATTTCCAAGATATGGAGAAAACTAGAAATGTCGCTACGGCGACTGGTGCATGCCTCCGCCATAATGCATGGTTCTCCTAATAGGTCTACAGTACAATGTCTTGACAATGTGTGATGACAGTTTCACACAACTGGCAAAATATTAAAATGACAGGTTTGCCACAAATGTGCTGAATGTTCACTTTCCTATAACTAAGTTCAATTGGATGAATGATTAAAACATCAGAGAGCAGGTATTTGTGGGAACTGATGATTTTTACTTGACTTCTGACCCTTTTATAAGTTTATGCATTGAGTAATTTTCAAGATATTGAGAAAAAGTATAATTTCAGTATTAAATGGTAAAATACTATTATCTAAACCTGGCCTTTGACCTTTGACCTCACAGCTCCAAAGAGAATCACTGTTAGGTAGAACATGCATAAATATGTAAGTTTCATGATAATACCTTGAGTTACTTCTGAGATATGGAGGAAGAAGTGCAATTTAGCACTCTCACTTGACCTTTGACCTTTGACCTTTTGGCAAGAAACTTCCCACAGAATATATATTGGGTTATACATGCGTACATCAAGTTAAAAAAAATCCTTCAGGCATTGCATGAATATAAGGAAAGTAGTGATATTTTGAGGAGTTGACCTTGACCTTTGACCCATGACCCCCAACTTCCCTAGATAATCACTGCCCATCGGTATATGCATATATACTAAGTTCCATGAAGATACCTTGAACCATTTGCGAGATATGGAGAAAAACATGAAATTTCAACCTTTTTTCACAAAATAACGTGTGACCTTTGACCTTTGACCCCATGACACTAAAATCAAAACAAAGTATCATCCCCCCGGGATATACCCTCATACCAAGTTTGATGCAAAACCACCTCACGGTTCTTGAGATATCGACAAAAACAAAACGGGACGGACGTACGGACGGACGGACGGACGGACGACCCGAAAACATAATGCCTCTGGCCACTTTGTTGGCGGAGGCATAAAAATGAAATTTTCACATTTTTACTTGATCTTTTGACCTTTGACCTCTGACCTCATGACCCCAAACTTTCACCAGAGAATCTTAATTGGGTAATACATGTATACACTAGGTTTCAAGATAATATCTTCAGGCATTGCATAGATATGGGGGAAATAGTGAAATTTTAAGCATTTGACCTTGACCTTTTGACCTTTGACCTTGAGCATGTGCACCTCAAAGTTGATAGGCACAACTTCACCCCCTAATACACATACATGCCAAGTTTCATTAGGATACCTCAAAAGGTTTTTTAGTTACGCTGTCCACAAAATTCATTACGGACGGACGGACGGACAACCCGAAAACAATGCCTTCGGCACCACTTCTTGGCGGAGGCATAAAAACTGATCTGGATATTCAACCAACAGTGAATGGTGAATAATTTCAAGGGTGGCTTCTTGTTCCTTGATACCAAGATTGCATAAAGAAAGACTGTGGATGAAGTCTACCTTTACTGTCCTTAGGTAGTAGTAAGTACCTAGCTAGACTAACGAAGACTGGATCATGTCCCCTCTTAGACATGGCTTGTGCTGAAAGGGTGGGTTGGGTGGTGGCGCGTCGCGTTAATTGGAACACCACCCTTCGTCCAAAGCCCCCCCCCCCCCCCCCCCCCCCCGGTTTTGCTGAAAGGGTGCGTTGGTACTTTTTCTCATGTAATATTAAAAGACGAGTTTTGAATTTATATTTAACCTTCAAACAACCATTTCAAAGAGGCTATCGTCCGGATAGGTTTAAACTCTATTACCACTTGGTCTACAGCCAGTTGGTCTAATAGACTGTTTAATATCAGTTGGTCTAATAACCAGTTGGTCTAGTCATCATCCGATAGTCTCTTTAAAATGGTTGTTTGATATATATTAAATATAAATTCAAAACTCGTCTTTTAATATTACATGAGAAAAAGTACCAACGCACCCTTTCGGCAAAACCGGGGGGGGGGGGGGGGGGGGGGCTTTGGACGAAGGGTGGGATTCCAGGCAACGCGACGCGACCCAACGCTCCCAACGCACCCTTTCGGCAAAACCGGGGGGGCTTTGGACGAAGGGTGGTGTTCCCATTAACACAACGCGCCACCATCCAACCCACCCTTTCGGCACAAGCCCTTAGACATTTTCTCTGTGCCTGCAATGAGTAAAGAATGAGCTTCATGAGTCTCTCACTGGAAGACAAGGTGCCAAGTGAGTCCAGGGAACATTTTCCTTGTATTTTGCTGATCAGCTTCAATACTACCATCATCACTCATACTCACCATCAATCATAAACCTGGGACTCCATACAATCATGACAACACTACAAACAATTCCAAATACATGTATGTGGCCTAACCATTCAGTGAAGCTTATTAGGTAATTTACCGAAAAAAAACAAATGTTAAGTGAGTAAAATGTTAGAGTATCCTACCTCCTTCATGAAGACTTAAACTGGAACTTTCAGTAGAAGCAAAAGCTTGCTGGAAACTTTGAGCCTGAGTTCTTTTACTTCAGTTGAAGCCAGCTTCACAACATTCGTGAAGCGTTGGTACTTTGATACGCATAGTACAGCTTGTAATTTGCTCGATTGACAACGATATTCAAATCAACTTGACATTGTCATTCAAAAACCAAACTTCTATTCCAATCCAGTCACACCCAAAAAGTCGCACTCCTCGATTTTATGCGAGGGCTCAAAAAAAGGTGAAATGGGTCAACAGAAACAATCTTGAGTTTTTCAGATTTTCTAAAAGAGCTATCATTCTTCTACATTATTCTTTAGTTTGGGATCATAACATTAATGGGAAAGTGCATTTTCTGCAGTTTTTCTGCAACCCTTTTTTGGGAGAGAGTGAATGATCAGGTATGTCTGAAAGGCCCCTTTTAATCTCTTGAAATCCTTTGCATATCCTCAATTTCAAGTCTAATAACTTTTAAAAGGATAATGCTACTGCTTTAAAAGTTGGCATTAATCATGGACAGAACATATTAATATAACATGCTCAAATTCAGCTTAATCTGATAATCCCTGCGATGTTGCTGCTCCAGTGGTTTATGTAATGTGTTTTGTCCCTTTCATTGCACAGTGCACACCTAGCACGCCTTGGTAAAGATCATGTGCTTGAATAGACTCTGTACTTCAGAGCCTCTTTTCTCATTTCACACTTTTCCAGAGTGTGCTTTCTTTCCAGTATTTAGATAGGTTAGGGGAGTTCATTTGAAATGAGTTATAATTCATTTCGAAGATTAGAGTCTGCTCTGTTAGAATCTGCCCTTAAAGGGACTGTACAGTACTGGTTGAGGTGGGGATTCATGTTTTGAACATTTTTAAGTGAGATAATGAAAAGCCTCTTGTGAAATATGAAAGAGCATGTAATTTTAAGAAGGATTCAACGTTTATTTGATGAAAATTGGTTTTCAAATGGCTGAGATATCAAAAAAAGTGCTAATAATAAAAGGCAA
This sequence comes from Diadema setosum, assembly GCF_964275005.1. Classification (NCBI taxonomy): domain Eukaryota; kingdom Metazoa; phylum Echinodermata; class Echinoidea; order Diadematoida; family Diadematidae; genus Diadema; species Diadema setosum. The sequence goes on from NC_092691.1 coordinate 14,191,319, forward strand.
CATGCCCCAACTTTATTAGGATCTCTTTGTTTCACCTTGTTTTTGGATATCTCAGCCATTTCAAAACCGATTTTCATCGAATAAACTTTTGATACCCCTTAGAACTGCATGCTCTTTGACATATCATAGAGTGGTTTCTGAATATCTCGCAAAACGTTAAAAGCTAAATCCTCACCTCGACCAGAACTGTACAGTCCCTTTAACTAAAAATCAATATCTGGCGACATTTTGTTGGTTTTGTGATGCAGGGTCACAAATGTGTCACATCTCTGTAAAAGCCAGACAGCTCTTTCCACCTCTCTGCACAATTTACAAATTGTAACCACAAACTGGATGAAAATATTGTCAAGTTTGATTGTGCTGAACTGCTATGTGCATACAGCACTCCATGTTGTCCCAATGATGTGCCATGCACCGCACTGGATATTTTGGCTCATCAATACACAGTTTACGTTATCTTTGCTCTGATTGGCTAAATGCAATATTTGATATGAATTTCATCGAATCACCTACGAATTGATGTTAGATGGCTGTGAATGGCATCAAAATCAATTAGCAAGTTTTTCGTTAATCAATGTGCAAGTCTTTACAAAATGAAAATTCACAAATATGATACGCATATTAAAGAAAACACACTTTTAAGACCAAACCGTGCATTGCAACAAAACTGAACAAAAATCGGGGTCATCCCATGGCCTAATGTGCCAGAGCAAGCGGTTTCTTTTTGTTGAAAGTTTTCCATTCTACCCTGCTCCCCCTTCCCCAAGTCTGGCACCTTGCCATCGTACATACTCCTGCTCGTGTACGTACCCCCATGATTTTTTTATCACGGCTACTACTAAAACACTGATCAATTCAGTGCTTATTTATGTCGATGTAGGGCAATTTGTCAATCAGTTGCAATGAAAACATCTTGACGGCAGAATTTCATGAATATGAATAATTAAGCAGTACCTGCTGCATGCTATGAGGATTAGAACCAACACTTGCTGTCGAGCGAAAGCTCGGTGGTCTGGTAGAGATGACACCTGTCCAGGGATCAGGAGGTTGTAAGTTTGAATCCTGCTCGAGAACGTACGCCCATGATTTTTTATCATGGCTACTACTAAAACACTGATCATTTCAGTGATTATTTATGTCAATGTACGGCAATTTGTCAATCAGTTGCAATGAAAACATCTTGATGGAAGAATTTCATGAATTTGAATAGTTTAACAATGACGAAAGATTAAGTTTGCACATCAACGTACAACAGCTGGCACATGTGCCAAATTTCAAGCCAAATGCTCAAAGACTGAGGGAGTTAGCTGAATCTATAATATTTTTGTATTCTTTTTAGTGAAAAAATGCTGTTACCATGGAAATGCATTGTTCAACTGACAGAAGATGTGTTCTGCACATCTACATACTGTAGTGATCACATATGCCAAAATGCAAGTCAAATACTAAAAAACTCTGGGAGTTAGGTCAATCCACATATTTTTGTATGATTGGTATAACAGATTTATTCACCAAAAAAAAAGACGTCCTGCACAACCACACATTACACTGATCGTATCTCAAATTTCAACTGAACTGCTATAAAACTGAGAGAATAGTTCGATCCACAACATTTTGAAAGAGCTTTTTTTTTAATTATGCATTGCTAACGAAAAAGATATCTTGCACATCTTCCTTTGATAGCGGTCACACATGCCAAATTTGGGGTTAATTGCTCAAAATATTAGAGTAGTTCAATCTAAATATCTTTATGAAATTATGCCGTTGCCATGGCAATGCATTATGTGATAATAATGAAAATGGTGTCTTGCACATCTACCTTTGATAGCGGTCACACGTGCTAAATTTGGGGTCAATTGCTCAAAAAATGAAAGTGGTTCGATCCACAAGAGTTTACAACACACTGACCGACTGACTGACTGACCAACCGACCAGCCACCCGCCCTCAGAGTGATTCCTATATACCCCAATACACACTACCTATGTGTGGATGGGGGTATAATAATTGCTAGAACGTGATTTCAAAAGCACCTGGAAACAAAATAAGCTAATGCTTTGAGCTAAGGGAGAAAAAATACCAGCAGACAAATACATAGTACTTGTGAGAACAGTAAATGCTCCTATGTGGAAGACATCAGACCCTGGGCTTTCATATTATATCTATACATCAAAATGCCTGTCATACATATAAGCTAGAATTCTTCATGACACATGACTATATGCAACACAACAAGTTTATCTGCTGAGGGCAAACTCTACGGCCTGTATTCTGCTAAAAACTTAGACCGCGTTTAAATCAACGTCTAGGTCTAAACTGGGTGTAAACCTGGGTTTAAAACACCAGTTACACCCACTTTAGTCTCAGTTTAATTTGTATTCTCCTAAGTCAAGCTGTAGTCTAAATCGGGTTTAAATTAAACCTACCCAGGAGGAGGTTTATTTCGAGTTTGATTCGAGTCTAACGATGGCTGAACAAGCAGCACAATATCAGCACGCAGAGCGTGCATTGAATCGACGGCATGTATGGAACGAGTGGCTGGATACTAACGTTACAGCTAGCTGGCCGCTCGCCGCGTGTATGCGAGATACTGTCACAGGGTCTCTCTCCGGAACATACCCCGCATTCACATTGGTCCCCGCGAGGCGGGGAAAGTCCCGAGCTGTGGGACTTTCTCCTCAAAAACCATAATGTGAACGCTCGCTGGGACTTGTCCCCTCGTCCCCGCGAAGCAAGGCGGGTACGGGGACAAGATTTGGAGGGGAGAGTGACCTTGGGGCGCAATTGATAGCGTCCAGCTGTGGTCATCAAATGTGCGCATGCGCTATGCCTGGATTCAAGTGGCAGAGCTCGCTCCAAGCCCCAAAATGCCCCCACAGCTCGGGGACAGATGAGATACCAATGTGAACGGTCAGTCGTAAAAAAGATAAGATCTCTTGTGGCTGTCCCCGCGTCGCGGGGACCAATGTGAACGCGGGGATAGTCGTATGTGGTATAGTTATTAAGAGATTGTGATTGTGATGTACTGGGTCTGAGAAGTGTGAGAAGACATGTATTGTTCCTTTGAGATTCCATGATAGATGAGGTTGGTAGCGGGCCTCACGGACTGTTGAAGGGATGTTGAAGCATGACAGACTGCACTAAGACTCAAGATTCCGGTTCACAATGACTTTATTAAGGCGACATGACACTCGCCTGCTCCACATAACATTCAATACATATACACGGTATAACATTGTCATCCTTGTGATCTGCCGAAGTCTGACACTAATTCCCGAACTTGATCTCACTCACAGTAATCTGCCTATCTGAATGCAATCTCAATCTCTAGCTCAATCTGCAATCTTGTCTCAATCTGCCTAACAAAGGGAAACCCTGCTCTATTTATAGTGCCCTTGGCAGTGACCATCAGTAGAGGTACCTGTCAATCACGTTTACAAAGCAGACCGTCAAATTAGACACACCAGACCCAGCGTAAACAAGAAACAAAGAACAAGAAGGGAGAGGAGGAGAGAGAGAGACTAGACGGGGAACAAAGAACAACATAGGAGAGGGGAAGAGAGATGGACCAGATTACAAACAAAGAACAACATAGGAGAGGGGAAGAGAGAGAGACTGGACAAGAACAAAGAACAACATAAGCGAGTGAGAGAGGAAGAGGAGACGAGAGACAAAGAACAACATAAGAGACAATAGACAAGCTAATTAAGTCGAAGAGAAGAGAAGAGACAGAGAAGATGCTGAGCTGGCAGTTTACCTAGCTTACACAACAGAGCATATGTGACCCGCTACAACAAAATGATCCTAAAGTCGGGCGAGGTCGATTATTTGAAAATTGCATGATATAATCCCCTAATCTTTCTGCGTTAAATTGATATATAACACATTTTATAAAAATAATCGGCTGCGGAGATATCGATGTTTAAAAGAGAGCATGTCGAGACGTCTGGAAAATCACTGTTTCGAGAAAAGTGCCCTAAAAGTCTTCCTTTCAACGCAATCGCGATCAAGGGACACACAAGTGAGTTTTCACCTCTGGACAATAGAAGGTAAGCCCTAGCAACCCCCGAAGAGTTCATTCAAGCACATCAGCGTCGGCGGTCTCCTCACCAACCAATCAGTGACCAGGATGTGAGAAGCGGCCGAGCATAGCGCACTCCGCTGGCACGCACCAGTCGACTGGGCAGTGTGCGAGCTTCATGCCTCGGTTAGCAGCAAGCGGCAAACTGACCAATGAGATCACTCTGGTCGTTGTTAGGGGCGGAACCTACCTGTGGCGCTCAATCCAAATTTTCAAACAAGTTTCTGCTTTGTTGAAACGCCAAAAAAACATGGCTCAGAAAAACGCTATTTTAAAATCTTTCCTTTGATCATTTTGCTTCAAAATTTCGACAGAAGATAGAAGACATGTTAGACTCCAATAATATATCAAAATCTGAAAATCGTAAGTTTTGACCAATTTTAATGCTCTGACTTCAAACTCGATTTTCACGGCTTCGACCGAGCGCGACTTTAGGACCTTTTTGTTGTAGCGGGTCACATATTACCTAGCTTACATAACAAAAACACAACACAGTACTGAACGCTATACTTAATCATATTCGTAGAAATATAAAACCGTTACAATACTAACATTAGTAGATAATTCAGTTGTGGTCTAGTATAAGTGCCGGTAGGCCTATGTAGGACTTGGTTTAGGCCTACGCCTAGCTTATCCATGGGTCAACATAGTGCTGGCCTGATGAGCTCAGCTGGCAACAGCACGGTATAATTGCCTTGGTACGAGTTTCCTACGAAATGAATACTCAACTACCGAAACTTACTAAATTGTTAGAAACATCTAACATTAGACTATCATTTACGATGAAAATAAACTAAGGCTAGAGGAGTCTAGAGGGTAGAGCCTGAGGTCGATCTTGGCCTAGAATAGAGAACCTAGTAGACTATAATTCCAATGCTGTAGGAAAGGCCTAACAGTTAGATCTGGGTAACGTTAGAATCTAACAGTTACTTCTAATTTCGAGACAGGGTTGTTTATTTCTAATTCTTAAAATGGTTTCCATATTTCATTAACTCACAATCTTTCGGGTGCTTAAGTGCATGCCTTGGAAGAAGAGCTTTTATTCAATTTCCTAACTCAAGGTCCTGGTTTGGTCAATCATCAATCTATTCCAAAATCACGATTTAATTGACTTCCATGTCCCACCCAGCGCACACAGCAACAATAGGGAGTTTTCGATTGGGTGAACGAGAGGGTTGCGACGCCAAGCGCAACCGTACGTCAAGGCATCACGTCTGTACGTTGACCCACTGCTAAAACACATTTCGATTTCGGGCGTCACGTCTCGTGGCGTGTGCAGGAGGCAACCTGTGCCTTGGATGCACATATGCAGAATTTGTGACTTGTTTCTGCACTTGTAATATTTATTTTGTCTTTGACTAAATGCCGAATAAGTATCCTGGGAGGAATAATGTGGATTTTAAAACATGATGCATGGTAAGACTACAAGGTAAATGCACTGCTGCACTAGGCCAAAAGCACCAAGATCTGATTGCGTACAGCATTACGTGTAAATGCATGTGCGGGAGTACGGTATGCAGTTGCAAAGTGCGAAACAGTGAAAGTGGGCAAATAAAGTAGGTACCAGAGGCTGTAGTTTGTATGTCAGCGCTGTTGCTGTGACGTATCAAGATCATAAGCTTTCATGTAATTAGAATATCAATATTCTCTCGAAAGAAAAAGGAAAACAGGTGAACTGAGCATGGATTTCCCAAGAGTCATCATGCTCTTTCGCACGTTTTTCGTCTATCACGAGAGGAGTGTGACATCATAGATAAGGAGGGTTGAGCGCGGCGCGAGTGAATTGGGTGGACGGTGATGACCGGGGTTAACGCGTTCGAAATTTGGGTGATGAGCCGAGGGTCGACATTCACGCATGCGCAGTACGTAAAAATTGCGTCGACCCACGGTAACGCCTGGCTCAACATGCAAATCGAAAAGTGATTAGTGTCGCCGGTCGGCGCAGCGGCGCGATGGCTCTGCTGGCTATTCAAAGCTAGCTAGTAGATAGGAATAGCGCTATGCTCACCATGTATCCTGTGATGTGCGCCGCACATCACGTACACACAAGCAAGGAAGTACAGTCCAGCAATGTACAGAGCCTCTTCTGACGAGTCGTCGCAAGAAAACAAAAACAAAAAAACACAAAAACAAAAAACCCAGCATGCACTTATTTGATATAAATACCGGTAAAAGTATTCACCATCCAAGAAAGTCAAACTCATGTGGCTGATACACTGCCAATAACAGATTTAGGTGAATTTGTGGAGCGAAAAGTGCTCAAAGAGGGAGAGTTCCTTCTTCCACTGAGGGCACCATGTTGGCTTGACCCAAGACTAATTCAGGTTTAATCTAAACCCGAAACAGACTCATAATAATAATAATATGAATTCATATTGCGCTAAATCCACTCCATAGAGTGCTCAAAGCGCTACATACTATCATTATTTCCCTGGTTTCTGAATACATTATTTCCCGCCAGCACTGACAGTTCTCACTCTCCACTCCCTGGGAAGCATTCCAGCCAGTCGCAATTTTACAGGCACGCACATGCTGATCAACCAACATAAACATTCTCATCCTACCGGGTACCCATTTATACTCCTGGGTGGAGAGCAGCAATGTAGATAAATTGCCTTGCTGAATGGCAAACATGTCTGACTTTTGTGGGGCTCGAACCCATGAACCTAAATCACGCTCACACGATTCAGAAATGTGCGCTCTTACCACTCGGCCTTGACACCTCCACGAGACTTGGGTTTAACTAAACCTTGCTAGCAGAATGCAAGGTTAAACTTCAGGTCTAGCTTAATCACAGGAGAGTCTAAAATGGGTTTAAACCTTGGTTTACAGTAGAATACTAGCCTAGGTGAGTAAAAAAGAAAAGGCATTGTGATACTAACCTCATCTGCAATGTCCACAGAAGCACCACACTGTAGCAATAAAATGGTACCTTCTATGTGGCCACTGCAAGCTGTGGGATCAGAAAAAGTCAACAGAAAAGAGCAAAGTTTAGAATTACAGACTGATGCAAGAGCGACTTTGTCGACAGGATTCCATGAGGGCTGAGAATCACACTCCTTTAATGGTGCTACAGTGTTTGGAAGATCTAAATTTCTAAAGAAACTATACTAAACAATGAACAAAGCATATTTTCACAAACACACACACACACAAGACCACATAGAAGGGCACTGCCAGGCAAGGATTTTGGCTTTCCCATAAGGTATAGGCTACTATATGATCCTGAGAGGATTTCTTACCAAAATGTATTTATTTATCAGGTGATCAGAGTATCCTCTCAGATCACCTTCTATATCTGTATTAATTCTTTGTTTAATCTTTATTCTTTATTTCTTTCTCCTCAAATGTTGTGCAGGGGTTAACTCGAAAAGTCCTTCGACTTTTGATTTCAAACTTATACCATATGTATATTGTATCATGCCCTAAGGACGACAGATATAGCGTATCATTGTGATCAGTCTCCCATGACGTCAGTATAATGTCATTTCTTCAAATCTCGTTCTCATTCATATCTCATTAATGGAATGGAATTTCTTGATGAAATTTATATCTCATATAGCTCAAGTCAAGCTCTATCTATTCATATTCTCAAAATTCATCTCTAAGTTTAAAACGTACATGTACGCGGATGTTGAAATTTTAACATGTTCCAATTGAGTTAAAAATTGTTTTGCACACGTTTCAGGTCATTTGGAGTATTTGGTAAAAAAAACAGACTGACGCAGACGCGGGCACGCAGCTCATATGCAATAGAAATAACCCCCCATTTTCTTTACATATTCGGAAAGCTGGTGAGTTGTAGATATCATTTCATGGGTGGCCAAGGCTGGAAAAATGATTAAAAGGTATCAAATTCCTCTATGAAATATAAAAACTAAATTTTCAAAACGACTGATCCAAATTTCAAGTTCACTCGAGTGTATCTCACTTATCCTTGGCCGATTTTCACCAAAATTTCAGTTGTAGCTTTTTGAATGCTCTTTTAGGCAGGTGACCTCAAATTTCAGATTGGATTACATCATCACCCCCCCCCCCCCAAAAAAAAAAAAAAATCAATTGAAAGTAACCTTGTCAAATTTGACCAGTTTATGTGTTATCTCTATGGGAGTGCATTTTTTCTGGAAATTAAGATTGACATAACTGTCTTCATCGCGCACTAGCTCACTTATCCTCCAGTGAGTTTCTCTCAGATATTCCTATGTTGTAGCTGAGACTTTGGGCTATCATAAGTGTGCCCTCCATTTTTCCATTAGATGTCAGGATTACATCGAAAAACTTGTTTGAAATTGACACTTGGCTTTGATGTAGAATGATATTGCTTAATACACAGTGCCTATGGGGGACGAAATAGCTCAGTGGATAGCGCGTCGGACTCGGAATCTTAGGGTCGGGTGTCCGATGCTCACGCTTGCCATTTTTTTCTTTTGTTTTGTTTTTTAACCCTTATATTTTTGCTATTTCTTTAGTAGGTCTTATTCTCCCTTCCTAATTTTATCTTTTTCTGATCCTTTTCTTCTGCTTTTTCAAGTTTCTATACAATATGTGAACTTATTTCTTTATGCCACTTTCTGTGCAATAGCTCAACAACATCAGGCCCTTTCACTCCCATATTTTGCACATGTTTGGTCCATGTCATGAACATCATTTCATTAAATAACAACTACTTCATCAGACACCATTTTGGGTAGGAAAATTAGGGTAAAAGGTAAAAAATGTTTCATCCTGTATATTGTCTCTAGACAATCCCTCGATTGATCGCCTTTCATCAAAAGACTTCGGAGGCTTGTGGCCAACAGATTATAGTTTCCATAAAAGATTGCCCCTGTGCATTAGTAAATTTTGGACAATGTGTAGTTGAAATTTGCGACACCATCACCGTAGTGTGTTGGCCAGTAGTAATAGGTGCTATTTCTTATTTGAGTTTATAACGAGGGAACGTAAATTGATGATCGTACAGTGCATGAAGTTCAAACCGCGCACGCGAACCCAGATTGAGGGGGAAGCGACATTCACGGGCCGTTGTTATTCACCATGAATCAGAAAGCGGATTCCTACACCTCGTACATGGCAATTTTATGATTAAGTAAAGCGGGACCGTAAGTCAAACCCCCTTAGCAACCATTGGTTCGGGCTCGATTTTGGAAAACCTGTTCATCTGTGGGGGTATTCGCTCGCCAAAGAAAACTGTCCTAAACGGGTTAATAATTATTCGATCACTGACATCAGACGCTAAACCTATTGACCTAATCAACACTTTCGACATCAGTCGCTATTTAGTAATTTTATCAACCTTCGACATTGGACACTATACCTATTGATCTAATCAACTTTTACTTTTACAGCAGAAAAATTTATTTTGTGCACATCATGAACGGAACTTGCATAGCAGACAGAACAAGGAAAAGTAGAAATTACGCAGTGCGTAATATATGTCCCCGCCGGAAGTAGCATTTTGTAGCAAAATGTGCAATATAGGTAAAAAATCAAGGTCAAAGGTGATGCGCTCCGTCGGAATGAGTCAAAAGTCGCAAAAAATGAAATCGTAGTTATGCCTATATGTGAATTCTACAGACTCTAAGCTTTACACTGATAATAATGTAATACAACTCATTTCGACATTCCTATAGATCACAAACACGAATATTAACTACGCTTATGATGTCAGTCCATTTTCTAAATAACGGAGAAAATCGCTCTCAAAGTTCAGGCTATGTTCAAGCTCACAACCTGTTTCTTTCACGGGGCGAAACAATACAACAGTCCTGCTCAGCGACGGCGTTTACGCTCCATCACACGCATTACCGTATAAGGCGATAGCTTGGGTGTGTAAGATGATTAACCAATCGCAGGACAGGTCTATCATTAACGATTCTGACCAATACGGCAGCCCGAATGTAAACTTCGGCGCGTTTGTGTCCGTGTCGCTGCAGCCACATGAATGAGTCGGTACGCGTTGTGTGTCGTCTGCGTTGTAGTTTGCATCAAGTTTTTAACTCACAAACAATAGGAAACAGTAGAAGGAAAAAAAGGCACTCAATGCGTATTACGAGAAGCGTCTTTTAGCGAGGGCGTTGATCGCTTCCATTCTCCTCCTATGTTGTTGTCAATGGAAACTAAAGAGGATGCGTTTAGCAAGTACCAATACCTAAATAGAACACAACCTATTGTAGGCGGGGGTTCAAAAGACAGCATCGGTAGAAAAAGTCATTGAAGTTAATTAACGATAATCGTCTTTTGAGATCGTGTTCATTGCGTGTACTAAAAACCCTCAAATTACACACATGGTCGTAATGTTGCAGAGCATCAAAGACTGCTTTTGCGTCTGTTCTGCTACAGCTGTATACAGCCGTAACATTCTGAATTCCCGCCATATTAGGCACATTTCCTTTATAGGCGTAGCGTGCACAGTAATTATCGCTTATCACGCTTGCCAATGCTGCACATTATATACGTATCAGAAGCAAAGGTTGATGTAGGCTTGACAGCTTCACGTTGGGTTTATAATGATTGTATCATAAATATACTAATTATTCACAGTCACTTTTGTAATACCAGAAAGAACCATTAACTTGTAGCTTAAGCTTAATGTTTTTTTTTTCTTTTTTTTACATCACATTATTGCAGTCACAATCCTCCTGCATTTGAGAAGTGGAGTATAATATACTGACAAATATTCGGAATTAATACTTAGGCCTTCCTCACTTCGTTTTGTATTCACAAACCTTATTAGAAAAAATGATTGCTTGATTACTTTCGGGTAAAGGAACCACCGGAAAAGGAACCGCATTTAATTTTCATGTTAACGAACCTAAGCTAATAGCGAACCATATTTCATTGTGTGATTAACGAACCTTCAGAATAATCAATTGTATTAACCCCTCCCCAAGAAAAAAGAAGCATTTCATTGTCATGCGTTGTCAATAGTGATAAAAGACCCGTTTTTATTTCGTAGTGTGTCTCAGTACTCCTGTGCTTATTTTTATTAAAGGATATGCCTCTCTTTATGATTGCGATTGATGTTCAACTATTTCTTTCCCGCAAGTTTGAAAAGGAAGAAGCTAAAATTCAGGCAAGGAGACGAGTTTTCTTCCATGAGATACAATCATTAAGACATACATTTATTCCCAAAAGTTGGGTGATTTCTTATGTGCTAAAGAATTGTGTCCATTACATGAATCAGGCACTATACAAAACGGTTGAAATCTGCTGAAAGTCGAACTTCGTTTTTTTTTTTTTGGTTTATTTCATTTCCATTTCAAGCGGGGATAGACTAGATATTAGTTTGTTTATACTGGCAGGAGACATTAGTTTTCCAGTACATACTCCGCATTTAAACAGTCGCCACATTTTCGTGGTCAGAATCAGATAATGGACACATGATAATCCCAATGAAAATACAAAACAACGAACACGCCATATGTACAAACATTATGAACTTCAATGAATTAAACTTACCTGTGATATTCTGCATATAAACAAGCACGCCGATTAAATAATTAATAGAATTAATAGAACACACAGCGATATCATGCATGGCAGATCAAATCAAGTTCAATAGGTGAGAAAGCTAAATGAAGTTAAAAAGTTGACTTCTTTTCATTTCTCTTTCAATTCATGAAAACAGAATTACATTGTATATCTAATGAAGAGGATTGTCTCTGTTGCGAACGATCGCCAAATATAGCACTGTTAGTCTTCTGCGCAAATCCCTAAATACTTCAACTTTTGCTGATAATGTAATAACCCTGGTTATAACTTTATAAAGGACTCGCAAATTCAAAGTTTCAAACCGTATACTAAAACATTATATTGTACACGGTGTATTTCAAAAAACATTTTGAATGCGTTGTGTATCTGCCTTTTATTTTCCGTACGTAAAGCGCACAGAAACGTAACCAAACGTTACCAAATACAGTGAAATGCATTGTACGGCGTGGTACTATCATTAGAAGTATATCCCATTCCTTTTTACTTTTATTTACTTAAAGCAGTCGTCAAACCATGTGTCATTTTCGTAGCGACATCACTTAGGAAGTAGAATGTATGAAGATAATCGTTACTCATTTATTTTGCGCTACTATTATAGCATTTACATTTTCCAAATTTTATTGACAGTATTATGTTACTGTATGGTTACGATTACGAATGTTGGTTATAAATTCAAAAGACTGGTTTATTAATCAAACTATAAAGGTAATAGCTGTTTTGAAAGTAGTTCGATACAAGTTCAAAACGCAATTGAAGTCATCGTCATAGGGGGAACTGATAGCTCTAGAAAACTTGTTAAGGCCAGTAAAGATTGCCGTATGCAATCTTTGTAGAAAGTTTTGACTTAGGCCATCTTTTGAGTATTTTGAGAAATCATATAAAGAATTATTTGTTTTGATTATGTCAAGAATTAGTTTGAACTATGAGAATAAAAAGGCACGGACACCCCAACAATGTCGTAGTTCGATTAGACATGATGGGTAAAGTGAATTCATGACTTGACTATAATCCTTACTGAATTGATGATCACTTCTGTAAACCATCAGTTAAGTCTTGTAAATGATACCTCTGTAATCGTAGTCAAAATTCTTTTGAGCGATGAGACGAAAACCAACAAACAAAATGCCATGTATCATCGCTCGAGATTCCAACATTTGGCGTCACCCGACCAACAATAAGTGACGAATCAAATGGAACATTATGTTGTGGGATAGCAGACTGTGTTACGATTTTTAAATGTTGCGAGTAATTGTTTTTAAAAAAAAAGAGAAAATGAGGCGAAGTTCAAGAAATTAGAAAAAACACATAAATGCAGGCGATCATGTTTGATTATCAAAGTAAGAGATTACAATCGGCCATGCGGATGTATATGATTGCCTTTATTTACATGTCTGATTTCTGTAAACTATGTTATATTTAAATTTAAGTTCCCTTCCCTCCTTGATAAAAGTTGTGTTGGGTTTTCGCTATAGGCATTTATTATGAAACGCTGTAAAAACGACAACAAATGCCTACTATACATCAAGAGATGGTATACATGAAACACAAAAATTCTGTACGTTTTGATATAATGCAACTGCTTGTTTGTTTGTTTGTTTGTTTGGAATTACCATGGCCTTTGTCGGGGGAAAGATGAAGAAAGATAGTAGAGTGTATCACTCTCAACTCCGGATGATTGCGATAAGTGTGTATCCCCGCCCTTACTATAAAGGTAAAACGATTTAAGCTTGGTATGCTATTTAAGCTTGGTATGCTATTATAAAAGCCTGGTGTCACGCAGAAGAACTGATTCCGCGATCACTTTTAACCTTTCATAAAAATCACGTTTTAAGATAGTAACGATAGCTTGTAGGAGATAAAGTAAGTTAGCGTCCCTGACTGTGGTTCTCAACACAAAAGGGGACTGAAAAATTCTTTTACAAATTAGCAGACATAATGCCGATCCTCCAACAATGTTGCTCCATTACGTCACTGATTCTGCTGTCAATGGCGAAGAAAGAATACTGGTTGCGTGATTATCCACCCCTTGATAGCAGGAAGTTTACCTTTCATTGTTTAAGGCTTCGTTGATGCGGGGTTTACTCGGATACAAGGCGTGAACAGTGTCGTCCGAGTTCTTTCATTCGGAATTCCTCAGAATACGCAATTCAATGGGCAATTAGCGCTGCTACATCGCAAAGCTGTTAGCCAAATTCTTTGCAGACTTGACCTATCACATGTCAGCTACACGCAATACACAACAAACAGCTATCATTACAAACATTTTGATTAAAAAACAAAACAAAATGAAGAAGTTCACTTTTGAGTAGCGACACAGCTTTCTGTCACTTTTTCAAATAGGTCCTACTTCTAAAAAATACACAGATGACAAGAGTCAGAATATCCTCCAAAGGGAACACAAGCTATTTGGGCATTAATAATGTTTGTCTTCCGATTTCTCTCCATACCGTCACGGCCCAAACCATCATAAGAAATAAGGCAATAAGTTTTATTATTAAAAACCAGGGAAATAATAGTACGCATTACATACATTAAATTGGCGAATTATCACACGAATTGTCGAGTTTATGAAAACGAGAATAATTGACAACTTAGGCCCTACTTTATCTCCAAAGATGAACTTTAAACAGCAAGTCACATACCAGGGAACGAAAGTTATGATTATTTGAATGAATTCATTAATGAGGCCAATAACCGTTGTAAAAGTACACACACGCATACAGAGGTTTAAAGTTCGATATGTTATCATGTATTAGCTCATTGATAAAGTATCATAAATTTTGCGTGATCGTTCGTTGGAATTATTTTTTTCAGCGCGATTTGTGCGTCACATCAATCACCACTTCATGAAATGTGGTGCATGTATCAAACGAAACTCGCTGGTCATGCAATCGATAGCCTTGGTCAGCTCACTATTATTGCGTAATTCTAAAGCCCTCGCCGATAGGCCGCCGACGCCGCGCGCACCATGCTTTGTTTTGTCTTCAATGGGGTCAAGAGCAATGCTTCATTAGCATACGCCCTAGCAACGGAGGCGGAGTCTCGATCGGGCAAGAACAATAGGTGCGAAACGCAACGCAAAGGCGAGCGTTCGAAAAAAAATGTAACCGAAAAAAATTGTCTCAGAAAAACTGTGATTTGGGACACTTGTACTCATTTTTACACGCTGAAATTTTCTGTACAAATAGATAAAACATCAAGGAATCAAAATCTGTCGTAAAAAAATTTTGACCCGAGCAGTGCTTCCCCTTCATTTTCGGCTCATTACGGGAAAACTCCCCGTGCGACTTATGACTCATTTTGTCGGAGCGCCACACAAAGGTCAAAGAAGTCAAAGGTCAAAATTCTGTGTAAAATTTTTGAAGCCCTCACCTAGTGCCATCACATAAAGCAAACGGAATCGAAATCGGGTTAGAAATGGCGAAGGAGTAGCATTTTGTAGCAAAATGTACAATATAGGTAAAAAATCAAGGTTAAAGGTCAAAGAAGGCAGCGGTCAAAATTCTGTGTAGAAATTTTGAAGCCCTCACCTAGTGCCATCACATAAAGCAAACAGAATCAAAATCGGGTTAGAAATGGCGAAGGAGTAGCATTTTGTAGCAAAATGTACAATATAGGTCAAAAATCAAGGTCAAAGGTCAAAGAAGGCAGCGGTCAAAATTCTGTGTAGAAGTTTTGAAGCCCTCACCTAGTGCCATCACTTAAAGCAAACAGAATCGAAATCGGGTTAGAAATGGCGAAGGAGTAGCATTTTGTAGCAAAATGTACAATATAGGTCAAAAATCAAGGTCAAAGGTCAAAGAAGTCAAAGGTCAAAATTCTGTGTAGAAGTTTTGAAGCCCTCACCTAGTGCCATCACATAAAGCAAACGGAATCGAAATCGGGTTAGAAATGGTGAAGGAGTAGCATTTTGTAGCAAAATGTACAATATAGGTCAAAAATCAAGGTCAAAGGTCAAAGAAGTCAAAGGTCAAAATTCTGTGTAGAAGTTTTGAAGCCCTCACCTAGTGCCATCACATAAAGCAAACGGAATCGAAATCGGGTTAGAAATGGCGAAGGAGTAGCATTTTGTAGCAAAATGTACAATATAGGTCAAAGGTCAAGGTCAAAGGTCACAACTGAAATTCTTTATAGAAGTTTCAAAGCTCCCATGTAGTGCTATCATATAAAGCAAACAGAATCAAAATTGGCTCATAAATGACAGAGAAGTAGCAAATTTAACATTTTGATCACACACGGACGCACACACGGACGGACGCACGGACGGACGGACGCACGGACGCACAGACACACACACGTACGGAGCCCGTTTCATAGTCCCCTGCTCGAACTCGTTCGGCGGGGACAAAAAGTCTATACAGATTAGAAAGTACACAGCAATAGACCAGTTCGTAATTCCACTTTGCGCATGAGCAGAAAAAGGTCATTTGTACCAACAGGCATTTCAGTTTGTAAATTCACTGAGATAAGCATCTGTGATGCGATGATTATTTGATCCTTATCTAAATGGTGCTTGCCAGCACATCACCTGACAGCAAGAATGGTATTTCGCAATATAAAAGGAAATACTGTACGAGCTGAAATTTTCGCGGTGGTTTTATTTTCACGAATTTCGCGAGTCGCCTTTGAAACGCGAAAATAACAACACTCGAAAATAACAACGCGCAAATACTTACGTTCAGTTAAACTGTCGCAACCGCAAAATTAACAACACGCGAAAATGTCCTCCAAGTAGCAATTCGCGAAAATATCTGTACGCGAAAATTTTAGCTCATACAGTAGGCTGTTATTGCATTCAATACAAAACAATGAAATGGATGCCCGCTAAATTGTCAACTGATGGAGTATTCTGATCACCTGCTCTAAACGCGAGATAATTCTTTGTTTGAACATGAATTCCATAAATATTGTTACGTCAGGCAAGCTTAGGCATTATGCCGCTTTGAAAACGAGTGAAGTGCCTAACTAACTGAGAAAAAAGAAAGGTCATTTGTACCAATGTGTACATGAGCTAATTACGAACTGGCTTATTGAACAATTCACTCTGGTAAAGGACTAAAGGTATCCCTGACTAGACTAATGCTGGTCTTCTATTTTTCTTTCAGTCTCTGTAGACAGACTTACCAGAGCAATGGAGAGCTGTCTTGCCGCTGAAGTCCTGAGCATTGATGGGAACGCCAGCCTTGATCAACCTGTGCATTGAGTTTAGGTGGCCACCTCTTGATGCAGAGTGGAGAGCTGTGCAACCTGTATTCAATCATACATAGACTGTGAAGGTGGCTTACAACAACTTAATTACATTCTAGAGGAAAACTTCAGGACACCAATGGGTTATGCTCTCACCCGAGTACTACAAGCTCATCATCCATTTATTCATGCAGACTACTACTTTAAAGGACAAGTTCACCTTCATAAACGTAATGATTGAGAGAATGCAGCAATATTAGTAGAACACATCAGTGAAAGTTTGAGAAAAATTAGACAATCGATGCAAAAGTTACGAATTTTTAAAATTTTTGTGTTGGAACTACTGGATGAGGAGACTACTACAGCTTGTGATGTCATATGCATACAACAGTATAAAGAAAATGTAAAGAAAATTCAACATATTTTCACTTTTTTCGCATAATAAAAAAGCACTTGACTTGCCTCTTTCTAAAGGCAGGGGGAATAATATTACCCATAACATATGTCAGTAATGAGTCAAGGGAATGTGTACTTTTTTCAAAAGATGAAATTTTGCAAAATTCTCTTTATATTTTCCTTATATTGTTGTACTCATATGACATCATATGCTGCAATAGTCTTCTCATCCAGCGGTGACTGCACAAAAACTTCAAAAATTCATAATTTTTGAACGGATTGTCTGATTTTCCTCAAACTTTCAATGATGTGTTCTACTTATATTGCTACATTCTCTGAATCCTTATGTTTATGAAGGTGAACTTGTCCTTTAACTATTTTAAGAAAGTCTGCTAGGTCACAGACAAGAAGCGGTAAATCTGCATTCATTCAGAAACCTCTATGCAATTTCTTGAAAGATATCATTCACTATGTTCATCATTTCTAAAAACTTCTGCACTTCTGCACTATTCGGAGATGGGAATATTTCTGCATCCAAACTGTGATAGAAACCAAAATTTGAAGGCTGAAATGAATTTCCTAATGCTTTTGGTAACTTTTCTGCGTTGTCATGAGGACATCGTCACAACATCCTCGGTTTTACAAAAATAATCTGCACTATAGATATTGTTTCATTTGTTTGCAAAGTATACCGGTACATGTACAGTCACAACATTACTGTACTTGAGCATGCGCACCCAAAAGTTGTTCAGTCATGCTATCATGACACATTAAATGCACATTTATATTTTAAAATGCTCAAAATGACTTGCTGACCAATTTTCTATATATTTCAGAGCACTTCTACAATTTCTGTGCATGCACTTCAGACTGAGCATTATTGTTTTTTGTTATTGGTGGGGGTTTTTTTGCGTGCAGCATGTAAGCAACCTGGAAATGCACTTTTTTTGTTGTTGCTGATTTGGATTTGTGATACAACCAGTAGCAATATTCATTGAGTTTCAGTCAACCTTGACCAACAAAAAGCAATGCGCAAGTGTCAGTTTAAAATCTGCATGAGCATCTATGTGCAAATACGTGTATCAGTTAAAAACATACCCTTTATTTATTCTGCCAAGGCTCCTGTGACTGGATGGTGACATTTTTATTGCATATATATTCAAAATCGTTTGAATTGTAAATAGCATTCATGTATCATTATTTCCAGTATCATTTTGTTGGTGTGTATCTCTGTCACTTTGGTTCGATATTCTCCCAAAGTCGAGTATGTTTCATTTTTGACAGTTATTTTCAATTATCTTCAATGTAAAGTTTACATTTAGAAGGGAAGAAACTGATTTTTGTACATCAAATCAAATGCTGCATTTAGAATTAGTGATGAATCACATTTGTGTAGATACTTCATCTAAATGTTCAGTGAATATAAATTTTAAAGCCTGTAAATGAAACTACATGTACATGTTATCCAGGTGCTATATCAGCCAATATACTGTACGTGATATAAAAGTGACATATTCGATTTACTTTCAAATATTTGTACTCTAAGATAACCATCAACTTTGAACTGGACTACCCTAACAAGGCGGTTGAAGTCTAGATTTGATGCTAGTGTAACATTTGGGAGAAAAGCATCACCACAGAAAAACAGCACACCCAGGAGTTGATCTCACCATATGGTGAGAATGACGATAGTACCTGTAAGTATTATTCATACCCTTTTCAGTAACTCATGCATTTTTTGCCTGCTCCTGGCCTGTGCTAAAATAGCCCTCGCTAAGCAGAAAAATTGCATTCAATAACTATAGCAGAGCCACACTACTTTCATGATGCCTCATGCACGAACTCAGCCTTGTAAGGAAGCAAATTCCAGAGCCCTGAAATGAAGAATCAGGTACTGCAGTGGTGACTTGCATTCAGCGCCAATGAGTCTACATAAAATTAGTTGCAATTATGAACATTTCCATAAACCTCTTCGTTGAAAACAATAATTCCTCCATTTATCTTGTTTGATTCATGTCATTGACTACATTCCCTGTTTTCTTTGTGTTATTTGTAATCAGTGATATATTTGTACATGAATATAACAGCCAAGCTTTAGATATTTCAATCATCTGATTCTACTTCCCCACTTCTCTAATTGCAACAATTTGACTGGTATACACTCATAATGAGGTAATATGATTGCAATATTGGTATGTTTTATTGTATATTTCACTATAAGGTACTATATTTGTGCAAACATTGGCAAGCACATCATCCTGTTCCCCTTTTACAGGACACACGAAATAGACAAGGTGTTGAGCAGTGTTGTTTTTGTGCATTACTTCACATTGTCTCATAGCTTTCAGCCTGTTTGTTTGATTGCTTGTTATTATTTTTTTTCATTTCAGGAGACATCTGTGGTCTGCTAATCCTTGTGGACATCCTCTAACCACTAGGCAAGGTGAAAGGATCAAGCACACTGGATGTTGCCAAACATTTTCTCCAGATGGTCCCCGTAAGTAATTATATTAAATACTTGATTTTACAAAAGAATATCTGTCCTTGCAGTTTTAAAGCAAGAATTTATTGGTTCAACATACAGTCTGACAAATAGAAAATGCTACCAATGTATTTTTGCAGAGTTTGAGAATAAAAATCACATACTAGAATTTAAGAAAATGAAAGGTCAGAAAAGCAATTCTTTTCAATGTGCTAGCATCCAAAACACATTTGGTGCACCATGCAACGGCATTGCCTCATTGCCGCCTGATATACTTTGATTTATGTGATTAAAGCTATGAATAGGTTCCATAAGGAGGTATTCATTTTCAAACTTGTTCATCCAAAATTACTAGTTACAGAAAGAACAATCAAAACAAAATAAAATTTATTCTTACGATCATGGACAATGAAAAAACAAACTAGGTTCAACAGGCTAACTAGCAAACTTAGCATGTCCTTTTAATGTGATGCAGGAAGTTTATTAAGGTGCATGTATTCGGAAAGATGAATGCTTTGTCAAATGAGGATATATAATATATGCCATCTTTCCAGTAACTCTCTTATTGATTCTATAAACTAGAAATGTCGCTATGGCGACTGATGCCTATGCCATAATGCATGATTCTCCCAATAGGTGTATGGTACAATGTCTTCACAATGTGTTATGACAGTTTCACAAAACTGACAAAATATTGAAATGACAGGTTTATCAGAAATATCTTGAATGTTCACTTTCCTTGAACTAGGTTTGCTACAATTGTCTAAGAGTACAGGTACCTGTATTTGGGGAATTGAGAACTTTTACTTGACTTCTGACCTACCCTTTTATAAGTTTATGTAATTAAGTAATTAAGTAATTAAGTAATTAAGTAATTTTCAAGGTATGAAGAAAGAGTGTAATTACAGTATAATATATATATATATATATTTGCATTTAAACCTGACCTTTGACCCTTAACCTTTGACCTTCTGGCTGGAAATTTCTCAGAGAATCTCCATTAGGGAATACATGTATATATCAAGTTTTAGTTTTAAAAATAATAATGTAAGCATTGCATATTTGAGATATTTCTGCAAAAGTCAAATTAAGACTTGGTCTATTTTTAAATGACTACACCAAAATTACTGTTTTAAAGCACAAGTTTAGTATAGTTTTGGTATGACTGAAAAAAAGTTTTCATCAATCATCTGTTGAAAACTACAGTATTATTACAGACACCTGACCAGGAAAAAAAAAAATCATGCACACATAAAGTTACTGTAAATGGCAAATTTATCATCTTAAATGAACAACCACTAGACGGAGCTATGTACACAATGCTGTGGTAAAAATCCCTGGGGACCCTGAGATTTTACATTTTTGCTAATATTTCTAAAACTTTATGGATTTTGAGAAAATAATTCACAGGGCTGTTAGAGCTCATAAAGCTCTATAATTAAACCAGTTATGGAGTTAATTGATTTTTTTTAATGGATTACCACAACTATACTTTGGCTTTAACTCATAATATACAAAAACAATAGGAACAAAGATAGATGAAATGAGACTGGTGATGTCTTATTATAAATAAAGTTATAAATCAATATATAATATAAACATCCGGCATTTATTTTATCATCGGACGGAGTTGAATATTATTGTTATTCATTTCCGAACGTCAAAGCAAAAATACATTTATTTTAGCGTCTTGCCGGAGCTGAATGTTATTAACCCAGTCCAAAATAAAAAGAGACTTTCCGAAACAGTCTACAAAAAAGCACTCGATTTTGGGAAAAATTTGTTAAAAATTGATCCATCAATGTGCAAAAAATGGTATTTTCTACTGAAAACGCTGCTCCCAGGTTCGCCAAAAAGCACACCTTGGCTGCCCTGCCAGGTTCGCCAAAAAGCGAACCTGGCTGCCAGGTTTGCCAAAAAGCGAACCTGGCTGCCAGGTTTGCCAAAAAGCGAACCTGACTGCCGGGTTTGCCAAAAAGCAAACCTGGCTGCCAGGTTCGTCAAAAAGCGAACCTGGCAGCCAGGTTCGCCACAAAGCAAACCTGGCCGCCAGGTTCGCCACAAAGCAAACCTGGCCGCCAGGTTCGCCAAAAAGCGAACTTGGCAGCCAGGTTCGCCAAAAAGCGAACCTGTCCGCCAGGTTCGCCAAAAAGCGAACCTGGCAGCCAGGTTCGCAAAAAAGCGAACCTGTCCGCCAGGTTCGCCAAAAAGCGAACCTGTCCGCCAGGTTCGCCAAAAAGCGAACCTGTCCGCCAGGTTCGCCAAAAAGCGAACCTGGCCGCCAGGTTCGCCAAAGCCGGGTTCGCCAAAAAGCGAACCTGGCCGCCAGGTTCGCCAAAAAGCGAACCTGGCAGCCAGGTTCGCCAAAAAGCGAACCTGGCAGCCAGGTTCGCCAAAAAGCGAACCTGTCCGCCAGGTTCGCCAAAAAGCGAACTTGGCAGCCGGGTTCGCCATAAAGCGAACCTTGCCGCCAGGTTCGCAAAAAAGCGAACCTGGCCGCCAGGTTCGCCAAAAAGCGAACCTGGCCGCCAGGTTCGCCAAAAAGCGAACCTGGCAGCCAGGTTCGCAAAAAAGCGAACCTGTCCGCCAGGTTCGCCAAAAAGCGAACCTGACAGCCAGGTTCGCAAAAAAGCGAACCTGTCCGCCAGGTTCGCCAAAAAGCGAACCTGTCCGCCAGGTTCGCCAAAAAGCGAACCTGTCCGCCAGGTTCGCCAAAAAGCGAACCTGGCCGCCAGGTTCGCCAAAGCCGGGTTCACCAAAAGCGAACCTGGCAGCCAGGTTCGCCAAAAAGCGAACCTGGTTGCCAGGTTTGCCAAAAAGCGAACCTGGCATACATCACAAAATCCTTTTCAAGCAAGAGAAAATGTTAGGTGCATTTTGATCTCCAAAAGGCTATTCTAATGGTTTTCATCAGATTTTCCTTCAGTAAATGTGAAATTATCACTCTTGGTTTTGTGTATGAAGAGTTTAGATAAGTGAACAAACATTTGTCAGTGACAATCAATTTTACCTGTGTAATTACTCTGTACTAATCGTTAATTTCAGCCCATTGGGCCATGTATGTCCGTAACAAAAAAAAAAAAACATGTTTTTTTTAAAGTTTTACAAATCACGCACTCGGTAAAGAAGAACACACTAATTAAATGCAAAGCAAGGTCATAACCCTCTTCCGAAACACTCATAAAGAAACTTCTGCTCTGTAATAATTAAGTAACTTGTTTAAAAGTGTACATCTGTAACAGACACATATAGTGTGACTGTATGTGAGCTTTACAATTTCATGAGGATTGATTTGTTGATTTTATTTTCTGATGTTTATTTGTGATTTAATTGAAAGGTAGCATGGAACATCTTGATAACTACGATTAAGTTGAAATACTTGTTGATCAAACTAATTAACAGTGTTTGTTTGTTTGTTTTGTTTGTTTGTTTGTTGTTGTTTTGTAAATTGCATTGCACACATATTCAAAATTTCCGAGAAAGACCCAAAGTATATGGAAATGCTAAATTGCATAGATCTCTCATCTTTTGTGTATCAGGAGACAGAGAGTAAAACAAAGAGCATTGTTACTGTCTCAGATGAGCATACAACACAAGCAAACATCTATACATGTAGATCTATATAATTATGGAGCATATCTTGATTAGGATTAAACAAAAAATACCTTTAACTACCCACAATCCATGTGGTTTCAAATGTACACATACCCAGTTCAAGCCAAGTCTTCCTTGATACAAAAGTAGAAGGAAACTATCAATGCAGATAATGATAAAGTGGCTTTTTGTCATGGTAAGGGTGTACAACGAAAGTGTGTTCTCAGTGGACGGACAAGATAGTGAGTACTGTAAAAAAAAAAAAGAAAAAAGAAAAAGAAAAAAAAAGGAGCAGTTTGGAGATACATGACATTCATGTGTAAAATGGGCGGGCAGCTACATCAACCCCACAAACAAGCTATGAGGTAGAAATACTAAGAATCCCACAAAAGATGTGATTACTAAAGGAAATGATATCAACTGAGAGAGAAGTTGGATTCAAAGGTACCCCTATTTGCAAATAGCTGTACCTGTACCAAATGCTCACACAGTCATTAGGCCTACTAGTATATAAGGAGCATAATGTGAGTATCAAAAGTACCATTGAATGCTTTAGAATACAGGAAAGTCCAATTAGACAGGTTTAAGATCTCTGATTCCATGGTCAGTCTAGATGAGAAACCTGAAGATGACACGTCAGTGAATGATAAACTTGATGTAAATGTTGGGGATTTAGTGTTTTAGATGAATATCACATGGAAACATTTCCGGATGAGGTTCTTTAAATAGGGGCACTAAGGGCAGGAATCTCAGGATCAATGTCAAGTATCCTGCAAGTGGTCACCAAATCACCAGATCAAATATTTTCCTTAAAAAAAAAAAAAAAAACACACAAAAAAAAACACAAAAAAAAACCCCACAAAAAACACTGCCAGAAAAATCACACTACAAACAGTTGATGGCAATCGTGGTCAGTTTACACGTAGCTGGAGTCTGGGACTCGCATTCAAACTCTTTGCTCTGTAAATTATGTCCTTCATCCATTAAAGTCTCAATCATTCCATGTTACACTATTTTTAAAACCCCCCAAAAAGTGAAATTACTACTTCAATTTTAACCATACAAACCAGTATAATTTTGTTTTTAACATGCTGAGAAATAAAAGATTTTTGGAGTACTCACAATTCATAGAGCAAGGGACACCATGATGTGTTTTCAAAATCCACATTTTCAAAATCCACATTAAGATTATTATTCTGGTGATCATGATAGTTTACTGTCAATTTGTTTTTATGTACAAATGTATCTATTCTTTTTTATTTCAAAACTTTGATCAGGTATAGACTCTACAATTCAGATATGTTTGAAAGGATTTTGTGTGAAATGCTTGCAAAATATAGTAGGCCTACACCATCAATTTTTCATGTGTGGCGCAAACCATTTCTGCACAGCTTTGTGTGTACTGCATACATGAGCAATGGATCCCTAAATAGTTTTATGGTGGCATTAATTAAATCTGATTCCAATATCAAATTAATTTCTTTTCTACAAATTAATATTCTAGACAATAATGTGTTTGTCAAAATGAAATAGGCTACAACATGACCAACTGACAAGCTAATTTACCATGAAAGGATATTTCTTTGAATAATGTAATCATCCTGTTGCTCAGTGAAGCATGAACTGTATGCAAGGTGATGATTTGGGGAAGGTTTTTGCAGATTTCAGTAAAAAAATGCAATTGTCATCTCAAATTATTAAGATTAAGACCCTACAGCATGAGAAGTCACTGAATTCTGGTATAGGGATCTTAAAATAAATCCATCAAAATAAGATCCCTAAAATAAATCCATCAAAATAATAAAATTAATAACTTTTTCAAAACGTACGTCTGTAACGGAAATTTTGTACGTCCGTAAAATACTGTACATCCGTAACACAAAAAGGGTGCAATTAATTGCTAATTTTAAAAAAAAAATAATTCTTCATTTCTGCACTTTTGGGTTGTTTAACATCTAATTGAATGAAAAGAATGAATTTGCTGGAAAGTACCCCAAAATTCACAGAGTTTTCCACTTTACATTCCAATGTCAGAAATTTCAACTCATGCGAGTACGTCTGTAACAGCCCTATTTTCATCATATCAAGGTCAAAGTAATGATCATATTGAATATGATTTTGTGATCACTTTACCTTCGAGATGGATGTTAGAAATTAAAAGTATCAAATCTTGTGAATGAAATCAAGTCTAGTTGTTAGAGCTTTTTAAAGTGTATGAAATGTACGTTTGTAATTATGGAATTGCCCGTAAAAGACAGTGAAAACAAGAGAGAAAGAGATAGATGGCGTTTCTCAGCTCAAACACAAACTTTGATGCACTACAGATTGAAAAGTAGTGACATTACTTCAAAATTTTTTTAATGTATCAACAGAAAATATACTTCTGCTGATATTTTGAAGCCTGATACGCAATTTTACCGCTGTGGTGTGTCTCCTTAAAATGAAGAAAATGAAAGGAAGGTAGGATTCCCTCCATAGGCTCACGTGTTATGAAGCTTGCGGTTTCATTACTAAAATGACCGCCGTTGGGCTCAATGTGAGGCCCCATGGCGCACTACATCCATTTTTGTGCGAAATCGCGAGAGTATACACCCTCTTAGCCTAGCTATGTATAGTATTTGCTATGAGTTAATAAACGCAACTTTTCTGAAGACGTTTATCACAGGGCTTTGGAAACGACTTTTGATAGTGGGTATGCATGGAAAGACTTTTTGTAATTCGCGGAAAGATGATAAACGCAGCCTTTAGGCCTATGCTTCTCCTATATTTTCTATATCACACCTGAGAACTGGATTGTATTCGGCTATTGATAGATAGCCCTGCTTGTGGTGTGTGTGTGAGTGTGTGAACATATACATACATGTAATTATCCATACATGGCCTTGCATATGCAAAGTTTGTATGTACTAGGCTTTGCATTATGCTTAACAAGTTTGAATATTTTGCACATGAAGTGGAACATTATCATTTAATGCAATTAACGTGTAATGGTAAAGCAAGAACTGTAACTATTTTATACCGGTACACAATCAATGCAATATTTTGCAACAACATTCCCGCATGCATATTGATCAGAAGAAAGCTATATAAAGTTATAGGGCCAGTACCAGGTATCGCAGGTATTGCACAAACATTTAATACGTACAGTCCAAATAACGTCACTGACAAACACAAGTAAGTCAAATGCTCACAACTCAAAAAAGGATATAGTTCTGGACACTCAATCGAAATGTTTATGCACAGCTCCTAATCATTGCATGATCACCATCCAGTGCACCACTGGCCTCATCCTGTGAAGTGAACAGTTTACAAGAGAATATTGGATAGACTTACAGTTGTACAAACTACTATGAAATCCGTTTAACAATATTTGTGAGTCAGGACACCGCTCTCTTATCACAGTCGTCATCTTATGGCGAGTGCTCTTCTTCAAATGGCCATGTTCACGATGATCAACATACAATTGTATACATGCTGGTTTCAGAGGATTTATATTGTGGGGATAGAAAGTGTGGAACGATGTCTGGCCTATGTCCATCAGTGCAGGGGTCAGAAAAGGTCAAGACCTAGCCAACTGCCAAATCCACAGAGGGTTCAGTGAGTGGAATGTGATAATTCAGACACACTAGCACAGTGCCTGCACTACATTGTAGCTGTACAGTTCTCATTGCAGTGTGTCTGCAAACCAAGGCCATAGACAATGTTTTGGTGGGACAAAGCCACTTGTATGAAATATATTAAACTAACAATCCCACCTCATCCCTGCTCATGGATATACAGTTCTGTATCATACACTTGAACATTAAAGGGGATGGCTAGTAACTGTTCAGTGGGAATCAGTGGGAATGCTGGGGGATGATCAAGGATTGCAACAATCACCCCTCAGCATTCCCACTGATTCCCACTGATCAGTTTGGTAAGAGTAGCCATCCCCTGTAAGTATGCATTTCAGTTAATTGAAACAGGTTTGTTTAGTATTTGTTAGTTCATGTGTTTGCTTGTTTTGGTGATCATGGCGATCATGGAAATTTATTCACGTCATGAAACACAACTGAAACGTGTTTATTTTTTGTGGGCTTGTTTTTGGAGATGGCCTGTGTTCATGGATATTTGACAGAACTATATAATCATACCCAATCTAAGGATAACTGTGAAGATAAAGGCAATTTTGATTTAGAGATAAACATGGTTTTGCTATTGTCCTGTCGCAAATATAACTTTAATTCCCAGTAATTGGTCCCTTTTAAACCTGGTTAAACCCACTTGTGATGTTACTCTATTCCAAATATCAGGATACTCTTTTGCATTTATGCATATGTCAGTGTGCTTTCACTGAACAGGCAGGTCGTGGGCGCAGTGCGGCTTGCTGTGGCGAAATTAGTAGTCCCAGAATACTGTATGGTGTCTTCAAGGAGACAAATTGAAAACAGCATCCATATCCATTATCGGCCTGCAATAAACATATGCCTTGTATCAAAACATTGTTTGGGCAATATGCTTTTGGTGAAAAAAGATTTAAATATTTCAAAAAATAATGGTTTGGGTAACTAACAGGAGAATAAATTGGAACTATGAGAATGGTGCAAATTGTACACTACTAGGGTACAAAATGAGTGCTGAATTCACAAATATTATGAAGGCATTAGCATATAAAATGGGGATCCCAATTGTTTAAACAATGCAGCAAAGATGTGTCGTGTCCAAGATCCAATTCGTATTGGAATTCACGAATGACTAATAACTGTTCTGGAGGTACATTTAATGTTTTTACCCTCAGGCTGACCTAAAAATCATGATTCAAAGTGGACGGAGGGGCTAATATTCATGATAGACATTGCTTCTGAAAGCTTTGTTTACAAGAGGAGATTCCTACAGTACGTGTTGGCCTATACTTATTCGTAATCTGTATTTTCTGACATCAGTCTTAACTTTTTTGTGTGTGCGTGTGTTTCTTTTACTTTCACCATTCTGCTTTCCTAAGTTGTGTGTTTGTACTCCTTATAGCGTCTCCTTTTGTTGCAACTTCAATTTTTCTTAATACTGAAATTTAATAGCATTGACTTGATTCTTTGTTATTATTTGATAGTTAACAAGAATTTGAACATCTACAGTGTAAAAAAAATCATAGTAAATGAAAAGCTGTTCTTGGTTTTTATTTTCAGGCGATGAGCTTCTAATCTGTGTGGATGTAGCTCTTTCTTTTTCTTTCCTTGCTGTCTATCTTAGCTTATCCATCATTTTCTTTGTCCATTCCTATCTCATCTTAGGTTGATTCTGATTTCAGTTCGATGAAGCAATTTGGAGACTGAAGTTGTTGGTTTTTTTTTGTACAAAATAGTCATCAATGGTACCATTTAGTGGAATTGTTCAAAAAAACAGATAAACACACCAATTTTCTATCTTACTGACAAGAGTTCATTTTTTTTTTCATATCTTCGAGGTAAGGCAATGTCTGCACGGAGTAATACACCTTGAGCTATACCTTGTTAATCTTTATCCTTTTCCCTATGATATGTCATTCTGTCTCATTATGTTTTATATTATCTTGTCATATTTTCCCACTGTTCCTCCCCTTATGTTATTTACAGTATTGTTTTATTTCATCTCATCTTCCATCTTTCCTCCCCTTTTATCCTCTGTCAATCATCATTTTCCCTTTTTATGATTCCATCATCTTCTCTTCTTATGCTTTGTTAAGTGTTATTTCTCTCTGTATATCAATTTGAATGGTTTTCATTCCGTGATACGGACTCTTTTCGATGAGTCCCCTTGAATACACGCGTATAAAGCTTTTATGGGCTAATTTTGCCCCAGCTAGCCACACCGCACCTGTGATCTGATTGTTTATCAAAAGCCTGTTTGGAATACGAGAAGTACAGAGGTTACACTCTAGAAAGATATGTTCATACAGGGTGGGTCGTGGCTCAAAAAAAAAAAAAAAAGGCCTAACCAGTTTCCCATGGTCAGTTTCTGCAATATTTGTTATCAGTAATTTAGATGCGCCATTTTCTAAGAAAAACGATACCAAGAATGATCGTCAATTTTGGTCGAGTAGTTTTTGTTTTATGCTACAAATCATACTGTGGAAGGAAGCCCCACCGCCATGCTTATCTACCGATGAACGCCACGGTGGGGCTGAATTCACGAGTAGGTTTAGGCCTATAAAGCAGGCGAGTCGCCGTAGTACAGACACGCAGTGGTGGTGGGGCTATCGTGAAATAGGCCCCACCGCAGTGCGTGGGCACCGTACCCGTGTGTTTATAGCAAGCAAGGGTAGGTCCTAGGGTTTAGGGTTAGGTAGGGTTGTATTTATGGTTAAATTGGCCGTAAAATTAGTCGAGGGACATATTAGGAAGTCATTTTCGCTGCATTCACGAGTATTGACTATGGAAGGCAGCCCCACCGCCATGCTTACCTACCGAAACGCCACACGATGGGGCTGAATTCACGAGTATTGAAACAGGCGAGTCGCCGTAGTATTAGTGGTGGGGCCTATTTCACGAGTTTGCCGAAAATAATGAATATCCAAGCGTACCACAGTTCTAATCTGTATTACTGGCAGTATTAAATCCGATACAATTCATTAAATATTCTTTTGTCTAAAGGCTTAGCCAATGACAATAATGCAGCGCCTGCTATGCGCTCGCTAGCTCGCTCCCCAGCCAGCGCTAGCCGCCGGCCGGCTGTCGCTGCGCTGCGCTAGCATAGCCTTGCAAGCTCGCTGGCTATCAACCAGACAATCAATATCGACGACTCCGTTCTTAGATGTCATCACAATTTAGAAGTGATAGTGCCAAAGTATAGAAAGTTTTCCAAAACCGAGGAAATTGCATCCATTATGTTAACAAATGTAGAACAAAATTCAGAACAGTAAAAAACCCCGCACGACCATAGAATTACTTAGAATTTAACATTTAATATTATTACATCATTAAGAAAAGAATGTCTAAACCATTTTATTAGGTCTTTAATGTCAGGCCTTGTTTGATATTTTGTATCAAATTATAATGCATGTAGTGTTTTGTTCTTGTTTGTATGTCATGTGTTTTCTTCGATAAAAACATTGAAAAAATAAAGAAAAAAAGTTTTACTCATCAGACTGCAATCACATACCCTTTCTTGGGTGGCCGGAAGCAGCATACTTTGCATTCGATGACCTGACCTTACCCAGAGACTCCAACCCCAAGCACCTTCTGATCTGGAGATTCTCCCGCCTGAAACCCCTAACAGACGGGAGACTCCAAGTTAATGTGTGCGAAGTTCCTAGGGTTTTAGATGTTCTCTGGTGCTATCTAAGGCTTATTTTTTCAACATACGATAGCAATAAGTAAGAAATCCTTTCCACCGGGAGACACAGAGCCAGGGCGGGAGAAATCAAATCTCAATCGGGAGAACGGGAGATTTTGCGAAAATGGGCTTTCAGCGGGAGATCTCCAGTTGAAAACGGGAGGGTATGGAGTCTCTGCTTACCCAACCCTTTGTATATTAGGCCATGTTATTCACGAAAAGTAGGTAACGCGACCACCTGACACGAATATGATCACCTAATGAAACAATGTAAAGCCTTATAATTGAGGTTTGTTGAAGTCAAGGGTAAATCAAGAAAATATTGATTTCAATTTTAGGGCATAACAATATCACAATGCCAAAACAGTTTAGAACTCTGCTATTAAAGGAAAAAGGGGTAACTGAAAAAATTTTAGCAACTAAAGTATGGAACCTGTTAACAATATTCTTAATCGGGGGTCCTTAAAGTCAAAACTTGTTATCCGTGACATTAACTACCACATTTCTGTGACAAATTTGTTCTGCGCCAATCCAATCATGTAAGGATTTCATTACAACAGCTATAATTGCAATTTGGCACTCATAACAAGTTTCATGAAAAGAGCCCTGGACACTATACTTTCTCAATGCAGGAAGTTGTATGTTCACAATGAGTGCAGAGATGCCAAGTTCAAAAAACTTTTATGAGTGAGATTTTTATGACTCGGCGTCTTGGCGCTCATGCGCATGCGAACGAGGAGGGTGTCCCACTCCCACTGTAGGGAGCTTTTTTAAATTGTTAGCTCTTAATGATGCGATCTGGTGCATACTTTAGTGACTATTTTTTACTAATTTTGAAAGGCAAAAGGGAAATATACCTTCAATTGCAACTATCACTTTAATCCTTTGAGTTTTGCTCCTTATTTTTGGCCCAAATTGCAGACTTCACCAGATGCGTGAGAAAAATGGGTGCCATGCGTGAAATCGTGAGACAGACCCTAAATGCTCGAGTCTCACGCAGAATGCGTGAGACTTGGTAGCTCTGTGAGTGTCCAGTGTATGCTGTATTGTGGGGAAAGTATTTAACTTTTGCCCCTGTACAGTTCAGGGGTCAAAAAGAATGTCACCTTGATAAGACTTGGCCAAAACATTCACCAGACTCATGGTCAGGGGAGAGTAAAGTAACATTAGCCCACTGTATCTGCACTTTGCTGTGTGCACCATACACTCTGTGTGCCACCAAGTTTGGTTGTCTTAAAGGGACCCTTAACTTTTGCAAATACATTCATTCTGGCATAGGCCTGTACAAACATTATTGTTCTGTCACCACAGCCAGATTAGTGAGATCCCTAGGGCTTACAATTAATCAATTACATGGCAGTATAGCTAAATTGGATGAAAAGGATGAGGACCTCATATCAAGGTGACTTAAAAAAAAACAGCTTTCTATAAAATAATACCAGACGTTCTAGACATAAAAAAAGAAAAAAAAAAATCATGGGTACATCCCATCATCTTTGCACTTTTCGTTTGAATAATTCTTAACACAAACGCAAAACACACACACACACACAAAAAAAACTTTAAAGAAATTGAAAACACTTGGATCGATGTATAGGACTGCCTCTCCACCTGAAAACTTCATAAATAACTTTTTTTTAAAAAGGTGCTCATTTGCATAAATTGAGATTCTATTCCCCTCGGGATGGATGCTACCTGCCAAGTTTGGTGAACTACGTTGTATCAGTCATGGGGTTTTCAAGAAGAAAATGAAAGTACAAAATTAACGCATGACGCACATCACACACCGGACAAAGAGCACACGCAATAACTCAATTGAGCCTTCAGCTCAGGTGAGCTATAAAAAGGATGTCAAAAAGTACAGATTATGAATATCAAGTATGGGTTTCCTCCTGTTATCAATGTCTGCAGATGCAATGTAGCCCCTCTGTTCACTTTGAGTAATGATTTTCATATCTGTCAATGTGAAGGTAATTGATCTCCATAGCAAATGTATGAGTCTGTATGTTGCTTGAACAAGGATCCCAATTTCATTTGTGATCTTATAGTCGATCCTCATCAAATGCAAATGAATTTTCATTCATTAATTGAGTACTTATCTTAATGCACTAGTATACTTTTGCACCATTCCTTTTGAATTTCTGATTTCTCCTGTTTACGTAATACCCCGCTCATTATTCTTTGAACGGATGAATTAAATCATCTACTACCAAAAACATAGGCCTTCAGGGTACTGCCAAGGCAGTGTTATTGCTGTGTAGGCCTACATGCCATAAGATCGTTGCACTACCATTAATCATGGATATGTGGATGCTGTTTCAATGTGCTTTCTTGAAGACACCATACAGCTTTTTTGTATGCTCCAAGCAAGCTGCATCACTGATCTTATAAGAGATCAGTTGCCGCACCATGAATGACACGTCCACCCACGGCCCAACTGTTAAGCTTAAGTTATATATACGCCTGAGCAAAAGAGTATCCTGATATTTGTATGTCTATATACGTAAGAAGTGGGTTTTTAGAGGCAGCTTCTAGGACAATAAAGAAACCATGCAGCTCACTATAATTCTTATTAAGCTTCTAGCATTCACATGTAAATTATCAAAATCATCTAAATTGCCTTAACTTCACAATCAACATAAAACTGGGTATGTTACTGTGGAGTTCTGTCAAATTTCCATGATCGCCATGATCGCCAAAACAAGCAAACACATGAACAAACAAATACTAAACAAACCTGTTTCAATTAACTGAAATGCATACTAAAAGGGATAGCCTGTATTACCAAACTGATCAGTGGGAATGCTGAGGGGTGATTGTTGCAATCCTTGTGGGATTCTTTTATGAGTATATTATACATGTATATCTATTGTTGAATGAAAATTATTTGCCTCAGAATGATCTCATATTCAAGTAATGTGCAGTATATGCCCCGTCACTGTCAGGCATGCTAACCTGGAAACATTGAACTGCACATTACTTGAATAATAATTATATGAGACCATTAATTCTCAAGCAAATAATTTTCACACAACAATAGATACCGGTATATAAAGTACTCTATCCCACAAGGATTGGAACAATCATCCCCCAGCATTCCCACTGAACAGTTGCTACAAATTGTAGCACTCATTTTGGTCCTTTCTCACTCTAAAACTTTATTTCATTTGCATGCATTTCTATTGATATCACTCATTTTGACTCCTAAATTATAGCATTGGCCTATGGGAGTCTCACTCTCAACTATAGTTGCCAATTATGGCAGCCCTGTACTAGCCATCCCCTTTTATAATGTTCATGTGTATGATATATTCACATGCAAGCAGGGATGAGGTGGGATTGTTAGTTTAATACATCTCATACAAGTGGCTTCCCACCAAAACATTATCAATAACCTTGGTTTGCACACACGCTACCATAAGAATTGTATAGCTATGTGTAGTGCAGGCACTGTGCTAGTGTGTCTGAATTATCACATTCCACTCACTGAACCCTCTGCGGATTTGGCAGTTGGCTAGGTCTTGACCTTTTCTGACCCCTGCACTGATGGACATAGGCCAGACATCGTTCCACACTTTCCATCCCCACAATATAAATCCTCTGAAACCAGCATGTATATGTTGCTCATCGTGAACATGGCCATTTGAAGAAGAGGACTCGCCATAAGATGACGACTGTGATAAGAGAGCGGTGTCCTGACTCACAAATTTGTTAAACGGATTTCATAGTACGTACACCATGTAGTTTGTACAACTGTAAGTCTATCCCATATTCTCTTGTAAACTGTTTACTTCACAGGATGAGGCCAGTGGTGCACTGGATGGTGATCATGCAATGATTAGGAGCTGTGAATAAACATTTCGATTGAGTGTCCAGAACTACTGTATATCCTTTTATGAGTTGTGAGCATTTGACTTACTTATGTTTGTCAATTTGACATTTGGACTTCATCAAATGTTGGTGCGATACCTGGTACTGGCCCTATAACTTTATATAGCTTTCTTCTGATCAATATGCATGCGGGAATGTTGTTGCAAAATATTACATTGATTGTGTACCGGTAGTTACAGTTCTTGCTTTACCATTACACGTAAATTGCATTTAATGATAATGTTCCACTTCATGTGTGTGCTGTGTAGTGTGCAAAATATTCAAACTTGTTACGCAGAATGCAAAGCCTAGCACATACAAACTTTGCATACATGTGCAGGTCAGGGCTGCCAACTCTCATGCATTGAGGTCCTTTCTCACTCGATCTAAAACTTATTTCATTTCCATGCATTTCTATTGATCTCACGCATTTTGACTCCTAATAGCATTGGCCTATGGGAGTCTCACTCTCAACTAGTTTCCTATGTTGACAGCCCTGGCATGTATGGATAATTACATGTATGTATGTTCACACACTCACACACCACATGCAGGGCTATATCTATCAATACTAATAGCCGAATACAATCCAGTTCTCAGGTGCGATGTAGAAAATATAGGAGAAGCATAGGCCTAAAGGCTGCATTTATCATCTTTCTGCGAATTACAAAATTACAAAAGGCTTAATTTCCATGCACACCCACTATCAAAAGTTGTTTTTTAATATGTGTGCAATGCAATCTACAAAAAACAAAACAAACAAACACTGCTAATTAGTTTTAATTAACAAGTATTCCAACTTAATAATAGTTATCGAGATGTTCCATGCTACCTTTCAATTAAATCACAAATAAACATCAGAAAATAAAATCAACAAATCAATCCTCATGAAATTATAA
This sequence comes from Diadema setosum, assembly GCF_964275005.1. Classification (NCBI taxonomy): domain Eukaryota; kingdom Metazoa; phylum Echinodermata; class Echinoidea; order Diadematoida; family Diadematidae; genus Diadema; species Diadema setosum. The sequence continues at coordinate 14,226,604 of NC_092691.1, forward strand.
AGCTCACATACAGTCACACTATATGTGTCTGTTACAGATGTACACTTTTTAACAATAATTGACTACTTAATTATTACAGAGCAGAAGTTTCTTTATGAGTGTTTCGGAAGAGGGTTATGAGCTTGCTTTGCATTCAATTAGTATGTTCTTCTTTACTGAGTGCTTAATTTGTAAAACTTAAAAAAAAAACATGTTTTTTGTTTTGTTTTGTTACAGACATACATGGCCCAATGGGCTGAAATTAACAATTAGTAGAGTAATCACACAGGTAAAATTGATTGTCACTGACAAATGTTTGTGCACTTACCTAAACTCTTCATACACAAAACCAAGAGTGGTAATTTCACATTTACTGAAGGAAAATATAATGACAACAATTAGATAGCAATTAGATAGGCTCATCAAAATGCACCTAATATTTTCTCTTCTTTGAAAAGGATTTTGTGATGTATGCCAGGTTCACTTTTTGGCAAACCTGGCAGCCAGGTTTACTTTCTGGCAAACCTGGCAGCCAGGTTTACTTTCTGGCAAACCTGGCAGCCATGTTCGGTTTTTGGCAAACCTGGCAGCCAGGTTCGCTTTTTGGCGAACCTGGCGGTCAGGTTCGCTTTTTGGCGAACCTGGCGGCCAGGTTCGCTTTTCGGCGAACCTGGCGGTCAGGTTCGCTCTATGGCGAACCTTGCAGCCAGGTTCGCTTTTTGGCCAACCTTGCAGCCAGGTTCGCTTTTTGGCGAACCTGGCGGCCAGGTTCGCTTTTTGGCGAACCTGGCGGCCAGGTTCGCTTTTTGGCGAACCTGGCGGTCAGGTTCGCTTTTTGGCGAACCTGGCAGCCAGGTTCGCTTTTTGGCGAACCTGGCGGCCAGGTTCGCTTTTTGGCGAACCTTGCAGCCAGGTTCGCTTTTTGGCGAACCTGGCAGGGGGTTCGCTTTTTGGCGAACCTGGCGGCCAAGTTCGCTTTTTGGCAAACCTTGCAGCCAGGTTCGCTTTTTGGCGAACCTGGCGGCCAGGTTCGCTTTTTGGCGAACCTGGCGGTCAGGTTCGCTTTTTGGCGAACCTGGCAGCCAGGTTCGCTTTTTGGCGAACCTGGCAGCCAGGTTCGCTTTTTGGCAAACCTTGCAGCCAGGTTTGCTTTTTGGCGAACCTTGCAGCCAGGTTCGCTTTTTGGCGAACCTGGCGGCCAGGTTCGCTTTCTGGCAAACCTTGCAGCCAGGTTCGCTTTTTGGCGAACCTTGCAGCCAGGTTTGCTTTTTTTGCGAACCTGGCGGCCAGGTTCGCTTTTTGGCAAACCTTGCAGCCAGGTTCGCTTTTTGGCGAACCTGGCTGCCAGGTTCGCTTTTTGGCGAACCTGGGAGGATCATTTTCAGTAGCAAAAGCCATTTTTTGCACATTGATGGATCAATTTGTAACAAAATTTTCCCAAAATCGAGTGCTTTTTTGTAGACTGTTTTGGAAAGTCTCTTTTTATTTTGGACTGGGTTTATTGCTACTTACTTTCGAACGTAAAAGCAAACATCCGGCATTTATTTAATCATCGTACGGAGTTGAATATTATTATCATTCATTTCCGAATGTCAAAGCAAACATTCAACATTTATTTCAGCATCTTCCGGAGCCGAATGTTATCCTTATTCACTTCCAAACGCAAAATCAAATATCTGACATTAATTTTAGCACCGTACAGAACTGAATCTTCCCATTATTCATTTCCAAAAGTATAAGCAAACATCCGCCATTTATCTAATAATCGTGCAGATTTGAATATTATTTTTATTCATTTCCCAATGTCAAAGCAAACATTCAACATTTATTTCAGCATCTTCCGGAGCCAAATGTTATCCTTATTCATTTCCGAACGCAAAATCAAACATCTGGCATTAATTTCAGCACCGTACGGAACTGAATCTTACCATTATTCATTTCCAAAAGTATAAGCAAACATCCAACATTTATTTAATAATCGTATGGAGTAGAATATTAATATTATTCATTTCCGAAAGTCAAAGCAAACATTCGACATTTAATTCAGCATCTTCCAGAGCCGAATGTTATCCTTATTCATTTCCAAACGCAAAATCAAATATCTGACATTAATTTTAGCACCGTACGGAACTGAATCTTACCGTTATTCATTTCCAAAAGTATATGCAAACATCCGACATTTATTTAATAATCGTACGGAGTTGAATATTATTATTATTCATTTCCGAACGTCAAAGCAAACATTCGACATTTATTTCAGCATCTTCCGGAGCCGAATGTTATCCTTATTCAATTCCGAATGCAAAATCAAATATCTGGCATTAATTTTAGCACCGCATGGAACTGAATCTTACCATTATTCATTTCCAAAAGTATAAGCAAACATCCGACATTTATTTGATAATCGTACGGAGTCGAAGATGATATAATAGTGCCTCCGTTCTAACTTAGCTTTGGACTTTGGTACTGCACTGCAACATTCATACTTATCATACCGCGCGCCGTACCGTACCAGCTAGCGCTCATTGCATGCCAGCTCGTACGATTACGTACCGACGCGCGTACAAATCGAGCGGACACAGTAGTGTCAGTGTGCATTGCGCACACGTGCAGTCTCGAATTGAAACTAATTTTTTTTCTTTCCTTTTTTTTTTGGTTATTTTAATATATTTTTTTCTTCTTTTTTTTTTAAAATGAAGCCACAGCCAGTTATGATCGGCGTTACAGCCGGTAAAAATAACCGGTTACTGGCTATTAACAAGAACACTTGATTTATATTTGCCTTGACTTCTAACCCCCTCCCCCAGGCTGGAGGCAATTCTAAAAGAGAGGCAACTCAGGAGTGCATGAGGGTAATTCTGTGAAGTTGGGGCACAAAGTGTGACATTTTAGCATAACTCAATACTAATTATGCTATACATATATTGTTTATAGGCTTTACATTTGTATTGAGACCATACATTTTCCTGGAAATTTTGTGCCATTCAGACTCAATTTTGATGAAGTTATTAAAACGATATGTAAGGGTGTCCTGTAGCATCGTGACGTATCCATGTAGCATCGTGATAATTAAAATCTGGTCCTAAAACACAAATTAATGCAATTAGCTTGACCAAAATTTGATATAATATGCATAATTACTAGATTAGTCAGATAGTTCAATATCTTAACTCTCCTTCCCACAGGTTTACTTTTACAAGAAAATTACACAATGTGTCACTATGCTACGTGGTGTCCACCAAATGTCACAAAAAAGGACACCGCATAGCATCGTGATACATTTTGTAATTTTCTTTTAAAATTAAAACTGTGTACAGGAAATTTGAGATACTTAGCTATCTCATTCATATCTTGTAAATATGCATATTGCATCAAATTTTGGTCAAGCTAATTGCCATAATTTGTCTCTTAGGACCAAATTTTAAAATATCACGATGCTACATGGACACGTCACGATGCTACAGGACACTGTTACATATTGTTTAATAACTTCATCAAAATTGAGTCTGAATGGCACAAAATTTCCAGGAAAATGTGCGGCCTCAATGCAAATCTAAAGCCTACAAACAATAAATGTATAGCATAATATTGAGTTATGCTGAAATGTATTTTTTAAATATCACAATGCTACATGGACACTGCCCCAACTTCATGGAATTACCCATGAGCAATATCACTGTGGGGATTGCAAATACCAAATATCCATAACAATTCTCTCTTGTTCAGCAATGGATAAGGTGGAAAAATCAGCAGGAGATAGTGTTCTTGGAGCAGTTTTCAAGGGTAAATTTGTCTTTGGAGTGGAATATTCTGCAGTTGTCAATAATGTGCGGGAGTGTATTGCATTGAAAATCTACATTAGCCAGTGAGTCAAACTGAAACAAAGCATGCAAGCATTGTCACTGTCTCTGAGCAAAATGGCTTCAAGTTTTGCAATGAATGTTATCTTCAGGTGTTCCTACTGGCTAGAAGGAATTTGGTTTTACCAATGTACACAAGCAGCATCTCCTTCTCACGATCGCTGGTTTAGAAAACATTTCAGCAACTGATAGAAATTTCATATATCATCACCGTAGAATTACTGTAGATCTTCCCTCTTTTTAACAAGAGAGCCATAATGGGAAGGCATTACTCTGAAGTACGCTGTGCCAACTACATGCTTGCTTGCTACCATGTCTTAATTTGGAGTGACAGTTGCTCACCAATGTAATCTTGAATACATCTACATGTAAGTACAAGGCAAGTGCCAAAAGGTGTCTCGCCCATTCACGTAAAAGAAATTCATGTTTTTCTAGCTCCCGGAAGTTCATTGACCCCACCTCTGCACCTTGACCTTGTGTGACCTTCAACTCCCCAAGGGACAGTTACCAGCCAAGTTTTGTCACAAACGGACATATGGATCAAAAGTTATGAACCAAAAGTTATGAACCATAATTGAAACGCACCCTACAAACTTAACATTGGGCCCTAAAAGTCCGATGACCCCTGACGGTGACCTTTGACCTTGTGGTGACCTTCAACTCCCCATGGAACATCTACCATCCAAGTTTGGGCACATACAGACTTATGGATCAAAAGTTTTTTGCCAAAATCAAAACGCACCGTAAAAACTTACCGTTGGGCACTTAAGGTTCATTAACTCCTGTCTGTGACCTTTGACTTTGTGTTGACATTCAACTTTCCAAAGAACATCTACCATCTGAGTTTGGTCACAAACGGACATACACATCAAAAGTTATGAGCCATAACTGAAATGCGCCGTAAAAACGTAACATTGGGCCCTAAAGTTCATTGACCCCTGCCTGTGACCTTTGACCTTGATGTGACCTTCATGTTTGGTAAAATGTGTAACTTTGCATAACTACTCTTCCCTCCAAGTTTGATTGAAATTGAAGCCCTCAGTAGGGAGTTATTCAAGTTTTTGTAGCATTACGGACGGACGATGGACGGACAAACGCCGCAGGCGATCCCTTAGTTTCCCCATACCTCCGGTGGGCTCGACAAAAATTGCAACAATGGCTTCCTTACCAGTCCTGGGAGAAAATGTTAATTTCTGATTAGATTTTGTAACCCCTTCAGATAGTTCAGCAGTATCATTCGACAGTCATCTGCCATATTTTGAATAGCTGATTCATCAGAGTGCATTGATGGCAAGCATGGAACATATCTTCGAGTCATGCTGCTTAACCCTATTCTAACTGGGCTATTTGAGACCAAGTTTTTACTGGGGGGGGTCAATTTGACCCCCCCTTCAGATCTCGGCCGCCGATCGCGCGATCGCCGCAAAATTTTGCCTGAACATAGAGCCGGATGTCAACTACAAGATTACATGGTCATACAATAGAAAAATTTTGATTTCATATTTTTTAATAAATTAATTATGCAAATTAACGCATGAAATCATATTTTCACCTATAACTCCATCAAAAAGACTGAAGGATTATTAAATTTTTGTGTCAGAGTTCCTCAAGACACATCAAACAATTTTCTAGTAAAAAAATAGCGCAATCAAAATCATTTTCTTTTGTTTTTTATTGTTTTGTTAATTTCTTATGTATTCTGTTGTTTTTTCGATCTTTTGTTTTCTATTGTTTTTTGGCCAAAATTTGTTGGAGGCACTTTTTCAAGCTTATCTACATTAGAATTGATTTATTTCAATGGTTAAAAGTTGAAATAATCTAATTTATATCAATTATAACAAAAAAACACAGTTTGCATTGGATTTGCACACGAAATCATGAATTTGAGCGTTTTTCGGGTTGACATGCATATGCAAAACATTGCATAACTTCAGAACGGTGTACCCGGATGTCGCAAATTTGGTCTCAAAATATGCGGGAGACTCGAATGAAAAAAGTCATGAAACAACGCGGCAAAATCTTTGCGCATTGCGGAATCATGGCGCGAAACGTCGAGGGGGGGTCAATTTGACCCCCCCCCCCCCCAGTTAGGATAGGGTTAATCCTGGCAGTTGTGTAATAAATGTAAATGTGTAAACATTCGCCAAAATATGGAAAGTTATTTACAGATGTAATGGGTTAAATTACCCTCTGTTTTGGGGGGGGGGGGTTTAGTCAAAAATATTTGCCTCTGTGCCACAGCAAGTCCATTGTTAATCCTCAGTGTATCCTTCTTTTGCTTTCTACAATTTTCTACAGTCAATTATCAAAGACTTTGGTTGGGCACTATTACTTCCACCACTTAATCTTCAAAAACATTTTCTTTCTAATTATTCTCTAGTTTCATAATTACAAATTCATGCACCATGAAAGGCACTGACATGTTGCATGGATTCCATTGAGCCACCACTCAATACCATTTTCCCGGGAAGAAAATATCTTCGTCTAATGAAGAGTACATGTATTAGTCCATGGGCCAGGCCAGATATTGGTACCACCTGAGGTGGCAAAACCTTTTTGGTGTCATTTTGTTTGTCGGGCGTAGATATGCTTATCAAGCTATGATAGCATTTCCAAATGAGTAGCTTAGTCATAATAAATTAATTTTCAACCAATTTGGTCTCATTGTTAATCCCTATACTTCTGAATCGAGACTAAGCGCTATACAAAGAAGAGCACTGCCTTCTGTATGTTCACAGGTGTTCTGTAAGGGTGGACGCCCACTTGGGCGCGGACAAGCCCCGGAAGGGTTGCGGAAGCAAATTTTGTTATTTCGGCATCCTGTCCGCGACAGACGCGGAATAACTTTATGAATCGGCTTGTCCTGGGACATTCCTAGGACTGTCCGCGGACTGTCCGCGGACTGTCCGGGGACTGACTGCGGACAAACCTAGGAATCACTCCGGAAGAGCGCGAAATACCTCGGAATATGCTAATCGTAGCCGGGCAGCGCGGAAACATCTAGGATTACACCAGGAATGAACGCGGGCAATCAGGATGCCTTCCGGACAACACAAGTTAGGCATGTGGACAAACTGCGGACAATACCAGGAAAATGGAAAGGTATAAATTTGGCGCTGACTTTGACTTTTCCTCATTTGACTGCTAGCCGTCATTGATGCTCCTTGTTGTGCTTCTGCAGTAGCGGCTGATATTATATTAATATGATTGGTCAATATTATTTGATAATAGAATGTGACCACCAAAAGTCGTAGAATAGGATTGTCTGCATGTCGGCTGACGACTCATTTTTTTGGGGGGATTTGTCTCATCTGGGAGAACAATTTTTTCTCAGCTTACAGTCACATGGATGATATTCGCAAACTTTTTGAACCATATATATATATATATATATGGTTCAAAAAGTATATGATATATATACAAATGTAAATGTATATACATATATATATGTATATATAATCATGTTGATAAGGTATAGTCCACGTTTGGGCAAGATAAAAAGATAAGTAACAAAACTGCAACAAAGTTCATGCTGTATTCACCAACGGTTTATTTCTTCACAAGAAATAAACCGCTGGTGAATACAGCATGAACTTTGTTGCAGTTTTGTTACTTATATATATATATATATATATATATATATATATATATTATATACATATGTATATATATTCTTTATTCCCTTTTTTTAGACCTGTGCTTTATCCATCGTAAAGTATATACATGTTTTGTCTGATACCTCTGTAGAGCATGCCAAAATGATCCTAATCATTTAATTTGTTTTTCTTTCTCTGATTTTTACTCTTGTGCATCTCTAACCCTCTCTTATTTTGATCACTTTTGAACATTTTCAAGTCCGAGATTTTTTTCATGCTTAGAGCTTACTAGCCTATTGTCAATGAAGTACAAAAATGGGGACATATTTTTAACCTACTTTAATTTACTTTTTTTGGGAGGGGGTTCAGCTGGGCTGTCAAATTGGACAATCGAGTTTATTTGCAACTAAAACAAAAAGAGAAGAAAAAATTATTAGGTAATAACAATTACGAAAATCATTCAGGTAAAGAATATTTCTGAAATGATTTGTGATGCTTAATGTGTACTTTTAACACTCAGCAAAAAAAAAAAAAGAAAGACAGAAATTTAACACTTTTCGAGTTCATGATTTATTGCTTTTTCTCTCATTTCACTTGAATTTTGCAGTGACAGAAAATTCTTCATTTTCCTCCATCATCTTTAGCTTTCATTGTTATTTTGGGCTTCAAAGATATTACATTGTAATGAGACCACAGGTATATCTTTGCAATTGAATTCATGCTTTTTAGTGTGATGAATTTGTCTTTTGTTCTAATATGCTGTATCATTAGAAAGCATTTACGTATGAATAACAACTTGTTCATGTTTATTTTAATACATTGACATTTAGCCAAAAATTCTATGCTTTTTTTTCTGAGTGTACTTCCACCTACTTTTGTGATTTTTCAGCTGGGCTGTCACGTGGGACAACATAGTTTGTTTGCAAATAAAATATGAAAACAACATAAAGGAAAATGTACTACAGTAAGTAATAGGAACCAGGAAAGTCACTCAGATGAAAAATAATTTCTGAAAAGATCAAATCAAAACAAACTTACTAGGAAGTTAGGGGGCTGATTTCACTTCTTTCTGGTTGCTTTTGGCACAGTCTCTACTACCTTCTTCTTTGCCTTCTGGGACCGGAGATTCCTTAGATTTACCTGTTCTTCATCACTAGACGAAAGGTGTGCCTGTGATGGAGATATTTGCATGGGGGCCTCGCCTCCCTTCTTGCTCATTTTGCGTTTCATTGGCATGACGCTCGCGGAAAGTGTCGACATTTTCGTGTCTGGATCACAAAATTTCCGCATAGGTTCCGGACACTTGCATATATAGATCCGCATCGGCTCCGTGCTGTCCTAAAACATTCCTGGTGTCTTCCGCTTTCATTCGCGAAGCTTCCCCACACCGCGGGATTCTTTCCGGAGCGTGTGCGGAAGGAGCGGAAGGGTTCCGGACAAGCGGGACATCCTCAGGACATCGTCAGGACAAGTCGCCGAAGGTGTCAGGAAGTTCATTTCCGCGTCCAAATTTTGGTCTCGATCAAGATTTGGACGCGGAAATTTTTCTCTCTCCCGAAGGTGCGGAAACGCCCGGACATGTTTAGGACAGTGAGCGGACACGTTCAGGAACGTGCGGACAGGTTCCCGAAGGTGTGCGGAATACCAAATTTGCATTCCGGGCTTGTCCGCGTCTTGTCCGCGCCCTAGTGGACGCCTGGTCTAAGTAAAAGCGGGGCGCTTAGTCTATATTCAAGGCAGCGAAGGCAATATCCAAAGGTTATGATGTCCACAGCGCTTAATCTTTATTCATTTTCCGGTGAAAACGCTAATACCACGCCAATGTTGCTTTATTTCCACCCAACAATGAAAGATAATGCAAAAACAATGTACCGGTACACTACAATACATTATAATAAATGATATTGTAAATGAACGGAGTGATTTTTGTTTAAAAATGATGTATTTGTTGAGAGGGAAGTATAAAAACAGTATAGATAATCCCTTTTACTAGGAACTTTAGATATGATAACGGTACATCGTTCTAGATAAAGACTAAGCGCACCGCGTGACAGCTGTGGACATCATAACCCATTGGATATTCCCTTCGCTGCCTTGAATAAAGACTAAGCGCACCGCGTTTACAACAGAACACCTGTGAACATACAGAAGACAGTGCTCTTCTTTGTATAGCGGTTAGTTTCAATCCAGAGGTATAGGGATATAAAAACGAGACCAAATTGGTTAAAAATTCATTTATTATGACTAAGCTACTCATTTAGAAATGCTATCATAGCTTTATAAGCATATCTATGCCCGACAAACAAAATGACACCAAAAAGGTTTTGCCACCTCAGGTAGTACCAATAACCCATTTTTCGGGTCTTGGCCCATAGACTATATGGGACATTTTGGATTTACATGTACACATACTTGAAATCTATATTTTGCTCAGAGTTGCAAATCGCTACACAAATCGTGCAACATGCGATCGGAACTCACCTGTCAAATGCAGCAAAATGACATAATTGTGTAAAAAGAAAAGTCACAAATTTCCTGAAACTGTGTGCTTGTAGTAAATATGACAGCAGGTTGACTCAAAGGACAGCATGGGAGAGGAAAGGAGGGGTCATAAATGACCAATATTCAAATACTAAACGTTATGATTGCACCAAACTAAGTAGTCATGTTTCTTTGTCGTTTTTTTTTTTCACATAATAAACACCACTGCTCAATGCCGAACATGCACGGATTGAAAAACAAAACAACAGGAAGCACAACCCTTGCCAACTCTAACAATTTTTTGGATACAAAAGGGTCCTCAATGATGAAAAATCAAACGAACAAATCAACCACTACGAAAACGTGATTTGTACTTGTAAAGATGTGGATATGAACGTGCCACCCGCTCCTGTTACGTGTACAAACAGGTATGCATGCGGCTGCCATAGGGTAATGCATGCACCATACACACGTACACCAGAAGGCTTGAAATCAAGGAGGTTTAAGAGATGGAGTTCCAACTGGCTGTAATTATTCAAACAGTTGTCACTTTTCTATTGATGTACAAAAGAATTCCACAGGTGTATTTGTGCCTTTGATTGCTGGGTTTGATGCCGCCATCTTGCTGAGCAATCTGAAGATTCATTTTGAGCGCTGACATAATGTTGGCTATATTTTGCTTGTTCATTCATTCATACATGAAATGAAATCTCACTTAATGATAAAGAACATAAAACAAAAGTCAATCCCATCCAGAAATGTTTGCAAAAGTGTAAATCAGAAATGTATCATGTGAAAATGTTTAAACTGTACCCTCCTGGAAAGCCCGTTTTATCACTTTTCCACTTAATTTCGACAAATAAAACTGAAGTGGAATAATGTTATAAGCATAATTCTTTATTAACAAATATATCAGATTAGCGGCCGGGCATGGCCAGTCGAGTAATTTTCATTTTCATTTCATGATTTTTTGCGCAATTTCAATTCACGCATCCCTGTGTCTTTACTAATATACAGTATGTCCAAAAAAAAAATCACAACAGGGCCCTTTGCAATGATATCTTTAAAAATATTACATCAATCTAAATACAAATTCAGGGTATGAAACTATAACTCATTGCCCACATCTTACAGAAAACCCCATTCAATTTGTTTCTGCGGTCAAAGAGAAATGAGGAATTTTGTAGAGGATGTCGGAAATCTCTTCTGTCCAAATTCTGTCTATTATTCACACACAAGAGCAGTGAATTGCTAAAATTGGAAGAATCAGACTCATGACATGCTTTACAAAAAACCACATATCTCTGTGACCGCTTCACCAAATTGAATGGGGTTTTCTGCAAAATAGAGCTAAGACGTCATATTTCACGACCCTGAAGTAGCACTTGAGACAGGTCGATCATATTGGGTGTTATCAATTCCAAAATCTAATTGTAATTTTTGGGGCGACTTTCTGCAGTATGTTCCCCAAAAATTACAATAAGATTTTTGCATTGATAACACCCAATATGATTAATTCTTTTAACCCGTTGAGGACGAGTCCCGAGTATACTCGGGCAGGTGTCTATGGGAAATGCGTGTTGTAGCAAAATCAAACCGTCCTCAACAGGTTAAATGCTACTTTAGGGTCTTAAAATATAACATTTTAGGACTATTTTGCAGAAAACCCCATTCAGTTTGGTTAAGCGGTCACAGAGAAATGTGAGTTGTTGTAGAGCATATCATGTGTCTGATTCTTCCAATTTTAGCAATTCAATGCTCCTGTGTGTGAATAATAGACAGAATTTGGACGGAAGAGATTCCCGACATCCTCTACAAAATTCTGTATTTCTCTTTAACCACTGAAGCAAATCAAATGGGGTTTTTTGTAAGATGTGGGCAATGAGTTAAAGTTTCATACCCTGAATTTGTATTTAGATTGATGCAATATTTTTAAAGATATCATTGCGGAGGGCCCCGTTGTAATTTTTTTTTGGGACATACTGTATATCACCTATCTTTAATAAGTAGGAATCAAAAAGTAATTACCATTACAAAGACATATCTTCCTTAGAAAGTGATTGATTATGCAATGAGACATGAGTCAATTGTCTTCCTATCTGCGTGGCAGATCCAGTTTGGCACATGCTTCAAATACTTTCCAGTGGCGGCATCAAACATGGGTTCAAAGGAAATATTTAAGACAGTTGTGACTCCATTCTCTTGAACCTCCTTAATTGTATCTTGAAATACGTACTGGTAAACAAACCCGAGCAAAACGCATTGTGTATTTTGGCTCCATACGCTGAGTTCCAAGGAAAGTGACCAGGAGTTTGACTCTCTCAGTGAGCCAATCAGAGGCTGCTAGAGGTTGCTAGAGGCTTAATCTTGATTGGCACCATCTGTACAGATGGGTGATTCTCACCTCGTATCACCACTTGGACACTGTCTTTGAGCAAGAGGTGAATCTTCAAAGCCTGTTTTCTCATAATTTTGTCAGGCTAACAAATTAAAAAGTGCATTATATTTCACTTTATATGCCCACTTACGGTACCGGAAAATACAAGTGTTTTATATCAATCCAAAACTTAGAAAATGGGAAATGTGATTCAATGAAAACTAGAAATGTCGTTATGGCGACTGATGCCTCCGCCATAATGCATGATTCTCCCAATAGGTGTATAGTACAATGTCTTCACAATGTGTGATGACAGTTTCACATAACTGGCAAAATAATGAAATGACAGGTTTGTCAGAAATATCTTGAATGTTCACTTTCCTTGAACTGGGTTTACTATAATTGTCTAAGAGTGCAGGTACACATATTTGGGGAATTGAGAATTTTTACTTGACTTCTGACCGACCCTTTTATGAGTGTATGCATTGAGTAATTTCCAAGGTATGAAGAGAAGAATATTCAATTACAGTACAAAATAGATTGGGGGGGGGGGGCATTGAAACCTGGCCTTTGACCCTTAACCTCTGACATTTGACCTTCTGGCTGGAAATTTCCCAGAGAATCTCCATTAGGTAATGCATGTATACACGTATATCAAGTTTTAAAACTAATAATGCAAGCATTGCATATACTAGTATATGAGGGAAATAGTATTTCTTGGTTGACGTTGACGTTGACCTCTGACCCCCTGACTATTGACCCATAACCCCTAAATTCCCTAGATAATCCCTGCCAGTCACTACATGCGTATGTACCCAGTTCCATGAAGATACATTGAACCATTTGCGAGAAAAGTGATATTGCAACATTTTCACCTAACCTTTGACCTTTTGACCTTTGACCTTATGACATGAAACTCTCTCTGGAGAATCTTTACGCAGTAGTACATGTCTACACTAAGTTTCAAGAAAATACCTTTGGGCATTGCATAAATATGGGGGAAATAGCAACATTTTTAGCATTTGAGCATGACCTTTTGACCTTTGACCTCTTGCCAATGTCACTAAAATCTACTCAACTAATTGACCCATCATTCATCATCCTTGGACCAAGTTTGGTGAAAGCTGCTTCATCCAGTTTTGAGTTATCACGTAAACAGATAAATTTTAGGATTTGACCTGGATCTTTGACCTTTGACCTCTGTCCGTTTTCACTAAAAAACCAATCAAGTAATTGTCCCATCATACATTATCCTCCAACAAAGTTTGGTGAAATTTGCTTGATCCAGTCTTGAGTTATCTCGTAAACGGATACAATTTCATGATTTGACCTTGACCTTTGACCCAAAATCTAATCAAGTAATTGCCCCATCATACTTTATACTTGGACCAAGTTTGGTAAAATTCCAGTCAATATTACTCAAGTTATCGCCTAAACGAAAGCAGACGGATGTACGTACGGACGGACGGACAACCCGAAAACATAATGCCTCCGACACCACTTTGTGGCGGAGGCATAAAAAGGATTTTCAACATTCCTGACTTTTGCCTGAAACCTTTGTCGCCGGTCACATACAGTCAGGGGACAATTTATGAGCTTTTGGGTAATTTCCTCCTTAAGCTTTGGTGAGTGGGGCTGGGGTGGGGTTAATGGGGTACTGTATACGCCAAATATTTTGAGAGGCTTTTATTTTCACAAATTTTGCAAGTCAGGTGCTATTCGCGAAATTTAAAGACACGCGAAAATAACAACTCTGATCTCGATGTGAATGTGAAGCACATGTATACATTTCTCTGTTCAGTTCAGTACTCCACAATTGTGAATGTGACCACTCGCGATATCGTCGAGAACTCCCGATTCAAGAAAATTTAGTCTCGCTAAATATATGACGTATACAGTAGATGGTGAATGCTGCTACTTGCCTTGTCCATCTGATGCTCTTGGATTGGCCCCCAGCTGCAAGAGGACTTCTAGACACGGATATTGCCCCTTTTGCGCTGCAAAATGCAATCTTGAAAAAGGGAAGTACAGGAACAAAGAGGATGATTAAAGAAGTACAATAGCAGAAAAGATGTAATATGACAGATCGAGGATAGAAAAAAGGGAAAGCAACAATATAAAAGACATATATAGTACACAAAAACACAGAGAAGTTAGTGAGATGAAAAGAGCAATAGAGAGACATGAAGAAAATTATATTAAAAATAAACTAGAAATATCACTGATTGTGATTAATAACCCTGCCTAATATTTCTTCTTTGTTAAGTGCCAAAAACAACAAACAATATCTTTACATATACATGTATACTGTAAAAAGATGAGTACTGCTTCACAGATATCACATGTGCCAATTTATTGTCAATTCTTAAAACAATTGATAAATTGTATAGATCTGCTTTCTCTTGATTTTGAGGTCACAGTGTGCTGATACCATGGCAACATACTTTCTGCTACTTATGAAAAATATGCCTTGCACAACTTTACATGTATATAATTACAAGTGCCAAATTTCTTCTGAATCGCTTGTTAATTGAAGAATTTCAGTCTGAAAGCTTTTTTTTCCCTGATTTTGGCTATAATGCACTGTTACCATGGCAACAGACTTCCACTACTCTTACAAATTTGTCCTGCACATGTTGTTAACATGGCAATACACTGTTCAACATTGACAAAAGATATGTTTTGCACATGCCAAAATCACATTGGTCACATGTGCCATATCTCAAGTCTAATGCTCATAAACTACAGGGAAAAAAAGTAAAATAATTTCATGATTTTCATTCAAAAAGTTGACAATCGCAACACATTGTTCAAAATTCATGAAAGATCAAGCTACATCAGTATCCTACAGCCATTATATGCCAAATTCAAGGCAAGTGTTCAAAAACTGAATGGATGAATCAAATCCACGATTCATATTTCCAATAATTTTTACTCTAAAAAATGCTGTTACCATGGCATCACATTGCTTTTCATTAATGAAATATGAAGTGTCCACATGTACACTGTACATACTACAGAGGTCACATACTGTATACCAAATTTCAAGTTTCAGAAACTGAGGGAGTTAGCTTTATCCTCATATTTTGTATGATTTGTATAAAAAAATGTTGTTACTATAGCAACACATATCTTGGGCACTCACAAATAAGTTGTCTTGCATATGTAATAACATATCATAGTGATCCTACATCCCATATTCCACATAAAATGCTCAAAAACTGAGAGAGCAGTTCAATCCACAGAATTTTGTAACTATGATTTGTACAAAAACAGCTGTTGCACTGGCAACCCATTTCTCAACACTCACAAAAAAGTGTCTTGCACAACTGCACATTACATTGATTACATGTGCGTAATTTCAACTAAGTTGCTTTTAAACAACAGAGCAGTTCAATCCACAGAATTTTGTAACTATGATTTGTACAAAAACAGCTGTTGCACTGGCAACGCATTTCTCAACACTCACAAAAAAGTGTCTTGCACAACTGCACATTACATTGATTACATGTGCGTAATTTCAATTAAGTTGCTTTTAAACGGAGAGATATTTGACCCACATTTTGGCATGATTTCTATTAAAAATGTCGCTTCCATGACAATGCATCACTTGATACTGACAAAACAGGTGTCTTGCACATCTACCTAAGATAGCGGTCACACATGCCAAATTTTAGGTCAATTCTTGAAAAAATGAAGATGGGTTTGATCCACAAGATTTTGCAATAGACCAACCGGCTGATTGCAAGCCACCCAACCTCCGGGTGATTCCTACATTCTCCCCATACACGTTTTGTTGGGGTGGGGGTGTACACACAAACTCTGTCAACTTTATCAAGTAACACAAAGACACAGACAGACACCAATTCAGAATACAGAAATTGATAAAGAATTGACATCAGACAGGCGGCAGAGACACAAGTGGCTGTGAAGCATAATCAGATCAGATGGAAACTCACGCAGTCTTCCCCTCAGTATCTAGCTTGGTTGGTGAAGTGCCCTTCTTGGCAAGGGTCATCTGAAGCTTCTCAATGTCCCCTGCCTCAATGGCTTGCAGCACTTTGTCATCATTCTTGGTCCATTCAAACTGCTCAAGACATACACACAGAAAGAAAAGAGAGCAATTGATGCTTACTACACATGCAAGAGTGAAAAATTTGTGTCTTGAAGATACACAATGTTACTGTTGTTACATATGATTAAGGTTCCTCCCTCCCTCCCTTCCCCCCCCCCCCTGAAATTTGATGACCAATAGATGCATCATAAATCTGATCTAAACAACTAATTAAAAGAACACAATACATACATGCAGGACAAAGTATTTTTTTTTTTCTCTCCTCAATTCAGTTTTCACATTTCCAAATATATATAAAGATTAGAGGAAACCTCCACAAAGCAGCCATAATTAAAACTAAAATTATCACTCATTATGATTAATACCCCCAACTAAAACTTAGGGAGCTAGCAAAACCAACAATAATTTTGTAAGCGCTTTATTGGAAAAGAAATGTTACCATGGCAATGATTTGTTCAAAATTGAACAAAGACGTGCTTTGATCATTTAAGAATTATGAGAGTAAAACTAATAAAATCCTCAACAACTGAGTGAGATACATAAACTTGTAAAATTTTTCGAAGATTTTCATTACAAAATGCTGTTGCCACGCAACACACTGTTTGACATCAACATAAGATGAAGTTTGCACAACTTCCATTACAGCAGTCAAACATGACAAATTTCAAGCAAATTGCTCAAAAACTGAGCAATATTTACAATATTACAATCTACAATATTTTCTAATGATTTTCATTCAAAATACTGTTACCATGGTAACACATTCTTTGATACAATCAAAAGATAAAGTTTGTACAGCTGCATACCACAGTGGTCACATGTGCCAAATTTCAAGTTAAATAATAACAAACTGAGGGAAATGGGTGGACCCACAATAGTTTTGTATGATTATCATTGAAATATGCTGTTACCATGGTAACACATTGTTCAAGGATGACAGAAGATGCAGTTTGCAAATCTATGTACTAAAGTGGTAACATGTGTTAAATTTCATGTTAAATGCTCAAAGACTGAAGGAGTTAGCTGAATCTGCAGTATTTTTGAATAATTTTCATTCAAATCTGTTGTTTTGCCATGGTAACGCAATGTTCAACAATGATGAAAGATAAATTTTGCACATATGTAACATAGCCATCACGTGTGCCAAATTTCAAGCGAAATACTCTTGAAAGGACTGGGGGAGTGTACTGAATGTACAGTATTCTTTAATGATTTTCTTTAAAATAGTGCTGTTGCCATGGCAAAGAATTGTTCAGCATTGTACCAGTTACATACCAAATTTCAAGCCAAACGTTCAAAACAAGGCAAGTGCCATAATGTGTCTTGCCCATTCGCGGACAAGAAATTGTACGCGAATGAGATATAACAGATTAAAAAAAAGAGATATAACAGATAAAAAGAGATACAAAAGGGTAAAAATTTATGGCAAAAAAGAAACGTGCCATAAAAACTTAACATTGGACCCTTAAAATTTGTTGACCCATGCTTGTGACCATTGACCTTGTGGTGACCATCCACTCCCCAAGGGATATTTACCATCCAAGTTTAGTCACAAATGGAGTTATGGATCAAAAGTTATGACCCATAATAGAAATGCGCCATAAAAACTTCACATTGGGCTCTAAAAATTTGTTGACCCCTGCTTGTGACCTTTGACCTTGTGGTGACCATCCACTCCCCAAGGGACATCTACCATCTAAGTTTAGTCACAAACGGACCTATGGATCAAAAGTTATGACCCATAATAGAAATGCGCCATAAAAAACTTAACATTGGGCTCTAAAAGTTTGTTGACCCATGCTTGTGACCACTGACCTTGTGATGACCATCCACTACCCAAGGGACATCTACCATCCAAGTTTGGTCACAAATGGAGTTATGGATCACAAGTTATGACCCATACTAGAAACGCGCCATAAAAACTTAACATTGGGCCCTAAAGTTCATTGACCCCTGCCTGTGAGCTTGGACCTTGAGGTGACCTTCATATATGGTAAAATGTGAAACTTTGTATGATCCCTCTTCCCTCAAAGTTTGATTGCAATGGAAGCCCAGAGTAAAGAGTTATTGAAGTTTTTGTAGCATTATGGACAGACGATGGACGGACGGCGGACGGACAACGGACGGACAGATGCCGCAGGCGATCCCTTAGTCTCCCCGCACCTCCGGTGGGCTCGACAAAAGCTAGGGTTGGATTACTCTACATATTTTTGTATGATTTCATCAACTGCTGTTGCCATGGCAACTGACTTCTTAACCCTCATGAAAACAAGGTGTCTTGCATAACTACATATTACATTGATAGCATGTGCCAAATTTCGGCTAAATTCCTTTAAAACTGAGAGAGTAGTTTGATCCAACACATTTTGTGTGACTTTCATGAAAATATGCCATTGCCATGGCAATGCCTGTTTGTTTGTTTGTTCATTTCCATCTGAGAAGATGGCTGGATAGCCCATATTCAGCTATGCTAAGCTGGTCTTCCATGGGGTCCAATTGGAGGTGAGATGGGACCACTTCACCGGGTTAAACACCCTGCTCTTTGCGATAAATGAATGAAGCGGGATCTTTTACATGCATGAGTTGCGACTCTCTCATACAAGGGACCTCCATAATATATGTCCTATCTGAGGGACAGAGTGTTTTGCCTCTTGCTAGAGGGGATGGTATTAAACACACAACACTGCTCAGTCCAGACTCGGGTTCAAACCCGGGTCCTAAGGATCGTGAGGCAGACGTGCTACCAACTGAGCCAACTCACCGCTACCAACTGAACCAACTCACTGCATCAGGTGATCATGACAAAAAACAACAACAACAACAACACATTTTGCACATCTACATAAATGATGTGATGTCTCAGACAAAGAATTCAGTCTTACTCAGCTGGCGTTCAGATTAGGAGTGAGGGTTTATTTCAGTAAAACAAAGAAAGTGCTGACAGGATGGTGACAGGGGTGTATTACATAATAGTACATAGTAGTAAACAACAGAGGGCGATGTACACTCTTGGTTTCTAATGCAGTTTGACCATTGTAAACTTAACATATATCACATCTCCCCCTTTAGGGCGGACGTCCACTTGGGTGCGGACAAGCCCAGGAAGGGTTGCGGAAACAAATTCTGTCATTTTGGCATCCTGTCCGCGTCAGACGCGGAATAAGTGTGTGAATTGGCTTGTCCTGGGACATTCCTAGGAATGTCCGCGGACTGACTGCGGACATTCCTAGGAATCACTCCGGAAGAGCGCGAAATACCTTGGAATATGCTAATCGTAGTCGGGAATACCAGGAAAATGGAAAGGTATAAATTTGGCGCTGACTTTGACTTTTCCTCATTTGACTGCTAGCCGTCATTGATGCTCCTTCTTGTGCTTCCGCAGTAGCTGCTGATATTATATTGATATGATTGATCAATATTATTTTACAAATGTGACCACCAAAAGTTGAAGAATAGGACTGTCTGCATGTCGGCTGACGACTCTTTTTTTTTTTTTTTAATTTGTCTCATCTGGGAGAACAATCTTTTCTCTGCCTACAGTCACATGGGACACATGGATGATATTCACAAACTTTTTGAACCATTTATATATATATATATATATATATATATTCTTTATTCCTTTTTTTAGACCTGTGCTTTATCCATCGTGAAGTATATACATGTTTTGTCTGATACTTCTGCAGAGCATGCCAAACCGACAATAATCATTAAATTTGTTTTTCTTTCTCTCATTTTTACTCTTGTGCATCTCTAACTCTCTCTTATTTTGATCACTTTTGAACATTTTGCAAAGATTCAAGTCCGAGAAGTTTCTTCTTTTTTTTCATGCTGAGAGCTTACTAGTCTATTGTCAATGAAGTGTAAAAATGGGGAAATATTTTTAACCTATTTTAATTTACTTTCTTTTTTTTTTGGGGGGGGGGTTCAGCTGGGCTGTCAAATTGGACAATCAAGTTTATTTGCAACTAAAACAAAAAGAGAACATAAAATAATTTGGTAATAACGACTACAAAAATCATTCAGGTAAAGAATATTTCTGAAATGATTTGTGATGCTTAGAGTGTAATTAAATATATACTACACTCAGCAAAAAAAAAGAAAGAAAGAAATGAAACAATTTTTCGAGTTCATAATTTATTGCTTTTCCTCTCATTTCACTTGAATTTTGATTTGACAGAAAATTCTTCATTTTCCTCCATTATCTTTAGCTTTAATTGTTATTTTGGGCTTCAAAAATATTACATTGTAATGAGACCACAGGTATATTTTTGCAATTGAATTCATGCTTTTTATTGTGATGAATTTGTCTTTTGTTCTAATATATTGTATCATTAGAGAGCATTTACGTATGAATAACAATTTGTTCATGTTTATATAATACATTAACATTTAGCCAAAAATTCTATGCTTTTTTTTTCTGAGTGTATTTCCACCTACTTTTGTGATTTTTCAGCTGGGCTAGCTGTCACATGGGACAGCCTACGTAGTTTGTTTGCAAATAAAATAAGAAAACAACATAAAGGAAAATGTACCATAGTAAGTAATGGGAACCATGAAAGTCACTTAGATGAAAAAAAAATTTCTGAAAAGATCAAATCAACATAAACTTACTAGGAGGTTAGAAGGGCTGATTTCACTTCTTTCTGGTTACTATTGGCACAGTCTCTACTACCTTCTTCTTTGCCTTCTGGGACTGGGAACTCCTTAGATTTACCTGTTCTTCATCACTAGACGAAAGGTGTGCCTGTGATGGGGATATTTGCATGGGGGCCTCGCCTCCCTTCTTGCTCTTTTTGCGTTTCATTGGCATGACGCTCGCGGAAAGTGTCGACAATTTCGTGTCTGGATCACACAATTTCCGCATCGGTTCCGGACACTTGCATATATAGATCCGCATCGGCTCCGAGCTGTCCTAAAACATTCCTGGTGTCTTCCGCTTTCATTCGCGAAGCTTCCCCACACCGCGGGATTCTTCCCGGAGCTTGTGCGGAAGGAGCGGAAGGGTTCCGGAAAAGCGAGACATCCTCAGGACATCGTCAGGACAAGTCACCGAAGGTGTCAGGAAGTTCATTTCCGCATCCAAATTTTGGTCTCGATCAAAATTTGGACGCGGAAATTTTTCTCTCTCCCGAAGGTGCGGAAACGCCCGGACATGTTTAGGACAGTGAGCGGACACGTTCAGGAACGTGCGGACAGGTCGCCGAAGGAGTGCGGAATACCAAATTTGCATTCCGGGTCTTGTCCGCGCCCTAGTGGACGCCTGGTCTTAGTAGAGAGGATTGATTTTAAAAATTCACATACTTAAATGGTTAGCCTTAACTTAAATTCAAGCATATTACTTTGCAATCATGTGTTTGCAATAACTCCATCTTGCAAACGTCTTGCAAGATGTTTCAATTCTTAAATTGTAGCTTCAAATTCAAAAGGGTATTGGCACAAATAATAGTATGATTTTCTTATCATACATGTAAGCTTTGGCTTCTTTTACAAACATCATTACTATCCAATTTAACTTGACTGCGGTTAATAATCAAACAGGTGAGGCATGTGAAATGATGTATGGATAATGACTAAATGCTCATGATACATATGAGTGTCTTATAAAAAAAGTTAACATTTATTAAATCATACACTACAAAAACCAGTGAACTCATTGTTTTAATTTTGATGAATATACATTCAACTAGCTTTAAATTTGCTTTTGAAAAATAATCAATATTAAACCACAAAAATACAAATTTCCTTGTTCAATTTATTATGGTTGTCAATTACCAGTTCATTTTCACACTTTTTAGTAAATTACAATTCTGATGTAATCAAATCTGTTTAAGGAAATAACATAGAAACAATATAAAGCATAGAGCATTTTACAAGAAACGAGTTTGTCTTATCATAAGCAACGTAATAAGCTAATACCAAGGGACTATTACATTGCTACCGAAATATGCAGTTTCAGTCTCACAACTGCAAACGTTCTGGGGGTTTGGATACTCTCCCACTACGTGTCGTGTTTGGATGGGTGAGTTTGATGTTTTGATATCGCTGAGATTGTGGTTGGCGTTGGTGACGTGGCATGGCTGCGCGGGCTTGCTGGTTTGGAGGGGTGGGGGAGGAGGGAATTGGTCTGATGTGCTTGCGGTTGCGGCGATATTCGCCCTGCTTGGTCTTGATGATGTAACTTCTCGGTGTCTCCGCTGCGCTTGCCACATGGCCAGTACGCCATGTGCTGTCTTTGGCGCGAAATACTACATCCTGATTGGTGCGCAAGGCAGGCAAGGGGGTAGAGCGGGCATGTCTGTCAAAATATTCTCGCTGATTCCTTTGTCTTGCCATGAGGTGCTCGTGGATTGGAGGAATGTTTTGGGGGCAGAGAAGCTTTTCTGATACGGAAATTAGACTACCTGGTAGTCTACCGTTCAGAGCTGTGCGGGCGCGTATCCATGGGTGCCATCTAGAGGTGTGTTCCTATATTCGAGCAATGCGTACTCTGGGTCTCGCTTGCATAGCTTGGCCTTTTTGAAGAGCATTTTGACTGTCTGAACACAGCGTTCGGCTTGTCCATTGCTCTGTGGATAGGTGGGACTAGATGTATGGTGATTTATTTCCCATTCCTGTGTGAACTGACTTGGCGTTATCAGATACAATCGTGTCAGGGATTCCGTTTCTGGCAACGATGCTTTTTAGTGCTGAGATGATGTGGTATGCTGTCATTTGAGAGAGGATTTCGACTTCGGGAAATATCGAATAGAAATCAACTACAATCAAGTAGTTGACACCGTCGAGGTGAAAAATGTCGATACCTAGCTTTGACCAGCTTCGCTCGGGTATCTCGTGTGAGATGAGTGGTTCAGACTGTTGAGCTTTTCGCGTTGTTTGGCATACTGAACATCTAGCGACTTTGTCTTCAATTTGGGCGTTCATGCCTGGCCAGAAGAAAACCTGTCGCGCTCGAGATTTTAGCTTCACGATTCCCAAGTGGGACTGATGCAAAATGTCTAGCATCTGACACTGCAAGCCTCGTGACACCATTAGTCTACAGTCTTTCAGTATGAGACTGTCTATTTCTACCAACTCATCACGGAATGAGTGGTATGGGGTTACTTCACACGGGAGTTCGTCTTTGTTCTCAGGCCAACCATTGCGTAGCAACGCGGCTACCGCCCAAAGGGCAGGGTCTTTTTTGGTTTCCTGGCGAAATTGCTCTAATCTTCGCGCTGACATATGCATAGCACATTCGACAGCGTCAATATCAGCACTGATGTATGGCTCTGTGGGCACACGTTGACTGCTCACTGGCAGTAGGCGGCTTAATGCATCAGGGACAAACATCTCTTTGCCCGGCTTCCAGTGTGGCTGGATGTCATAAGCCATGAGATGTAACCTCATCCGCTGAAGTCGCGGGCTGAGCTTGTGTAGCGGCTTGGCAAATATGCCAATCAGCGGCTTGTGATCTGTGCAAACAATCACTTTCTGTCCGTATACGTATACAATATCGCACACATTTCCTTTTCAATGGGGGCATAGTTATGCTCTGCATCATAAACCCGTCGTGATGCGTAAGCAATTGGGCAGTTGTCTTGAAGCAGCACTGCTCCAAAGCCTTCGTTTGAGGCGTCGGTTGCTAGGGCAATGGATTTGGCAGCATCATAGCGTTTCAGCACAGGTGCAGAAGTGATCATGCTTTTTAGTGCATCAACGGCTTTTGCATGTTCGGGCTCCCAGTGCCAAACAACGCCCTTTTGCGTTAGTTCGCGCAAGGGTGCAGTTATCTCAGATAGGTTTGGGATGAACTTTCCCAAGTATGTGATCATGCCTAAGAAGGTTTCAACTTCCTTCCTTCATGTCGGATAAGGCATCCGAGTGATCGATCTCACTCTCTCAGCGCTGGGCTTCACGCCATCACTTGTGATCACGTGACCTACGTATTCGATCTCTCGTGATCGAATGATCGATTTGGCTTTGTTCAATTTGAGTCCAGACAATCGCACTTTGTCTAGGAATGCAAACAGGCAGGCATCGTGTTGCGCGATATTTTCTCCCCAAATCAAGATATCATCGGCTACGATTTCTACTCCTTCTAGCTGACCAAATTCATCAATCATCGCGCGCTGCCAGATTTCACTGGCAGAGGAGATGCCGAATGGCATCACTTTGTATCGGTACCGGCCAAATTCCGAGTTGAAGGTTGTGTAATAAGAGCTTTCTTCGGTTATTCCTAGTGATTCCTAGTTCGGTTATTCCTGGTGATTCCTAGCTGCGGTTTTGCTTGCAAGACCATGCGTTGTCTTGCTTGCCACGTCATTCACGCTCTCACATCGTTTCAGCAAATTCAAATCATTACATGCTTTCATACCCAACAGGGGCTTCACATTCCCAACAACCACCTCAAAAGTGAGAGAATATTTTTTCTTACCCACCAGCACGTCACATGTAGTTTTTCCGATAGGCTTCATGGTATGTCCAGAATATGAGCGAAGTGTGACCAATGACTTATCAAGATTAAGGTTAGCATTCCTAGATACATGTTCAGGCAAAACGTTCACTTGTGCTCCAGAATCTAATTTGAAGTGTACATCAAGTCCATTGATCATACATTTCTGCGTCCATTCGTCATCTCGTTGAAGGTCGAGGTCATCAACGATAATCACCTCATCGATGTTGAATTGGTCCGCGTACTGCTCGTCATCACTCATGGTTGTGGGCGGCTCACACGTCTCTCCGTCGTCATAGGTCGGTGCATGGTCGTCGGCTTCAACCTCGCGTACATTCCTGTGTTGTTGTCGACCAGAGTAGATTTGTCATCTTCGCTGGTTGTCGTTCTGTCGTCGATACTGGCATCGTGGAGAATTACTGAAATGTCCAATCTCCCCACATGCTCTGCATTCCTGGGTTTTTGCTGGACAAAAGTGTCCTCTATAAACATGTGCAGTCAGGGCACGTCTTGATCGAGTTTTCTTTCGAGCGGTTCTCGGCAGTGGGGTTCGTTTGTCGTTGCGGGCCACGATCTCTGTTTGGTGTGCTCTGAGTCTGACGATTTCGACGCACGTGGTCGATGTGGTCAATGGCTTTGGTTTTATCATTTTGCGAAAGTTGCGTCATCTGAATGGCACTGTTTTCAGACACTGCACACATATCAATACATTTTTGCAGTGTCAATTTCTCAGTCTGCAGTAGTTTCTCGCGGAGACCTTGGTCGCGGATTCCGCAAACGATTCTGTCCCGGAGGAGATCGTTCTCCAGGTCCCCGAAGTCGCAGTTTTTGACTTGTGCTTTGAGTTCAGTTAGGTACTTATTGAACGTTTCTCCGTTTTTGGGCTGGCACTACGCTTCAAATTTGCTCTTCAACGACGAAACTTTCCCTACATCATCGCTTTTTACAGGTCCCGCCACCTGTAAAAAGGTTGCGTATCGCACACCGTCCGATTTTGTCGACAGTTCAGTTGCAGTCTCATAAAATTCAAATGCTCGAATCCACTCCGTCCAATTTCGGGATACGTTCCCTTCGAAGCATAAAGGTCCAGGTGGGCCTAGTCCTGCCATTATGCAATTCTCAGCTCATCAGTTCATATCAATCAGATTCAATTAAAAGTTGACTCCTGACACCATGTGATGTCTCAGACAAAGAATTCAGTCTTACTCAGTTGGCGTTCAGATTAGGAGTAAGGGTTTATTTCGGTAAAACAAAGAAAGTGCTGACAGGATGGTGACAGGGGTGTAATACATAATAGTACATAGTAGCAAACAACAGAGGGATGGACCCAACGCCCACCCGACCACCACGGCCGGTATTCCACAAATGAGATAGGCATGTTTAAGTCAAAAAATATAAGCCATTTTGCTTATTTTCTGGCTAAGACAAAATGCTTAATAGCAAAAGCACACATTCCATAAAAATTTGCTAAGAATTTATCTTAGCAATTGACTGAAAATTTTGCTACTAAGAATTTTGCCTTAGTTAAGACAAACTTCGGCTTGTTGGCTAAGCAAATTTTCTTTAAAAATGTACTGTCAGTCGGTATTCCATTAAATCTGTCTAAGAAATCTGCCCTATCTTTAAGACAGCTATGAGCTGTCTTAACTTGGGTTCCAGTAGGAAAATTTCATACAGGTGTAGCATTGACAATGTAGGGAAGATGGAGGCTTGAGTTTATAGAATTCTCTGTTGGCACTTATTTGGTGAATAAACAAGATCATCTGTAATGAAATGAGTTCAGGGTTGGGTAAAGAGTCTTGTGTGCGTCTCGTCGGACATACACAGGGCCACAGTGATGCATCATATACATGGTGACTGGCCCCATACAGAAAGAGACTTGTTGGGGATGGGGGAGGGGGTATGGTAGCCCTACTACATATCGACCACCCTTTTTGAAACCGACCGCGTATACATTGGCGCACAGAATGCTTAGTACACACTTCACTGCGCGCAGAGCACATAAAAATGGATTGGCTTTGACCGTTGATGAGGATGGTGTGGGAAAACGTGAAAATTCACTGTTCATTAATGGTTTTAATCAAGGACAAAATTTTGAATGAATATTTTCACCGAATCGTAATGTCATATCTATGGAAGTTTCTAAAAAACTTTGTACAACACGGTGTTCAATACAACTCGGTTTGCGTGCATTGTCAATGCAAAAACAGCGGTCGATCTCAATAAGGAGCTTTACTGCGGGGAGCTGAAACGAGGCCACGCAAGTTCGACGGTGATATTTTTGCACTGAAACTTCGAATCGAACAGGGAACAACAGCATTTGATAGTGCTGGATTTTCTCAATCACGTAGGTCAAGTTTTTTACGTGAATTTCAGTGTTAAATATTCTTATCAAGCAAATAAACATTAGGCAGTCGATGAGTAGTAGGTCCAACCATATGTGTTCCACATATGCCCGCCCTCGACCTCACATGTTCTCAGAGCGTGATTTATAGCTGCGCGCTTAGGAGGAATGCACAGACGTCATGCACGGGTAAGTCTTCGTTAATGCCAACGTCTCTTCCATACAGCCATATTGTTGTGTATGTAGTAGACCCCCCATCTACACACCCAATTACTGCACGGAGATCACTGTTTTTGCATCGAGTATTAAGGCGAAGCTCTGGCTAGCGAGCTGGGCATGGGAATTGCACTGGCGAGTATGGTAATACTAGTAAATTTACGTAGGTCTACCTACTAGCTACAGTTTCTCCCTTCTAACACATGCACTCGCTTTGATTGTGATTCCCATGATTTCATGATGTTCTCTCAGTGTGATAATGTGGCGTGACGTTGTGTGAGAGTCGCACGCAGGCGTGTGCAACCGTGGCCAAAAAAAGATCCAAAACAGTGCATTATACAGTGTTATTAGTTGTTTGACAGAGCGAAATGGTTCACTAGTCAGTTAAAATTTGCGCTTGAGTTTGTTTCATTTGTAATTTACGAACACCAGAGGGGACATTTGCAATGAGTGAAAGTTTGTTATCTGTTTTTATCACGTTTTTGCGCATTTTCTAAATGTGCCATTTGGTCAGATACAGTGCAGCTGCTGACCACCGTCAAGACTGGTCACGTCATGGGATACGAACGCCGACTCCCCCATTCCTCCAGATGGTTCATTGCAAGTCAAGTTTTAGTCCCACCACAGAAGTAGGTCGCATAATACTGGATAATTTGAAGTGAAAACTAACTATTAACAGGAGCAAATGAGAGTATGCTCCAGTGAACTAACAAACTCATTTAAAGTCTATTGGATTTGTTTGCTTAAAACCTGTTGAGGGCGTGTCCCGAATATACTCCAGAAGGCGTCTATGGGAAATGCATGCTATGGGGCGGATGTCCACTAGGGCGCGGACAAACCTAGAAAGGGTTGCGGAAGCAAATTCTGTCATTTCGGCACCCTGTCCGCGTCAGACAAGGAAAAAATGTGTGAATCGGCTTGTCCCGAGACATTCCTACGAGTGTCCTAAGAATCACTCCGGAAGAGCGCGAAATACTCTGGAATATGGTAATCGTAGCCACGCAGCGCGGAAACATCTAGGATTACACCAGAAATGATTAAATCATGAACGCAGACAATCAGGATGGCTTGCGGACAACAAGAGTTAGATATGCGGACAGTATGAGCAAAGTTGTAAATTGGGAGCCGACTTTCGATTTTTCTCATTTGATGAGGTCACACCAGCCGAAATTCGCTCTCCTTTTCCAGCTTGGAGATTCTGTCGTCCTGGGCACCTATTTCAAAGTCG
Organism: Diadema setosum; assembly: GCF_964275005.1. NCBI lineage: Eukaryota > Metazoa > Echinodermata > Echinoidea > Diadematoida > Diadematidae > Diadema > Diadema setosum. The sequence continues at coordinate 14,255,194 of NC_092691.1, forward strand.
AGAGACTTATTCACTTTGTCACATAAAGTTTCATGGACTTCGTGGAGTAGCTCGCTTTTGATTGCCTTTACAAGCTTTGAGATGTAGTTGGTATCCGTGAGGAGGTTTTCGATCACAGACTCATTGGGTGGTGGATAGATCAGAGTCTTCTGAGTCAGTGTCGTCGTTGAGATTTTCAACAGCTGCTTCCTGATCGTTTCTGCTAGAATCATTTCTCAGATCTCCATCGGCTTTGGACTTAGCACTGTCCCGTTTGCAGCGATTTGAGCTCATCGCTGCAGTTGCAAGCTGCCCTTCTAATGAATTCTATATGGTTGGCTGAGCATCAAGAAAACACGCATTCACTCTCTCGCACCCATCCTCCTTTAAACTAGCTTTCAAAGCTAGTTTAAAAAAAAATATATCTTAACTCAATATATTTAGTAAAATAAAGTGTAATGATTGATATGATTTTGTTTATGTTTTGGTCTGAATTTATTAGTATTATTGTACTGATATACTGAAGAATTATTATATATTATAAAATGGCCCCAACACAAACATTCAACTCACCTATTGCACTCACACAGCACTCACATCTTCTTTTCCCTTTAAAGCATACTTTTGTAATGTAGAAAAAAAAAATGTACTTTTTGTGAGAGGCAAACAGGAGTTATAATTCCCAATGAGGCCATCAGCCCGGTCAAAGCTATGCTTATGCTGACGGTCTCCTGCTTCCTTATTGAATCAAATGTACTGCCTTATTTGTATTTATGTAACTATAAATGTTATGCATGTAGTATATTACTGCACCTTTGTGTTGCTCCTTTGTCATTTGGTTATGTTTTAAGTTTGTCACATTGATGTAATTCATTTTTTATTTGATTTGATTTGAGAAGCAAAATAATACGAACGAATGAACGAGCACCGGCCCTAATCCCTTTTGAATGTGTGAGGATGGTCATTATCAAACAAGTTGAATAATTTTTCAAACTTACACAATGTAGGTCATTTATATCAAACATAGTACTTTGATATGACCTAATTCCACTTTAGTGGGGTTTGAGTTGGGCGATCACATTTAAAGTGAACTAAACGATGCACTACCTATACAATGTAATGGCAACTATTAAAAATCCCTCAACTGAAAATAACTTCTGAAAAGAACGCAAAAAACCCCTAAAGTTTACTCAGAGCAGAGAGCGCTGCTTCCTCTTTTTCCTAGTTACTGGTGGCAAAATATCCACTGCCTTCTGCTTTGCTTCCTTCCTTTGGGACTGGGAAATGCTGATATTTACCTTTTCCTAATCAGTAGAAGAGAGGTTTGGCTGTGGGGCTTGCACGGGTACCTCGCCTCCCTTATTTGTCTTTTTGCGTTTCATTGACATGATACTGCATTGATCTATTTTTTTAACTTTCAATATCCTCTCGCTCATGGATCGTGTTGACTCTTTCATGTCTTGATCACAAAATGTCCGCATCAGCTCTGGACACTTGCACATATATAGATCCGCATCGCCTCCGCGCTGTCCTAAAACACTCCTGGTGTCTTCCGCTTTCATTTTCGAAGCTTCCCCACACCACGGGATTCTTTCAGGAGCGTTTACGGAAGGAGCGGAAGGGTTCCGGACAGGCGGGATGTCGTGACGATGTCCTCAGGACAAGTTGCCGAAGGTGTCGGGAAGTTTATTTCCGCGTCCAAATTTTGGTCTCCATCAAAATTTAGACGCATAAATTTTTCTCTCTCCCGAAGGTGCAGAAACGCCCGGACATGTTTAGGACAGTGAGCAGACACTTTCAGGAATGTGCGGACAGGTTACCAAACAACTGCAGAATACCAAATTTGCTTTCTGGGTCTTGTCTGCGTCTAGTGGATGCCTGGTCTTAGCAAAATCAGCCCGTCCTCAACAGGTTAAATGTGAACAGGTGCGTGTAATGTCAGGAATTTATGAACCATGCTCAGTCATAGTGAACTTTACATTGTGGTTGTGTAGAGGTACTCATGACGGATCAATATCAAAGATGGACATAATGTGTTACAGTGTATATGCCGATAATGGTTCAAAGAGAAAAAGTTGTGATTATATCGGTGAACAGAGTTGTCAGTGGGAAAGAGTCACTAGACTTTAATATGTTTATGGAAGTTCAAGAGAATGGAGTCACAACCGTCTTCTTATTGCTAGATGTTCGATGCCGCCACTCAAAAATATTTGAAGCATGTACCAAACTGGATCTGCCAAGCAGATAGGAAGACAATTGACTCGTGTCTCACTGCATAATCACCAGCCACTTTCTAAGGAAGATATGTCTTTGTGATGGTAAGTTGTATAGATGCCGCTTAAGTTCAAATATTGGTGAAGTTGGACGTAGCTGAAAAGGTCTTGAAATGAACTTATATACATTGATTACACATTGCAATACCTTGTTGAGATTTCATTTAGCATTTGCCTTGTTTATTTTCATTGTTCCTCAAATTATTTCTTACACACAATATTGCAGATGCCTTTGTTCTCGTATTCTCTTGCCTTCGCCTTCTGGAATTAGCAAATTTTCAAGACAGCATTTTGACAAATAGCTACCATACAACGTAGCTGTTGAGGACACAGCTTATTATGACTCTTTGTCTAAATTTCTTTGAATGTAATTGTAAAGTTGCAGACATACAATTTTAAATTGTATTGTCTTCTTCTTTCATTAGCAAAACTTCAAAAAATGTAACTAGCATCTATGGCAACCATTTTAGAAAATGGCTGTCATTGCCTCTGATGTTGATTTTTTTCCTTGAAAATTTGCGATGGAACAATATCAAGATTTAATGATCTAAATCTTTAATCTAATTGCCAACCTGTGTACAAAATTATATTGTTTTCTTATTTAGAAGAAAATAGCATCTACAACAGCCATTTTTAAACATCTGCCATAGTTTTTGAGGGCACAATTCAATGATGGCCTAATATCTAGATATATCTATTTTGACACGGTTATCAACTTGTGTGCAAAATTCTATTGGCTTCTCCTTCGAAAAAAAAACAAGGAAAAGTAGAAATTACGCAGTGCGTAATATATGTCCCCGCCGGAAGTAGCATTTTGTAACAAAATGTGCAATATAGGCAGGGCTGCACACTAACCCATTTTTTCTGCCGGTCCAACCTGTCTCTGTCGGACCGGTAAATGCCCCGTAATAACATTTTTTACCGGTCTGAACAGAAAATTTACCGGTCAACAACGACAACCTAAAAAATAAACTTATTTTCTTGTTTTTTATGGACGTACCCCCCCCCCTACCCATGTACATTTTACAGATTAATATTTTTTTTTTTAAACTTGCATTATCTATTGCACAAGAAATATAAAAAAAGATAGGAAAAACTAGAATGTTTGTTTGTGAATTACAGTGTAAAATGATAATGAACAAAATTAGATTGTATCAAATGCGTTTGTGACTTTTTCTAAACATCGGCGCACGAACTTGCTGCGTAACCTGCTCTTGGTGGTCAGTTGGATTGCGACGATTTAATGAATTATTTTAGCTGTGAAATTTTCTGATGTACGCGCTCCAAGGAGTTCTTTATTTTTCTCCCGATAATCTATTCGCATTTGTGCATGCGTTCTTGAAAGGCACACGACATGCAGGGCCGAATTTGCAATCCTTTTTGCGCCCATTTCGACCTCAAATATTAGCGGGATTGTGACGATTTCATAAATTACTTCGGGTGTAATCTTTTGTGATAACGCGCAAAAATGGGTTGAAAATATGTCCTTCATTTTTTCTCGATAAACTCTTCGAATTTCGTAAGTGCGTTCTTAAAAAGATGCACCACATGGCCGAATTCATGATACTTTTTGCACCTATTTCCACCTCAAATATTAGCGGGATTGTGACGATTTCATAAATTACTTCGGCTGTAATATTTTCTGATGCAAGCGCCAAAAGAGGTTGAAAATGTGTCCTTTATTTTTTCCCGATAAACTCCTCGAATTTCGTAAGTGCGTTCTTAAAAAGATGCACCACATGGCCGAATTCATGATACTTTTTGCGCCTATTTCCACCTCAAATATTAGCGGGATTGTGACGATTTCATAAATTACTTCGGCTGTAATATTTTCTGATGCAAGCGCCAAAAGAGGTTGAAAATGTGTCCTTTATTTTTTCCCGATAAACTCTTCGAATTTCGTAAGTGCGTTCTTAAAAAGATGCACCACATGGCCGAATTCATGATACTTTTTGCGCCTATTTTTACCTCATATAATCAGCGGGATTGTGACGATTTCATAAATAACTTCGGCTGTAATCTTTAATGATAATGGGCCAATGGGTTGAAGATGTGTCCTTTATTCTTTCCCGATAAACTCTTCGAATTTCGTATGTGCGTTCTTAAAAAGATGCACCACATGGCCGAATTCATGAATCTTTTTGCGCCTATTTCCACCTCAAATATTAGCGGGATTGTGACGATTTCATAAATTACTTCGGCTGTAATCTTTTATGATGCACGCGTCAAAATGGGTTGAAAATGTGTCCTTTACTTTTTCCTGATAAACTCTTCGAATTTCGTAAGTGCGTTCTTAAAGATGTTCCACACAGCCGAATTCATGATACTTTTTGCGCCTATTTCTACCTCAAATATCAGCGGAATTGTGGCGATTTCATGAATTACTTCGGATGTAACTTTTTGTGATGATGCACGCACCGGCTAGAATGGTTGAAAATGCGATCTTTATTTTTCTCCCCATAATCTCTTCGCATTCCGTATGCGTTCTTGAAAGGTATACGACACGGCGGAATTCACGATCCTTTTTGCGCCTATTTCTACCTCAAATATCAGCGGGATTGCGATGATTTTATGAATAACTTCGGCTGTAATCTTTATTTTTCCCGGATAAACTCTTTGCATTTCGTAAATGCGTTCTTAAAATATATACGACACGGCCAAAAACCATGATTCTTTTTGCACCTATTGTTTCCTCAAACTTCAACGGGATTGCGATGATTTCATGAATTATTATTCGGCTGTAATCTTTATGATGCACGGGCCAAAAGGGGTTGAAAATGTGTCCTCTTTTTTCTCCCAATAATCTCTTCGCATTTCGTACTTGCGTATACGACACGGCCGAATTCACGATCCTTTTATCGCCTATTTCTACATTGAATATCAACCGAATTGTGGCAATTTCATGAATTACTTCAGATGTAATTTTTTGTGATGCGCGCACCAACTAGAATGGTTGAAAATGCGTTCTTTACTTTTCTCCCCATAATCTCTTCGCATTCCGTACATGCGTTCTTGAAATGTATACGACACGGCCGAATTCACGATCCTTTTTGCGCCTATTTCTACCTCAAATATCAGCGGGATTGCGATGATTACATATATAACTTCGGATGCAATCTTTTATGATACACGCGCCAAAATGGGTTGAAAATGTGTCCTTTATTTTTCCCCGATAAACTCTTCGCATTTCGTAAATGCGTTCTTAAAAGATACACGACACGGCAAAAAATCATGATTCTTTTGCGCCTATCGTTTCCTCAAACTTCAACGGGATCGCGATGATTTTATGAATTATTATTCGGCTCTAATCTTTATGATGCACGGGCCAAAAGGGGTTGAAAATGTGTCCTGTATTTTTCACCCAATAATTACTTCGCATTGCGTACATGCCTATACGTCACGGCCGAATTCACGATCCTTTTAGCGCCTATTTCTACATATCAGCGGGATTGCGATATGTCATTATTATTTCGGCTGTTATCTTTTGTGATACATTCACCAGAAGGGTTGAAAATACGTTCTTTATTTTTCTCCCGATAATTTCTTCGCATTTGTGCATGCGTTTTCAAAATTATACATTGCATGCAGGGCCGAATTCGATATTCTTTTTGCGCCTATTATTGTTTACTCAAATTCCAACGGGATTGCCAAATTTTCATGAATTACTATTCGGCTGTAATCTATATGATGCAATCGCCAAAAGGGGTGAAAATGTGTCCTTTATTTTTCTCCCGCTAATCTTTTCCCATTTCGTACATGCGTTCTTAAAAGGTATACGACACGGCCGAATTCACGATCCTTTTTGCGCCTATTTCTACCTGCAAATATCAGCGGGATTGTGGCGATTTCATGAATTACTTCGGATGTAATCTTTTGGAATGCACGCACCAGAAGGGTAAAAATGTGTTTTTTATTTTTCTCCCGACAATCTCGTCGCATTTGTGCATGCGTTTTTGATGAACAACACGGCATGCAGGACTGAATTCAAGATCCTTTTTGCGCCTATTATTTCCTCAAATTTCAACGGGATTGCGTTGATTTCATGAATTGTTATTCAGCTGTAATCTTTTATGATGTACTCACCAAACTGTTTTCTTTTTCTTTTCTTTTTTTTCTCCTCTATAATCTCTTCGCATTTCGTACATCATAAGCTTTTGAAAGATACGACGCGGCCGGTCGAATTCATGATCCTTTTTGAGACGATTTCTACCTCAAATATGTAAGCGGGACTGCCATGATTTCATGATTTTTTTTCCTCCCTAGTATTATCTCTTCACATTTTGTGCATGCGTTCTTAAAAAGTTCACACAAGGGCCGATTTCGTGATCCTTTTTTGCGCCTATCTTCATTATGAGACCATTCTGACCGAATGAAAATATTCATTTGTGAAATGACTGTGTAAAATGAAAATAAACGCAATCAGATCCATTTACTGTATCGCTGCATATCGAAAGTGTTTTTACTTTTTCTAAAAATCGACACTAGTATATTAGTTCTAACATAACTGCCACGCTGCAGCGAAGCCGGGATTGGATCGATCTTGCGTTAAAAATCATGAGTAAAATGACCCAGAAATGCGTGCGTTTCTATCAATGCTTCTTGTCTGGCATGACCGCCGATCGCAAGCAATCGAAAAGCAGTTACACTGTACATGCTTTGCATGTATTGCATTGCATGCAGTGCGTGAGCAGCGCCAAATGCGCAAGCTAGCGCGACTCCGATAACTGGTCGACTGCTAGTGCTCAAAACTAATCCCGTTTACTGTACAAATTGCACCGGTAGACATAAACGAAAACTTGCGTAAAACTTGTTGAACAGTGCGATATCTTGCATTCTGTTTCTCCCTGATCGGGGCTGCTCTTTTTCTTTCTACTGACCCCACCAATGTTTTTTTTTTTCTTCTTCTTCTTCTTTCTTTCTTTTTTTACTGGTCATGTCGGACCGGTAACTTGTGGATTTCCTGAAAAGTTACCGGTCCGACAGTGACTTTTACCGGTCTTTGACCGTCGGACCGGCGCCAGTGTGCAGCCCTGATATAGGTAAAAAATCAAGGTCAAAGATCAAAGAAGTCAAAGGTCAAAATTCTGTGTAGAAGTTTTGAAGCCCTCACCTAGTGCCATCACATAAAGCAAATGGAATCGAAATTGGGTTAGAAATGGCGAAGGAGTAGCATTTTGTAGCCAATGTACGATATAGGTCAAAAATCAAGGTCAAAGGTCAAAGAAGACAAAGGTCAAAATTCTGTGTAGAAGTTTTTGAAGCCCTCACCTAGTGCTATCACATAAAGCAAACAGAATCGAAATCGGGTTAGAAATGGCGAAGGAGTAGCATTTTGTAGCAAAATGCACAATATAGGTCAAATATCAAGGTCAAAGGTCAAAGAAGTCAAAGGTCAAAATTCTGTGTAGAAGTTTTGAAGCCCTCAACTAGTGCCATCATATAAAGCAACCGGAATCGAAATCGGGTTAGAAATGGCGAAGAAGTAGCATTTTGTAGCAAAATGTACAATATAGGTCAAAAATCAAGGTCAAAGGTCAAAGAAGTCAAAGGTCAAAATTCTGTGTAGAAGTTTTGAAGCCCTCACCTAGTGCCATCACATAAAGCAAACGGAATCGAAATCGGGTTAGAAATGGCGAAGGAGTAGCATTTTGTAGCAAAATGTACAATATAGGTCAAAGGTCAAGGTCAAAGGTCACAACTGAAATTCTGTGTAGAAGTTTTAAAGCTCCCATGTAGTGCTATCATATAAAGCAAACAGAATCAAAATTGGCTCATAAATGACAGAGAAGTAGCAAATTGAACATTTTGATCACACACGGACGCACGCACGCACGGACGCACGGACGGACGCACAGACGGACGGACGGAATTTCCTAAGTCCCATGTTTTTAAGCTCAAATTCATATAGCCATATTCTGAAAAAGAATTGTTCTCACGCTCTGATTTGCAGCATTACAGCTTTGTACAGTGGGTCCCCTCTGAAACGATCTGTAACAATTTGTTACCTCTTTTGGTAGTTTGAAACTGCAAATGTTGCAAAGTCTTTCCCCTGCTACTAAGTTCGGTCACGGTGAAAGTTGCATTTGATATTTGCGTATGAGTCAAATGCATTCAGCAGCGCACATCTAACATGCAGTGATTTTTAGAGTGGCATTTAAATGCAATATTTCTGTTGTTTATCCATCAATATTATTGTCCCTCAGGATCTCCACTCCATGCTATGACCTTTGAAGCAAGCTCCTCAATTCTCAACTCATAGCATGGAGTTGAGATCCTGTGACAATAACACAGTGTATCAACAGTGCTCTGAAGAGCAGCCCATACCTCTATACTCATATTTAAACATTTATTACATTTTCATTTGGTTTCTCAATAGACTTTGCAATCCTACTTGCTTCAGATTGCTGTCAACTTCACAGTAAATAGACAAGACACAAAAATCACCATCAACAAACAAAATTAGAGATTTTAGTCACTTACCTCCTTGTCTCTGTTCTGCCGTTTAAGTTTCTTGAACATTGCGACTTCGTGTATCTCTCATCCAAATGTAAAACAAAAAAACCAAAAAAAAATGGTCTGTTTCGCGTTGTGTCTTGAGCAAATGTTCAACTGTCACAGGACATCTCAGTATATTTTCCCAGGATCAGCCAAGTGAATGTTCTCAGTCTGTCTGTGGGGATGGGGATGACCCAAAAAAGGATAACAATCCATGTTTCATTATTGATTGATTCATAGTGTCAGAAATCTCAACAAGACTAAAAGAGTGGCTCATTCAAAAGTGGGAAGGGGATATTTAGCTTCTATCTTTCTTCCAATAACACCATTAAACTTTAGCATGAAACACATAACACCCCAGCAGGTTCGACTCTCCTCTGAGCTTGAACATATATTAACCATGATGCAACTTTTTTGAAGTGCCCTTCGATTAAATGGATTGTATAGTATTGGTAGAGGTGAATATTCAGCTTGCGAGATATTCAGAAAACCCCATGAAATGTTCAAGAGCATACATATGCAATATATATGATAAAACACACAATGCGTAGAGGCCTATATTGCATGTTGTTTATTGAATACTCATCATACAATATGCTGGAAAGAAATGTCAAATAGAATGCTATCTTATTGATTTAGTTTAAATGTTACATTTAACGGAGAGAGAGCAAAAAGATGTTGGTACTTTCATGTGTCTAGTTTGAAAACACAAGTAGAAAAGTGACTGTTTAGGAATTGGTTACAGTTTTTTTTTTTTATTCCAAAGATTTATTATTTCCAAACTTTGTTATTCCAAAGGCTCCTTATTTGTAAGGCTGGCTGTTCACAGCATTCCTTACTCCGTGGGTCTGTATAAGAAAATGAGATAAGATTTGTTATTTTGAAGCTTCTTTCTTTCAAAGATTTGTTACTCCGAGAGTTCGCAATTTCGATACTGAGATACAATTCGCCGGTGCTCATCCAAACCGTCGTATATGTCAGCGGTGTGCGAGAACACGATTTTGAGAAAAACGCGTTTGAAGTTTGGGGGTCATTTGAAGTCTAGTGTGAAGAAATTTCTAGCTTTTATTCCCGATCTTTTTGTATGAAAAGAAAGGCAAATTCCAGAGGATTTGTATAACATATGTATTTAAAATCATTTATGAATAAATCTAATGCTACGTTCACAAAAAGAAAGGCCTCCGCACAGGAAGAGTCGAAAAAACAGGTATACGACGGTTCGGAGATCGCACTCTCAGTACGCGTGCTAAACTGAACTGACGTATCGGGGTGATACGTCAGTTTGCTGAGCACGCGTACCGAAAGTGCGATCTCCGAACCGTCGTATCCTATTCTTATAACACGCGCGTCTATGCGATATGCATGATTGTATCTATAAAACGAGTGATTTCGTGCATGTTTTTGTGTGAATGCAACTATGCAGTGTCATAATTTGATAAGCTGTATCACAAATACGTACACGGTCTAGTTTCGACATTACGTTAAGACATATAGCTTAGATAAAATCAGTTTGCATCTAATTTGTATCAAGCAAAAAGTGGTTATACAGTGTATTATGAAAGAGGTAGGGCCCATGGGCCTATCAAACGATTGCCTTTTCATTGCAGCCAGCGTCTTCTTTCTCCTCTCACTACTCCTCTCCTCCTCTTCTCTCTCCCCCTCCCAGGCTCTCTCCCTCTCCCCCACTCTCCAAGACTATGATTAAGCACACAATTACAAATCCAAGCCTAGCTTTTCTTTGTGATACCTCATACCAATGTCACATGTAATGTCCAAACATTCATTCTTTCAAATTCAAAGCCACCAAAATGGATAGGGAGCATTAACAGAAAATCCATGAATAAATGTGAGCACATAGGCCCTACTGTACATGGCAGACATATTAGTCATTATCATTCGAAAGGGTACAACTCACTTGTCAGCTTTCCCATAAAAAATTATTACGTGATAAGCAAAAACTTTATATAACCATGCGTCTCTCTCATTTTCGTCTTTTGAATATGTGCAGGATTCTGAGACAGACTGAAATCAAATTTTTTACACAACTGAATACATCAACGAACACAAACATGGATTGTAGTCGTTCACATAAGTGATAGAAGGTGTATTTAATTGTCCTATAGACCCAAATAGTGTATATATGTGCTATATATATACATATATATATATATACCCTTTTACTTCCAAATTATATGGTACTTCAATCTACGATTTTACAATTTCCTCATGTTTTGATATCACAGTAAATAGAAGAGAAAATAAAAGACAGTCAGTAATAAGCAATACTTCATATAAATGCAGAAATATTTATTTCAAAATCAATCAATATCTCACATTGGAAAAAAAAAGATGAACATGTCCTTGAAATACAATGGTCAAATTTCATTCTGAATTCTTAAATGTACAAATCAAGACTGCTGTGGTAAAATAAATATTGATTTGAATTCATTTAAAAACCTATTTTGACTTGTTGAGAACATTGTACACAATACACATTGAAATACTTTATGAATCATTCAAGAGATGGAAAATGGATTGCAGAAACAGGCCAACTTCCTCCCAATATATGTCAACCTCTGATAATTCAGGCTAAAAAAAAAAAAAAAAAAAAAAAAAATCAGCATGACATAGCCTTCATTCTTTTGTGCATGCCTATGTCTTACTTTTATTTTTTGATATAACTATAGTACTATCTACTGTTCCTACTTATCAAAGCACATTTGGAAGAAGAAATGAAGTTATTACATGCAGTATCTTTCAGGTAAAACAATTGATCATTGTTTTTAAAGAAATAAAGTTAACAAAACTTTCCATGTATGTCTAGTGTGAAGAAACATGAAAAGTTTTGTCCATACTAAACAAATAAGACTCACCTTTTCTAAGTATTTATAGATTTAGAGGCTGTAAAATAGAGACAAGAAAGCAGGTTATTTTTTGTCAGCTCTGGAGCCACATAACTTATATTATGGCTGAAGAAGATGTGCAGCGATAGTAGGATGGGACCCTTGTGAAGCATTTAAGGTGTTCTTCCACTGTCTTCCTCTTCTGAGCATCCACATGTGTTACTCCACCCTCTTTTCTTTTTCTACGATCCCACCGTGATAAGTCCTTTTTGTAACACTGTTCTTACCTGCCTCTCCAAGATGGCCAGAGTATCAAAAACAACTTTGATTTGCTCTCCAACCCCAGTAGGTGAGGGCACCAAGTATAATACAGTGCACATCTTCCTGCCACTTTTTGCATTTAGGTTGGGTTTGCTGGTCACATGACAGGTCAACCATTCTCTCTTCAAAGTCAAAGTACCAGTTGAGATTATAGTATTCATTCCTGACTTTCATCATGTGTTCACCACCTATCTAAGCAATCAGATCCTTTCATCTGACACATTGCTGACCTACAGTTGGCAGCAAAGTTATTCAACCCCTCTCTTGCATTTTGGACACTCAGGCATAATGAATTACATTATAACTGCAGATTATTACAAAATCATACAAGTGGTGATCAGATAGTTTGTTAAAGGTAAATAACAGATCAATAGCCTTTGATTTGCATATAGTTACAAACTTTGATTATTCATGCATAAAGAGATATGGTCCAGTGAGCACATTTATGGTCATTTTCAGTCCTTTCAGTGATCACTGAAGCGTAATGTAAAATGCTTCTTTGAACATGGTTTGTTCACTCAATGTTTTGATAGGTAACACAATATGACTGAATTTGATGTAGGATTCTTAATATTTCAATTGGTATTTTTCATTGTACAAAAATATTTGAATGAACTTATGTCTAGTGAAAGTTGCCACCATAGAGTTTGTACAGAGGTTTAGCCTTGATATTAATAATTCAAAGTTTAAGTCATGTCAAAATAAATATAACCCATTGAAATGCTTAGAGTTGTGTATAGAATGGCAAGATATTATTTAAAATTCCATGAAAACAAAACAAATTAATTGTGATCATCACACCATACCGAGTCATGCTTCGGTGATCACAGAAAGGTCTGAAATGACCATAATGTGCTTACTGGATCGTATCTCTTCATGCATGAATGATCAAAGTTTCTAACTATATGCAAATCAAAGACTATCAGGTAAGCATTTGTAATAAACTATCTGTTCACCACTTGTATGATTTAGTAATTGCAATGTTATTCAATTTGCCAGAGTGTCCATAATGCAAGGGGGTTGAATAATTCTGCTGCCAACTGTACATGTAAGATAAAACTTGCCCCTCTTACCCTCTATGAGCTTTCCAGATTTCTTCCAGTGTATTCTTTGCCATTATTTTTTTTTTTAAGTTTTAACTATCAAATTTTTTGTGTCCTGATTGCATGTGTAGTGGCTCTGGTAACAGATTGTAACTCCTGATTGTATCCATCTACATGTGCATTCTCTGGGTATAGAACATTTACTTTAATATCCACATCCATAATGAGTGTGGTCCTTATGATGTTCACTCTGGTCCTACACTTGTAATTGGGTGCAGCACAGAAGAACAAGGAACCCATGGCATGCTGAATAGACCTCTTCATGGCAGAACTTGCTTGAGCAAGATTGATGAATGTCATTGTCAGGAGGGATGTCTGGTTAATAAAAGAAATAGAACAAACACATAATGACAAAGAAAAAATGAATACCTCTGCAATGTGGAGCAAAAAGGGTAAATATCACTACATTGTTTGTAATAATTCCTGATAAGAAAGAGGTGTACACTAGTATTTCGGGTGATTTCAATTTGGTTCAGGCTGGATACAAAACATGTATACATCAAGCTTCTTTTTTTTTTTTATCTATCAACAGAATTCACTTTATTTGAAAGCAAATTATTTTCAAAACACATATTTGTGCCAAGGAAGACAAATGATATTTTCTATCATAATCAGAATTGGTAATAGATAATGGATACAATTGGTAAACAAGCTACATTCTCCTGTTAGCCATGTTTGCTACAATATGACAGATAGTACAATGTCATCCAGATTACAGCTGCAAACATTCTGCTGGGAAGGTCCTGGTATGATTGGAAGGCAGGAGGGTGTTTCTACATTCTCTGCTTGGGTGTCGACCATATCATCTTTCTAATTTGCTAAGATATAATTGAAATAACATCATTACATCCAGATTATTCATGCATATTCTAAAAAGATTGATTCAGCAATATCTTGTCAGCTGTTCCTATGAGATAGGCTATTAGAAATAGTTACCAGTAAGAAATTGTTCAGTGCAGTAAGAAATTGTTCAGTGCCGACACTCTGCTGTGAAGTTCCTGACAGTGCTGCTTCGCTGTTCATCACTGGTATTGCTGGGATGGAACCAATCTTGTTGATGCCAACTGGAAAGAAAATCAAAATATACATGGTATCCATATATTTCATTGTTTTATCATATCTTTTACACTTTGATCAAGACTGACCCGTTTATCCTGCAATTCTCTGAGAGCACTAAATGCCCACAAATGACATTCTTTTTGCCCATTGACAGAGAATGGACAGATTGGTAATCTGTATAGATGCAAAAGCAGTCAAACCATACATGTATCCTCTTTCCCAGGTCAACTGCATGTACCTTCAAACAATGCAAAAAAACATCAACTGGACATAACATATGGAGCATGTGCTGATGGGCTTACAAGCTGTTTTCTTACGTACAGGGAACCTGAATGGGGTCAGTTGAGTTCAAAATCTATTGAAATTGGCTTTGCTCTCTACACACATCTTCAGTTTTATAGCAAAACAAGGGCACTATTACTAAAAGTTGGAAAAAGGTTTATCAGACAAAATACATGCAGTTATAACACAGAAAAAGAACCGACACTGAAAGAAGAATGACTAATCTTTAAAGCAAAGTCATTGTTTTTGGTCGGTATATCACCCATGAAGTTTAAACATGGATTTAGTCGACAAAAGCACGCATTCGTGTCTCTATTTTGAAAACGTGGTGTACAAGGTTCCCATAAATGAGTTGACACCATGAGAACCTAATATAACAGGTTCCCATAAAGAATGGGTTAAATGCATTCATGTAATAAGGGGTAAGCTACTGCTAGGTTAGCAGCTCGGTTCTGAAGTCATTAGAAGCATCGAATAATAAATGTACATACACGGCCTACATATGCTTCCATTTGTGTGCTCACAATCTTACCTATAAAGTTTGCCAGGTAAACATCGTCATCATCGTCATCATCAGAAATATCCTCCTCATCACTACCGGTACTATGTGTGGGGCTTGTGCTTGTGTCTTCGGAACTGCTTCAGCATCATCTTCCCCATACAAAGGAGTGACTGCCCCGTTCATAATATCCTGTGCCAGCTCATAGATACAGGAACTCCCACTTTTGGAATGCTGCCCTTCCTAAATCTAAGCTGACCCACAGCTACCCGTACTGTATTCCGAGTACCAGTACCATTCTTGTCCCAATAGATTTCACAGTCTGTCCCTTTCGTCGAGGACGAAGAACTGCATGTAACAAACAAAAACAAAAATATTGACCACAATTAAAACAAAGTCTTCAGCTCAAAATTTGCACCTCACTTCTCTCCAGAGTTCCATTATTTACATCACGAGGAAGCACAAGCACAATTCAATCTATAAACACACTACAAGTCAAGATTCCCAGTACAATGTGTATTCATAGTACTGCAAAACTACCGTACTGGTTAGGCCTACTCTATAAAATGTACCGTACCTAGGCTAGATCTAACAATTGTAATACACATATTGTATGTAGGCCTATTGTAAGGGAACAGTGTAGTTGACATCATAACAGTACGGACCTCTGGCCTCCTAACTATAGTCCTAGTCTAGCCGCACTACACCTTTATTGTGGTGATTTATCATGGAGACTTAATTGGCACTAACAGTGACATAGAAATGCACCAAATACAGACTTGTTCAACAAAAATTGTTTGCAGTTTGTTTATCTCTAGACAACATGCACGTACTAAATTACTCATGTCCATTTACAGACCACATGGCGTAGTACCCCAGAAGCTAGGTGTGATATGGACCTATAACTAACATAATTAATCTGATGAGTTAACTCTACTTACTTATATGTGTACCTCTGTAGTACATTACATAGTCTCTCTTAATGCAACCTCTTCTCCGGTAATCAAAGACCTGGACCTCCAGTCTAATTTTAGCATTTGTTTGCCAAATGAAATTCAAAATTAGACTCAAAATTTATCACTTTTGAAATAACTTTTCATAATTCAATAATGGGCAATTTCAGCAGTGTAGGCCTATACAGAGCAGGATACACTATAGAGATTTTTTTTCATGTTTTTGTTGATGTTTGTATGCATATTTGGGGTCATTTCTAGAAGTGCGTAGATAGAACTGATCATCAATACACTGAATGAACTAGCCCGACCAGACGCCATGCGACTGGTCGAATCTAAATCTGGTAATTATTGTGGTAAATCCCAAACTAGGCACCGTTAAGTGTTAATTAACAGTTTGGTATGGCCTACACCTACACTTTGTATTACGCATGATGAACCACATAAGCCAACTCGATCTCAATCCTAACCACAAACAATTTACTGTAGACACTTTTTCGTTTTGTATTACTACTGTGCCACACAGCGTGTTTATTTTTGTGGTAGGGCCTAAATCTCAAACATTAAGCCACCATTAAGTGTTAAACAGCTTGCCCCATATGGACCAGCACATACTAGATTAACACATGAACCACATAAAGCCAACTCTAGATCGTGAAAACCGTTTTTGTTTTGCATGGTACCACACAGCGTGTGATATGCATGAGATCGAGATCAGGCAGTGCAGTGAAGATGGAGGATTTGCTCATCCCCTTTCTACGCACACATTTGTCTATACACAGGACTACACCAAACACAACTACAAAATAGTTTAGAAAAAAACCCATTAATCTCCCTATTTCTCTTGACCATTGACAGCTATACGGGTAGAACTTGCTTGGAGTTGTTCACTCATTAGAAATTACATGATTTCATGGTTAAACTATGATAAAACTCACTGGTCCTAAGAAGGATCCTGCTGAAGCTCCAACGTCTGCTTCTGGCTGACCTGCCGATACGACACCTTCTCTGAGTGCAACCCAGAGTTTCACGCTCACACACACCAACGTATAGCGATACAACGGTTCGGACGAGCGCGTTCAGCTAATTCGCGATGAGGCAAAATGACGTATCAAATTTCTCTGTTAAAACACAAAATCGGGTTTCAAAATTTTGTGAGTAGAAAGAGTGTGTGCTGGGCTTTCTTAAAGCGGCAAAATCTGAAATTCAAAAAAATTACCAAATTTTGACATATACGACGGTTCGTATGAGCGCCGACGAATTGTAGGATTCATTGTTCTAGTATGAAATAAGATTTGTTATTCTGAAGGTTTATTTAATATAAAAATTAGAAAGGTTCATTACTCCAAAGGTTCATTTATCCGAAGATGATCTTAGGATTTGTAATTCTGAAGTTTTGCTACTGTACTCACCTTTTTAAAAATCTTTTAACCTTAACCTTTTAACCTTATTTCATGTTCCAATTAACAAACATTAGGAATAACAAAGATTTGTATCATTTTCAGATTAACAAACTTAATTAATAAGAAGCTTATTTTATTCTCGGATTAACAAACCTTATGAATAATGAACCATCAGAATAACACCAAAATGTTTGCAGTAATGAAACCTAATTAATGTTCTTATTATCAAACATCTAGGTACATTACATGTAGGATCAGAATATGTGTGTTTTGTAAAAATGAATCTGCATAGCAATGAACCTTATTTCCTGTCGGAGTAATGTATCACACACTGTAATAATGCAAGTTCTCCTTAGAAATGTTGCAGGACACAGGGAGCAAATGCAGAGTGATGTGAAGCATCCACCCACGCAGAAATGCTCTTTAAATGCTTGTTCCACTATGCATTTTCGTAAGAGATCGACATTATGTTATGACAGGGCACATTTCTTGTTTTCCTTTGTCAATGGCGCTGGGAAAAGATGTTGTTATAACGAAAATTCTGCTACAACTGTGTTTGTTATATGCGAATTTTGTACCATACTTCTTGGCCTTTATTAAAACAATAATTTTGTGAAATGAATTTTTACTTCATTATAACAAAATTCTGTTAAAACCGTCTTTGTTGTAATGCGAGCGCACTGTAGTGTTTTCCAAAAAGTTCACTGACCTCCTGACATTTGACCTTGTCTGACTTTACCAATATTATTGTAGACCTTGACCAGTATTTTCTGGTGATGTACCTATGGTGTTAGTTTTGTGGTCATAGCTAAATGCTGCAAAAAAGTTAAAAGCACACAATACTGATATACATATCAGATCAGGGAGAGTTACAGTTGTAATTGACATTTTGACCTTTGACCTTGTAAGTAGTGGGTTGAATTTGGTTGTCATAGCTCAAAGCTATTGAAAGTTATGGATTGTTTTACAATCAGGGTACACGATGCATATTTGATTTGATTTGACCTGATTTGATTTGATTTATTCTCTGTATGCCATTTTTTCAAATACATCAACTTTCTGCAATTTCATTAACAAATTACAAAATAACGGTAGTATACTTTCAACAATTATCATCATTTTCATCAATATATATATATATATATATATATATCAGTATATACAATACATCTGTAATATAATTACATGATTTGGATATTATCAGCATCCAGCAAAATACATACGTACACATAAATAGAAAATTGGTGTGGCATATCATTTGGCCCAGTTACCTTGACCTTTAACAGCAACAGAATTTTGGGCAAAGCTTTATTTTCTCAAAATATGTCAAAATACATCATTTTGGGACATTTTTACTGTCTCATTAGATTATTTCAAAGTTTTAGAAAACTTATCTATGATACCAATCATAAGACACTGATATAATGGAAGATTAAACGAGAACTTACCGATTGAGGTTTAATATCAATTTCATGAGTAATTGGAGGGTGAGATTATGTCATATACTCAATATTAGAAGCAAGAATGTGACCACTGATGTAGGAAGATAACGAGTAGTGGGGCAGATATGTGAAAAAGATGCTCACATCCAGCGGAAAGTATGAAATTTTGCATGTAGGGGTATTTTGGGGCGCTGATTTCAAAAATTGGCGGATCCAAGAAATCTTGCCACGGGGTGGGCCGCTATTTTGAATTCCAATATGGCCGCCATCAAAGATCCCTACTTTCAGTTCTGAATGACATAAGCCATTGAAATTTGATACATAAAAGCGTGGTAATATGATGACTTCAATAACAGACTTATTTGATATCTCTGACAAGCTGCACAGCAGCCAATTTGAAATTTCCTACATAGTTGCCATATTGGAGTGTTGAAAATATCTATCTCGGGTTTGTAAATTAGGCTACCTGATTGAGCGTGCGTTTGTAACTGATTTAGTGCGCACTGCTGTATTTACATTGTGACATCAGTGAAAGGTGCATTATGCTTCATTTTTGCTGCACTTTTTGGCATGCCCGTGAATGTTAGTCGTGATGTTTGTCTTTGCAGCCATATTTGAATTCAAAATAGCGGGCATTGTGTTTGTCAGACACATCACATTAGTCCATTTTTTACCTCAGTATGTTAAAATACTTGTTTGCACCTACATGTAATTTCAGCGTCACTCACCACTTCGAACTCGAGATAGGGATTTTGAACATTTCGTCGAGGCAGCCATATGGGAATTCAAAATGGCGGCCATTCGATGTTTGTCAGACATTGCATATTGATCTGTCATCCTATTCAATATGTCAAAACGCTCTTGTGTACCAAATTTTGGTGCCACAGTTCATTCAGAACTGAAGATAGGGATCTTTCAATTTGTTTTTTGATGCGGCCATATTGGAATTCAAAATGGCTGCTGACCCCATGGTCAGATCTCTTGGATCCGGCAATTTTTTAAATCAGCACCCCAAAATACACATATATGCAAAATTTCATACTTTCTGCCGGATGTGAGCATCTCGACCAATTTTTGCTACATATCTGCCCTACCTACTAGAGAGATTAAGTTACCGTTTGAAATTGTGGGAGGGTGAGGTGGGACGTAATCTCACCGTCCAATCACTCATAAAATTAATTTTAAACTTTAAACGGTAAGTTCGCGTTTAATCTTCCATTTTATATCGTAATTTCATGAGAGATTACATCATATATGAGATTTCAAAGCCAGTGGTTACATTCTCGAGGCAACCCCCCCCCACCCCCCCCCCCCCCCCCCCCCCGAAAAGGGGTAGGAAGCATACCTTAGATAGAGGTCCCGTTGCAACTCTCATTCAGGCTGAATGCTGCAGAGATATTGTATCTCCAAGAGTTCACAAGTTCAGGCAGTTCAAAGACGTGTCTGCCCGAATCTTAGGGCTTCACAGTCTATTTTTAGATAATTGTTTCTACAAAGGTTTTCTCAGCAGGACAGGGCTTGTTGTAGTACTGTACTTGCGAAAGGTTCTTTCGTTGGCCCAACCGGCTTGCGCAAGTATCTTAGATACTGGGAAATTTCCCTTATTGGCTGCGGAGGTACGTAGATGCTGCCCAAGAAGAATGCGCCTTGGAGATCCCTGTATCAATACCCGCAGCCTCCAAAACCTTAATCCAGCGAGCAATTGTTTGAGAGGATACCCTGTGATACGGTTTCTTGTAGCGAACAAAAAGGTACCGCTCACTAGCTCTGATCCTGCGGGTCCTGCTGATGTATTCCTGCAAGTACCTCACCACATTAAGTCTCCTGTCTGGTGGGTATGCCTGGAGCTTGACACTGTGTGAGTAATTTCAAGGCTTGCTCTATTTTAGGAGATCATGAAGGTGAAAAGTGACTGCATTATCTCTTAACACCATACCATCCAAGCTTAGATAGTGTAATGATTGAATCCTTTGTGCTGAGATTAATGCAATAATCACACACAATTTAAGCGTCAATTTTTTCAGGTCCAATATGTGCGCTGGGGACCAAGAACGAAGAAAATTGAAAACAAGGTTAACGTACGTCCCACATTTCCATGTATCTAGGCTTGGGTGGGCGTACAGTTGTAGCTGAAAGACTCCCTTCATAAACCTCTGGATAAAGGGATGGTTTCCAACTGTAAACATAGTATCTCGCAGGATCACAAATGAAGATACATAGAGAACTCCGTGCTAAGTTTATGACACTGTAACCTGCCCCTTTATCGAAGAAAATGTCCAGGAATTCCAGGATAGCTTGAACATCTGAGTACAAGTAGTTGCTGCATTTCTTGTCACAAAATGCTTTCCATTTGTTTATGTACACTGCAAACTGTTTTTAGTCCCTTTTCTCCAAGAGGAGGCCATAACAGCAATTATCCGTGCATTCAATCCCGCATCTCTGAAGGGCTTGCACAGAACCTGCAAGCAAGAAGATCAATCTGAGCATAAAGTGGGTGAGGAGTGTTAGAAACTGGTAATGTTAGTAAGGATTCACTCCTATGAATAACAAGTGGTTCCTCATTCATCATCCTGTTTAGGAGAGGAAACCATGGCTGGCTTGGCCATTTTGGGACTACTAGTATCCCAGTTGTATTATCAGATCTGATTTTTTGAATGCACTTAACAACTAAGCAGAAAGGACGAAATGCATAAAAGTACCACTTTCCCCAATCGAGAGTTAAGGCATCAACAGCCTTGGCATGTGGGTCGGGCAGCCATGTGACATATGTAGTTCTCTAACTGCTTCTTAAGTCTGGAGGCAAATAGCTCTATTTCTGGTGTCCCAAAATGTGAGGTTATTTCTTGGAAACCTGTGCGGTCAAGCATCCATTGTGTGCGGTCATTGAAAATTCTAGATGTGCGGTCTGCATCCACATTCAGCTTTCCTGGCAAGTGTGCTGCTGTGACCCAAATTTTACGAGTTTCACACCACTGCCAAATCTCTTGGGCTGCCCGATCACAGTCAAGGGTTAATGCCTCCCATGTTGTTAATGTACATAACAGCAGTACTGTTATCTAGCCGTAACAAGACATGAATGTTTTGTGAATTAGAACAGAAGGACTTGAGTCCCATGCCAGCAGCGAAAGTCTCCAGATAATTAATTTTATTCTCCCTGGCTTTTTGCAGCTCGTCTTCGTCCCACCTACCCCCTGTATGGGTGGTATGATCAAGATGCCCCCCAACCTTTGCCACTGGCATCTGTGCACAATTTGAGCATAGGTTTAGGGTGTCGTAAGGGTGAGAAAGCCGACTGCACATTGTCTATCCACCATTGCAGCTCTTGTTTTGCTTCCAAAGATAGGCTCATTTTTCTGTCAAAATGCCCCTTATTCATTTTCAGTGCTTTGATTTTGTCCCTTTCTAAAGCCCTGTAATAGAGCTGTCCATACTGGACTGCGGGAAATGATGCTACCATTTTTCCGATAATTCTAGCCACCTGCCTGATACTGGGGTTTACTATTTGCAGAAGTTCAGTGCACAAGGACTGTATTTCCTCTGATTTGTTATCAGGCAGTCGAACTGTCATGGTCTGAATATTGAGGATGAAACCAAGAAATTCTATTTCTTGAGTGGGGCACAGTACTGATTTATCTGGGTGTACCAAGAACCCAAGTTGTGCAAGGATGCCGTAAGTGGTTTCTAAAACCGTTTGCAATGTTTGATTCTCACTTTCTCCAATAATGAGTATATTGTCAGGGTATCCAATTACTACGGTATGCCCTTGCTCTCTCAGTAATGTGAATACATGTTTCAGTAGTTTAGTGAACAACCTTGGCGCCGTGCTCAGGCCATTAGGCAGTACTTTGAATTGCCAAAGTTGATTTTTCCAGAACTTTAAGAACTTCCTTTGTGTTGGATGCAAAGGTACTGTATAGTACGCATCCTGAAGGTCGACTGAAGCTATGAAGCTTTTTTCTGAAATGAGTTCAATAGCGGTATGGATATTTTCCATCTTAAAATGCTGGTACTGGAGATATTTGTCGAGATCAGACAGGTCTAGGATAACGCATGTACCCCCGTCCGTTTTAGGCTGTGTAGAAATATTAGACACGAATTCTCCAGTTTCCCTCTGGCACGGTCCAATTACTCCCTTGTCATGGAGTTTAGAAATTTCGAGATCAATATCAGCCTCTTTGGCTCTATCACAGTGAAATAGACATAAAGGGGGTTTAGTTCTAGATGGTGCACCCATCTCTTTACTGAATTCAAGCCTGTAACCACTTACAGCATTTAGCATTGAACTGGAGGTTATCGTGCTCTCTTCATCCCTAAGCCTTGCTTGCTGCCATAGTGCGGTTGGTGCTGGCTGGGATGTGTGAAGGTGTGGGGAGCCGACGGCTTCCCCCTCCCCTTGGGGCGCTGGCCTAAAAAAGAATGGCTGGTAGCTCCAGTCCACGGTCCTTTTGCGCCTGTAGGCCTAGTCACATCACTTGTACTTGCAATTACACGAGATGTAGTCCAGCCCGCGTCGCGGTACTGTTGGGGCAAATTCGAGCTTCCTGATAATGGAGTAGTCTTGCTCCTTGGCGAGTCTATCCTCCAAAGTTGAAACTTTAGAGGCCAGTTTGGCAGGTGGTTTCACTGTTTTGTTTGCACCGTTACCACCATTAGGGTTAGCACTGCTTGTAGTTGTAGTAGTACTATTACTAGTACCTGCCTTACCGGCACTAGTAGGCGTTTTACCTTTGGCTGTCGCAGTTTTCTGCTTGCACTCTTGTGCGTGCTGGTCTCCGCAACCCCCGCCAGTGGTTGCTGGGGACGCGACTGCTGTCAGCAGCAGTGGTGCGGCTGCACCGCCCACGTTTGGAATGTTGGTCGCAGACATAAATTTCGTTGCTGTTCAGCTGAAGAATGATTGTTAAAACCAGAAAAAAACCTGGCAAAACCTCCCGTTCAGGTAACTTAAGCTATTACGTCTATCCAACTTGAAGGAAAACTCAAATTTTCAAGTGTAATTCCGGCGAATTTTCCGAGCACAGAAATTCACGAGTAAGCAAGATGGCGGCAACTAAAGAATTGAGTGGTGCGCACACTAGCGGGATCTCATATATGACGTAATCTCTCACGAAATTACGATATAAAATATCAGAATGCACAACCAAATGTAGACATTTTAAATTTGTATGACTTAAAATATTTAAAGAATAGGCTAAAACCTACAGGTACAGTGTATGAATCATAAAAAAGATGCATATTCTGTCCAAAAATTACCTCTTTGAAACCAGTTCAATGAATTTTTCAAAGACCTCAGGACTTGAACAAGGAAATACCCTCAGCAAAGCCTTTTCATCCTGAACATTGAAAGGATTGAACTCAAATGTGTTTAATTTCCAGGGTCCCGTTATATCAAAAGATAAATTTAATGTTAAGTCAAGATAATCTATGATTAACTTCTCATATTAACTTTAAGTCCACTTAATCTACGATTAACTTCCAAATCCACTTGAAGTCCGTTTTATCAAGACACCCAGAGTTGATATCAACTCCAACTTCCTCCGAAATCAACATATATAAGTTTTCTCAACCGCTCCAAATCCATGATAACTTACTCTATTCAAGTAGAGATGGTCTAGGTAGACTCAATTGTAAGGCAATCTACAGAAGAAAGATGAATGTCACACTTTCCTAGTCTAGCTGGGGTGTTGTAACAAATGTTGTCTGTTAACTGCTCACTTTCTCTAACATTTAGTTGCATTTCTTTCATGTAAATATAGTCTTTTCCTGGCATGAAATTCAACGATCGGCACGCATTGCTTACGCGACTGCTGCACACAAACATCCTAACGGTTTAGACAGCAGTCTCAATCCCAGCCTGCGCGCCCGGCGCCTCGGCCCGCCCGCCCGCCAATCAAGCCATCGCTAAGTAACCTGGTAAATGGAACCGCGTCTGTGTGGAATGCATATCTTGCCAAAGAACCCATATGCAAGGAAACCAGTGATTTCTGACGTGCGTAGGCCTACGTAGAGCTGGTTCGTCAATAGACACTAATTAAGAGTTTAGTAGGCCTATACAGAAAATAAAGAGTTTAATTCTATAGCATCGAGTATGACAGTAACTTAAGATCTAACCAGTGAATAGGCATAACGTAAGGCCCTACAATTGTAAGTAACGTTCGTTACAGCGAGTCGTTTGTACTTACCATAACACTGCATGACTAGAAGAGCGTCTACTAGGTCTAGAATTTCGACATGTAGACTCGCGATTAATTCTTTACAGAGCCGATCTGTGCCGTAGAGGTAAAAACAAGCTACTGTAGTCACCACACTCTCACAAGTTTCCATAATCCTACACGAAAACACACAGGACTTGAAACAATGCATACACGACCTTGGCCTTCACCTTGGACAGTCAGTTACTGTCCGTCTATATCCATGTCAATGAATACTGTTATAACATTAGATTTACTGAGATCCTACGTAGCGTGCGGGATCTTTATGGTACGGGCATACGCAGATTTTCGTTGAGCTCGAGATGTGCTAGATCTATCAACCTACTTTCTTCAATACAATGCAAAACGGCGTATTTTGCGGTTCTGTTGCAAAATAAGCGCTAATAATACTGCGTCGCACTAGCAGACTACACTTCCATGGCCGTGGCAAACAATCATGTATTATACTAGTAGGTGTTTTTGTTGTTTATTTTGCTTTATGTATTGTATCGTTTTTAAGCAGACAGTAAGGGAAACCAGCCTCGTCTTGTGTTGTTTTGACTAAATCAATAATTAAGTCATGGTGATCAGCCATAACTATAATCGACTATTAAGTCTCTTCGTAAAATGGAAACTTACAGTTAATTTAAAGTTATAGCGGACTTCAAGTTGGATAAAGTTAGCGTTGATTGTGACATCAATGCTAACTTTATCTTGATAAAACGGGGCCCTGGAAGTGCACATTAGTATTTTCATGATTTCAATTCCATTCAAAACTGTCTTCTCTGTAAAATGACATATTGTTCAGTACTCAGAAGAAATGTATATTTTAACTCCTAGCTGAAAACATGTTCTTCTGATTCAGTGAATAATCCTTCAATGAAATGTGAAGAGTTTGATCTTATATGTACTTTTATGTGACAGAAAAGTCCTCTCCAATATGGTCCTCTAATATCTTTATTTACCATTAATCACAGGACATTACACAATGTAAAACCACTTTTAAAAAGTGCATTTGTGATGTCAAATAAATCTAGTGCAATTGCTTTGTCAAAATTGTGGCTTGCCATTTTTTTTTTTTTTTTTTTTGTCACATGACACATTTTTGTGTGTTGGTACTAGTGGTAGGGTTTCGTTTTCAATTTACTCTATATTTCACTAATAATAATAATTCACATTTATAAAGCGATAATGATTATAAAATTCTCTATGCGCTTGACATAAAATATACAATCATGACATTTTGTCAAACGAAAAAAAAAAATCCCCTCTGATTTTTTTTTTTAATGCTACTTATCTTGGTAACCTCCAATTACCAATAGGACATTAAAAATTTACCTTTACAAGTATCCTTGATATGAAGGAAAGATCAGCTTTATTTCCTTCAGTTTCTACTACGATGATGAACATCTTCCGTACTATTATCCTTGCAGTACAATGTACGTCAAATCTGGTATACTGATGTAACTGATTTCTGGAGTTCATACTCATTACTTCTTTGCTGTCATGGGGACTACCTGATGGCATTTTCCATGAAAATTGTTATTTTGCCACAATAAAATTCTTTGAATCTGAAAAAAAAAAATATGACTGATTTTTTTTTTTATTTACTCAAAATCCTTCAATTATCCAAAAATGTTTTTATTTTCAACCTATAGTTGCAATTTCTAGTCAAGGTGTGGCAGGATGGTATCAGAGGTCCTAGGGCTACATTTTTAACACCAATAGCATGTTTCACACAATAAAAGGAAAAGTTGATGACTATAGATCAGGCTCCAATGTTTTTCACCCCTGTGACGCAAAGGTGTGTGCATTTGTATACTGATTGTAAGACAACTCTTAATGAGAGTACCCGTACACCACATACATTGTATGTGCACAGTGCTTCTCAGGTAAACTGCATTGACCATTTGACCTTTCAACTTGTCAAATTCATAAATATTCAAACTTGACTGGCATCTTTAGGTGATGTACAGTGTGATATTTGTATGATACAAATACACTATAATAAATGTTCAGACTCTGGAACTGGTTACAGGTTTTGTGGCATCGTTTGAGTGTCACATTGTATTGTGTCCTTCAATCACATAGTGCATGATTACACTGTAAATGTGGTACCGGTATGTATGGTATCTTCGTGTGATGTATGCAGATTAGATACAGTTAATATATGCATATTAGATGCAGTAAGGTGACAGCGTCAGGTCAATAGGTCAGTTACATGTATAGTGATAACGAAAGCCCTCCGTCACATGTAAAACCCCCACGCAAGAATGGCAGTAAAGCATCCCAGTCTATGGACTGATCGTGTGAGTCATTATGTGTCCTTAAACGTAACACTGGCGAGGAGGAGGATGGGATCTTACTGCACGGAATTTTGAAGGAGAAAGTGGGATTTGGAGCCGATAAGAGTAAGTTCACGCGATTTTTCTACGTCGCAATGATCGATTTCGGTACGCTGTGAACTACATCTCGTACAGTCCCATACGTACGTTTTGAGGTGACTGTTTTTGATGCATGGTATACACGTGAACATAAACGTATGAGTAATGGCAACGGCCAGGATC
The DNA here is from genome assembly GCF_964275005.1 of Diadema setosum. Taxonomy (NCBI): domain Eukaryota; kingdom Metazoa; phylum Echinodermata; class Echinoidea; order Diadematoida; family Diadematidae; genus Diadema; species Diadema setosum. Next base: position 14,282,604 of record NC_092691.1, read on the forward strand.
TTTGAGCAATTTGATCCTCGCGAAGGAGATATCGAATCTTACCTAGATAGGTTAGAACAATACCTTCTTGCAACAGATATCAATGACACAGAAGCAAATGGGCCTAAAAGACGTGCTATTTTGCTCAGTAGTGTGGGAGAAGAGCCATACAAAACACTACGTGATCTGACCTTTCCCGACAAACCTTCAGTAAAGAGTTTTGGGGATCTGTGTGTTTTGCTGAAAGAACACTATTGCCCTAAGTGAATGACAGTCACAGAACAGTTCAAGTTCCATAATGCTACGCAAGCTCCAGGCCAAACGATTTCACAATATGAGTCGCATCTCAAACAAATGGCATCACATTTCTCTTTCTTCGCCTTCTCAAATGATCAGTTGAAAGAAGGCTTGAGAGATCGTTTCATTTGTGGCCTAGCATCAGCTAACATTCAGAAGAATTTGCTGTCTAACAATTAAACGTTTGCCCAAGCTATCGAAGTACACTGTAGCCCTAGCTGAAGAAGCGGCAGTCCAAAATGCAAAAGACAAGTCCAGAAATGATGAAAAATCTGTGCACCATGTTTCAAAGGGGGCGAACGTGAAGAGTAAACACGGTGGCAAACATGGAGGTTTTTCAACTTCAGCTTTTAAGGAAAAAATGCTATCGTTGTGGCATGACCAATCATTCTGCGAACCGCTGCAATTACAAGAACGCTACCTGTTATCTTTGCCAAAAGCAGGGACACCTGTTATCTTTGCCAACAGCAGGGACACCTTCAATCAGAGTGTCGTTCACAACCTGTTGGATGAGGACAAGGGCATAGACATCCTCAGTCAAAGAAACCCTCACAGTCTGGAGCTGGACGGGGTAAGTCGATGTATGGATGACAAGGAAAAGGTTCAATAAAACAGATTGACGATGATGGGGAGCACGAAGACGGATCAGGTTTTGTAGATAGTGTTTTCAAGGTTGAGGGCGATCGTAAACCATCATCTGCTCCATTGAAAATAACACTACAAGTGGAAGGTCAAGACCTTGAAATGGAACTGGATACGGGAGCTGCGGTATCTATCATCAGTGTCCATGACTGCGAAAAAAACTTCAAGCATTTGCCTCTTGAGCCTGTGAAACGGCAACTACATACATACGCAGGGGCAAAACTGGAAACAGCTGGTGAATGTTCAGTGCAGGTTTCCTACCAGGGGCAGGAATGTCAGCTCCCATTAGTGGTTGTCAAAACGGATCGAAAGGGACCCCGATTACTCGGACGCACCTGGCTATCGGAGATCAAGCTGGATTGGCCAGCAATTATGTCGCAAGGACAATACGCAATCAGTGCTGATATTGGGACGGGACTAGAAGACAAATACCCAGGAGTTTTTAGGCAGGAGCTGGGCACCGTTAAGGACTTCAAAGCGACCCTACACGTAAAAGAGGAAGTGGTCCCGGTGTTCCACGAGTCACGCAATGTGCCCTATGCATTACGACCTGCTGTCGAACGAGAACTGGACCGTATGCAACAGGAAGGGGTGATTGAAACTGTGGAATTCAGTGAGTGGGCAACCCCATAGTATCCATCCCCAAGGCAGATGGACGGGTCCGGTTGTGCAGGGATTATGAGGTCACAGTAAACAAGAACATTCACTGCGATCAGTACCCGATCCCAACCCCCACTGAAGTGTTCAGCAAGCTGGTTAATGGAAAGAAATTCTCCAAGATTGATTTGAAGTGCGCATACCAGCAGATTTTCCTGGACGACAAGTCCCGACGGCTGGTAACCATCAATACTCATCGCGGACTCTTCGCATACACCAGGCTTCCGTTTGGAATATCATCCAGCCCTGCCATCAGGCAGTGGTTCATTGAGCAGGTGCTAACAGGATTGAACGGTGTGTGTCCAATTATGGATGATATCTTGTCACAGGAGTTAAGAATCTTGATGACGAATTCTTCACACACTTCGCGAAGTATGGGCTCACAGTCAAACCTGAAAAGTGTTCATGCAGGATGAAGTCGTGTACACATTGTACATGGGAAGGAAACTTTCAGCAAAGGGGATCCAACCCACACAAGACAAGGTGGACGCCATACGTCGGGCTCCAGCACCCACCAATGTGACGGAACTGAGATCATGGTTAGGGATGGTGAATTTCCAGGCTCAGTTCTTGCCAAATTTGTCCACCATGCTACATCCACTGAATGCACTCCTGGGAGACACACCATGGGAGACACACCATGGGAGTGGACACAGGAATGTGAGCACGCATTCAACACAGTGAAGAACGCTATCAGCTCGGATAAGCTCTTGACGCATTACGATCCTTCGAAGGACATCGAGCTGAGTGCAGACGCCTCCCCTTACGGGATAGGGGCAGTGATTTGTCACACTGATGGACAAGGACGACGCCTACCAGTTGCTTATGCATCTAGGAGTTTGAACAAACATGAGAGAGGATATGCGCAGCTGGATAAGGAAGCATTGGCCATCATGTTCGGCGTGCAGCATTTCAGAACTTATCTGTATGGCCGCAAGTTCATGATCCGAACAGATCATAAGGCTTTGGAACGGATATTGGGACCCAAAACAGCAGTCCCTACACTGGCAGCTCAGAGGCTACAACGATGGGCCATCATGCTATCAGCCTTCAACTACGAATTGAAGTTTGTAGCTGGGAAGGACAACGTGATCGCAAATGCGCTACCCAGACTTCCATTGCCTGATACAGAGGCAGGAGAGGAGGCTTTACAAGTACAATATCGCGGCACATCACATTGAAAACTTGCCGGTCACAAGCAGCGAAGTGAAGAAGGAGACACGCACAGACCCAATACTATCACGAGTGTTGGAATGGGTCAAAACAGCAGTTGAAACCATTTCTGCACCGACGTCATGAGTTGTCTGTGGAACAAGATTGTATCCTGTGGGAATACAGGGTCGTTATCCCAAAACGGCTGCAGGACAACATGCTGCTGGAATTGCATTCCTCACAACCGGGCATTGTTCGCATGAAGGAAATTGCAAGGAGCCATATTTGGTGGCCGAATATCGATCGAGACATTGAAGGGCTAGTGAAGCGATGTGTTACATGTCAGCAGACGCGCAGTACTCCAGCAGTAGCACCGCTGATGCCCTGGGTGTGGCCAAGAAGTCCATGGAGTCGGATCCATATTGATTTCGCTCAAAAGGACAAACAGGACTTTCTGGTCATCGTAGACGCTCATTCCAAATGGCCGGAAATCATGATGATGAACCACTGCAGGTGCTACCATTGCAGCACTAAGAGAGTTGTTCGCAGGTACAGTCTGCCAAATCAGGTGGTGAGCGATAATGGACCGCAATTTTGTCGTGAAGAGTTTCGCCACTTCCTGAAGATGAATGGATTCAAGCGGGTGTTAGTCGCACCGTATCATGCCGCGAGCAATGGAGCGGCAGAGCGAATGGTACAGTCGTTCAAGCGAACGCTGAGTGCCAGCAAATGCAAAGGACAAGGCACACAGCAGGATCTAGACCGATTCTTGTTGTCCTATCATTCAACAAAACACCCAACTACAGGACAAAAGCCAGCTAGTCTGTTTATGGGACGAGAACTCCGTCCGAGACTGACATTGGTTAAGCTGAGTCTTGAAACCAAGGTAGGAAGCGTACAAAATTCACAGAAGATGCACCATGACAAATCCATCAAACTGCGCGAGTTCCATTCTGGAGAACAAGTGTTAGTGAAAGACTTCAGGAGTGAAGGTACCTGGCATAGTGGTACCATCGCTGAGCGTACCGCACCCAAGTCATACATTGTGAGCTTGGATGATGGCAGGGTGTGGAAGCACCATATTGATCAGATGAGGAAGGTGGATTTTGACACATCTCAAGCACGCGGTACGCATTCAGCTAATGAACAATTCCGCAGTGAGCGATCTATCATGGAGCAAACATTGTTGAGCGAGGATAATCCATCTGGAAACTTCCAAACACGACACGAATTCCCTCATGTGCAGGCAACAGGGGATGAAGCATTAGGAACTGTGCTGATGGAACCTGAAAGACTTGATGAGAACTTGAGTGAACAGGTACTTGAACAGGTACCAAGATGCTCAGGCAGGTTGAAGAAGAAACCAGCAAGGCTGATCGAAGAGATGTAAGGGTCATCGACTGAAGATTGTACATGTAGATAAGTTGTTTTTCTCATTATGTTAACTGGTAACTTCAGCTTGGAGGGCTAGATCAGGTTAGTTTTCTCTCTCTCGAGTTTTTTTCTTTACAGTAATCTGTAGTATCTGTACCACAGGTATATGTTTTCAAGTTGTAGATTTATATATGCACAGAATCTTACTTACCTGCAGGAAATATAACACATAAACCATTTGTAATACCACAGGTAGTTGTTTAGTTTTTTTATGACTGAAGAGACATTTTAGATAAGAGACAAATAAGTACAGGACACAATTCATTTTTTTTTTCTTCATTTATTCTGAGTCAATGGACAGATACACTGTAAATGACATTTATTTTGAGTCAATTCGAAAATAGACAGATAAATCACATGTGTTTGAATATTTCATAACATTAAGGTTTGAGGAATACTTCTCGGTGATAAGTCTCACCTTTATTACTACTTGTACGTTTGCCTTCATACAAAGACAGATCGAGTGGAGTTGTACAGCATGATGTTTGTTTAAGTTCAAAATGTTGATGAAAAAAACGGTTCCTCAGATTATGATTTGTTTTGGTTAAACCAAACAGTATATATCACAACTTCAATATTGCAGTTTAGGCAAAATCAGTCCATGCTTGTTTTACTTATATTGGCAAGTAATGTTTACAAGTTATTTTGATAGGAGATTCAAGCTTAGGAGGGAGGAGTGTGATGTATGCAGATTAGATACAGTTAATGTATGCATATTAGATGCAGTAAGGTGACAGCGTCAGGTCAATAGGTCAGTTATAGTGATAACGAAAGCCCTCCGTCACATGTAAAACCCCCATGCAAGAATGGCAGTAAAGCATCCCAAGAACCGTATATCTATGGACTGATCGTGTGAGTCATTATGTGTCCTTAAACGTAACTCTTCGAATACACAATCAGTGAATGTCCAACGACATTACAATCCTCCCATCTTTTGAACTAGGTGTCACAGGACAGTTCACAGAAAATGCCAACAAAATGCTTAACCTTGTTGAACTTCTATAACCCACTCATTCGGTTTACATGTTAAACAGGTTGAAATGTACAACTTGTATAACCTTGAATAAATTTGTCTTTTGCGCAAGTCCTTTGGCATATGTTTTCATATTATCTGACGTTATTACTTGCCTATGGTGTATACGTTTACTAACACAAATGTTTCGTACACCCAATTTTTTCATTTTATTTATAAGATATCAACAGTTACATGTTGTACGCTGACTGTAAAATATCAACATTTATGCTGCTGAACAAACATTGCAAATCTGAACACTTTAATCTAACTTCAACTTTGTTGGAGAACCTTCCATGCTACAACTGGTCTAATAACATCAACTATTCGCTTCTGTGTGCAAACACATACTCAAAATTATTTGATGTACAGACTGTACATACACACTGGTATACTTAAAGGGACTGTACAGTACTGGTTGAGGTGGGGATTCATGTTTTGAACATTCCTAAGTGAGATAATGAAAAGCCTCTTATGAAATATGAAAGAGCATGTAATTTTAAGAAGGATTTAATGTTTATTTGATGAAAATTGGTTTTCAAATGGCTGAGATATCAAAAAAAAATGCTAATAATAAAAGGCGACATGTCACAACTTTATTAGGATCTCTTTGTTTCACCTTGTTTTTGGATATCTCAGCCATTTCAAAACTGATTTTCATCTAATAAACTTTTGATACCCCTTAGAACTGCATGCTCTTTGACATCTCATAGAGTGGTTTCTGAATATCTCGCAAAACGTTAAAAGCTAAATCCTCACCTCGACCAGAACTGTACACACCCTTTAAGTATACTAATGATTTATACATAGGAAGACCTTAACCAAAGCATCATGGTGTGTTGATTTCAAATGTCCATACGAGACACACTCTGTCTACATAGATCAGCCTTTGCGTTATCATAATATTAAGGCATGTGACTCAACTGATTTGTCACCATCTGCAAATCTGTATGCACGTGGTATACATGAAGAGTGCATGCATGAAAAACACCCGTCGTATAACATGCATAGTACCTGACGCTATTTGAGTGAAATTAGAAAATGTGCATGTAAACTACAGTGTGATAAGTAGACTCTTGGTCGTCTCTATGTAATGTTACACCAATAGATTTAAACAGTACAGTAAAACAAAAACAAAAAAACAAAAAAAAAAATACAAAGTACTTGTACAGTTGTAGTTCTAGTAGGGCGTCTAGTACATGTAGACTCTAGACACCCTCTAACAGGTTAAGACTCTACGATGGAGAGCTCCTCTGGCTAGAGAGAAGATGGAATCTGAACCTACTACTGTAGAACACGTTAAATTACTAGGTGTACAACAACAGGGCCAGGACAGTCTAGTACATGTAGACTCTAGACACCCTTTAACAGGTTAAGACTCTACGATGGAGAGCTCCTCTGGCTAGAGAGGAGATGGAATCTGAACCTACTACTGTAGAACACGTTAAATTACTAGGTGTACAACAACAGGGCCAGGACAGTCTAACGACAGGGCAGGGGGCTGCATGCTTCTATTGCCATGATATGGTCTAATAAGTTAGAAATCTATCACGTTATGGTTGTTAGATTAAAAACCGTCTATCCTTCACAATGGTCAATGCTAGAAATAGAATATACATGTAAACAGTGTAGGAGTCTAGACTCTGGTAGTAGTAGCGAGACTAATACTTGTAACTTTGTATAGATCTAACTTGTAGAAACTCCAATGTCCTTTTTACACTTGTGTTTCTTAACCCCGTACTTTCTCTAACCCAGGACTATCGTTAGTCCCGTACCAATTTTTTCAGCTTTTTACACTCGCCAATAAATCCCGTACTAAGCTCTTGTCCTGGGCTAAGGAGAAAACTGAGCTTTTTACACTCGTATTTCTTAGTCCCGTACTTTCCAAACCACATGAATAGATTACGCTGTGCACTGTAAAAATACACGCACGCACCGGCAGCACTTGATTACCTCGTTTCTGATTGGTCAGTGGGGGGTCGGACTTCATCTCCGTCGCTTAGCCCCAGATTATTTTTTCGTTCTGTTTTAACACTCGCTATCGCTTGCTTGGCACCGCAATTGCAGGGCCAGATAGTATAGGATTATCGGTGGGGCTAGCCCACTTTGGCAAAAATAAGTGTAAACAGAAGGTGGGCTAAGGAAAGTCCGGTACCAACGGTGGGGCTTAAGGGCCGTTCACACTGGAGCGGTTTTGCGGCAGCGGCAGCGGCGTGCCGCAAAAATCCCACGCGTGTTGTTCACATACAACCGTTCACACTGGAGCGGTAGCGGCGACTTTTCAGAGCGGCAACCGCAAGCGGTTTTCTCGATTCGCTCTGCTGAGCGATTTTTCTTGTCTGCCGCCGCGGCAAGGTTACTGTTGTCCAATCATAATAGAATACTGAGTATGGTTTGTGACGTTAGAATGAGGGTGGGGTCATAAACTTAAGCTTGAAAAAAAAGTCTCACGAAGGTACAACACGTCGATCGAAGAGCTGAACGAAGATGTCCAGAAAAGACAATTTTGTACAATAAACTCAAATATGTTCACAAAAATACTCCCGAGGAAAATATTGAATTGGAGACCAATGGTGATGAAATTGGGCTAAATGGTAAGTTGCTCGCTTGGTTTTCTCAAGGTTTTGCCGTTTGTTTCGACCCGTGACGGCGGTCACTCTCTTGCAGAGGCTACATTGCAGATTGTAACTTTCCACGTATTTTGCCACAGACGCAGACTCGCCAGCGAAAGAAAGCAGTCTATCAATATCACAGTCCCATATACGCCTATCTATGTCTGATTTAGTATTCTGCCAACATGGTGCTGAAGCCTTGAAGTCTAGAGTAGATCTAGAACTACTAACGTTAGGTCCATAGTTGCACTCCTTCAGTCCGACTAGTCCCACACCTACTAATGACCAGTAGTGTATGGGGTCCATAGATGGGAAGGGCTTCCCATAAATGGACCACATTATGGTCGATTGTAAACCGGTGGGTAGGCAGGCGGTAGGGCCTAACCGTTAGCTAACATGTTAGACCGATCCTCAGTCATGTACGGTATAAAAAAAAAAAAATAGGTTATGAGGCGTTATGCTTCTTTGTAGACTAGAGACTCTAACGTTAGATTTATTTGATATCATAGAGTATTTTTGAATGATTTCTAATAAAAATAAAATAATGTAGGCCTTAGGGAAAATTTTGGAATTGAAAGTAATTCATAAGTAACGTTAGGCCTAACGTCGTTAAAGATTTGGCGTAAATTATGGGGAATGATAAACGGCAAATGAATTCAAATAACGATAACAACAACAAAAACAGCTAGCCTCTAGGCCTGATACTCTGATAGTACTGTTAACGTTAGACATAGTTCTAGACTCTAGTCTAGAGTTTCTAGACCTAGGCCCTAAAAGGTATTATGTTCTGGGTATTGACTCTGCCTCTATACTGTAGGCCTAGATCTACGTCATGTACTATGTACAATGTAGATTCTAGGTGTTTTTGTAATTTTGCAGTACGTACTGCCATACTGCCACCGCACTGGTGTAAATGCATACACATAACCACAAGTTTGTCCATTGGCATGACAAAGACTATGAATTTACTCGCGTTCAGTCTCGCATCATCAGACAGGCAGTAAAGTAGGACTGATTAATGTTAGAAAATGAATCAAATCCTCTCAGGCCGAGTCTGACCAAGTTCAAGGTAATGTTTTAATATCACTTTAACTGTAACTGTACTGTAGCTGGTAAGCATGTGCATTATCTTCCTTGCCTTTCCAAAGATGCCCACATTTCCCACAATCAATAGACTTTGACAGTTTCTTCAATGTATGGTAAGGGTACCAGCTATCGGCAGGGTACATCGACACCCTGTGTATCATGGCTGTTTGCGTATAGAACAAAAAGGTACGCGTGGGATTAAGTGCCATTAGCTATGAAAACAGTTACGAAGAAACGAAAATCAAACCAACAAAACAAACTAAACACATTTCAATTACACATCCACTCAGTAACGACGCATTACTATAAAATTCACATGTATTACCTATGGAGGGAAGGGGTGCAGATCGTGAGGTATCCTTTTTCAGCCGCACAAAGAAAATGCATCACACTCACTAAAATTGCAGTATTTTACAACAGAGATTCAGAATCAACAGAACAGTCGCGCGATTTGAAACTGCAGTATTTACAGCTTATTTGAGGAAAAACTTAGGCGAATTTGTTTTATACTTTTGGGTAATAAACAAGCTGCAAATTCATAGGGTGCCGATAGGTGGTACCCTCATTCATACAATTAATTCTTCTTTAAGGGGAAAAATGCCAGTGATGCAGTGGTTGGTTAATTGCTAACCCATGACATATTATTGTATCAAGGGTTGAAGCAGCCACTACTTCTTCTGGGAGGCTGTGCCAGTCCTTTGTGTTCCTCAGTAGGAAAGATGACCCTCTGTATTGTGTTCTGCAGGTAATTCAGTGCGTTAATTCATGTTGGTAGCAATACCAATTTCCATGAATAGTTTCACTGATATAAGCACTTGGTATATTAGTAACACTTACATTGTACTGCAAAATGGAGCAATTTAAGAGCAAAAATCAGATACCGGTATCAAAAGTTCAGGCAATCAATTCCTGCATGTGGTGTTGGTTATGGGAGTGAAGGGCTAAGGTGCTTTTTAAAAGAGACCTGTTTATATCACATTTTCTTTGTAATGAGTAAACAGTTCCCCCTATTCATGTAAGGAAATAATGTTATAATGCATTGTATAACACATCATTTATATAACACATCACTTGTATAAATATTATTTACCTTCAGGTAAACAGTGATTGAATCTGCTGCCGTCCTATTCAGCAAATGTGGAAAGACCATGCAAACGAGGCTGCATCCCTGACCAGGCTTTGATATGCAACTGCAAGCTCACTCATTGACTGGAAAGCTGTGAGTTTCAGCTTTCAGTATTTACTGAAAGTGCATTATTCAAAAGATTGACATTTTAGGTACATTTATACCATTTAACATGAAACCATTGTTCAGAACTTGACCTTACTCCTGTGGGAGGAAAAGCAACAACTTTATTTTGGAAGTGATGGTACATGTGTTGTACCGTACCTGATAATTCTAATCAAAACACAGGTACATATTTTATATGTCACCTAGAACTAAAGAGTGAACTGAACTAAAGAGTGAACTTAACTTAAGAGTGAAATTTCTGTGAAGGCACATCTTTTAATCTTTACCCTGCCCCTTCATTCCAAGGAAATGTACATGTATGTAGATTCTTCTCTTTCTTTATAATGTATATGGCAACATCCCATACATTTGACAGATATCACAATATGCAGCATGGACCAATCAATCATTTTAATAGTGTATATTATAGTGTACCATAGGTGCCTAGGTCAAGTAATTGGCCCATGCCAATTTAATCAGTTTCGGAGGACATGAAAAATGCAAGTCATTATGTGACTTTGAATGTAAAATTGTCTGTCACTTTTATCTTTTTTTGGGGGGGGGTCCAAAAAAAATTGACTTTAAAGGTACACTTCTTTGCAAAGATAGTTCTGGTTTGTAATTAGCTAGACATGAAAAGAAAAAAAAACTAGAAATGTCGCTACGGCGACTGATGCCTCCGCCATAATGCATGATTCTCCCAATAGGTGTATAGTACAATGTCTTGACAATGTGTGATGACAGTTTCACATAACTGGCAAAATATCGAAATAACAGGTTTGTCAGAAATATCTTGAATATTCACTTTCCACGAACTGGGTTTGCTATAATTGTCTATTAAAGAGTGCAGGTACACATATTTGGGGAATTGAAAATTTTTACTTGACTTCTGACCGACCTTATTATAAGTTTATGCATTGAGTGTAATTTTCAAGGTATGAAGAAAGAGTGTAATTACAGTACAAAATATTTTTTTTCATTTAAACCTGACCTTTGACCCTTAACCTTTGACCTTTGACCTTCTGGCTGGAAATTTCCAAGACAATCTCCATCAAGTAATACATGTACATGTATCAAACACTTTTAAAACTAATAATGCAATCAATGCATATACTAGTATACATATATGAGGGAAATACAGTAGTAACATTTTGAGGAGTTGACCTTGACCTTTGAACCCCTGACTATTGACCCATGACCCCTAAATTCCCTAGATAATCCCTGCCAGTCAGTACATGCATATGTACCATGTTCCATGAAGATACATTGAACCATTTGCGAGAAAAGTGATATTGCAACATTTTCACCTAACCTTTGACCTTTTGACCTTTGACCTTATGACATGAAACTCTCTCTGGAGAATCCTTACGCAGTAGTACATGTCTACACTAAGTTTCAAGAAAATAACTGCGGGCATTGCATAGATATGGGGGAAATAGCAACATTTTTAGCATTTGACCTTGACCTTTTGACCTTTGACCTCTTGTCAATGTCACTAGAATCTACTCAACTAATTGTCCCATCATACATCATCCTTGGACCAAGTTTGGTGAAAGCTGCTTCATCCAGTTTTGCGTTATCACATAAACAGATAAATTTTAGGATTTGACCTTGATCTTTGACCTTTGACCTCTGTCCGATTTCACTGAAAAACTAATCAAGTAATTGTCCCATCATACATCATCCTCCAACAAAGTTTGGTGAAATTTGCTCCATACAGTCTTGAGTTATCGCATAAACGGATACAATTTCATGATTTGACCTTGACCTTTGACCTTTGACCTTTAGCCGATTTCACCCAAAATCTTATCAAATCATTGCCCCATCATACTTCATACTTGGACCAAGTTTGGTAAAATTCCAGTAAATATTACTCCAGTTATCGCGTAAACGAAAGCGGACGTACGTACGGACGTACGTACGGACGGACGGACAACCCGAAAACATAATGCCTCCGGCACCACTTCGTGGCGGAGGCATAAAAACCCAAACAAATAGCACCATGAAGGCCAGAGGTGTGAATTGTTCTGTTGTGATCTGTAGCTTTCTTACAGGCTTGTACTACCTCTCCTCCCCCTTCTGAAACAATTTTGCCCCCTGTTTCCTGATATCACGTTTGACTCACTCCTGTATATGCATAGTAGATCTTCAGCTTTAAAGCATGACCTTCTAATCTTGGTCACTCTTGCTCCTAGTTTGCTGGAGTTGCTAGTGAATATATGATACAAAATTACTGGAAATATCATGTGTATAAAGGCGTAATAAAATAATGCACATCAATATGTCTTCAAAATGTTTACACTGTTTTCATATATGCTTGCTTTTTTCGTTCTTCCAGGAAGGATTGTTTTAATTGCTCATATGTGGTCGACACAGAACATCCGCAGTCACAGCCCTTCATATCCTTCTTATTGGAGAATGCAAATTATACCCTCTTCAGGTACATGTATCTGCAGATGTGGAGCACAGGGCACAGTCTTGTCAAGGCATTGTGGCTGCAGCTGATCTTGTCTTCAAGTTGATCTTCGTTCTAAATCTCAACTGCTGGCCACATTGCATGGCAGTGAGACCATTTTAAAAGAAAACTGTACTGACATTTTCTAATTGTCTGATAATTCTAATCTACATTTTTTGATGCCTACTACTGGAAAGAGAGGATTGTAAAACCCAGGATAAGCCTGTAATGATTTTTTGAAAAAAATGAAAACGAGCAAGCCATGGAACAATCCACACAATTTTCACAGGTGCTCTTGGTGCACAACTCCGACATTAGCAAGACGAACTACATAATGCCAATTTACTGATGAAATCTCACCAGAAGTACTGCAAAAGCTGTTATTTAGTATAATTGCAATATTGAGCTATAATAAACATGTTAAACAATATCTATTAATCTTTAAAAGCAATCTCTTCAACAGCTTTTTATTTAGATAAAACTTGTGGGGAAATTCCAGATACGCAAAATGAAATTGGCATCGTTATCGGAACGTGCTGCCCATAGAAGACTGTGTGTAAGTAACGTTACGCATTGATGATCATGATCGAGCGATGGTTCGCCAGTTCAAACTATCTAACGTAGATGAGGGCTGAGTGAATCTAAATCCAAATGTAGATAGGGGGTCTAGACTCTCTTCAACGGCACGAACGATTTGCACTTAGTGATATGAAAACGGTACACAGTACACATAGACTCTGAAATACTAGAACTAGGACTAGGACTACTGAGCAGTCAAGGAGTAGGTTCTACGTGGCAGTCCAAGTTTTGATGAGTAGGCCCTACACTCACTCACCGTCGACATTGCAGCTGTGGGCCCTATGTGCACAGCGCTAATAAGTCACAGCGTAACGTTACATACCCCTGCTGCCAGAACTTGAAGAAAGTCCAGACAAAAGTTCAGACTCCAGATCTAGATCTGGACCCTTGTCCTGCAGGCACTGTTGTTCCTGTGCTGGATTTTTCAGGTAAGGTATCTGCTTTATGGATTTCCAATGTTTTGTAGTCGAGATAAATCTCATAGTGGTGTTATTTACACCAAGGACTAATGTTAGATCTAACAGTTTGTTTCAGTAGGCCTACGTACTAGGACCCATATCTCAGAAGAGTGCCATGACCACGTAGATTCTAACAGTGTCGCCGCTTCGCGATCCCAGCGCTGGTGTAGGTATAGTGCTAGCGTACTTCCGTATCCATGTAGATATCTCAAAATTCACCTTGCCAAATGGCACCAAACTCACAGGAAATACTTTATGATTCATATCCAACAGCTCACGTTAATTGGAAAAAATCACATGTTGAGAAGCGTAAGTGTAGATGTTGACTTTCCTGTCGGTGTTGCTAAAAATAATCTGCTCTACGACTAACATTAACACGAGTGATTGCGGCCAGGCCCTACCTACCTGCTGCGCACGCACAGACTGAAGTTAGCCATTTAATATCATGAGACAAATCTTTCAAGTAATCGGGGGCAATAAATAAATTAACAAATTATTTGTGGTAAGTTGAATGAAAAATGTAGTTCCTATATCACACAAGTCGCAAAAATCATTACACTTTTGAGTTAGTTCTCGCGTAAATTCCCCGTTCGCACAGTACTAGTCTGCTAACTTCAGTTCTAGATTGTGTATCTTGTGTTCGCCAAGATCTCTCGCGAAGAGTGAGTTTTTTTTGAGTGACGACTTGAAAGTTGACATCAATATTGATACTTCTCGATTACTGATTTCGTTCAAATATGAGAGAACACTTTGAAATATGCTATGAAGTATATCCTGTAATTTTGGTGCGATTTGGTTTAGTGAAATTTGAGATATCTACATGGATAGAACAGTACACAAGTGCCGCCTGCTAGCTAAATTATGCCTAAGCGTCGTCTGCTACTCGATACGAATTAACGCACGCGTATGCGAGCACTTGTAATCAGTAATAGTGAGAGCACCTGTGACATCATAACATCCGGGCTCGTCAGCTCATTAGCATAATTCTCACCTAAAAAGTTCCATTTTTAACATTAAATTACGGACTTAATCGTTGTGAAATTTTGATTCTCTTTGCACCGCTGGGTCTTTTAGAATTAAAAGAACAACATATAAAACTAGAAATGTCGCTTTGGCGACTGGTATGCCTCCGCCATAATGCATGATTTTCCCAATAGGTCTAGATAGTACATGTGGACACTGTGTGATTACATTTTCACAAAATTGGCAAAATATTGGAATGACAAGTATGTCACAAATGTGTTGAATGTTCACCTTCCTTGACGTAGGTTTAATTGGATGAATAGGAGAGCATGTATCTAGGGATTTAAGGACTTTAACTTGACTTTGACCCATTCATACATTTAGGCATTGAGTAATTTTCAAGGTACAGGTGTGAAGAAAAAGTGCAATTTCTGAATTGAAGAGTAAATTGTTACCATTTTCATCTGGCCCTTGACCCTAAAATTCATAAGATAATTACTTTCAGGTAGAACATGGGCAATTCCGCGGTAACGGAATTACAAATCAGAGAATTTTGGCTCATATTCTTTCGCCCTGTATACTGGATTGATTACTTTGCCTTCTCTTGATACATTTAAAAGATGCAGAGGTACTCACACTGTCACCCCAAATACAAATTTGTTAGATGTTCTCACTTGGTTGGTTACAAAGGAGGTCTATGTGCGATGGTAACTGAATTACCAGAAAATTGAGTCACAACTTCAACTCTGACTTTGGGAGTTGTTTCTCTGAAATCTATAACACATACACTATAGGTTGCTGTCTGATTTCATCTTTGATTGTGTCAACTTCAATTTAGTTGTATTGTTTTTCACATATTTCATCACATTTTCCCAGCAGCAGGCTTTTCCCTGTAAAGTCAATGGTAACGGAATTACACAAATGGTAACGGAATTACGCTTTCTGAAATACACTGGAAAAAATACACATTCTTGGTACTCATGTATTCTGAAATGTCTTGATAAAGATTGTTTATGCCTTTGGCTATAATATAACGACTAAATAAGTACTCTCTAGCCTTTGACCTTGAACTGCTACAAGTGTATAGGTGCCAAATGAGTTTTTATTGTCAAAAAAACATAGAATTTTCATGCTAACGACTATGATTTGAAGTTGTAACTATGTCAATCAAGATCTTGTAACTTTTAAGTACCACATCCATCAAAATTTGTCTACTTTCAAGTTAAGAATTTCACACTCTGCAGGTAAATGACATCTAAGACACATGGTAACGGAATTACGCTAGAATAGCCCTACACAAGTACAATTCTATAAATCCAGTCAACAATACTCAAATTTTCTTGTATTTCTTTTGTTGATATCATGCAAGACAGATTTCTCTGTTTTCTTCTTCCTAAATATGCCAATAATTGATAATATGTGTGAATTACTTACAAGTATTGTTATGTGCACATGCACAAGAAAATAATAAAAAACTGTCCGGATTGACACTGAATTTAAATCTAAATCATAAAGTGCCAATTTACAGTGCAAGAGCACAGTGTGCAGCCCCATCATTGAACACAAAGGATGCTTGAAACTTTTAATTTGTTAAGTGAAAAGATGAAGTTGTGGTTCAATGGCAAATATAACAAATTACAATTCAATCATAAATTGAAAAGAAAATTTTCTTATATGATTATGGTACTGCACCAGTGCTCAATCATTATTATTTATATGTTGTGGCTTTAATATATTAATCACTAAAAACTTGTGACATTTTACTAATAGCTGAAGTTGCCCCCTGGTAAATAATGTAGTGCATGATTTGATAATTCCCTTACAGTGTAAGTCCTGCTTAAGCCCACCAAAATAAAATGAACTAAACTAAAATGAAATAGAATACAGCAAAATAACTTTAACAAACTACAACTTTTTGAACCATTCGAGTGAGTCCACCAAATTCTGTTAGTTCATAGAAAGGTAAGAGGGCCTCTTTTATCCATCTGCAGCTCACTGTGTTAGAGTCAGATTAATCAACCTGTGAATAATGTTAGTATTTACTTCTGACCACACAAAATTTCAAAATGACATCTTCAGAAACACGACAGTGATTTGATCATTGACTGCAATCATGACTTGGCCTACAAATTTCCTACAAGTTTCCTGTCTCTGTCTTTCTTCTTTGACTTTGTCTATTTTCTCATCCTGAGTGTTGCCATATATTTACTCACAAAAAGTGTGCATCTTCTCTTTTGCAGTAAGTTGTATTTTGACTGCCTGAAAGCAAATGATAAAATACACTGTAATGGCACTTGTATGAAAGGAAACTGGATTGTACAGCAAATGGTAACGTGAAGAGTAAAGGTAGAAGCAGAAGCGCATTGACTTTAACATTTAAAATCTTTGTAGGACAGGAAAGTATAGGCCTAAATGTAATATTTTAGAGCTGTATCACAATTACTGACTGGGTATACATGTAATGTTCATCACAAATGGTGTTTTTGTCTTTATTCCTTTTAAAAAGAAAGGATTAAAGAACAAATTTCAAAGGGTAGCAGATGCTCTGTATCAAATGGGCATGAAAATCAAAATGCATGTCTCTGTGGAGGAAAGATCTAAGAAACAGATGAAAGAAGGTCATAGTCATACACTTACCATTAAAGATAAAGGACTTGATGAAAACAGGACATGTTCAATAAAAGGTCAGACTATCGACTTGGTGATAATAAAGCCTTTCATACAGAAAGATCAAAGGTGTCACATTCAGTGGGCATCCCGTGTCAAATAATGACTTCTATCACATTGTGTATGATCCTTCTCTTAAATTCTCGATCTTTCCTCATGAAAATTATCCTGTTCATTTCTCTCTGTCAGTAGCAGTGCTCTCTTTTCCTTTTAAAGAAATTGTATATCCTTCCTCTTCTTTCTAACCTTTGTTCAATTTATGCTGCATCACACCCATGCAATAGTCCTTCATCACTATACTTAGATTTTGTATGAAACCATGAGACTTTTTAGCAAGAAAGTATACATTCTGATATCTCAGAATTCAGTATGATTTTTAACATTTGAGAATGAGTATCTGTAGCAAACCTTACAAAGTTATCAGTTAGCACAGTCTCCATGTAGTTCTTGTACATGAGAAAAGGTGAAAGATCAGAAGGGAGGAGACTTTCAGCACAAGAAGTCTTGTCAAGCATGTACCCTGATGTCAGGACTCACTGTCAGAGGCATCCAGCTATGCTGAGTCATGTCAGTGTATTATAGTTTATACCATACATATATTTCAACTTTCACTCCTTTACTGCCAATCACTAAATCTGTTAAGCTCAATGATAATGCCCTGATGCTATTTCATGAACGGTTCACATACATATTGGCACGAAAGTAGGTTATGTCATTCTCTTCGATATTAGACGTGCGTGTAATTCCGTTACCATGTAATTCCGTTACCACAATTACAGAAGAACTGAAGGAGATATTTCACAAAATGTTTTTTGAGTTTTCAGGGAGTCACATGTAGAGAAAAAATTTACAAGGGGAGAAAAAATCAGTGATTAGTTTGTTCAGGAGGAAACTTTTTTCAATTTTATGGTAACGGAATTACGTCAATTTGTCAGTAGATTTTGAAAATTTCTCAAAAAAAATATCATAATGAGAGTGACTGAATGCTTCATTAAATGTGATTGTTGTAGCATAGGAAGAAAGATGTGGAAGTATGGATAAAGCAGAGAGGTATTTAAGTTGTTTCATTTTAAATTTTCATTTAATATTGTAAAATTTTAGATAAATACAATAAATAGTCTTCCAACTTTAAAAGTGTGTACAACAAAAACGAGGAAAGTTATTGGAAAAGGGTTTTTTGTTTCCGTAAATACAACAATCCGTCTGCACGGGAAACTTAAATTTCTGAGCATTTACTTAACTTTGAATTTTGCTGTTTTTGCCCTTCCCATACGGAATTGCCCACATGCATAATATGTACTAAGTTTCAAGGTAACTTGAGCCACTTCCGAGATATGGAGGAAAAAGTTAGTTCAGCACTTTCACTTGATCTTTGACCTTTTGACCTTTGAGGCAGAAAGAGAAAAAAAAAACTTTCCAGAGAATTTCTATTAGGTTACACACGCATACACAAAGTGTAAAAAAATAACCCTGCTGGCATTGCATAAATATGAGGGTAATATTAAAATTTTGAAGTCTTGCACTTGACCTTTGACCCCTGACCTTTGACCCCATGAACCCTACATTCTCTAGATAATCACTTCCAGTCAGTACATGTATACTATGTTCCATGAAGATACCTTGAACAATTTTCCAAGGTACGGAGAAAAATAAGAAGTTTTAATATTTTTACTTGACCTTTTGACCTTTGACCTTTGACCTCATGACCCAAACTTTCACCAGAGAATCTTAATTGGGTAATACATGTATACAATAAGTTTCAAGAAAATATCTTCAGGCATTCAATAGATATGGTGGAAATAGTGATATTTTATGTATTTGACCCTGACCTTCTGACCTTTGACCTTTGACCTCATGACCCAAACTTTCACCAGAGAATCTTAATTGGGTAATACATGTATACACTAAGTTTCAAGAAAATCTCTTCAAGCATTCAATAGATATGGAGGAAATAGTGAAATTTTATGTATTTGACCCTGACCTTTTGACCTTTGACCTTTGACCTCTTGACCCAAACATTCACCAGAGAATCTTAATTGGGTAATACATGTATACACTAAGTTTCAAGAAAATATCTTCAGGCATTCAATAGATATGGTGGAAATAGTGAAATTTTATGTATTTGACCTTGACCTTTTGACCTTTGACCTTGAGCATGTGCACCCAAAAGTTGATAGGCACAACTTCACCCCCTAGTACACATACATGCCAAGTTTCATTAGGATACCTCAACAGGTTTCGATAGTTACCTTGTCCACAAAATTCATTACGGACGGACGGAAGGACGGACGGACGGACAACCCGAAAACATAATGCCTCCGGCACCACTTCGTGGCGGAGGCATAAAAATACAAAACCGGTAAAATGCCCTTTTAAAAGGGACTCCTGTACAAACAAGGAGGATTTGTAACTTTGGCATCCATCCCTTATTTTCTAAATTTGCCGAGTCAACCACAATGCAACCATTTATTTATCATCTCTACCCTTCCCATATCAAGTCTGCATAATAAAACAGCAGTTGCTTGAGAAATACATACAATATCATAGGGAAATAGGCACTGACCTTTAATTGTGGTCTCCTCATAACAGTAACCATGTTATTCACAAGCCATTTGCCATTTGGATATTGTTGTATTTTGACTATACACCTGTACCAGGTATGAATGATAAGGTACGTTTATATTGATACTACAGTATTCATCGCATAATCGGGACAGGTTGGGAGTAGCATGCAAACACGGCCCCTTTAAGCGGGGTGCCCGATTTCACGATGAGCACTCACCATACACTAACGGCATACGACATGTACATGTAGTGCACACACACACACACACACACACATACCGATACGCATGCATACTGACGTACTGTACATGTACATGAATACACAACCACGCTACCCCTCGGCGCAACCCTCTAGCTCTCCCTGCATTCGCGCAATGTTGTAGAGTTAAATCACAACTGGGTTCTTCTTCTGACACCTCTCTTCGAACACAAAATATGTGGATTAAAACTAGCACTTTATAAACATTCGTAGAATTCTTGGACACGTAGGGCGTTCTGTATAAATACATATCCACAACCATGGGAAATGATTACCCAGAACTGATGTGGGAACGTCAATGAAAAGTCCTTCAATCATTCAATCATCACGGCTTGATTGTTTACTTGCCGCGATCACTGCACTGTACATTGTACATGTGTTGTCAATATATGTAGCGATATTATATAGCTCGCCATATACAACACATACGTACAGAAAGGCGAAGGCGGGCAGCGAGCTGAAATGTACGTGTGCTGGATGGACGGAAGTCAAAACACACCAGTCTGAAGCTTGCTTTGTAAGTTCGATGTAAACAACAACTGATAGGGAATTTTTGAAATATTGTTGTGGTATTTTGGTAGATTTTTTGTGCAAAATATCAACAAAATCAAAGATCGCTTGAAGAAAAACTGTCCCGTTTATCAGAGGTCCCCGCCCGATTATCCAGTAAAAATAACGTGCATTGGAAATGTTTCTGGGAAGCGTATGTCGTTTAAGCGAGGTTCCCGATTATCAGATGACCGATTATGCGATGAATACTGTATTAGTGGTCAATGCTTCTTTGAAACATGTATTCACTTTTCAAGGAGTTTTACTTATGATTATGTAGACAAGTATCGAATATGTGATAAGCTGCTAATTCCATTATTACACACCACGCCCACACATAATGTGTACAAGTTGACAAGGGATGTATAGAGCAACTGTGACATCGCCATGGAAACTAGTTCTAAATGACCTCACCTGTCCCAAATATCTGTCAACACTATTGTTGCTAACCATGCTTGCACCTGGTTCCAACCCAAATTACATCAACTCTCTTGCTTTTTTAGGAGTTGGCCTAGAATTTGGCATATGTGGCCACTCTTACAGGTAAATGTGGTATGTAATTAATGAGTTGCCATGGTAATGAAAAAAAAAATCTATAGAAAATTTAACTAAAATATTGTAGATCAAACTACTTTCAGTCTTTATAATGTGAATGGTAATTTGAAAACACAAGATACAATTCTCGCTATCGCCAATGACGTAAAAAGTACCCGGATGTTGATTTAAGCGTCATTTACGGTGCATTACGGGATAGTCCGGTAGCAAAATCACTTCCGTTCATACGCGCGTGATACGTGACTAATGTTATTTACACACACAACCAACCGTATTCTACGTGTACTTCCTGTTTTCTCGACTTGAATTACAGCTTTAATATGATGTGAAATTTCTCAATTCTTACGAAATTGCTGTTAATACGACTATTGGTTGTTGCTGCGAAGCTGCCATGTGTTGTTCGCACTACAATAAATGAAAAAAATCTGCAGAAATAGGACCCTTACTGGCATGCGAGACGTGACGTGGCCGTGCGGGTGAAGTTTGCGGGTGACTCCACAGCGCAGTACGTGCACGCGCGACTTACTAGTAGTGGTAGTAGCACTAGGTAGTAGGCCTAGTGCCTACGTACCGACGTACATGTACTGTACTTACTTGGAAGAAGTTGCTTCGGAGACAGGATAACTTCTAGATCACTGTTCGTTCCCGATTGCGTTCGCAACATTTCGACAGAGAACAAATAAAAAAAAAGATGGGCATTCTATGATGATATCCAGGTGGGTGAATATTTTCCAGCATATTTTCAGCGTATGCAGAGATGACTGATCTGTGATGTGCACATCGATCGCATGATCAAGCAGTACGCTGTACCGGTATGTGTTAGCTTATGCACTGCATGCAGTGCTAGTGCTAGTGGAGTGGTGCATGCTAATGCAAGGCCGGCCGCCGGCGGGGACTCGACTACAGTTTACGAGTACAGTATGACAGGCCTGGCCACTCGCTTGCTCTGTCGGTACAGCCACCTACTGGGGTGCACGTCACGAGACCGACACCCACGAGTCATACAGCCCACAAGTTATACAGCTCACAAGTCATACAGCCCACGAGTCATACAGCTCACAAGTCATACAGCCCACCAGTTATACAGCCCACGAGTTCGACACTGAGTAAATAAAGCCCACGAGTTCGACATCAAGTAAAATAAGCCCAGGAGTTATACGGCTCACGAGACCGACACTACGCACAAAAGGCTCATGAGACCGACAGTAAGCAAACAAAGCCCACGAGACCGACACTACACTTAAAAGGTCCACGAGACCGACGCTACGCATACAAGACTCACGAGACCGACATTACGCAAAAGAGGTTCACGAGACCGACACTAAGCAAAGAAGGCCCACGAGACCGACAGGATGAACAGCGCCACCTATAGACCAATAAATTGTAAAGGGTGTCCTGATAATAGCATAGGAAGATATGAGAGATGTAAAAGAGTTAACATCTCCGGCAGGGTGTGACCCCATCAGTTGCCCCCACCCCCCCCCCCCCCCCCCCCCCCCGGAAATGATTAGGATCTTTAATTGTGTTTGCATGGGTGTGTGTTTGTGAAAAAAAATGAACAAGTACAGTAAAAGTGTGTAACAGATCTTTCTACAATAAACCTGTGAGGGTGTTGATTTAGTATCAATTAAAAATAAAAAAACAACGTAATCGTCTAGTAAGGTAGCGATAGGGATTCGGAAAAAAACAGCTGCATCCATGAAAAAGCCAGTGTATTTCACGATAAAATGTACTGTTCGGAGAAGAATAACACAAGCCACAAAATTGAGGTGAATCCCTGCGACATAAAACGTTTTAATCAGTAGAATTACATCATAGTTACAGAGAAAATTACAAATAGATCTTACTGCAAAACGTCAAAGCAGGAGGGTAGAATATCTAAAATAGAATAAGTAACTAGTGAATCAGGAAAGAGAAGAGGTAACATTTATATCTTGTCCGTTTTCTAGCTAAAAACTGGGAAAGCCTATTAAAAATAGCACGATGGCATTATCAATGCTCTAAAATTAATTCATACATTGTTATTGTCCTCTGTTAAATTCATTTGTGTTTTTGTCTCTTTTTTTGGGGGGGGGGAGGGGAGCGGGGGCATGAAGAATACAATTCAATTTTTCTACTTGATAACAATGTCGCTCTCTGACACACTTGCCCCCCCCCCCCTGGAGTATGTAGAAATACATATTTGATGACGTTCATAATTATGTAGATGGTCACCATCTTTCAATTGATAGCGTTACGAAATTACACCCGTCAGTGTGTTATTTTTCCGTTCATGGAACACCCTGTACAGGTGATTGACATGTAGGTGGCGCTGTTTATCCTGTCGGTCTCGTGGGCCTTCTTTGCCTACTGGCGGTCTCGTGGGCTTTCTTTGCTTTAGTGTCGGTCTCGTGAGCCTTTTTAGCTTATTGTCGGTCTCGTGGGCCTTTTTTGCCTACTGTCGCTCTCGTGGGCTTTCTTTGCTTATTGTCGGTCTCATGAGCCTTTATTGCTTAGTGTCGGTCTCGTGGGCTATGTTCGCTTAGTGTCGGTCTCATGAGCCTTTTGTGCGTAGTGTCGAACTCATGGGCTGTATGACTCCTGAGCCGTATAACTCGTGGGCTGTATGACTCATGGACCTATAATTGATGTCGGTCTCGTGGACCGTATGACTCGTGGGTGTCAGTCTCGTGGGATGCCCCCACCTACTGTACTACTAGTAGTATCCATGGTCGGCGCGGCGCTATAGGTAAGGTACACGTACACGCACGCTAGCGTTGTGCAAATTATGCTCCGCGCCGGAAGTGCCCTTGCTACCAAGTGCACTAAATCTTGATGAAAAAGCCACATCCAGGTACTTTTTACGTCATTGGCGATAGCGAGAATTGTCTTTAACTGGCATCCTTCATGTATCACTTGAGTAGTGAAGATGTACCCCAAGCAATTTCATCTATGTTTGTAAGAAGTGATCAAGTTCTTCATAATTATCATACAAGGCGGGCTAATGTGTATCACTTCGCAGTTAGAACTCAACTCAGGAGAAATGTGATAGCATATCGTACAGGCCCACAACACAAGAATTCTTTGCATTGCTCCCAGGTAGGCCAGTAGCCAACATACTATTCAAACATGTGATGAAATTTCACCTTTTCACTATGCACCTACTTAGTGCCTGTCACATGTGTGTATTTGACTTTGGAGTACTAAGTATGGATGCAATATTGTATTATGCTGCATGGCAATGAGTAAAATAATTAGCAGTAGACCAAGCACTTTATAGTGTACCTGAAGCATGTTACTACAGATTTTTGAAAGCTTCAAGTTTATCTTGAAACCTAAATCTATAAATGTTGACATGGCATCGAATATTTCATTACATGTATCATCTTGAACACTCAGTTTGTACTTTCCTTGCATTAAGTTAGTATTTGCTGTCAGATAACTCAAAACGGGTCATTGCAGTATATGCGTAATATGTTGCTATTTAGACCGGGGGCCCAGAAGATTTATTCAGCTGAAAAGAGTCACATTTTTTAATGGTCTCATCGTATAAGGATGTGGCCAAGGGTCAATAAAATCAATTGCTGGCAAGTCACATCCTGTACCGTAAGCCTAGGGACCACAAAAAGGGACCCCGAAAAATGGATTTATTCAGCCGAAGGGGGTCACGGACAAAAGTTGGTGGATATTGTTCCTTTGGGTGTACTTATCATGAAAACAGCAATGCCAGTTATTTTATCCTGTACGGGGCCCCAGACAGTAGCCCCAAAGGGCCCCACAAATATGGTGTTATTCAGCTGAAAAGGGTCACGGCTAATTTCTTTTGCAATGGAAGTAGTTCCCATCAGAGATATCCAAAACACCAATGCCAGCTATTTTATCCTGTACGGGGCCCCAGACAGTAGCCCCAAAGTGCCCCACCCCCATAGGCCATACTGTACGTACAAACACACACAAACATTGATATTATTCGTGCAGCTGAGAAGAGTCACGGCTAATTTCTTTTGCAATGAAAGGAGTACCCATCAGAGATATCAAAAACACCAAAGCCAGCTATCTTATTCAGTATGTATACGGGGCCCCGGACAGTAGCCCCAAAGGAGCCCCCCCCCCCCCCCCCCCCCCCCCGGCACACGCACACGCATTAGTTTCATTCAGCTAAAAGGGGTTACGGCTAATTTCTTTTGCAATGGAAGTAGTACCCATCAGAGATGTCCAAAATACCAAAGCCAGTTATTTTATCCTGCACCGGGGCCCAAGACAGTAGCCCAAAATGGCCCCTCCCCCTCCCCCTCTCCCTCCCCCCCCCCCCCCCCACACACACACACATTGATTTTATTCAGCTGAAAAGGGTCACGGCTAATTTCTTTTGCAATTTAAGTAGTACTCATCGGAGATATCCAAAACACCAAAGCCAGCTATTTTATCCTGTACGGAGCCCCAGACAGTAGCCCCAAAGGCCCCCCCCCCCCACACACACACACACACACATTAGTTT
Source organism: Diadema setosum (assembly GCF_964275005.1). Lineage (NCBI taxonomy): Eukaryota > Metazoa > Echinodermata > Echinoidea > Diadematoida > Diadematidae > Diadema > Diadema setosum. The sequence continues at coordinate 14,308,233 of NC_092691.1, forward strand.
CATTCAGCTGAAAAGGGTCATGGCTAATTTCTTTTGCAATGGAAGTAGTACCCATCAGAGATATCCAAAATACCAAAGCCAGCTATTTTATCCTGCACGGGGCCCAAGTCAGTAGCCCCAAATTGCTCCCTCCCCCCCCCCCCCACACACACACACATTGATTTTATTCTGCTGAAAAGGGTCATGGCTACTTTCTTTTGCGATCGGTAGTAGTAGGCATACTCATCAGAGATATCCAAAACACTAAGGCCAGTTATTTTATCCTGTACGGGGCCCCAGACAGTAGCCCCAAAGTGCACCCCTACACACACACACACACGCACACACACACACACACACACACACACATTAGTTTCATTCAGCTGAAAAGGGTCACGGCTAATTTCTTTTGCAATGGAAGTAGTACCCATCAGAGATATCCAAAATACCAAAGCCAGTTATTTTATCCTGTACGGGGCCCAGACAGTATAGCCCCAAACACGGGTAATTTCTTTTGCACTGGAAGAAGTACCTATCAGAGATATTCAACACACCAAGGCCAGTTATTTTATCCTGTACAGAGCCCCAGACAGTAGCTCCACATTGTCCCATCCATTATACATGTACCGGTACTGTGAATCAGCTGAAAATGGTCTTACAAATTCTTTTGTAACGTAAATATCGGGGCCTACTGAACAGAGATATCACAAACACCAAAGCAAGTCATCGTATCCTGTATACGGGGTCCTATAGGTTACAGTAGCAAAACACCCAAGAAATTTGCAAAGGAAGCATACTTCTGTATAGTGCACAACCGAGATGACCATATGTGACCGGCGACAACGGTTTCAGGCAAAAGTCGGGAATTTTGAAAATTCATTTTTTCATTGAATCACCTTGCCCATTTCCTAAGCTTTACATTGTCAATATAAAACACTTGTATTCTCCGGTACTGTAAGTGGTCATATAAAGCGAAATATAATGTACTTTTTGATTTGTTAGCCTGACAAAATTGCGAGAAAACGGGCTTTGAAGATTCCCCTCATTCTCGAAGACAATGCCCAGCGGCGATGCGAGGTGAAAATCACCCATCCATACGATGGTGCCAATCGAGATTAAGCTCTGCCTCTAGCAACCACAGCGGCTTCTGATTGGCTCAATGAGAGAGTCAAATTTCCCGGGCACCATCCTCGAAACTCAGCGTATGGAGCCGAATGCACAATGCGTTTCCTCGGGTGTGTTTACCAGTACGTCTTTCAAGATGGCGGATACAATAATTACAAGCTGCTGGTTACGTGTGTATGGTGCACGTATTATTCAATGGCATCCACACACTGTGCCTGTGTGTATACGTCACGGGAGCGGGTAGCACATTCGTATCCACATCTTTACAAATCACATTTTTATAGCGCCGTTGATTTGTCTTGTGAATTTCATCATTGGGACCCTTTCGAAGGCAGAAAGATGAAAAGGGTCATGCTTCCTGTATCTTTTTTTTTTTTTTAAGCTGTACATGTGTTACATAATTATATGATTGTGTGGTAAACAAGCGAGCAAACAAACAAACACGACTATACTTAGTTTGGTGCAATTTTGACGTTTACGACAGTATATTATTTGAATACTGGTCATTTATTACCACACCTTTTCTCGTTTCTGCTATCTTTTTGAGTCAACCTGCTGTCATATTTACTGCAGGCACAATTAACAAGTCAGTTTCAGATCGTATGCTGCACGATATGTGTGGCAATTTGCCACTCTGATATGCTTAAATCATGTTCCCTATTGTATCTATTTTCACGTTAAGTGAGTGCTGCCTAGTGTTGCTGTTCACCTTTTGTTTCACTTCCGTTGTCGAACATTGCGGTAGAAAAGTTCGGATAGAAAGCCAAACAAAGAGCTTACACTAAAGACCGAACGTACTGGTATCTTATTGTAGCAACAACAATGGAGCGTGCATGTGTGGACAAAACATTTCCGACACGCTGCCAGGCGTATCTCCGAAAGCCGAACTATGTAAATGTGTGCGACGCATCAGCCAATCGCACGTGAGATGCCGCTCCGTAGCAACACTGGGCATAGTGGCACGGCGTTCGAAAGAAGATCGAAACTGACGAGTGCGATCCAACATAGGGTGTTTAAAATTTCATTTTCGGTAGGAAAAACTTAGTGTTATGCTGTGAAATTTAGTGTAGATGTAGAAAACATATCAAAGATTCAAATTCTGCAAAAACCCCAAATCGACAAAATTAATGGTCAAAATCTTTGTACCCCGCCTAGGAGGGAATTTGCTCTTGCGACTTTTGCCTGAAACCGTTGTCGCGGGTCACATATTACGAAAACCAGTCATTTCATCCTGTACTGGGCCCAGTACAGTAGCCATAAAGCGCCCCTCCCCCACATAATTATCATGACATCATTTAGCTGAAAAGAGTCATAGTTGTTTTTCTTTTACAATCGAAGTAGGCCTTAGTTTACATCATAGATACCCAAAACATCAAAGCCAGTTAGGTTTTCCCAGCCAATTTCGCACTTTTTTAAAATTCGTAAAATGGGTATTCAAATTGGCTAGTACCCTACATTCATTCAAATTCGCCTTGACTTGCAGAAAAGGGTATTTCAGTCATTAAATTTCGCGAAAGACAGTCAAATTCCAAACGTGTTCATTCAAATTCAAATCATGCTATTTCTTTGTTTCAGATCATTTTAACGTGTCTTTCTATGTGTGTTTTCGTTTAAAGCAGTAAAAGTATCATATTTTTTTCTCTAGTATAACTGGATTTGGTTGTTCTGTAACGCTCCTTCTCTTTCATATATACATGTCATCATAGGCCTATACGTGTACCGGTAATGCAGATTAACTTCATTTTTAAGAGTCATGACAGCATAATAGATACAGACGTATATCTCTAGAAGACATAGGAAGAAAAAAAAACATTTGAGGATCATAACCTTGACTTCCTGGAACTGGCCGACCGCTCGTAATAAAGCGCTCGTATCGGCCAGATAATTTGTGGCTTCTTACTTCTTCGGATTCAAAAAGCATGTTGAAAAAATAAAAAACTGGTGTCAAAGTCTCTTAAACGAATACGAAAACATGAATGTTATGATGCTTGCAAAACAATAACTACGATGAAAGAAAATAAGGAAAGAGGTCAAGCATGAACATATCTGTTTAATTGACTGCAAAACATGTTAAATTAGATGGCCAGAAATCAATTTGAATGAACGAGCGCAGCATGTGATCACGTGACTACATCATTATGAATTTATGAATGAACGGATAGTGGAATGGTGCTTTGTCTTATATATGGACTTCAGTTGAAAAAGTGTTATTTAGAATAAGGTTAGAGGTAATGTGAATGTTTCAAAATGAATTTGAATGAAGAAATTATGACATTGAACTACCATGTCATCTAGGCGAAATTTTTGCTAAATTTAATTCAACATTAAAGAATTTGATTAAAAGAGGTGCGAAATTGGCCCGGATGCAGGGCCCTTGACAGGTATAGCCCCGAGGTATTCCCACCCCATATGAATTAAGCGTTTTAGGTGAAAAGAGTCATGTATGCCTATTTTCCTTGGCAGTGGAATTAACAGCTGAGATGTACGTAAAACACAAACCCATCCAGTTATTTTTGTCCCCGCCGAACGAGTTCGAGCAGGGGACTATGAAACGGGCTCCGTACGTGTGTGTGTCCGTGTGTCCGTGTGTCCGTGTGTCCGTCCGTGCGTCCGTGCGTCCGTGCGTCCGTCCGTGCGTCCGTGTGTGATCAAAATGTTCAAAATGCTACTCCTTCGCCATTTCTAACCCGATTTTGATTCTGTTTGCTTTATATGATAGCACTACATGGGAGCTTTGAAACTTCTATAAAGAATTTCAGTTGTGACCTTTGACCTTGACCTTTGACCTATATTGTACATTTTGCTTCAAAATGCTACTCCTTCGCCATTTCTAACCCGATTTTGATTCCGTTTGCTTTATATGATGGCACTAGGTGAGGGCTTCAAAACTTCTACACAGAATTTTGACCTTTGACTTCTTTGACCTTTGACCTTGATTTTTTGCCTATATTGTACATTGGCTACAAAATGCTACTCCTTCGCCATTTCTAACCCGATTTCGATTCCGTTTGCTTTATATGATGGCACTAGGTGAGGGCTTCAAAACTTCTACACAGAATTTTGACCTTTGACTTCTTTGACCTTTGACCTTGATTTTTGACCTAAATTGTACATTTTGCTACAAAATGCTACTCCTTCGCCATTTGTAACCCAATTTCAATTCCGTTTGCTTTAAGTGATGGCACTTGGTGAGGGCTTCAAAACTTCTACACAGAATTTTGACCTTTGACTTCTTTGACCTCTGACCTTGATTTTTGACCTGTATTGTACATTTTGCTACTAAATGCTACTTCCGGCGGGGACATATATTACGCACCGCGTAATTTCTACTTTTCCTTGTATTCTTTAAGGGGCCCCCAGCCAGTAGCTGGAAAGTTCTCCCGTATTATTTTATTCTAAGTGAAAAGAATCACTGCTATAATTTCTGTTGCAATGGAAGTAGTACTAAACGAGGTATCAAAAACACCGAAACCAGTTATATAGCTGTACGGGGCCCCACGGAGTGTTCCTAAAGTGTCCCCACATGTAATTCCACTATCAAGATCTGCATCCCGATCTATTCAATCTGTCAGATCTGGAGAGAGCGGCAAAAGTGTACGGGGACCGGGAGCATCGTAGCAGCAGCGTTCGGGTGATGAGGTTGGATCTGGCAATTTTACAGATCGGGAAGAAATTTTGAACTGATTCAAAATTTCTTCCCCATCTCCCCATCAAGATTGACCTATTTTGAATCGTAGCTCAAACGGGGAGAGAGCAGTGACAGTGTAAATACCGCGGAATGAGCGTAACAATTCCAGGTTTTTCTGACCGTAGTAACAGCGGCACAAGAACGGGAAGTAGTCTAAACTAAACACCGACGACATGGTCCCGCTGCTGCGCCGCTTTCTTGATCAAAGCACGACCTTCCCGCTTTAACGACGCTCTCACTAAGTTCTCTACTCTCGTATAAAATCAAGGCCTGTTCATACGACGCTTCATTCCTGCTTCGATAACGCTGTTGACCGCTTTAGCTACGCTGTTCCTACGCTTCCCACACTCAATTACGCATGTCTTCCGCTCTCGCCGCTCTAAAATCGAACGTAGCCGATACGCCGGAAAAAAAGTTTGCCAGAACAGCAAAACTGATGATGATGAGGAGGACGTTGTCGTTGTCGCGAAAATGAAGACGAAGGAGCGCATATTTAAGAAGAAGAGATGCAAACAATAAGAGAATAAAGCAAAACACTGGAGATACTGTCTGGGGCCCCTTGCAGGGATAAAATATCTGACTTTGGTATTTTGGATATATATCCGATGGGTGCTACTTCCATTGCAAAAGAAATTAGCCGTGACCCTTTTCGGCTGAATGAAACCAATACATGTGTGCGTGTGTGCGTGTGTGTGTGTGTGTAGGGGGCACTTTGGGGCTACTGTCTGGGGCCCCGTACAGGATAAAATAACTGGCCTTAGTGCTTTGGATATCTCTGATGAGTACTACTTCCGATTGCAAAAGAAAGTAGCCGTGACCCTTTTAAATGAATAAAATCAATGTGTGTGTGTGGGGGGGGGGAGGGGGAGGGGGTAAGGGGGCAATTTGGGGGCTACTGTCTGGGGCCCCGTGCAGGATAAAATAACTGGCTTTGGTATTTTGGATTTCTCTGATGGGTACTACTTCCATTACAAAAGAAATTAGCCGTGACCCTTTTCAGCTGAATGAAACTATTGTGTGAGTATGTGTGTGTGGGGGGGGGGGGGCACTTTGGGGCTACTGTCTGGGGCCCCGTACAGGATAAAAAGCTGGATTTGGTGTTTTGTATATCTCTGATGGGTACTACTTCCATTGCAAATGAAATTAGCCGTTACTCATATCAGCTGAATAAAGTCAATGTGTGTGTGTGTGTGTTTATACGTAGAGCTTATAGGGGGTGGGGCACTTTGGGGGTACTGTCTGGGGCCTGTGCAGGATAAAATAGCTGGCTTTGGTGTTTTGGATATCTCTGATTGGTACTCCTTCCATTGCAAAGAAATTAGCCGTGACTCTTTTCAACTGAATAAAATCAATGTTTGTTCGTGTTTGTACGTAGGGCCTATGGGGGGTGGGGCCCTTTGGGGCTACTATCTGGGGCCCCGTACAGGATAAAATAGCTGGCATGGGTGTTTTGGATATCTCTGATGGGAACTACTTCCATTGCAAAAGAAATTAGCCGTGACCATTTTCAGCCGAATAACACCATATTTGTGGGGCCCTTTGGGGCTACTGTCTAGGGCCCCGTACAGGATAAAATAGCTGGCATTGCTGTTTTCATGATAAGTATACCCAAAGGAACAATATCCACCAACTTTTGTCCGTGTACCCCTTCGGCTGAATAAATCCATTTTTCGGGGTCCCTTTTTGTGGTCCCTAGGCTTACGGTACAGGATGTGACTTGCCAGCAATTCATTTTATTGACCCTTGGCCACATCCTTATATGATGAGACCATCAAAAAGTGTGACCCTTTTCAGCTGAATAAATGCTCTGGGCCCCCGGTCTAATTCTGTTTGTTACTTGATTTTGTTATCTGACTAGATGCTAAATTGAACCATGTAAGCACCTAGGTGCCCATTTTTTTTTTTTTTTATTCCTTTGCTTATCCTAATTTGTGTTTGTGTTTGTAACTTCAATACATGTCCATATCATTGTAAATCTCAAGCCTCATCCACCCCTATGTGTCCGCTCTTTCTTGCTCACTTCATTTGATGAACTCTGTACTGCTCTTTTCTCTCAATCCTATTCTCTCCTTTATTTTCCCTGTCCTACATGTATACGTACATATGTACATGCGTATCCGGGCAATTGCCCCCAGAGGGCAATTACCCTTGGCTAAATACTGGATAGTCAGTGGCGTAACTACGGGGGGGGGGGCATGGGGGGGCACGTGCCCCCCCAATCCGCTGGTAAAAAAAAAGAAAAAAAAAAGAAAAACTACCAAAATGGTAATTCAAGGGTTAGTAAACTGATTTTGAAATCGACATGAAAGGATGATCAAGAAAAAAGATATTTTTCTAAGATTTCTTTTAACCATAATCTAAAGAGGTATTATAGTGAAACATTGTTCAAAAGCCCGGAGACGATAAAAGATTGTGATTCAGCGTGATTCCTGGTTGGCATTTTGATATAAGCAGGATGTGCGCAGTGTACTCAGAACATCGGAATGGCAAAAAGAGTCGCTGCAAATGTTTACGCAATGTGATGTTTGATAGGTTGTGCCCATTTGCTATCAAAGCTTGATCATTGATTTTGCAGTGTTGCTTTACATACTTGTCTATATTAAAATGCCTTGCATTGCCAACAATAAGACTTGACCTTGGCTATTCCTAACTTTTCCATCTATGATATGAAACACACACACTCACAAACGCAAACAAATTAGGGGATGCTCTATATAAAGTGCAGATTTTGGACATCCTTCTCCCGCTTGGTCACTTCGACGCCCCCTCGCTGGTCATACTCCCCCAATCATGAACATAAACCAACACCCTTGACTACCAGTGGCGGATCCAGGGGGCGCACCGGGCGCCCCCTCCCTCCAAAGCGAAAAAAAAATACATGTAGCTACAAACGACAGTTTTTGGACTGTAAAATGTCAACATTTTCAAGCTCGATTGCTTGGCTCGCTCGCATTTAACCGTTATATGCCATTCTCCTAATGTTACTGCCAATAATTGCCAGCAGTTGCACCCGGTGCGCCCCCCCCCCCCCCCTCCTGAGTTTCCAAAGCGAAAAATATAGCTACAAACGGCAGTTTTGGGACCGTAAAATGTCAAAATTTTCAAGCTCGCTCGCTCGCTCACTCGCATTTAATCTTATGCCATTCTCCTGATGTTACTGCCAGCAATTGCCAGCAGTTGCGCCCGGTGCGCCCCTTCTCCTTAATTTCCAAAGCGGAAAAATATAGCTACAAACGGCAGTTTTTGGACTGTAAATGTCAAAATCTTCAAGCTCGCTCGCTTCGCTTGCTCGCATTTATTCGTTATGCAGTTCTCCTGATGTTGCTGTCAGTAATTGCCAGCAGTTGCTCAGGCCCGTAGCCAGGATTTTTCAAGGGGGGGTGCGGTCACTAAAAAAACGGACTTCGTACCAATACCAATGATGACACACACACACACACACACACACACACACAATTATACATATATATATATATATATATATATATATTCTTTGGACGACCGAACTACAAAAGTTGTATTTATAAGAATTTGCGCGCAAAGCGCGCCGCAAATTGTGAATTTTGACTGTTTTAATGACGTTTTAAAGTCTCGAGGAAATTTGTATTTTTGTCTGTTGCATGCAATCGCGTTACGGTATTTCATCTAGGAAATAGTAAAAACTCATTTTGCCAGGAAGTTGCAAAGTTTAATTGTGTTCGAGACTCTGCGCGCGTAGCGCGCCGCAAAATTGAGAATAGTGATTTCCTGGTGTTGTTTTAACTTTTTTTCTATTTTTTTTCTATTTTTTTCTATTGTATACCCGCGTTAGCAGGCCTGAAGCCTGGTATGCCAGTTTGTCAAAAACGAAAATAAATAAGAAAATTTTGAATTGTAAATGTGAACCATTAATATTTTGCCTCCTTGTGGTAGGATATTTCCAGCATTTCCGAACTTTCAAATAATCATTTTAGATTTAATAATATTAAAGGTAGTAGATCCGATTCGCAAACATCTCCAATATCAGTCAAATGTCATATAACCATCATGCTAAAGAAGGTTTTCTTTGTGAAATTTGGAGGTCAGTGAAATTCAAAAATTAAACATCCGTTCGCCATTGGAAGAAGTTGAGTGCAAATTCAGACCTCAGGGCTTAGTGCTCAGATGTTTTCCTATTTGATTTGATCTGTCTTACTGTGCACACTAAGATACATACTGGAATGGTTATTTCTTATTTATTAAATTATAGTAGCATATTTGGTTACTAGCTCTCTCTAGGCATTTTCAAATTTGGGCTGCAAAGAGATCCACTACCTTTAAGTTAGAAGAGAGATAAGTAAATAATGATAAAATAAACAAACAAAAAAGAATGAGTTTCTTTTGTAATACTATCTGACAAACTTTTTACTTTACCATTTTACTTCATAGCTCAGCACTTTCCATTCTCTTTCATACCCTCTTACCCATTACATTTAAATGAAATACAACTAAAAATGAGTTTGCGTGCCTGCATAATACTCTTTGGAAATTATAAGTGAAATTTTCTTAGGTTTTGGCTCACTTTAAAATGAGAACCAATAGAACTGTCACAACATGAGAAAATGTATAAGTAATAAGCAACAGTACATTTCCGAATTTGGCCTGCAAAGCCTGCAAAGAAATCCGCTACCTGTAAGTAAGAAAAGAGATTAGTAAATAATGATAAAATAAACAACAAAAAGAATGAGTTTCTACCGCCGTATCCAGAACAGAGCCTGAAACGGTGCAGGCTCAAGAAATCGTTTGTACTAATACGTCTTGAAGTACTGTGTGATACTGTTGACTCAGACTTCTACAAAGCTGTAAGTGAGAATTTTAACCCAATCCGGCTCATTACCTGTGTTTTTTATGAAAAATATGAATAAAGAATGTAAATTAAATAACGACGCGTCACAATGCAGTCTAACGCTCTCACAATGTTATCATACATAGGGTTTTTCCCTGACTGTTTTTACTCCGGAGCTCTTGCAATATTCAGGCTTTTGTAATACTATCTGACAAACTTTTTACTTTACTATTTTACTTCATAGCTCAGCATTCTCTCTATACCCTCTTACCCATTAAATTTAAATGAAATACAACTAAATTGAGTTTGGGTGCCTGCATAATACTCTTTGGAAATTATAAGTGAGAATGTTCTTAGGTTTTGGCTCACTTCAAAATGAGAACCAATCGAACTGTCAAAACATGAGAAAATGTATAACTAATAATTTGTTGGAACCGTAAGCAAATGCCAGCTGAAGGCGAGTAGGCAAGTGTGTTTAAAAGCATTAGATTATGCACGGAGATCGTACAGTTACTTGATAGATGATCTTTTCTCGAATGTTGGTACTAGCAAAAGGGCTAGAAAAAGCAGCTATTATAATTCGTTAGGCATGCATAATGGCCCAATGAGTGTTACAAGAGAACTGGAGTAAGACAGGTCTTTCATTTTGTTTTGTCTCTCCTGATCGTTCGTAAGAAATGCTAATTCATGACTGTCACAATGCGACCAGTTTACCCCCCCCCCCCCCCCTCCTCCTCTCATTTGCATTAGGATCATGCCTGCTCACATCTTAGCTTTATTTTGAACACCTTAGATAGGGACTATTATAAGGAATAAGATAAGGTACCAGTCTGACTAGCGGGTCAATAACACATAGCCCAGGGTTTTAGCATAGTTCAGACAGGTGGGTTTAATTGGGTAGGATGCAAAATCTTTTGTGTTTGTGTATGCAAGTGAGGTTGAGAGTGCCCAGTTATGAGAGAGTGTGTGTGAGAGTAGACAGAAGATACCAAGAGCTCCTTGCAGAAGGATGAAGAGCTGAGGAGCTGCAACCCAGGCTCCTGTGTAGCTATAGGGAATTGGGAAGGCACTGAGGCTGAGGCACGCCCTAATTCGCAAGTTGGTTTTAGCATGGCTGGCAAAACCACAGATTTGCAGACAGCGTGACTTCTGGTAGCACAGGCCAGGAGGAGCCCATTTCAGCGCAACTTTTGGCAGCACAGGCCAGGAGAAGCCCCCCAACTTCCCCCAGCTCGACTCACCCCTTCCATGAACTGTAAGTAGTTATATTAATTGCATTTTGTTAAGTATTTTGTATTTTAAACTCAAAGTGGAGGAAAATTCTAATTGCCTGCATTATTTGAGTAAAAGTAATTTTTTGCTTCTGGTAAGTCTGAAGAATTGTAATATCCAGAAGGCAGAAGTGTAATTAGTTTTCACATTTATTATATTTGGTATAGAAACTGAATTCCAAGAAGGAAGATATTTATAAGGTAAAGAAGATAACTGTTGTAATTTGAGAAAGATGTGCGTTGCTTATTGCATCCCAATTAGCCTACTGATAAGGTTTTATTTCAAGTTACAGTGAGGCAAAAGGATGCATATTATGGTGAGCTACCACCATTAATTTTGTTTACACGTAATTACTTGATGTTCTGAGAGGTATTATTATTACCGTCCGCAGTAATTTCGAGTTGCATATATGTATCATTTCTGAGTGAGAATAATAACAGGAAGAGGCGGTTTGAATGTGAGGAAATTATTGCTTTAACCGAGTAATTATATGTTGGCCTATGAAGCTGCAATGTATAGAAGCTATGATATGTATAATTGATATGATGATTTGTTGTAATGGTTAAGTATGTAATTGAACTGATTATATATATAGGTATAAACCTTTTGTTGATAAGATGAAGGTGGCAGACAAGTGGCAGACACATGGCAGAGGGAAGTTTAAAGGTAATGAATGATAGAATTACCCCTTATTTGCTTAACCCGATATTTTAATTATTTCAGGGATGAGCTGGGCTTATGAGCTGAGCTCACGACAAAGTTCACGACAAGCTTCCAGCCCGCATCGCTATATAACGCGACATTCTTCACTCATCAATCCCGAGCTGCTATTCAGCACGCAGCATCCCCGGCACTCGGCATCACGCCACCCGCCAAACACTCGTCGACATTCGGCATCTGTCGGCGTCGTTCGTCTCGGAGCCCCACCTTCGGACACTACTCACCGTCTTCGTCCTCCCGCCGTCCGCTCTCCCGCGCGTAAGACCCTTGGACATCCCAACTTTATGAACTTCACGCGAGTGAACTGAAGGACTCGGTGGCTCGATCCGCACACCCCCCCCCCTTTTTCCCAGGTGCTATTTAACCATTTAAACTCCATGATTGTGTGTAATGTCTGCCACAATGTGATTTGGTAGGATAGTAATTTTTGCAGCAATACTGTTCGTTATGTAACCCTTTGAATTGTTCATTTTTGTACTACTTGATTTTATTTCATTTTGACGAGCCGGAAAGCACCGAGCTTCGTCAATAATAAACAATTTATTTCACGGAATATATTTGTGCACGCCGCCTTGCTTCGGAGTTCATAATCTATACCATTATACCACTGTAACAGACTTAATCTATCGTCAGCCAGACTACTCAGAGCCAAGAGCTGACATAAATGGCGACCACGAAGGACTTTTTCTTTTGATAGGTTAGGTTGAAATATAGTTTGGTGTAGTAGCAAGTTTTGTATGTGTTATCAATTCTCATGCAATGCTATACCATGTTATATGCAATTCTCATGCAATGTTATATTCTATGCTGTATAGGTAATTCTGCATGGTAACAGTGTGTCAAGTGGGGAAAAGGAGGCTTCATCAGCTGTGCCTGTCTTCACTTCAATTCTGTGCAGCGCGAAATTTATTTTGGTAAGTGTGCAAACTTATCCTCAGTGCCTTACAGTATGGAACGTGATAAATTCATTGCACAGGGAAAAGAATTTGGGTTTAGTGGCAGTGAGTTGAAGGAGTATGTTGATGAGTGCATTAAGGAAGCCAGAGATGAGAGAGCAGAAACTAGGCGGCTGAGACAGATGCTAGGAAAGAACAAGCAGACTTGATAGCCCAACAAATCAAACTAGAGGAATTGAGGAATGCTAATGGGATGGGACACAGGCCCAAGGTTGGGAATAAACCGAGCATTCCCCCTCTGCCCGTTTTTCAAGAAGGAAAGGATGACATAGATAGTTACCTTTGTCGGTTTGAAAGACATGCATCCTGTGTTGGATGGGATAAGGAAGACTGGGCGCTAGCACTGTCAGCTTTGTTATCTGGTAAGGCCCTTGACATTGTCTCTAGGCTTACATCAGAGCAGGTGCAGGACTATGAGATTGTAAAATCGTCCTTGTTGAAAGGTTATGACCTCACCCAAGAAGGTTATAGGTTAAAGTTCAAGCAGTCTAAACTCCGCCAGGGTGAAACATTTGTGCAGTATGCTTCCCGAGTCGAAAAGTATTTGGATAGATGGATTGAGCTTAGTCCATACAATGATGATGTTCAGGGACTTAAAGCTTTGTTGATCCAAGACCAAGTATTTGATGCATGTAGCAAGGAGTTACTGATGTTTGTCAAAGAAACGTCAGCCTAGGAATCTGACGGAGGTTCTATCACTTGCTGATCAGCATCGGGATGCCCACATGGACCCTAGGATTAGGAGGATGAAAGACAAGCCCATTCATTCTAGTGGAGCCCAGCAATCCAGTTCATACACTACCGATACAACTAACAGTGAGACTAACATATCTAATCCCTCCCCAGGAACAGTACCATTTAGAGGAAAGTCTGGTCAATCTCAGTCACCCATGAAAAGGTCAATGAAATGTTTCGATTGTTCTCATTTGGTCACTCCTCTTGGAATTGCCCATTAAGAAAGGTCGACAGGAGAAGGGTGCGAGTCTCACTGAGGGCAAGTCAGCAGCAGGTCGTCCCCAGGACACAGGACCCGCTGAGCCCCTACTCGAGGAATCCAGTGAGGCTATACCCACTTACCGGAACAGACTGGGATGTGCTTGATTGTGAATCCATCACCTACCGGGATGGAGAATCTCACTGATGATGGAGCTACAGTGAAATTGGCAACCGGTGGCACACTTCCCTTACTGTCAGCGGCTGCATGTGGAACACGTGGAGATGCTATGCCGGTGTGCCAAGGCATGGTGAATGGACAGCGTGTGGAGGTACTTCGCGACTCAGGTTGTTCAACCGTTGTTGTGCGACGCAACCTCGTGTTAGAGGAGCAATTCACTGGTGAGCAGAGGACCTGTGTTTTGATCGATGGAACAGCGAAGAAGTACCCCGTCGCAATTATCGAGGTAGACACACCCTACCTAACGGGCACGCTCGAAGCTTTGTGTATGGATTCGCCTGTTTATGATCTCATTCTCGGCAATGTGAATGGAGTCCGCGAACCCACAAATCCAGATGAGAGATGGGAGCCAGAAAGTCATCAGGCCAGTGCTGTGGGAACAAGAGGACAGCAGAGGCAAGCGAGACATGTGCACCCAGCCCTCTCAGTGCCCGAACCACTGGAAAGCATGGTATCCGGTGGAGGACTTGATAAAGGCTCAGCATGAGGATGAGTCGTTGCAAGCGCCGAGAAACCTGGGCAGAACTCGGAGATCCACGTGTGACAAAGCACGGCAACACTACCTCGTTTGTGTACAAGAGCAATGTGCTCTATAGGAAATTTCCTTGACGTAACCCCAGGATCAGATGTGGTGATGCAAGTCGTTGTGCCATCAAAGTTTCGGAATCAGGTCATGAAGCTGGCACACGAGTCCAACTTTGGAGGTCATCTGGGAAATAAGAAGACCCGCGACAGGATTCAGTCCAACTTCTTCTGGCCTGGAAGGCATGCCGATGTGGGACGTTATTGCCGTTCGTGTGGGCCATGTCAACGAACCTCTCTAAAAGGTAAAGCGACAAAGGTGCCCCTAGGATCAACACCCCTCATCGATGAGCCGTTTAGAAGGGCTGCCCTCGACTTGAAGGACCAGCCTACATCACGGAGCAATCTGCTTCATCAACCAACATCAACTCCCACTGAATCTCCCCAGAAAGCGCAGACCAGTCCCAATCCAGATAAAAGTCGGCGTGGGATTATCAAACCTGTACTGGACGAGAATAATGAGTCCTGACCGACATCCCCCGACTGACAACCCTTGGAAAGCGCGACATCAGACAACCGAGCGAAGGACCAACCAAAATAAGCCATACTCATTACCCCAGATTATCTCAGAGTACCTCAGGATATCTCAGATCATCGCTGATCATCTCAGCAGGATCCCTGAAACCTGAATTTGGGGACTGTCTCCAATCAGGGAGATCTTTTCTCTTTTTTCTTTCAGATATATTGACACTGAATTTCCACCCCAATGTGTATTTGACAGGAGAAAGCCACTCCGCTAACACAAACTAATGATTTTAATACGTTCTAATTTACTAATGTTTCTCCCATTTTTGAAATTATAAAAATTTCTTGAAGGAGGGGGAGATATGTCACAATGCGACCAGTTTACCCCCCCCCCCTCCTCCTCTCATTTGCATTAGGATCATGCCTGCTCACATCTTAGCTTTATTTTGAACACCTTAGATAGGGACTATTATAAGGAATAAGATAAGGTACCAGTCTGACTAGCGGGTCAATAACACATAGCCCAGGGTTTTAGCATAGTTCAGACAGGTGGGTTTAATTGGGTAGGATGCAAAATCTTTTGTGTTTGTGTATGCAAGTGAGGTTGAGAGTGCCCAGTTATGAGAGAGTGTGTGTGAGAGTAGACAGAAGATACCAAGAGCTCCTTGCAGAAGGGATGAAGAGCTGAGGAGCTGCAACCCAGGCTCCTGTGTAGCTATAGGGAATTGGGAAGGCACTGAGGCTGAGGCACGCCCTAATTCGCAAGTTGGTTTTAGCATGGCTGCAAAACCACAGATTTGCAGACAGCGTGACTTCTGGTGCACAGGCCAGGAGGAGCCCATTTCAGCGCAACTTTTGGCAGCACAGGCCAGGAGAAGCCCCCCAACTTCCCCCAGCTCGACTCACCCCTTCCATGAACTGTAAGTAGTTATATTAATTGCATTTTGTTAAGTATTTTTGTATTTTAAACTCAAAGTGGAGGAAAATTCTAATTGCCTGCATTATTTGAGTAAAAGTAATTTTTTGCTTCTGGTAAGTCTGAAGAATTGTAATATCCAGAAGGCAGAAGTGTAATTAGTTTTCACATTTATTATATTTGGTATAGAAACTGAATTCCAAGAAGGAAGATATTTATAAGGTAAAGAAGATAACTGTTGTAATTTGAGAAAGATGTGCGTTGCTTATTGCATCCCAATTAAATTAGCCTACTGATAAGGTTTTATTTCAAGTTACAGTGAGGCAAAAGGAATGCATATTATGGTGAGCTACCACCATTAATTTTGTTTACACGTAATTACTTGATGTTCTGAGAGGTATTATTATTACCGTCCGCAGTAATTTCGAGTTGCATATATGTATCATTTCTGAGTGAGAATAATAACAGGAAGAGGCGGTTTGAATGTGAGGAAATTATTGCTTTAACCGAGTAATTATATGTTGGCCTATGAAGCTGCAATGTATAGAAGCTATGATATGTATAATTGATATGATGATTTGTTGTAATGGTTAAGTATGTAATTGAACTGATTATATATATAGGTATAAACCTTTTGTTGATAAGATGAAGGTGGCAGACAAGTGGCAGACACATGGCAGAGGGAAGTTTAAAGGTATGAATGATAGAATTACCCTTATTTGCTTAACCCGATATTTTAATTATTTCAGGGATGAGCTGGGCTTATGAGCTGAGCTCACGACAAAGTTCACGACAAGCTCCAGCCCGCATCGCTATATAACGCGACATTCTTCACTCATCAATCCCGAGCTGCTATTCAGCACGCAGCATCCCCGGCACTCGGCATCACGCCACCCGCCAAACACTCGTCGACATTCGGCATCTGTCGGCGTCGTTCGTCTCGGAGCCCCACCTTCGGACCTACTCACCGTCTTCGTCCTCCCGTCGTCCGCTCTCCCGCGCGTAAGACCCTTGGACATCCCAACTTTATGAACTTCACGCGAGTGAACTGAAGGACTCGGTGGCTCGATCCGCACACCCCCCCCCCTTTTTCCAGGTGCTATTTAACCATTTAAACTCCATGATTGTGTGTATGTCTGCCACAATGTGATTTGGTAGGATAGTAATTTTTGCAGCAATACTGTTCGTTTATGTAACCCTTTGAATTGTTCATTTTTTGTACTACTTGATTTTATTTCATTTTGACGAGCCGGAAAGCACCGAGCTTCGTCAATAATAAACAATTTATTTCACGGAATATATTTGTGCAACGCCGCCTTTCTTCGGAGTTCATAATCTATACCATTATACCACTGTAACAGGACTTAATCTATCGTCAGCCAGACTACTCAGAGCCAAGAGCTGACAATGACCACCCTTTTCACAATTTGATTGGAGCATGCATTCATAATGGAAAATAG
This sequence comes from Diadema setosum, assembly GCF_964275005.1. Lineage (NCBI taxonomy): Eukaryota > Metazoa > Echinodermata > Echinoidea > Diadematoida > Diadematidae > Diadema > Diadema setosum. The sequence continues at coordinate 14,325,374 of NC_092691.1, forward strand.
TTGACATAATAATCTATCCCCAGGCATTATCATGCCAACATGTACTTATATATACATGTACTATATCTTTGTGAGACGTAGATATAAAATGTCTCAGGTTTTCGATTATAGTAATTTCGAGGAAATTTCTTTAATTTTTATCATATATGTAACTTGAGGCTATTAGATTTTCATCCACTTATCTCTGTTCCTGTGAAAAAATGCAAGTGTCAACCTCAATGTCATCCACGAATCGCACGTACTCGGGCGGCCAGTGGAAAAAAAAACACCGGTCACACGCGCCAAGGGCCATGGCATGCAGTGCCAATATAATAATAGCTCGCACAAATTGATACATAACATTTGTGTTTGTGTGCATGGGGACGATCCGATGGTTCATACAACAAAAGGGTTTCGTACATTATTTTTAACATTGTTAAACGTACTCTTCCACATTTACGTAGCATATAATGTGTCTTTATATTTATTTGGATTGTTATCTTGAGAATTGCTAAAAACCGTTATTAATGAAAAAGTGGACCTTTCAGAATTTGGGGAGGGGGTGCGTACGCACCCGACGCACCCCCCCCCCCCCCTTGGCTACGGGCCTGGTTGCTCCCGGTGCACCCCTCCCCTTAATTTCCAAAGCGAAAAAATATAGCTACAAACGGCATTTTTGGGACTGTAAAATGTCAAAAATTTCAAGCTCGCTTGCTTCGCTCGCTCGCATTCAACCGTTACATGCCATTCTCCTGATGTTACTACCAGTAATTGCCAGCAGTTGCGCCCGGTGCGCCCCCCCCGAATTTCCAAAGCGAAAAAATATAGATACAAACGGCAGTTTTGGGACTGTAGCGTAAAATGTCAAAATTTTCAAGCTAGCTCGCTTCGCTCGCTCGCATTTAATCGTTATGCAATTCTCCTGATGTTGCTGTCAGTAATTGCCAGCAGTTGCGCCCGGTGCGCCCCCTCCCCATAATTTCCAAAGCAAAAATATATAGCTACAAACGGCAGTTTGGGGATTGTAAAATGTCAAAATTTTCAAGCTCGCTCGCATTTAATCGTTATGCAATTCTCCTGATGTTGCTGTCAGTACTAGTAATTGCCAGCAGTTGCGCCCGGTGCGCCTCCTCCCAATAATTTCCAAAGCGAAAATATATAGCTACAAACGGCAGTTTTGGGACTGTAAAATGACAAAATTTTCAAGCTCGCTCGCTTCGCTCGCTCGCATTTAATCGTTATGCCATTCATGTTACTGCCAGCAACTGCCAGCAGTTGCGCCCAGTGCAACGCCCTTAATTTCAAAAGTAAATATATTATTATATATAGCTACAAACGGCAGTTTGGGGACTGTAAAATGTCAAAATTCTCAAGCTCGCTCGCTCCGCTCGCTCGCATTTATTTATACCGTTATGCAATTCTGATGTTGCTGCCATGAGGTGCCCCCCCAATGTCTTGACCCACGGTACGCCACTGTGGATAGTGGTAAGGTAAAAGTAAAGATTAGGGTTAGGATTAGGTCTAGGGTTAGGAGATTGGGTTAGGGTTAGGATTAGGTTCAGGATTAGGATTAGGGCCAGGGGAAGGGTCTGGGGTAATTGTCCAGGGGGTATAATTGCCCTAGACCCCTGTACATGTCATACAAGTACTTTTTGTTTCTTATTACTTTCTAATAGAAATATTGGTCCTTATGAGGTTTGAAAGATGAAATGTAAACAACTGATTTGTTTTATGTGTAAAGTACGCATTTCTGCCAGGAATTTGCGATGAATTAATTTTTTTTTTTTCAGATGTAGGAGATGAGAATATCTATGCTTATAGAAAATAGGTCCAAGATACAAATTACATTGGTGTTAATTATACATGTACTTTAATCATTCATAAAATCCATTACCATTACTTGTTTTGACAACTCATGTGTATCCATTCAGATTTACAAAGTTGCTCATACAATGTCAGAACTTGTGAATTTTCCTTTTACATATTGTGAATGTGCTGTGTTGAAACACAGAATATGACATTACTTCCCTTCGCAAATGTTAACAGTATGTATACACTGTACTTTATTTCTGCAACAGACTGCCATATTAGATCACGGAGAGCGTATGTTGTAACAATTGTCCTGAATTAGTGTCTAAAGTGCTAAATTTGCCATGTGTGGTTTGTATTAGTGTATGTGCATTGTTTGATGTGTATTTCGAGTGATGTTTGTCATTTACCAACACAAGTTGGTTAAAAGTCCTGTAACTAATGTTTTCAATTGGTGGTTAAATTAATCGAAGAAATGATTGAGTGCAATCCCACAAAACTTGCTTTAAATCAATCCGACCTCAGTTGGCTTTTGGTAATCACTCTTCCCAACAGTTGTGTGGTTCACTTGGAAATCGACTGTCTGTTAAAATTCTATCCAGAGTTCTGAAAGTGTAAATTTGATGGTTTAAATACAGATATATGAATTTGAAATCCAAAGTGAGATTGTGTGTGTGTGTGTGTGTGTGTGTGGTTTTCGTTTTTGTTTGTTTTTTTTTTTTTTCTAAGAGGACGCAAAACCACCATTAATTTCTTCCCCATGCATAATATAAAATACATGTTGTAGAGAGTGAAAATGTTACCCTTGTTTTTCCATAGGTAGGAGTACAGAATGTGGGCGAGTTTGCTGGTCCGGTTCCGGGTTGTGGACCACATTATACTCTACATACGTAGGTCTAGTAGGAGAGTAGGAGACTGAATGATAGGCATAATTATTACCTAAAACTTATCCACTGCAGAGTATATTCTTTACGGTGACTTCCCCTCACCTTTGTAACTACACTTCCAGAAAGAGCATGAACTGTTACAGATACCAAATCAAACATTTACATTCACTCCGTAGAGTTCATTGGTAAAGACTGGAATAACAAGTAAAGAAGTAAGTTTTTGTTTTTTTTTAAAGAGCTCATCTTTCATACGGTTGACTACTTTGCCGACACCAGAAAAAAAAAAACAAACAAACAAACAATGAAGTCATATTCACATCCACACGAAGCAAGATAAGATATTACTTTGGTCGGATGCTGAGTAATTTGGTAATAAAAAGCAAAACAAAAAACAAAAACCCAAAACACATAAAATGTCACCTTCGCATATTATATTTTGAGATATTGAGTTAGATGTACACCTTTTATGTACGGCTGTCTCAGTATATATGACAGTCGACCGATGCAATCCTTTCTGTGTGCATACAAGTATCAGTAACACAAGGAATATTTTGCAGTTTCATTGAACAGTCTCGGTTGAAAGTGTTTTGTTTTTGTTTGTATCTTAAAGGGATCGTATAGTTTTGGTTGAGACCAAATCTCAGGTTTCTAACATTTTTTAGTAAGATAATGAGAAACCTATATGAAAGAGCATGTAATTCCATGAGGAATTCAACGTTTATTTGGTGAAAATTGGTTTTGAAATGGCTGAGATATCCAAAACAGAGCGATTCTAATAAAGTGTGGGACCAATACGATCGCTTTGTTTTACTTTGTTTTTGGATGTTTCAGTAATTCCAAACCCGATTTTCATCAAATAAACTTTGAATTCCATTTAAAATGGTATGTTCTATACTATTTCATAAGTGTTTTCTTGGTACCTCGCGAAAAGTTACAAGCCCAATTTTCATCTCCACCAATGCTGTACCATCCCTATAAGCAAAAAATTGAAAAGCTGAGATTCCAGTAGTGATTGCCCAATAGTCTTCTTGCATGTTACGAATCCTTGATTCCCTTGATTGTATGTTTCACTTTGGAAAAGGGATTTTGTTAATTCTCAGACCCAGGTGATGTATTCACGGTATACATGTGCATATTATGTAATTGATTACTAGCAGTAAACTGCAGGTGCCAAGGGAAACAATTTGATTTGCATATTACGCCGGCAGACCGCTCCAGTGTGAATAGCGTGCCGCTGCGGCAGAGTTTAGCGGCAAACCGCTGCCGCTGCCGCAAAACCGCTCCAATGTGAGTGGCCCTTAAGGCCCCCCACCCCTTAACCCCACCGTTAACGGGACTAAGCAAAAATTTGCAAGTGTAAAAAGCCCTCTACTGTACCTCGGGTTAACCCCGGAGCACTCCATTGTTGTAGACAGTGATGGCAGTAAGGTTGCAAACCGTGGTGGGAGCACACGAACGCCGGGCTGGTCGCAGTAAACACAGCTCAGGTAGATTTAGCAGCCGTCTCAAAGCTGCGGTTGTGGTAACAGCACTACTTGCCTACGTAGCCTACATAATTCAGACCCCGATGTTTCTAATTATATCGGGGGGGGGGGGGAGAGAGAGACCATAAAATTCAAAGTAAAAATTATACTTGTAACGTTACTAGGGTCTAGAATCTACACGCCAGTCTACGCGACATAGCTTTGTACTTGTTCCCCGTATAGTAAGGGTACTAGGTCTCGCGCAGGGACTTAATGATCGCGCATAGCGTAACTGCGTATAGCAAGCAATATTACGCGTAGGACTAAGCGCAAAATTTGCTGATACGCCCATGGAATAAAAATACCTGACAACCGCTAAACATGAGAAGGAAGCAGGTAAGAAATTTTGATTTCAAACAAATTTTTCACTAGGCCTAAATTTCCAATTTTTTGGAACAAATTTTTCACTAAATTTCCAATTTTTTACCTTAAAATTTACCTACCTTAGCTTAAAATCTTTTTTTAAGGATGTTGTAGCCTAGACGTGTCGTCTCGCTTGTCTCGTTCGTATGATCGTAGCCGATAGAATTCGTAATTTGTTCGATCGATCGTTTATAATATTCTATGAAAGCCGAAACACGCTACAGCCGCAGAGAGGGGCAGACACTTTCACGCATGAAACTACATAGGGCAGCTGCGCGATCTTTACATACCCCGAGAAATTGAACGCATAAAATCAAGTCCGACATACAAACGGCGACAGCGCACTAACATACTCCGTCATCGTATCATCGGGAGATTCTGGGAGGTGATTTTTCTGCATTTTCGTGATATTTATTGAGAAAGTCAGGTACGATTGTGGAATAATTTTTATTATACGAGCATCACAAATTTTCGTGCGCGATATCTAGACCCCTCAACCATACATAGCAGCACTATCACTTGGGTTTTCTAATCAGCGCTGTACCGGGCCGCCTGCCTGCCTGGTGGTCGGGCTGGCGGCGCCCGCCCGCGCCGCCCACCCGCGCCGCCTAGGAGCAGCAGTGAGGTAACGGAATAGGATACTGCAGTAATACTAAGATACTGTACCAATACTGTACTCGTACTTACCACTGACGTTAAACAAGTGAAGAGCTCTGCAGAGGCGAGTGAATAATACGATTACAAATCAATCCATAACTAGTGTTGGCTGGTCGCATCGCGGCTTCTCATAGTCATAGCCCATGGAGATCACACTGCCGTTGCGTTGATACCAAGCTCACTCAAGTGTACGTATTTCACAATTCAAAGAGGGTCTTTACCATGTTGTTGTTTTGGTTTTAACGGCGCGTATTGAGTTTTGAGTACATGGTACCTATGTATGATAGTACGTACGAAATGCCAACCAAACATACTACTAGCCTTTTGTCAAGGCCTTGACCGACAAGTATGTCTAATTCCGCGAAAAACTTCTCATTTGTAGTATTAACTAGTAATGACATTTGTAGACAGAAAGATCCGTCTGTCCGGAGGACTCTTTTATATTTTGCCATTAACGCTGTCCTCCTACGGAGGGGATCCGTGAAGCCAGACGCAGTCTCCGCGGAACATTCCCCGACGGACAGATACAGACCGATCTGTCGGTCAATGACATTTGCTGGGTCAGTTTTTCGCTTCTTTAGACAGACCACAGAACTCTGAGTTCTGTGAGACAGACACCATCGATACGTACATATGCCATTGCGACGGTTTCGACCCAGTCCCCCCCCCCCCCCCCCCCGGATAAAAATGGTTATTATTATTTTTCCAGCTCGGTTTTCAAACCAATCTGGAAAAAACATATATAGGATTAATCAGTAAACATTTTGACTCACCTCTTCCACTGTTTCTTCCTGTTTTCTGGTCGTTTCCTCCACTTATTTGCTGCGCTCCCCAATTCATCGCCGCCTTCGTTTGAAAAATGACCGCACACGAACGTCTACGGTAAGCCAAATGCTCCATACTTACTTAATTTACTTTACTTCGATCCACTACTAATCCATCGATGCTAGTAGGTCTGGGCCTGTTCATCGATCGATTCGTGGTCATTTGAGTCAATCTTTTAATTTCTATGGCAAGATGTGTGTATGTGGAGAGAGAGGATTCAAATTATCTGCTAGTATCCTTCAGGGTCCGTCTGTTCAGAATGAGAAGGGCGTTAAGTTATCTTGAACACGATATGGGTTTTGTGACAACTTAACGCCCTTATTACTTGGGTACCTAAGGGGGGGTCACCGTGCATCCCCCCCCCAGGACTCCTCGAAACTTACATTTTCAGGATCCTCATGACATACTAAAACATAATCAAGATGTTAACAGGAACGAAAAGTGGCTGTTCTAGGTGAAATTTAATGTATTCTATTGTTTTTCATAATTTCTTATGTATTTCTTTGTTTTTCAACTTTTTCAACTTTTGTTTTTTCTTTGTTTTTCTATTGGAAATTGTCACTGACCACTTTTCTACCATAATGAGCACAAAACTAATCAATGAAAGTGATTAATTGTAAAAATAATCAGGTTTTCATGACTTTCATGACAGAGCACTGTTTTCCATAGGAAATGTACACAAAAGCACAAAATTGTGCCCGTTTTGGGACGACATTCCGTTACAAAAATGGGCGTGACTTTGCAAAAGTATACGCGGATGTTGCAAATTTGGTCTCAAAAGTTGTGCGAGACTTGACCAAACAAAGTCAAGAAGCCTCGCGACAGATTTATAGCGCGAAACTTCGAGGGGGGCGGATCCCCCCCCCCCCCCGTCCTTATGTATGTATGTAATATATAATATGTACTTACATGTAGGGCCTACATAGTAGGGTACCTAAGGGGGGGAGGGGGTCACCGTGCACCCCCCAGGACTCCTCAAAACTTACTTGACTTTGTTTTGTTCAAGTCTCACGCAACTTTTGAGACCATATTTGCAACTTCCCCGCATACTTTTGCGAAGTCACGCCCATTTTTGTAACGGAATGTCGTCCCAAAACGGGCACAATTTTGTGCTTTTGTGTACATTTCCTATGGAAAACAGTGCTCTGTCATGAAAGTCATGAAAACCTGATTATTTTTACAATTAATCACTTTCATTGATTAGTTTTGTGCTAATAATGGTAGAAAAGTGGTCAGTGACAATTTCCAATAGAAAAACAAAGAAAAAACAAAAGTTGAAAAAGTTGAAAAACAAAGAAATACATAAGAAATTATGAAAAACAATAGAATACACATTAAATTTCACCTAGAACAGCCACTTTTCGTTCCTGTTAACATCTTGATTATGTTTTGGTATGTCATGAGGATCCTGAAAATGTAAGTTTCGAGGAGTCCTGGGGGGGATGCACGGTGACCCCCCCTTAGGTACATTACCCGACTATATCATTCTCAACCGATGCGATGGTTCTTTCCAGTATTTGTCTAGTCTGTTTTTGAAGGAGTTCACAGATGGGGCACTGACTACCTCTTCTGGTAGCTTATTCCATGATTCCACCACTCTATTTGAGAAGAAGAATTTTCTAACATCAAGGTGAGCGAATGTCTTCTTTAGTTTCAGAGTGTGACCACGTGTTCTGTCTTCATTAAGATGTAGCAGGTCAGTGTCAGTGTTTTCTATATAAGCCATGGAGATGTACTTGTATATAGACATCGATGATATCCTCTCCTTCTGCGATGGATAAGCGTTGGTAATTTGAGGCGTCAACCGGCTTTTGTAGGGTATGTCCTTCAAACTTGGTACCATCTTTGTTGCCCTACGCTGGACATTTTCAAGTCTCCTCTGTTCACCAATCCTGTACGGTGACCATGCTGCTTGACCATACTCTAAGACAGGCCTCATAGTCCTCTTTACAGAAGTTTGAAGGTGTCCTCATCAATGTTTATGAAAGCTCTTTACCCCTAGTAGTTTATTGGACTTGGACACAGCCTGAGAGATGTGATCTTTGAAGGAGAGCTTAGAATCTACAAGCACTCCGAGGTCTCTTTCCACTTCAGATTCTTTCAGGGTTACTGTTTCATTGCCACTTTTCATGCAGTATTCATGTCTTGAGGGTGACCTGCCTATCTTTAACACAGTGCACTTGTCAGGATGGAATCTAAGCTGCCGTTCCTCTGCCCATTTCTGCATCTTATTCAGATCAAGTTGCAATTTCTGAGAATCTTCCAAAGTGTTGCTTCTACTTAGCATAAAGTTTAGTGTCATCTGCGAAGCTTGATTCCAGAGTCAATAGTATTGGGAAGGTCATTAATATAGAACAAGAACAACAGCGGCCCGAGTACGCTTCCCTGCGGAATTCCACTGTGTACTGATGACCATTCCGACTGCTGACCATTTACTACTACTCGTTGGCTTCTTCCAACTAGAAATGCTCTGATCCATCTCAGAGCCTGTTCATGGATACCAAAAGATTCAACTTTAAGCTGCAATAATCGGAGATGTGGTACAATCACTATATCGGTACTTGTACGTTTATTGACTAAAGTAAAACTAGGAAGTTGTTCGAGCGCTGAATTTAACTTCGTAATATTGTGAATTGAGCATTCAAAATATTACGAAGTTAAATTTAGCGCTCGAACATTGTACTATGTACTTTCCATAGTCAATATACGTAAGTGTACCGATATAGTGATTGTATGGAGCATCTGGCTTGCCGTAGACGTCGTGCGGTCATTTTTCAAACGAAGGCGCTGCAAAGAAGTGGGGGAAACGACCAGAAAACAGGAAGAAACAGCGGAAGAGGTGAGTCAAAATGTTTACTGATTAATCCTATATATGTTTTTTTCCAGATTGGTTTGAAAACCAAGCTGGAAAAAATAATAATAACCATTTTTATGCGGGGGGAACTGGGTCGAAGTTGCGTTAAGCCAAAAAGGCTGAAACCGTCGCAATGGCGTATAATGTATCGATGGTGTCTGTCTAAGAAGCGAAAAACTGACCCAGCAAATGTCATTACTATAAATGAGAAGTTTTTCGCGGAATTAGACATACTTGTCGGTCAAGTCAAGGCCCTCTCGCTGCAACGGACGAGCGAAGAGTCCAGCGGTATGGCCGAGCCCGACAGCGCGCAGCGCGACCCCACTGTTGTTCTCGGCTGGGCTCTCTTCTATCTCCATACAGCGAGAAGGCCTTGACAAAAGGTTAGCATACTTTAAGCGTACGCAGTGCGCTAAGAGGGAACACTCTCCCGATTTTGCGTAGTACGCTAATGGGCGCCCGCGGGGGGCTCGGTCGCCATTTTAGGATGCAAACCGCCGGGTGATCGATAGAGGGCGTATTTCTGCCTCCGTTTCATTTCATGGGGCATACAGGATAAAAAATGAATTCCGGACCTTATTATGGCATATACAAGTAGAATTCCTGCCTAATTATGAAATAGAATTGAAGAATAATGTTTTTAACTTTCCAATCTATAATCAATCAATGTTCGCCGGCTAATTTATGACCATATGCAAGCCTACTTGTGTCCTAAGCCAAGTATAGTGCGTATAGTACAGAATGACGTGGGGAGCTCATAATCATATCGAGGGCACTTTCTCCCCCTCTCTCTCTCTCCCTCTGACCCCTTCTCTCTCTTTCTTCATCTTATTCTCCGCCTCCTCCTTCTTCTTCTTCTTCTTCGTCTTCAATTTCTTCTTCTCCTCTTCCTCCTCCTCCTCCTCTTCCTTCTTCTCTTTCTTCCACCTTCAGTTACACAGTTTTGGCCGTGGACAGAATTTCAGTTCCGTCATTCATGTTTTCAAGTCGCCCGTGTTTTTGTTTTGTTTTTTTCATATATAGACTAACTATCCCCATGATGAAATATATTCCGTGGACAAAATAAAACAGATCCGTAATTAAATTTTTATGAATGGTTGAAAACTGGTAAGAGCAGACTTATTCAAATTCATGAAATTCTTCCGTCGAGATGTTTTCATTGCAACTGATTGACAAATTGCCCTACATCGACGTAAATAAGCACTGAATTGATCAGTGTTTTAGTAGTAGCCATGATAAAAAATCATCAATCAGTTGCAAAGAGCAGACTTTTTTTCACTTTTGTATAGTTTTGCCAAGTTGACGTATGAATCAGCCATCAGCATGCGAAAGTGTTGTCTTTTATATTCCTTGTACCTATGCAACTGACTTGCTCTGACCTTTATTAACCAAGATCAGCATCATCCTTCTTGGATTTGTGTTGCGGAATATGTCAGTTATGTCTTTTAGGATGTGCTCTTGGTGAAATGATACGGAAATTTTGAAGTGAAATTATTATTAGTATAGTACCATTTTTTGTCGGTTGTCTATAAATGAAAGTATTTTGAAGAATAAGAGTCCAGAAATAAACTGAAGTCTGTGATTGTTCGGTGATTAATTTTTCTCATCTACAGACAGTGGCGTATCTGGGGGGGGGGGGGCAAGGGGGCACGTGCCCCGGGCGCCACTCCTTGGGGGCGCAAAAAAAAACGGGGAAAAAAGAAGAAGAAGGAAAAAAAAAAAACTCGCCCGGAAGGGGGGAGGGAGAATGGTAGGGGGAGGGGGCAGAAAACCAAATCAAACAAGATAAAAACAAAACATGATGACGCGGACAAAATGACAATGTTTATTGTGTTCACACAAAAATTCCATGTTCTGTGAGCTGAAATACAAACATTTTCGGCTCGCTCGCCAAAATTTATATGAAAAATAAGGTAAGAACAAAACGTGATGATGACAAAATGACAGTGTCTATTGTGTTCACACATGTTATTTTATATTTAGCAGGCAAAATGTTACACGGAGCAGCGGCTGCAATTTCTTTCGTTCTGAAGCGATCGCCAATTGAATCAAAAGTAGGCGCCAACGGTTTCGAACATGGGGGGGGGGGGGGCAAAAAACCCCGAATCAAACAAGATAATAACAAAACGTAATGATGACGCGGAAATATAAAAATTTCGGCTCACTCGCTCGTACTAATTTAGAGTATTTTTGAAGTCCTCAGTTTGTTGGTATAAATCGTTATCTATAAGGCCGTCACTATATCTTGATTAGAATTGTAAGATTTAATAAGCAAAATGACAAGAGTTTCATGATTTGTAAGCTGAAATACAACAATTTTCGGCTTGCTCGCTGCGCTCGCTCGCCAAAATTTGTATAAAGAAAGAGAAGAAGATAAGAACAAAACGTGACGATGACGCGGACAAAATGATAATGTCTATTGTGTTCACTCATATCATTTTATATGTAGCAGGAAAAAAACGTAATGACGCAGAAATATACATATTTCGGCTCACTCGCTCGTACTAATTTAGAGTATTTTTTCAAGTCCTCAGTTTGTTGGTATAAATCGTTATCTATAAGGTCGTCACTATGATTTAATAAGCAAAAAATGACAAGAATTCCATGTTTTGTAAGCTGAAATACAAAAATTTTCGGCTCGCTCGCTGCGCTCGCTCGCCAAAATTCATATAAAAAAGATAAGAACAATACGTGATGATGACGAGGACATAATCAGCTCACTCGCTCGTACTAATTTAGAGTATTTTTTAAAGTTTTCAGTTTTTTGGTATAAATCGTTATCTATAAGGCCGTCACTATATCTTGATTAGAATTGTCAGATTTGGTAAGCAAAAAATGACAAGAACTCCATGTTTTGTAAGCTGAAATACAAAAATTTTCGGCTCGCTCGCTGCGCTCGCTCGCCAAAATCTATCAAAATTCATTACATTTAAATCACCCTCAAAAGATCCCTTTTAAGTGCTTGAAAAAGCATCATGTGGACTTTGTTTAAAGTCCCTACCGGGATGGGGTTGGGGTTGAATACTTTTTCAGAAATTAGGGGCGCAATTTTCGTGCTTGCCCCGGGCGCCGTTTTCCCTAGATACGCCACTGTCTACAGATCAAAATTTGTTTGAACCTAGCTCTTGATCATGCACGGTCAGAAGGTGTGGGATGGGGATACCCCCTCCAACACAAGAAAGCTTTTGCATTATTTTGTTATTCAAATTCAAATCTGGGTACACGCTTTTCATGGAAAGTAAAGTAGATGTGAATTTGTGTACACGTAGTGGTAGAGTAGTTAAACGTCCTTTACGCCTTGCTTTGTAAACATTTTTATTTATATCTGTTACTTTCACATGTACATGTACATTATCACTTATATTTTTGTATTCATATATTGTAAATATGTTTGTACTCTCATACCCCGAGAGGAGGTCGATATGGAGTCGATAAAATCTTACAAATCTTACAAATCTTTCGAAACACACACTAAAATATTTTCAATCAAAAATGAGAAAAATTATTCTATTGAAAAGATATGAAGAGGTAAATAACTGTACATCTGTCACCTCTTATCATGCGTCTTCGCCATGTGAGTCTATGGGGTAGATGTATAGCGGTCACTGTAATTTTAAAACCTGCAGTTTGAATGGAGTGTATATGGTGATATAGATATTACGATCTCAGAGGTAATTCTCACAATAAGATCACGAGAAATGCAACCAGTAAAAAGAAGAGTATAATCTGTAATTGTTTCACGGTTTTTTACTGATCAAAATCATCTTAAAATCCATCATCTGATTCTTGGAAAAAAAAAAGGATTTGAAAACCCTTCCAGACCAGTCCTCCCGCCAGTAAATGAGACGTCCGTGGTTCCTATATACCTGACTCGCTCTCTCAGTCGTGTCTTGGAGTCAAGATTTTCAGCTGTAACGCCGATGAAGGGGGAAACGGGGGAGAAGGGGGGATACCCGGGGAATCAACCTGTGACAGTTGTAGAGACTGGATTTTTTTTTTTTTTTTTTTTGTGGTTTACATAATTTTCAAACATTAACTTTTCTGTTGCATTTGGAGACTTTGGTGTTGTTGGGTTGTTTTTTTTTTTTGTTTTTTTTTTTGGAGTTTTTTTTTTTTACTTTTATTTTCCTTTCCTTGTTCAAGCGGACCCTGCTCGCCAGAGGGGGGAGGGGTCACCCCTTAAACCCTCATCCCTATAATAATCAATATAGGTCATGATTATCTTTACTATCATTGCAGGCTTTGTACAGAACGGCTGCCATAACATTTTTTTTTGGGGGGGGGGAGCGCCGGGAGACAGGCATCACCCACACGATCAACACCTCTTTACTATGTGTGCAGATTGACCATGAAACATATAACTTTTTGTTATGACTAAAATATCATGAGGCAAATTCAGTTTGTTATATTAGGAAATTGCGTTCCTGAAATAGAGTCTCGGGGAGAATTTGGTATTGTATACCAATGGTAAATACCATAATATCCTATATTATCAAAAGAAGAGAACGACCTAAAAATATGAATAATGGAATCGATATTCATACCATTCGAATAATATTACATAGGGTCTACAGCCAACAGGGCCCGGTAGAAGAGAGAAAGAGAGAGAAAGGGAGAGAGGGGGAGAGGGAGAGGGAGACTTAAGAAGCGCTTTGTGAGTACGTTTTACTCAGTAGTTAGGCCTGCACATACTTTTTAGCTCGAACTTTGAGGGACAACAATTTGGAACAAAAAAAGGCATTTCTTCAATTTTGTGCTTCTGTATGATATAACAAGGTCCTACATACATCTGAAACCTTGTATGCCTCGTAAAAAGAAGAAAATGAAAGGGAGGCAGAATTTTCTCCATACGGCCACGTGATATACGCTTCGGAAGATCCAACGGCTTGCATCCTAAAATGGCCGCCGTTGAGCTCCATTGCGTACTACGCCCGTTTACGTGTAAAATCGGGAGAGTGTTCCCTCTTAGCGCACTGCGTGCGCTCTATACTCTTTAATACTTTAATACTAACTAAGTTTTGACCAAAGAGGTTCTATATATGTAATAGAGCGCGCGCTCGCATACAGAAGCGGGGCCAATTGAACGACCCGCCGCCATTTTCAAAGAGGTCGACTACCAGAAGACTGAACCCGAAAGTGCCTATAGTAATACACGTAAAGTACAGTTTCGAAGATGGGGTTGGGTTGGAAAAATCATTCTGATTTTAAGGAAAATCAATATTTGTCCATATGCCTCCGGATTTTATAAGAGAGATATATTCTCAACACAGTATACGTGTTTTGATGAAAAAAGGACTTGCTCTAATGTGTCAAATATGTGCCTTAACATGAAGCCAAAATTGCCAAACAGGCATTTATGCATTCATACTACATATAAGATTGCAGAAAGGTACAGTGTATGCTCTTTGGTATGGGAGTACTGATTTCACATAATATATGTCACTTAGAAACATCAGACACACATACAACACACACTCCCACACACATACAACACACATTCCCACACCCACCCACACACATACGCACACACATGTACACACCAAACCACTTTTTTTTTCAAATTCCTACACACACACACACTGTGTGTTGTGTGTGTGTGTGTGTGTTGGAATTTGAAAAAAAAAGTGGTTTGGTGTGTACGTGTGTGTGCGTATGTGTGTGTTTGTTGTGAGTGTGTGTGTGTTTGTTGTGGGTGTGTGTGTGTGGGAGTGTGTGCTGTATGCGTGCGGGAGTGTGTGTTGTATGTGTGTCTGATGTTTCTAAGTGACGTATATTATGTGAAATCAGGGTTTATACTCCCATACCAAGGAGTGTACCGGTACACTGTACCTTTCTGCAGTCTTTATGTAGTATGAATGCATGAATGCCTGTTTGGCAATTTTGGCTTCATGTTAAGGCACATATTTGACACATTAGAGCAAGTCCTTTTTTCATTAAAACACGTATAATGTGTTGAGAATGTATCTCACTTATAAAATCCGGAGGCATATGGACAAATATTGATTTTCCTTAAAATTAGAATGATTTTTCCAACCCAATCCCATCTTCGAAGCTGTACTTTACGTGTATTACTATGGGCACTTCCGGGTTCGGGCTTCTGGCAGTCGACCTCTTTCGTGCGCGCGCGCCACTGTTCGATTGGCCCCGTTTTCATTTGTACGCACTGACAGTCAGTCCGCAGCACGTATGCTAATGAGCCGATCCGGCAAGATTTATTCAGCACTCTCGTTGACGATCTTTGCGTTCGAAAGGTGTCTTGTCGTGCGAGATTTTGCGAGACTTTTATAGGGCTATGGTTTTCACAGTGTAGCGACTTGTACATACATTCGTCATGGCTACAAGTCACGGTAACTTGTTGTCCAGACTTTGATCTTTATTTTGATACTAAATTTGCGTATAAAATCGGATCTTATCATGACTACATAATCAGTTGAATTTGCGTAAATTTTACCTGCTTTTCACGGAAGATTTTGTCGTCTAAAGTTCTTTTTTGGTTCCTGACCGGATTAAGAAACTGTTGTTTCTGATTTTGGCTTTTTTTGTAGAGAGGAAACTTAGATGCTCATCATATATTGGAGTCAATGAGACGCAAGCATGATTTATACTAGTTTTTCCGTTTTGAAATGTCTGTAAAATTCACTCCTAAGCCGGAAGTATGCTCCACAGAAAGTGTACAGTGGCGCGAAAGAGCTCTCTCATTGGACAGTGCTTGCATTCAGCGCTTGAACTACACGCGTGCCAAGAAACCGCAAGTGCCATGAAACCGTTATGTAGCAGCGTAATGACGTAATGCAAGCGCTGAATGCAAGCGCTGTCCAATGAGAGAGCTTACTCTTGAGATTGCACGGTTTCAAGCTGATCAGCACTGACATCGATGTATATTTTACTGGTTCCCGACTGGATTAAGCAACAAATTGTCAAGATATTTACATGGATACAAAGATTAGGAGATGGACGACCAAATAAAGCATTTTCATTGAGACGCAAGGTGAATTTTGTATTTTTTTGACGTCTTGAACGTGTACTCCGCGAATTAATTTTTTTATCATTTTTCAAGCTCAAATTACACTATGATATTTTTCATTTACAATAATTTGAGTAACCTGTGATGATAGTTCACAGCTAGCGGCTAGCTTCTATTGGGCTCACACGGGTAAATACAAGTTGTAATTCCCCATAGAGACGTGTGTTAATTTTCAAAATTAAAAAAATTCTCTAAAATAGCTGGGAGAAATGAGATGTTTCATCTTCACTAACCTGGACAAGTGAGATAATGCATCCTTTCATCCATATAAAATTCCCAAGGCGGGTTGCACTGAATTCAGTGCAAACTTTGTCCAAGGGTCCGCAAAGCCAGACTACGAGTTCTTTTCACTCAAAAAATCACCTATTTTTTGCACATGCACCCAATGAAACATAGTCCCTTCAAATCCCATGAGAAAAGCTTGCATCTTCCAACCAAAGTGTAGTTTGTAGAGGAATTAATACTCGATATCTGCAGCTATTCAGTTTTTTGTTTGTTTGTTTCTTTTTGTTTGTTTTTTTTTTTGTTTTTTTTTGGGGGGGGGGGGTTGCCAAACTGCATTATTGATTTTCAATCATTTTTTCTTCATTTATTTTGGTATTGTAAGACAGCAAAGCCTATCTCCTTCTTTCCAGTTTCTAAGTTTGTTATGTACATGTACCTCAGTTTGGTTAGGTTCTTAGGCTGTCCCACATCTCATTAACCTGTATTCTATTTCTGTCCCACCACTCTCATTCCTTCCCCATCCATGTTATTTCTTTCCCATTCATGTTTACAGCTATCACCTCAGTTTGTTGTCACAGTCATCCCGTGTGTTTCCATTGGTTGTCCCATGAATTGGGTTCTTTCATTTTAGTTGGTCTCTTCCATTTCTGCTATATTCAAATGTCGTCGTTTGCTAATTAGACTTCTTGATCTTGAGATGTAACTGTGACTTAATGCCGATACCACCATGGCAGTCGTTTCTCGAGGGAAGTTTATGAAGGAGTAACCAGGAAGAGAAAACTCGCTAATCACAGCTGTATCTTCCTTCGCGAGCCAAGTCTCTGTATAACCACCAATATGTCGATGTCATTTTCGAGGACAGGGTCATAGGCCTAAATTTCATTATTCTTGTTTCACATAGGTTCCATAGACAAAATGGCATGTCTGATGTCTGAATACAGGTCGATTGGTAATGTACCTGAGACTATACTTCTGTTTGATCCATGCTGACCATAGACAGGAGTTGTGCGAGAAGAGGAGAGGATTGGAATTTTCCTCTGCTTTCGGCTACGTTCCCTCTGTGTGTTGGTAGGCACTTTATAGTCCGGGAGCCAGCGGGGGTCAGCCTAGCTGAAAAGGTTACCAATTTTTATGTATATAGCAATTTAGTACATACGCCCCTAAGTATGGAAATGCACGTCTGGCTGGTCATCGGTGGTGGGTGTGGCCAGGAGGGCCAAAAAAAGGACCCCTCAAAATTAGGCTAGCCTAGCTGGAAAAGTAACCCCATGGAAACAACTGGAACTTGTTCGTTACACTTACAGGATAAATGAATGACCATTGCCAGACGTTTTAAGTGGTGGGGGGTAGCCGCCAGACGCTCTTAAAGGCCCAACTCCAGCTAGGCTAGCCTAGCTGAAAAGGTAACCTCATGAAAACCACTGGAACTTGTTCGTTACACTTACAGGATAAATGAATGACCATTGCCAGACGATTTAAGTGGTGGGGGGTAGCCGCCAGACGCCCTTAAAGACCCAAATTTTTCCAGCTAGGCTAGCCTAGCTGGAAAAGTAACCCCATGAAAACAACTGGAACTTGTTCGTTACATTTACAGGATAAATGAATGACCATTGCCAGACGTTTTAAGTGGTGGGGGTAGCCGCCAGACGCCCTTAAAGACCCAAATTTTTCCAGCTAGGCTAGCCTAGCTGAAAAAGTAACCTAATGAAACCCACTGGAACTTGTTCGTTACACTTACAGGATAAATGAATGACCATTGCCAGACGTTTTAAGTGGTGGGGGGTAGCCGCCAGACGCCCTTAAAGACCCAACTTTTTCCAGCTAGGCTAGCCTAGCTGAAAATATAACCTAATGAAACCCACTGGAACTTGTTATTTACACTTACAGGATATATGCATGGCCATTGCCAGACGTTTTAAGAAGTGGGGGGGGGGGGTAGCCGCCAGATGCCCTCAAAGACCCAATTTTACCAGCTAGACTATAGCCCTGATGGCTGGAAAAGTAACCTCCTGAAACCCACTGGAACTTGTTCTATGTTTGTATCTCACCTGATAAACACTGTTGACATAGTATTCTGGTGTTCTTTCAATAACTTTCCACACTTTTGAGCTATATGACCACCAAATTCACTCCTCAGATCATCTAATGATTGCTGTCAAGTGTTAATATTGGTGAAGTCCGACTACGTCAACAATCAAAAAGTCAATGAACTAGGCCTATGCCATTTGAAAATCTCTGTAATCACAAAGTCGATACGTAGTGTATGGACGAGACATCACTTCGCTTTTGCCTTGTTAGATAAAGCTTCTGTTTCTAATTCATACAGCATCAACATACATGTCTGGGAATAGCGGTAAAGAAGATTAGAGTCTTTGGCAACAAGTGCAAAATGAAATTCAGTGCCTTATTTGCTAAACAAACGTGGTATAGTGATAGGAGAACAACGACCTGTTAGGCAATATGGCGGACCAATAGCTCTATATTATTAGTGTTATAGAATAAATGACAATGATGTAGTTCTGAAGCATACTTTTCATTAGATGCTTTTGCAATGACTCAATGTATACTTTTAATCGAACTAAGTATATATCCATGACTTGCTCATGAATTACGGCAGAACGATTCGGTGAGGAAAGTTTTCTGTCATGTCATTACGGAAGAAGTGAACGTGTCAATATTTTGCTATTTGTTCCATAATTATTTCTGAAGTGGTTAAATGTATTTTCCTAAAACATTTTTTTCTTTTATATAATACCTACGTTGCATCCAAATGCCTATTCGCTGAAAAAATGCGGGCCATGTATTCAAAGGTCAAAGATCATATGTTAATGGAAGTAGGGCATACATTGTACAACATTTCACTAAGTTGTTGGTTTGTTTTTTGTTTTTTGTTTTTTGTTTGTTTGTTTGTTTGTTTGTTGTTGTTTTTTTTTTTTTTTTGGGGGGGGGCATGATTCAAAGTGTCCTAAAACCTTGTATAATACATGTATTTAGTTTTGTAGTCACGACTCTTGCTATGTATGGTGCCAAACTCTTCCCTCTCATACAAATGCAGCCGTTTCAGGGAAATAATTATGATAATGATTGTTGATGCTGAAGTGGTTCATAACATTCCATTGATACTATGTATAGAATTAAAGTGAATTTGACAATGGTATATGATATCCGCAATTTACTCTTTGACAGGTTCTATCATCCGATTAATAATGTATAAATTAAATATACAGTAGTCCCCTATTCAGTAACTACAGGTTAAGTTAGATAAGCTGCATTCATTTTGCACGCGACCATGGCGTTATAGCCAAAGATGATCGAATTCTGTAAATCTCTGTGTGCCTGCACAGGATTGGAAAACGAAACAACTTTCTGTGTATAGAACAACGAAACAGAAACTGGTGCATGCATTATTCTCAGTCACTTTGTTATGCATAATGATGGTTTGCTCATTGCAGTTCCGGAATCTCAGCTCGAGGGACTCGAATTGATCCCAAATCAGTCGGCATGCGTGTATCACCCAAAACAATATCTGAACACAATTATAACTGCAGTCCTCCATAGTCTCTATTGGTTGCCGATAAGGGCTGGTATCAAGTTTGATTTTCATATTATTTACAGTGCCTTGTATTTAAATGTTTTCATCGAAATGCCCGTATACGGTATGCGTATCTCAGTTAACTCTTTGAACCATAGTTGTAATCTACGTGCCAAGAATCTCATGTTTTCAATAAGCGTGAACTCCAAGACATGTCGTGATAAGGACTTTCAGACAATTGGCATCGTCATTATAAAACGAATTCCCCTTTTACAAGACACGTTTTAGATTTTAGTTAGAAATATAGATTCGTTTGAATGCATACAAACAGCTTCTTAAATCCTCTTACATTTTGATTTTAAGATATGGTGTATACTTTAGAAGTGTAAGAAGCATAGATATGGTGTATACTTTAGAAGTGTAAGAAGCATGTTCTTGTTTTAGAGGCTTTGAGTACTGGTAAGAAGCATAATATGTTATTCTTATAAATTATGTGAATAAGTACGCATTCAAGAACGTTTTGAATAAAACGTATCCAGACAACTGCATATCATATTTTCACCTCTTCCGTCATGCAGATGTATACTCTTGCCGAGAAGGTGAACTGTTTGATAGATATAGTGCTCACCTTTTTTTAATATTGAAAAGGTGATTGGGTAAATTTTTGGTTTCAGTATATTGTTCAGACACAACTAAGTTAACTTTTACATTAACATTTTCACAACTCACAAATTCCACACGCACACATATTTCATGATTCACAAGATCCAAGTTACACTAATCCTATTTACTTTGCAGAGTGCAACAACATAAGTTATATACTGAGCAAATAGGCTTACATCAGTTCGCATTATTCAAGGTTTAGAGTAGTTAAGGAACTAAATCGTACCCGATTATGTGATGCTAAGTTGCACCTTGAGATGACGGGCAATATTGCCCCTATAAAGGAGCAGGCGGTGACACTGACTTGCTCCTTTAAAGGAGCAATTTTGCAGCAGTCATGGAGCAAATAAGCACCACATAGGTGCAACATCATACCAATAAGGCACAAGATTGCACCCTCAAGAGAGGGTACATTCTTGCATCCTTCGGGCATAAAGTTGCACCTAAAGGTACGAGGTTGCGCCTTTTTCAAGGGGGCAAAGTTGCTCCCGAGGGTGTAACTTTCACCCTTTCTTGAGGGTACAAAGTAGCACGCAAAGTTCCAAGATTGCACCCTCAAAACAAGGCACAATCTTGGAACTTTGGGTGTTTCTTTGCACCCTCACGAAAGGATGTAAAGTTGCACCAAGATGTAAAGGCTACACGGGGTGCAAAGGTGCGCCGAAAGGTAAAGGGTGCAAGATCGCACCCTCAAGAAAGGTGCAACTTAGCACCCCTTAGTGTGGGTGGAAAGATGCACCCTCAAGAAGAGGTGCAACCTAGCACCACTTAGTGTGGGTGGAAAGATGTACCCAAGGGAACATTTTCGCACCCTCAATAAAGGATTCAACTTTGCACCCTCTCTGCAGTATTATTTTATACACACGTGAATTCCTTGTTCCTGTGAGCTACGTTTAATATGAGCGTGACCCAGTATTAGACACGTGTCAAGCCTTTGCAGACACAGATTTTTTTTCTTCATATTGTTTAAAGGTCATTTAAAACAAATTTGAATATATATATATTTCTTTTAAGTTAAGAGGAGCAAAAATGTGGAGATCATGACCTGTGATACATGTTACGGAAAGTCTATATTTTTATGTGTACTCGGGTTTTTTTTTTTTTTTCAACTACAAGGAATTACCTATGAGCTAATTGGATAAAGAAGCTGAGCATTACTTTTTTTTTCATCAGTTAATGTCAGTGCTGGTGTATTATTCTTGAAAAGTTGGCATCTAAATATCCTCCAAACCAAGTACTTTTTACACTGTATGAAATTATATTCCTGTGAGTTACGTTTCTTATGAGCATGACAGATCTGTAGACACGTGTCATAGTGGTTACAAACACTAAGTTTCCTTTACTTTCATCGTTATCAAGAAGCGATTTTGAACAATTTCAGATGTTCTGGTTTTTTTTCTATTTCGTTACGAGAAGGCAATAATGATTTCATGTAAAACATGTTAAGGAAAGTTGATAGTTTGGTTATTTTATCATTACTCATCTTCGTCTTCTCAACAAGAAGATGATACACATGAGCTCATTTGCTAAAGAAGTTGAAGGATGTTTAATTGGTGGTAGCCACGTAGGGGCTTTTGTCATAACATTTTGCATCTAAATCCCTCGAAACTAAGTACATGCAGTATTAGTTTATAGATAACATAGTATTTTTGTTGTTGCTGTGAGCTTATTCATATGAATTTTAGACATGTTTCTCATATGTTTCTGTCATATGCTTTACTGAAGAACTGCAAATGTTGAGTTTATTGCCAAGAGAGGTTGATCATTACTTTACATTTAAGTTCAATGAAGTGCCGGAGCATAAACTTGTCTTGAAATATAAGCATCCAAAACCCTCCAAACCAAAATACGTGCAATACTAGACACGACAGGAATTCCTTGTTGTTGTGAGTTATGTTTCTTAAAAACACTGATTTTTTTTTTCTGCTTTTGCAATGTACTATGTTCAAAAACACTCTTGAACAATTTTCAGATTTCGTTTCTTTCTTAAGAGAAGAAAACGGTGAGGTCATGTGAAGCATGTTCCTATAAGTTTTATTTCGTTAATAATTTTTCTTTACCCATCTCCTCAACCGTAAGGTGATACGGTACCTAAAAAAGTCATAGGCCAAAGGTGTTGAGCTTTACTTCCCCTTTTTAAAGTAAATTTAAGAGCTGGGGCATTATTTTTAAAAAGTTGGCATTTTAAGCTATGTACACCGAGGACGAGTCTTACTGAATGGATTTCTTGTTGCAGTAGAGTTGTATTCTTTATGAGCTTGATGGAGTATTAGACAATTGTATAAAGTGTTTGCAAAAAACTGTCAATGTATTCCCTTTTGCTAATGTCCAAAGAGTTCATTTGCCAAGTTTTGATTGTCTTTTGTTTTAATCATCAGAGGTTTGTTTTATCATGGTCATAGAGGAAAGAAACTTAATTATAAAAAAAAAGCCTTCATAATATAAGAAGAGATACTGTAGGAGACAATTTCATCAAAAGTTGTGATTTCCAACATTTCCAAAATGCAATTGATGAATATTTCTCCCCAGGGCACAGAAAGAAAGTAGTTTTTGGTCTTTTTTTTTCACGTCAGTATGTTATAATACCCGCGGGTTTACGCCCATCCCACCAATTTCCATCCGGATACTGTACCCGGCCCTGCTTTTTTGTTTTTTATTTTTGTTTTACACTGCAAAGAAAATGAGAACACTGATGTTTGAGAAAAATCCCGACATGTTTGATTGGGCAATTATTTTTTGATGTCTATTATTCTTTCCAAATAAGTTTTTTGGTTATCACTAAGGACAAATACAGATACCCTATTTCTTCTACCAAAACCACAGCACTGTATATTCTCATATTTCTACAGTATTTCGTCTCAACACTTACCCTATTGATATTTCAAAGCATGTTTCCCCGTGCGCTCAAGAAACTCCCCCATTAAAGGAGACCTCCGGGTGATTCTCAGATTTTTACATTTGTACAACTATGAATTAGTTATACTGAGGACAGAGTTTCAGAATTTGTGATAATTGGGATGAAGAATAAGAATATTTTCAAAAAATAGAACAAACTGCAATGAACAAGGATGATGACATGGGAGAGTCACCAGTGCATGAGTTGGGGCTCAAGGAAGCAGAACAAAAGAATAAGGTATGCATAGACAGGTGAACTCGCAAGCAAGCGGTATAGTTATGGAATACTTTACACTGCTATCATTTCTGAAATATGTGAACCTTATAGCTGGTAAAATTGGGTCTTTGAGAGCGTCTGGGGGCTACGCCCCACCACTTAAAGTGTCTGGCAACGGTCATGCATTTATTCTGTAGGTGTAAGAACAAGTTCCAGTGGGTTTCATGGGGTTACTTTCCTACTTTTCAGCTAGGCTAGCCTAGCTGGTAAGAGTTTGGTCTTTTGGGCGTCTGGCGGCTATTGTCTGGCAACAATCATTCAATTATCCTTTGAGTGTATCACAAGAACAAGTTCCAGTGGGTTTCAGGAGGTTATTTTTCCAGCTATATATAGGCTAGTCTAGCTGGTAAAATTGGGTCTTTGAGGGCGTCTGGCGGCTACCCCCCCCCCCCCCACCACCACCACCATTTAAAACGTCTGGCAACGGTCATGCATATATCCTGTAAGTGTAAAGAACAAGTTCCAGTGGGTTTCACAAGGTTACTTGTTCAGCTAGGCAAGCCTAGCTGGAAAAAGTTGGGTCTTTAAGGGCGTCTGGCGGCTACCCCCACCACTTAAAACGTATGGCAATGGTCATTCATTTATCCTGTAAGTGTAACGAACAAGTTCCAGTGGGTTACATTAGGTTACTTTTTCAGCTAGGCTAGCCTAGCTGGAAAAATTTGGGTCTTTAAGGGCGTCTGGCGGCTACCCCCACCACTTAAAACGTCTGGCAATGGTCATTCATTTATCCTGTAAGTGTAACGAACAAGTTCCAGTGGGTTTCATGAGGTTACTTTTTCAGCTAGGCTAGCCTAGCTGGAAAAATTTGGGTCTTTAAGGGCGTCTGGCGGCTACCCCCCACCACTTAAAACGTCTGGCAATGGTCATTCATTTATCCTGTAAGTGTAACGAACAAGTTCCAGTGGTTTTCATGAGGTTACTTTTCCAGCTAGGCTAGCCTAGCTGGAGTTGGGCCTTTAAGAGCGTCTGGCGGCTACCCCCCACCTCTTAAAACGTCTGGCAATGGTCATTCATTTATCCTGTAAGTGTAACGAACAAGTTCCAGTTGTTTTCATGGGGTTACTTTTCCAGCTAGGCTAGCCTAATTTTGGGGGGTCCTTTTTGTGGCCCTCCTGGCCACACCCACCACCGATGACCAGCCAGACGTGCATTTCCATACTCAGGGGCATATGTACTAAATTGCTATACACATAAAAATTGGTAACCTTTCCAGCTAGGCTGACCCCCGCTGGCTCCCGGACTATTATCCTCTCATGGCTGAAAAGAAGTACTAGTGCAACCAGGCGCGCCGGAAGCAGTTTTGGATGGGGGGGGGGGGGGCAAATATTGGATGGGGCTCACGATAGACCATACATATTACACAATATACACATACACACACACACACAAATATATATATATATATATATATATATATATATATATATAGTTGAAAGAAATTGGACTAAATGAGGCGGGACGTTGCTCTCGATCTTAGTCTCCCTTTTATTTGTCAAGCTTTCGGCCCGTCATTGGGCCTTCGTCAGGACCTACCAACAGAACGATTATTATATGAATAACCTGATGTGTCATATAGGTCCTGATAGGTAGGTCCTGACGAAGGCCCAATGACGGGCCGAAAGCTTGACAAATAAAAGGGAGACTAAGATCGAGAGCAACGTCCCGCCTCATTTAGTCCAATTTCTTTCAACTATATGCATCCAACAATGCGGCACCGCGTACGTTCGGGACCCAGGGAACTATTTCTCACATTATATATATATATATATATATATATATATATATATATATATACATGTATATATATATATATATACATATATATATATATATATATATATATTTACATGTATATATATATATATATATATACATATATATATATAGTTGAAAGAAATTGGACTGAGGCGGGACGTTGCTCTCGATCTTAGTCTCCCTTTTATTTGTCAAGCTTTCGGCCCGTCATTGGGCCTTCGTCAGGACCTACCAACAGAACGATTATTATATGAATAACCTGATGTGTCATATAATATATAATGCAATTTCACATATTACCAATCTTCTCAATCCTTTCCTTTATATACACAAATCAATCATTCAATTCAATACAAATATCCACTCTAACCTCCAATCATCATCAGAATAACTGACATCATATGTCCAAAAAATATATAAATAAATTCTTATATCATAATGCTGCCATATAATAATCATATTGTCTTATAATTCTTAGCATGATGATCACAAACAGAATCATTATACATATATATCATATTCATATGTCTATTTGCATTGCGTATGTAACATGTATATATCCGCATACGCACACATAAATAAATTCTTATATCGTAATGCCGCCATATGATAATCATATTGTCTTAGCATGATGATCACAAACAGAATCATTATACATATATATCATATTCATATGTCTATTTGCATTGCGTATATGAATACATCCGCATACGTACACACACACCCACATACATACGCACATATATACATATTCACATATACACACTCTCACATATGCACACACCCACAAAACTCCGGTTGATATAATACTATCTAAATCAACATATCCTATTTTATTTCGTATATTACCGAAATATAATAGCGTCAACCCTCCAAAATATATCAACTCTTAGATCAAGATGTGTAAACAACAACAATTTCTGTAAATTACCTGCGTGGGACTCGTGTGGTTATCGTGCATCCCAGCACCGTGTGCTCATATTCTGTTCAAAAATAAAATAATCACCATTCAATCATTCATAATACCTCTTATTTTGCAAATATAATCAAACATACTCATATTAAAACATCACAAGATCATATTCACAAATCCATCATACGATATTTTCCATATCATTCTTATCCATGCAGTCAGATCAACTCGTGACGCTCAACAGTAATCATGAATCGTGTGATCATACAATAAATATCAACAGAATTTCACAATAATAGTGTTCAATCATAATATCTATTATATTACATATAAATACAGTCAAAAATAATCATATCAGAAATCACAGATTCATACATTTTCCCAAATACATCATTGTACACCATTATACATTTCATTCATATCAAATCACATGAACTTATTACACGCAGCTTTATTCATACATCTTGTGATCGTACAATATATCAGTACATAATTATACAAATGAAATCTCGATAATCACAATATATCTAACCTGAAATTTATTAGGGTGTTTTACCTGTATGTTGGGCTGTATTTTGTCCTGTCTGGTCATGGCCAAGTTTTCTGCTACGGGTGTTTTACTGTAAGTCTGAAGTTAGGGTGAGGGGTTCGGGATAAGAGCTATGTAGGGTTCATTGGTCAACGTTAATGCCATCGGGGGTCAGTGTTTTCAATTTCTTTATCCAGAAGGATTCTCTATGTAGGATTACTTGGCGGGATTTTGTTCGGATTGTTTCGATGCCTGTGATCTTTACATTGTCAATTGAGTGGTCGGGCTGGTTAAAGTGTGTTGTGTAGGGGAGGGTTTTTCGCTTGTTGGGTGTATTGTAGTTCAGTATTTCCGATTTAGTGTTACTAAATCTGGTGTACAAGGATGTTTCTGTCTTTCCCACGTATTGTTTGTTACATTTCGTGCACGATATCAAATAAATGAGCCAGTCTGACTTGCATTGTATTTTGGATGTGATTGGGAATTCTTCCCCCGTGACATTACTTTTGAACTTTTTGCCCTCTTTAACAAAGTTGTGAAGCATGCACCGTTTGGCTTCGCATTTGGCAAAGCCGTTTGTGTTGTTCTCATTCAGCTGGTCATTTTTGGGGTCGCCAGAGTATGTTAGTAGGTCGCGGAGGGTGCGGGGGCGTCGGTATGCAACCAACGGGGGATCCGAAAATATCTCTGAGAGTGAAGCTGATTCATCTCGGGTTTTTTGTTCCTTTTTGAGAATTTTGTGTAGTTTGGCGGTGGCGGGACTGTATGTTAAGACGAAAGGGGTTCTTTCTAAGGGGGGTCGTTCTTTTTATGTCAAATAATTCCGCGCGGGGGATGGAGCGAGCTCTGTTGATTTGTAGTTTAGTTTGTTGGGGAGGGTATTCACACTTGTCGAGATAGTGTTGGAGATTTTCGAGGTGTTTGTCTGTGCTTTCTGGCTGAGAGCAGTTACGTTTGATTCTAAGGGCCTGGCTGCATGGTATGCATTTGAACACATGTCGAGGGTGGCATGAGGAGGGAGGGAGGAATGTGTGAGAGTCTGTAGGCTTGGAGTATAACTCTGTCTGGAGAGTTCCGTCGTCTGAGAGGACCTTTAGGTCAAGAAAGTTGACACAGTCGGGGGATGACTCAAACGTGAATTTGATTCGGGGATGGAGGGCGTTCACTGTGTTTTGGAATTGTGCTAATGATTGGGGGCATTGTGTCCAGATGAATATGATGTCATCAATGTATCGTTTCCACGATTTCGGGAAGATTGCGTTTGTGAGTTCTAATAGCTCTGCCTCTATCTCCCCCATGAAAATGTTAGCATACGATGGGGCAACAGGGGTGCCCATAGCGGTACCCTCTATTTGTAAATAGTTCTTGCCGTTGAACTGAAAATTGTTCAATGACAATACCAGTTCAAGAAGACGAATGAGCTGGTCGGTTGGAGGGGAGGGGTTCATTCGGGCGTTGAGGGCGTTTCGACATGCTTTGATGCCCTCATTGTGGGGGATGTTCGTGTACAACGAAGTTACATCGGCTGTCAGTAGTATGCTTTCTGGGGGGAGGGGTTTCTGGGTCAGATTCAGGTCTTTTATGTGGTTGAGAAAATCGGTTGTGTCCTTTAGGTGAGAGGGCAATTTTTCAACCAGGGGGCGGAGGTGGAAGTCAAGGAATCTTGAAATTTGCACAGTGGGGCACGCACATCCTGAAACAACAGGGCGTCCCGGATTGTTGGGCTTGTGGATTTTGGGGAGGAAGTACATGTTTGGGCGACGTGGATCCTTTGAAATTAGTTTTTTCTTTAAGTCTGAGTTCACGTCAAGGCTTCCCACAGCTGTTTTTACCTTTTGTAGGTGTTGAGGGGTGGGGTCATGATCTAGGGCCTTGTATGTCTTTGTATCTGTTAGTTGTCTGACCTTCGTTGATGTATGTGTCGGTTGACATGACAACCGTACACGATCCCTTGTCAGCTGGTTTTATGATTATCTCTTTGTTGCGTTTGAGACTGTAGAGGGCCTTTCTCTCTGGTTTGCGAAGCGAAGCGAGCGAAGCGAGCGAGTTTGAAAATTTTGACATTCTACAGTCCAAAAACTGCCCTTCGTAGCTATGTTTTTCGCTTTGGAAATTAAGGGGGAGGCGCACCGGGTTCAACTGCTGGCAATTACTGGCAGCAACATTAGGAGAATGGCATAACAATTCAATGCGAGCGAGCAAAGCGAGCGAGCTTGAAAATTTTGACATTTTACAGCCCCAAAATTGCCGTTTGTAGCTATATTTTTTTTTTTTTTTTTTTGCTTTGGAAATTAAGGGGAGGGGATAGGGCGGCCCAGGTGCAACTGCTGGCAATTACTGGCAATAACATTTTCTTTTACAATGGCATAACGATTAAATGCGAGCGAGCTTGAAAGTTTTGACATTTTACAGTCCAAAAACTGCCGTTTGTAGCTATATTTTTGCGCTTTAGAAATTAAGAAGGGGGGGGAGCGGTGCGGGCGGGGGTTAAAACTATTTTCCGGGAGCGCTACCTACGTCAGGTGTCACGTTAGTAACAACTAGCGGTGGGAGAGGGACGTATGGAAGATTTTTTTTTCTCAAGGGGGGGGGGGGGCACACATATGATAATTACAAAACAAAAAAGAATTTTTAAAATGTTGCTTCAAAAGGATGGTTGGCATTGGCCAGTTGTGCCCGCCTCTAAATCCGCCAGTGCTTAAAGCTAACATTTTGATATTTACACGATTTTCCGTAGCCGAAGGCCTCTAAAGACTGCAACGGTTACCGTTGAATGCGGTTGAGATAATCTGCTCACATGCAACGAGAAATGAATGTCTAAACATTTGTTAGAATTACTAGTCTTAGCTAATAAATCTCCCTATTTGTATTATGTATATTATATATATTTTTTTGGGGGGGGGGGCAAAAATGCGTTTTGCCCCCCCCCCCCCACAAGCCATATCCAAATACATGTACAACAGTCTGAAGAAGCAAAAGACCATGAAGCAGCGTAAGGCCAGCGTAGGATGGTAAGGCCAAAAGCCCAATGTACATGCGTAGCCATTTGGGAGACATTAAGAAAATCGCGAATGTAAATCATGTTATAGCAAAATCCATCTCAACGCTTGTCCAGGATGATCTATGGGTGACAACACAACTCTTGATACAAAAAACATGACAGTTTTCCAAAGAGATTATTATCATGCAATCTCAGGAGCTCGCCATGTGGTGTAGCAGCCTGTTACGCGCTCACAGGAAAAAAAAAACAACAACTCTTAACTCAAGTTACTCCTTCACGATAAGCCCAGTACCAGTGTCATTTTCAACCAAATTGCCTAGTACTTCATTGCCTTGGAGACCATGGTGCCCATTTTATAAAAAGTTGATACAATGGCAATTCTTACCGAAATGGCAATTGTCATAGTAACGAAAAAAAATCCAGCTTCTTGATTGGCTGTTGCTATTGGAAGTTGTCATTCAAGTAAGAGTTGCTATCCTAACATCTTTTATGAAATGGGGTACTGCACGTGGCGACCAGGTGGCGACTCGAGTCTTGCTGGTCACGAAGACACCTCTCGAGTGTTCGCGAGTTCTTCGGAGACTTTTACCAGTCTCCAACTGGTCTTCCAGACGTCTCTGCAACGTCTTCGAGACTTCTCTGCGACCTTGCAGAGACCCATGCGTGGTGACTTACCGGAACAGAGAGTAGACTTATCGGAGATCTTGCGATGTCATCGCGGCGACGTCCCCATGGCTTCCGCGCAGTGACTTACCGGAACAGAGAGTAGACTTTTTTCGGAGATCTTACGATGTCATCGCGGCGACGTCCCCATAGCTTCCGCGCAAATAGGTTTCCCCCTTGTTTGGAGACGTCTCAGCAGGGTTAAAGTAGCCTTACGGTGAGAGTTGAAAATATTTTTGGTCTTTAATTCCAGTCGCCCGAGTCGCGGCGAAGTCCTCCCCTCCCCCCCCCCCCCCAATTAAGTCTATTAGGCAGAAATTCACTTCGTTATTGCTGTAATTGTAGGAAAGGTTGTTAAGAACAACTTTTGTGAACAAAGATGCATATAATTTGAATGCACTACCGAAACGGTGTATTGTTGTAGGCCCCTACATTGTGACAACCAAGGATATAAGCATGCATGGGTATGGGTGACAAGGGATTCAATTGTTTTGGTAGCTTGATGTCATAACGGACAGCTTTGCACTTTTCGTCAGAATGCTGACCTGACATTGAACCTCTTTAAAGTACAGTCATGTTTCAGACTCTAAACTTGATTTCCGCTTTTCACGACTACATGCGGAAACTCATTTAATTGAAACTTATTATTGTCTTCATCACGAAGGTTACACCCTTCAACGGAACACCCTAGAGCTGCTCCCTGTGTATAGGCATACTGATTGCCCGCAAAAGCATAAAGAAGTCAGCAGTTCATGAAGAAGGCTATCGAAAGTATCAATTGTATATTGTCATGCTGATTAGTATACAAATAGTTAATGGTCACGAGTGCAATGGTACGAGATTTCGCACGAGGTGAAAGATAGAGGCGCTCTATTCAACGAGGCGAAGCCGAGTTGAATAGTGTGCCTCATCTTTCACCAAGTGCGAAATCTCGTTCCATTGCACGAGTAAAGACCATACACTATTTGTTTTATACAACGTCCAAGTAGATCTTTGTTATTTGGTTGGAGGATTGTTGGGTAGGTCTAAGTAGGCCTAGAAGTCTATAAATGTATGAAAAATATAGCCATACTTACATGTGGATCCACTGCGATTCTCTTTCTGGCTTGTGCAATCAGTGTACTCTTCATAGATACAGGTCACAGCTAGCGCTCATACACGTACACTAGCACTACGTAGACCTACATACGCGCATGCATGTACCGCACACGTACACTGCGCTAGCTGCATGCGATCCTCAATATGCAACACACAGTATATGCAGTACCGTACAATTTCTCGAACCGTGGAATAGAGCGAAAAAATCGAACCAAGTTGCACGCAAAAATAGAACCAAAATTGCACGGCGCGTTGAATGGAGTACTTATTGAATATCACGTCACCAACAATCCTCCAATCAAATTACAAGGATCTACTTGGACGTTGTATAATACGTGATAATCTTATCAATGATAATCAATTATCAATGATTTTCCCAATAATCGAAACATCCGCTTTCTTTTTACGATGACACCGCGCTTAGAGTGGTTTACATTATCATTGTCTATTCATGAATGATTCATCTCTTTTGTGAAAGTGTAAAATATATACTTTTGATATGCACTGTTTGAGATGTTCAACAACTATCATATTACAATTTGAAGAAAAAAAAAGTCCCCTCCTCACAATTTATATATGTCCTAGCAAAAGGACAATGATTTTAACTATATATTCATTTGTTTTGGTATAACATGCTGGAAGCTGAGAATCCGAAAACAGATGAAGGATTATCATCTATCGTAGAAGTGTATCATTCCATGAAATGCTTGTCAAATTTCACATATTTCTTTGCACATTCTCTTTAAAAGAAGAAATGAAAGTAAAATTTGAATTCACTTGAATTCGTCAACATTTCCTTAAAAAAGGAAAGGTAGTACAAAACAGAGATCAAAGTGTCATGGAAAACAAAGAATCTATCAGTCATACAGGAAATTAAATGACAATGTCTTGCAAGATTGTTGAGCTTGCTGTTTTGTCTCTCACGTCATTTCCCCTTTGGGTTTCTGCCGGAAATTTCTCACAAACTATATCTTGGTATATCATGTGACTGGGCCATGAACAACAACGCTTTTGCTTTCCATCTGACAGGTCACCAAGGTCTATAGATGCTCCTAATTCTTCCTCAACAACCACTACAGCGACGTTCACAAGCTCAGTACTTTTGTGAAGCCGTAAATACACGAAAGCCTGCATACAAATTAACAGATAACTTTCCTTTTATACTTTCCTTCTATACTTTCTCAAATTCTCAAAATTCTCAAAATAGAGTTTAATTCGCCATAAAGATTTATTTGTAAAGTAAACATTTTCTGTTTGTTACGTTACGTAAATGTGTACAATTTATGTCGTGTGTTGTATGATTACATTAATTTTTTCATTGTAATTTTGAATGAATTTTTCAAAATATGTTTTTGTAATGATGTAAAATTTGTGAGATTTATTGTAAAGCGCATAGGGAACATCGACTTATAATGTGCTGTAGAAGCTTTAATCATTATTCTATTGATAAAGAAAACACTCGACGAAAAAGAAAAAGAATTGAATTACGAACTATCAACCTTAGCTGTATGAAACTATAAAAAAAAAGAATAATATGTAGATATTAGGAAGTGAAATAGAAAGGGAGAACCCAATTTAAAAACAAACAAACAAATTGAAAAGCACTCGCAGAGCACAGACCTCCACCCAGCAAGAATCTTAGCTTTTTAAAGGAGGCAGACTTGAGAAGAGGAAGAAGAAGCAGCAGCAGCTCATTTCCACCCATTGAACACGCATGCTGAAAATCGGCCTGTTTCCCAATTACTGTTAGTACAGTCATCAGCTTCAGTTACGTGGCGCCTCGCCCGAGCAAAATTGAAAGTTTATTGACTCAATCACCCCATTAGGGGTATGCAAGTCCAAAAGCAAAATGATGATACACACAGACATACAGAAACGTTACAGGCACTTCCTACAAGTACTAAAACACGAACTCATAGATATATACAAAATGTTCTAATACCATAAGTCTACCAACTAAATCATCTTTGATGATCATAATTATTTACACATTTTTAATAATAAAAGTCATTTAGACTGTATTTATCATACTGTTTTGATATAGGCTCTGAATAATTTCATCACTTATCGAAATATTGAGTAATTTCTTTACAGAATTTGCCATCTTCACCAATGCCTCTTTGGTATAGTACCATTAAAAAATGAATCCATTCTAAAGCCCCTTTTACACTTTCACGGATTGCTACACGGATGACCACGGATCGTCACCCGTGGTGTTCCGGCATGCAAAATGTCGATTTTCCTCTCAATGCCGGTGTGAATACGATCCCAACCGGGTGTCTACACGGACAAGTACGAAGGCTACACGGACGAGTACGGTCCCTAAACGGACAGACAGGGAAGGAATGCGGACCACATCGGAAACGATAAAGAGTGAACACGGATATCAAGGAAGAGCACGGATGCAACTGTATGGGGCCCTTCGCGGTCCTTACACGGATATCCCCAAAATGTCGGCAAATGACTTTTGCTTTTGCTTTTGTTGCTTTATCATTTTCGGGCGGCATGCCTCCAGAGCTAGGTACAATGTATAACAAGAAAATCTGCAGCAACCTCAATGCTTCTCTGCTGGTCGACACCATAAAGGCAAATCTCTTTGTTGCAAACTCATTTTTTTCTGGCAAATCATGACATAAACAAAGCAAAACAAAATAAAACAATCAAAACACACATAAACACAAAACAGTAAGGAGGTGTGTGTGGGTCACCATAAAGGCAAATCTCTTTGTTGCAAACTCATTTTTTCTGGCAAATCATGACATAAACAAAGCAAAACAAAATAAAACAATCAAAACACACATAAACACAAAACAGGCGACCACTATACGAGCAGTATGAGGGGTTGATGGCTGTACTCATGGGGGAAGATGTGAGCAAATTTCGTGGACTTTGTGAGCTTGTATTGGCAAAATACGCGAATTTTTCATCACGGATGGAGCCGATGCTACTACGGACGTTCCGATGTCTTCACGGATTGTCCCGGAAAGAGTACGTAGGCAACACGGAGTAGCCGGTGCCTACAAGGAAGGAATACGGAGGCAACACGGAGTAGACGGTGCCAACAAGGAAGAGTTCGTATTGATATTCATCCGTGATGTCCGGGATGAAAAATTAAGCAAGCTTAATTTTTTTCCGCGGACATGCCGGATGATCAAGGATAATGCTGGATGACTTCAAGGAGTCAACACGGTCATGCCGGAAACAGAACGGATGATCCCGGATCGACGATCCGTGGTCGTCCGTGATGCGATCCGTGAAAGTGTAAAAGGGGCTTTAGTACGTTTGGGTGTTTCCAGAAATATTTCTTAAGCGCTTGTTTCATACGAGAATTATGAAAAAGCGGACTTTGAAATAAACGAGACATGAAACTCGTCACACTGACGAGTTAGGTGATACGCCTGGGGTCATCAGATGTCGGTCATCTGTGATCGACAAAGAAAAGAATGTGATATAGGCACCTTGAAGTTGTATTGAGCGTGCATGCAAAACGGTTTCTCTAACCACTCGGCCACGGGACATCCACGGAAACGGTAAGGCCGAAAAAAAAAAAAATGCATAGATATTACAGGGGGAAAAAGTCAATGCCCACTCAACAATCGTGGCCGCGTGAACATGTATTGCATTGCTAGAAGGAAATGCGGCCTTGTAACGACTGAGGGGTCGCTGTGCCATTTATGGCAATTTCGGAAAAATACGTCCCGCAGACATAAAACCTATAATCGGCTGATTTTGATACCTTGCCTTTAATCACAATTTTCAGTGTGATGACGTCATCAAAGTACAAAACAATGACATGGACTTGAAAGACAATTGCTCAAAGTACAACACCTCCGTTGTCGTCATTACATACTATTTGACAGAGTCAGGATGCAACATTCTGCAGCAGTCGAAGCAATGTGGTCTCCAACACAAAACAGAGGGATATTGTGTGTGTGTGTGTGTGTCTGTGTGTGTGTATAGGTGCGTTTATATACGAATGTGATTTCTA
The DNA here is from genome assembly GCF_964275005.1 of Diadema setosum. Classification (NCBI taxonomy): domain Eukaryota; kingdom Metazoa; phylum Echinodermata; class Echinoidea; order Diadematoida; family Diadematidae; genus Diadema; species Diadema setosum. Next base: position 14,360,837 of record NC_092691.1, read on the forward strand.
CATGGACGATATATGTAATACAAAATTGAAAAAAAAAAGTAAAAAAGCTAGGTATTTTGTTTCGTGATCTTGTGGGGTTCGAACCCGCACGTGTGCAACCTCACGTCTCTGAGACGTCGCCTTTAACCACTCGGCCATACGTCTCGACGAGAAAAAAAAGAGGAACGTAAACTTATGTATGTGAAAGATGAATCAGGAATCGTTTTGTCCACATTCCATTCTCATTTTCAGTTTTAAACTGCAAAATTGTCAAACTAATAAGGAGATTTCAAAGAATAACATGCATGATTACTGCAGCTTATTGTCTCAGTTACCACACACTTAAGTTACAGAGGAAATGGAGCAAAATCATCTGAGATAAAGGTGCTTAAACGTTGTCAAGTTAATGCACATAAAAAAAAAATCACCTCCCATAGAGATAACACGTAAACTTGTCTGATTTTGAGTCTTTACCTTTAATAACAATTTGAAGTATGATGGTAAGTCTTCTTGAACCAAGAGTGTGGAACGCAAGCTTCTACGTGAAAGATGAATCATGACGATCACCCGTGACCGACACATCTTCAAAGGGATCAGTTATTAGAAGTGGAAGCCCGCGTGCCAAGCATATTGTCTCAGCAATTCCAAAGCAATGATACCCTTACATTTATGCATACCATAATTTCCCTCTGAAATCAATGGTAGGTATATTCATGTACAATTGCTTGCCTTGTCCATAAACTTTGCTTTACAAACTTTCAGTGAAACGTGTCATAACATAATTCTGTAACTCCATTAGCAGGGATTGACTTCATAAAGAAAGATATATCAAATTGAACGCTTAGCGCGTATAACTAAGGGGGATTTTAGCCTGATGCTCTGTTCTTCACTGCTCAGATACCAACAACACTCATTACCTACGGCTACGTATAGAGAAACAGCCATGACGAAAATAAGTTATTCCTTTTCTTTGGCAGATAGACACACAACCCCTTTAAACCACACTATAATTGACATGGAGGGACATGAAAAAGTTCATTACTACTACTGAACAGTGATGCCTTCTACTCATGTGGCACAAGATACCTCTATAGCAACATAAAACCTGTCTACAACTCCGTTATTGCGTCAAACAATAACATCCTGGAATTTCAAAGAGATGAGCGAGACGCCATACACCTGGCCTAGAGTTAATTCATTCAGTTGCCATTCCTGCTCCAGTTGAGTTATGCAAATTATTTTCCGACCTGTCTTGTGACAATATAACAGGAACAAACGTAGAGAAAAGGAAAGGGAAAAGGAAAGGTGGCAAGCGGGGCACTGTACCAAGGGCAATTTAAGCAATACGTATGATAAATGAAGCAAATCCAACCTAGAGCCTCCGACAAAAAAAAAGAGGAACTTGAGCGACTGTGTGTCGTGGGGTAGTATAATTGATAAGATAATACGATAAATGACATCGATCGGAATAAAGCTGAACTGCCAAAAGAAACACAAAGAAAGAGAGAGAAAAAAATGATAGCGTCCTGCGGGTCTCGAACATCTCGTCCTAAGGTAGTGCATAATGACCATGCAGCGCGCTAAGTGACTATAAAGCCACACGGCTGTACCGAAGATTGGATGTGAAATTTATCTTTAATACTTTTTTTATTTATATATATATATATATGTATATATATATATATATATATATATATATATATCTTAAATATTTATACCATATACAACATGAAAAAGTTCATTACTACTACTAAACAGTGATGCTTTCCATTCATGTGGCACAAGATACCTCTATAACAACATATAACCTGTCTACAACTTCGTTATTGGGTCAAACAATAACAACCTGGAATTTCAAAGAGATGAGCGAGACGCCATACACCTGGACTAGAGTTAATCAATTCAGCTCCCATTCCTGCAAGTTATTTAAACATACATGTTCCTACCTATCCTGTTACAGTATAACAATAACCAATGAAGAGAAAAGGAAAGAGCAAACGAAAGGTGGCAAGCGGGACACTGTAACAAGGGGCAATTTACAACATTAAGTGTGACAAAATTAATGAAGCAAACCCAATCTCCAAACTCCAATACAAAACAAGGGAAATAGAGCAGCCGTGTTCACGGGTTACGTACACTTGATAAAGTAATACGATAAATGACATCGGAGTAAAGCTGAACTGCCGAAAAAAAAAGAGAAAAAAAAGAAAGAACGGATAAAAGTCCTGCGGGAGTCGAACCTCTCGCCTTCCGGTATGGCGTTATGAACAACCAGCGCGCTAACCGATTATGCCACATGGCTGTCCTGAAGATCGAGTGCGAAACTTAAATCTAAATACTATCGTGACAGTGTTGACTTGTGATGGCGCTATTCAACTTCCCACAAGTGGCAGCGTGGATTCGATCAATATACAGTTGCAAAGAAAAATTGGGAATCGTTCCGTACAGATTGCATTCTCATTTTCAGTTTTAAATTGCAAAATTGTCAACCTGATGAGGAGATTTGAAAACATAAAATGCATGATTACTAAAGCTTGTTGTCTCAGCTACAACATATTTATGTTTCAGAGGAAATGGAGTAAAATCAGATGAGGTAAAGGTGCTTAAACGTTGTCAAGTCAATGCATGGTTTAAAAAAAAATCACCTCCCATAGACATAACACGTAAACTTGTCTGATTTTGAGTCTTTACCTTTAATCACAATTTCTAGTATGATGACGTCATCATATTTCAAAACCATCACATGGCCTTGAAAGGCAAATGTTCAAAGTGCAACATATCTGAATTTGGGGTAATATTGAGCTTAAACAACAGAGATACGAGCAAATGAATGTCAGAAACAGTACCTCAAAAAAATCAATTCCACTTTTTTGATTTAAAATGACGATATGATGACGTCATCGCGTATTCCTGGCAATACTGATACTTGGAATGTTACTTACAATTCATATACTTTTGTAATATGCAATAGAAATATAGGGTCAACGGACGATTTAAAGAGCTATGGCGAAATAAACAAAGACATGTTTTTTCACTATATTTGCAGAAAGACGCGCACGCGGAATTTCAACTTTGACGCCAGTGCATTCCTTTGTTATAGGTCGTAATCGATCGGAAATCAATGGATATTATTACTCAAAGTATCAGGAATCCAAATCAGTCAAAAAAATTGCATTTTCATGTTGCTTACGGGCTCTGCGCGCGAAATTGCGCGGACGGACGCGCACGCGAGAAAATGTTTGAAACGCTTAAAATTGTCTGAAACTTCGAGATTTCCCATTGGGAAGTCGTTTTGAGCCTTTTAAAATTTTGACGCGCGCTTACGCGCGCGTAATGATGACCTGTGTAACTAGCGTTAAAAAGTAAGATAGAGCGTGACCTGAACTTCATGTCCACCGAAAATGATACAGAAATGACATCTAGTTATGAAGTTATGATCGATCATGTGACAAGGTCCGAAAATCACAAAATGGCGCCTAGATGACGTCATAGATATGTAACTGTCATGAAAACCTTATTGTGGCTAGATTTTGTCATGAGACATGTTGACTGAAAATGTCATGTTATTTCGTAATGTCATTCTTGAGATATTGACGACACAAAATTGTCCAGAAAGAAAGAAGAATAAAAAACGAGATATGAAACTCGTCACACTGAAGACGAGTTAGGTGATACGCTGGGGGTCATCAGATGTCGGTCATCCGTGATCGACAAAGAAAAGAATGTAATATAGCACCTTGAAGTTATAATGAGATACTTAGTTGAACTTTTTTGGGTCTACATTATTCAGATCACTTTTGCCGCGGCCAAGGCCAACCTCAATTGCGTGGCCGAGCCCCGCAAGTTAGTCCGTTTACACTGCCGGGCTCGGCCGCGCTTTCGATTCAAACCTTTCAATATTTTGTCGTAGTGGCGCTCTACTTGTAAACAAACGCAATTTGGTATTGTCTGGTTTTCAGATCCTTTGCCAACTGAATTCCGTGACGACAAAATCGCCGTTCGGGCAAAGGCCTTTCCCGAAGGAGAAAATCCTTTGCAGGACAAAACCACCTTAAACTATACTAGTTTTCGACGTTGAAGTGGTTAATATCCTGAATAGCGAAATAGTACAGGCTAGGGTTTGGAAACCAGACTAAAATTGGCCGCGCATTTAGCCCAATTTGCGTTTACACTGAGAAAAAGGCCGGGCGCGACCGCGGTTCGGCCGCGGCCGAGACCACCTCCAGAGCGTGGCCTAATGCGAGGCCAATTTTGGCCCCTCATTGGGCCTTTTGCGCGTTTACACCGAAATGAAGGTGGGCTCGGCGCGGCCGAGCCTCGCACTGTAAACGGGGTCCAAGTGATCCTCGGCACGTACAAATAAAACATGACAATTAAATGTTTTATAACCATCTTGGCTTTAACAGTGGCCTTTTAAAACATGACCTTTGACCATTATTTACATAACCAATATGACTCCCTCTAATCTTGCTATCATAATGATCAGTTCAGAGAGCTCTTACAGCTATATACAAGCCTGTGAGATTTACCAGCAGTAAAACCAATGAAGCCTCCGATACAAAACAAGGGATATCGAGCAAGTGAGTCTGTTTACATGAGAATGTGATTTATCCTGGACGAAAGTGATGCCTCAATTAAAGAGAAAAGGGCAAAAGAAAAACGGGCCAAACGTACGGCTCCAGCGAAAGAGACATCGCCTTTAACCATATAACTATAGGTCTCCTCCAACTAAGAGTACACTTTGAACGTAAGCTTATACGTGAATGATAATTTATGACGATCTCACGTGATCGACACACATTCAAAGGGGACAGTTAGAAGTGGAAGGAGTGCTTAATCGTGTCATTAATTCCTAATCAATGACACCCCTACTATAGGCATATCATAATTTCTCATCTAAAATCAATGGTCTATAGGACTCATGCACCATTACTTGTATCGTGCATAAACTTTGTTTTTTAAGCTTTGAGTGAAACGTGTCATAACATAATTCTGTAATTCCATCAGCAGTGATTGACATAATAAAGAAGAGAGATATATCACCGTATTGAACGCTTAGAACCTAACGGGGGGGGGGGGTATTACAGCATGATACTCGGTTCTTTTCTGCCCAGATGCCAACAACACCCATCACCCACGGCCACGCATAGAGAAACAGCCATGGCGAAAATAAAACTTTGCTGTCTCATAGGCAGAATGACACAGAACCCCGTCAAACACACTTCACTTTTATTGGCAGGGATGGACATGAAAAAATTCATTACTAATACTAAACAGCGTATGCATTCCATTCATGTGGCGCGAGATACCTCGTTAGCAACATAAAGCCTGTCTTCAACTCCGTTGATCGAACAATGACAACCTGAAGAGATGAGCGAGACGCTATATGCACCTGGCCTAGAGTTAATTTATTCAGTTCTCATTCCTACTTCAAGTTGGGTTATGTTATTGTAATCATTCCCATCTGCAGTATAGCAAAACCAAAGTGAGGGAAAAGGGGAGAGAAAAACGAAAGGTGGTGGAAGTAAAACTGCATGCACAACTGCAATCCACATCATTGCGTGTGACAAGTGAAGCAAATGGTTTAGTTGTTATAGCAGTGTTTTATGAGCATAAACAGGCAAATAGACAGACAATGTCAAATATAAAAACCATCAATTTAATGTCAGAGAAGATGGTAAACAAGATGCATTGAAACTGTAACTAAATCGCTGCTCTTCTACTCGGTCACGGAACGTCCAACTTTATATTCAACCAAAAAAAAAAATGTTAGGGGAAAGAAACAAATTTAGATATAACATTCTTAAATTAAAAACAAGAAAAAGAAAATGTCCACGTCAGGATTTAAAAAAAAAAAAACGCCGCACGAACATGCATTATATTCTAGATGGGAATACGGTCTTGATGCAAAGGTCCAATGATTGTCTCATTACTTTAAAAGCAATCTATGGTTCCCTTACCATCACCAGTACCACACCACAATGACGTCTCTAAAATCAATGGTAGCACATTTATCATTGCATCGTGCATTAACTCCCTTTTCCTAAACTACCAATGGAACGTGTCATATTATATTGTGTATTTCGATCAGTAGTGATTGACTTTAAAGAAGAAAGATAATGCAAAAAAATTGAACGCTTACCACATTGCTTATAGGGCTATTCCAGTTTGGTACTGATCTGTTCTATTCTCCCAGATGCCAACAACATATTATCACCTATGGCTAAACTACTGTAGTGAAACAGCCATGACGAAAATAAACGACAGAGAACCCCGTCATAATCACTACACTTGGAAAGGTGTTGCCCGAAATTCCTCATTATGAAGCAATATCAAGTCACTTCCTTCCCTGCCTGTCTTTAACTCCGTTATTTGGTCAAACAATAACAACCTGGAATTCCAAAGAGATAAGCGAGACGCCATGCACCTGGACTAGAGTTAATTAATTCAGTTCCCATTCCTGTTAGTTATGTAAACGTACACGTTCCTAAATATCCTGCTACAGTATAACAAGAACAAATGAAGAGAAAAGGAAAGAGAAAACGAATGGTGGCAAGCGGGGTACTGTTTCAAGGGGCAATTTGCAACATAACGTGTGACAAAATTAAAGAAGCAAACCCAACCTCCAAACTCCAATACAAAACAAGGGAAATAGTGTAGCTGTGTTCATGACATCAGAGTGAAGCTGAACTGCAGTAAAAAAAAAAGAAAAAAGAAATAAAAGGAAAAAGTCCTGCGGGACTCGATTAACTTCTCTCCTTCCGGTCGGGCATTATAAACACGCAGCGTGCTAAGCGATTCTGCCTCACGGAAGATCCGAAGATCTTCTGCGAAACTTAAATCTATCTATGTATGCTATACACAACACAAACTTACATTGATATTCAGTTTTTTGGCGATATACGTCAAGTGACTGATAGCGCTATTCAACTTCCCACGAGTGGCCGCGTGGATTAGATCAATGTACAGTTGCAAAGATAAATCGGGAATCGTTTCGTCCAGATTCCGTTCTCCTTTTCAGTGATCGACAACGAAAATAATGTTAAGTAGCGACTTGAAGTAATATTGAGAAATATTCGTGAAGTCCAATTCTTTATACAGTCCTACATAATTCAGATGAAATTGTTTCTGTCATGCAACCAATTGAAAATTTCGTGTGGTGTCGGCGTGTCCAAGTAAGTTGATTGGAAAGGATATGTGAATGAGTATTTACCAATAGGACTTTATATTGTAAAAGAAAATCAAACATGGCCATGCGGTCTTTTAAGAGTCATCTTCACTTTAACATTTGTAATTTCAAGTCCAAGTTGACAGTCAAAGCAATGTGGTCTCCTACACAAAACAAAGGGATATTGTATGTGTGTGTGTGTGTCTGTACCTGTGTGTGTGTGTACGTTTACATGAAAACGTGATTTCTACATGGACGAAGGTGAATACTTCATAAAAGAAAAAAAGCAAAAGATGGAAGTATTTTGTTTCGTGCTCTTATGGGGTTCGAACCCGTACGTATGCAACCTCACGTCTCTTGTGACGTCGCCTTTATCCTCTCGGCCATGTACGTCTTGACGAGAAAATATGAGGAACGTAAGCTTATATGTGAAAGATGATTCAGGAATCGTTTGGTCTACATTCCATTCTCATTTTCAGTTTTTAGCTGCAAAATTATCAACCTGATGAGGAGATTTGAAAAAAATAAAATGCATGACTACTGCAGCTTATTGTCTGAGTTACCACATACTTAAGTTTCAGAGGAAATGGAGCAAAATCAGCTGAAATAAAGGTGCTTAAACGTTGTCAAGTCAATGCATGGTTTAAAAAAAAAAAAATCACCTCCCATAGACATAACACGTCAACTTGTCTGATTTTGAGTCCTTACCTTTAATCACAATAAAAAGTATGATGGTAAGTCTTCTCGAACTAAGAGTGTGGAAGCTTCTACGTGAAAGATGAATCCTGACGATCACCCGTGACCGACACATCTTCAAAGGGATCAGTTATTAGAGGTGGAAGCCCTCGTGCCAAGATATTTTCTCAGCAATTCCAAAGCAATGATACCCTTACATTTAGGTATACCATAATTTCCCTCTGAAATCATTGGTATTATTCCTGTACAATTGCTTGCCTTGTCCATAAACTTTGCTTTACAAACTCTCAGTGAAAGGTGTCATAACATAATTCTGTAACTCCATTAGCAGTGATTGACTACATAAATAAAGATATATCAAATTGAACGCTTAGCGCGTATAACTAAGGGGGATTTTAGCCTGATGCTGTGTTTTTCACTGCTCAGATACCAACAACACTCATCACCTACGGTTACGTATAGAGAAATAGCCATGACGAAAATAAGGTTTTCCTTTTCTTTGGCAGATAGACACACAACCCCTTTGAACACACTATAATTGACATGGAGGGCATGAAAAAGTTCATTACTACTACTAAACAGTGATGCCTTCTACTCATGTGGCACAAGATACCTCTATAGCAACATAAAACCTGTCTACAATTCCTTTATTGGGTCAAACAATAACAACCTGGAATTTCAAAGAGACGAGCGAGACGCCATACACCTGGCCTAGAGTTAATTTATTCAGCTGCTCCAGTTGAGTTATGTAAATTATTTTCCGACCTGTCTTGTGCAGTGTATAACAGGAACAAACGTAGAGAAAAGGAAAGAGAAAACGAAAGGTGGCAAGCGGGGCACTGTATACCAAGGGCAATTTACAACATTACGTATGATAAATGAAGCAAATCCACCCTCCAGCCTCCGACAAAAAAAAAAAGGAACTTGAGTGACTGTGTGTCGTGGGGTAATGACATCGGAATGAAGCTGAACTGCCAAAAGAAAAACAAAGAAAGAGAGAGAGAGAAAAAAAAATAATAGCGTCCTGCGGGTCCCGAACATCTCGTCCTAAGGTAGTGCATAATGACCATGCAGCGCGCTAAGCGACTATAAAGCCACACGGCTGTCCCGAAGATTGGATGTGAAATTCATATCTTTATATCATTTACAACATGAAAAAGTTCATTACTACTACTAAACAGTGATGCCTTCCATTCATGTGGCACAAGATACCTCTATAGCAACATAAAACCTGTCTACAACTCCGTTATTGGGTCAAACAATAACAACCTGGAATTTCAAAGAGATGAGCGAGACGCCATACACCTGGACTAGAGCTAATCATATCAGCTCCCATTCCTGCCAGTTATCTAAACGTACATGTTCCTACCTATCCTGTTACAATATAACAAGAACCAATGAAGAGAAAAGGAACGAGGAAACGAAAGGTGGCAAGCGGGACACTGTAACAAGGGGCAATTTACAACATTAAGTGTGACAAAATTAATGAAGTAAACCCAATCTCCAAATCTCCAATACAAAACAAGGGAAATAGAGCAGCCGTGTTCACGAGTTACGTATACTTGATAAAATAATACGATAAATGACATCGGAGTAAAGCTGAACTGCCGAAAAAAAAAAGAAAAAAAGAGAAAACTCCTGCGGGAGTCGAACTTCTCGCCGTCCGGGTATGGCGTTATTAACACCCAGCGCGCTAAGCGATTTCGCCACACGGCTATCCTGAAGATCCCATGCGAAACTTAGATATATGATAATACTATCGTGACACTGCTGATTGAGATGGCGCTATTCAACTTCCCACAAGTGGCCGCGTGGATTCGACCAATATACAGTTGCAAAGAACAATCGGGAATCGTTCCGTACAGATTGCGTTCTCATTTTCAGTCTTTAACTACAAAATTGTCGACCTGATGAGGAGATTTGAAAACATAAAATGCATGATGACTGCAGCTTATTGTCTGAGCTACAACATACTTAACTTTCAGAGGAAATGGAGCTAAATCAGCTGAGATAAAGGTGCTTAAACGTTGTCAAGTGAATGCATGGTTCTAAAAAAAATCACCTCCCATAGACATAACACGTAAACTTGTCCAATTTTGAGTCTTTACCTTTAATCACAATTTCTAGTATGATGACGTTATCATATTTCAAAACCATCACATGGACTTGAGAGGCAAATGTTCAAAGTACAACATATCTGAATTTGGGATAATATTGAGCTTAAACAACAGAGATACGAGCAAATGAATGTCAGAAACAGTAGCTCAAAAAAATCAATTCCACTTTTTTTATTTAAAATGACAATATGATGACGTCATCGCGTTTTGATGGCAATATTGATACTTGGAATGTTATTTACAATTCATATACTTTTGTAATATGCAGTAGAAATATAGGGTCGACCTACGATTTAAAGAGCTATGGCGAAATAAACAAAGACATGTTTTTTCACTATATTTGCAGAAAGACGCGCACGCGGAATTTCAACTTTGACGCCAGTGCATTCCTTTGTTATAGGTCGAAATCGATCGGAAATCAATGGATATTGTTACTCAAAGTATCAGGAATCCAAATCAGTCAAAAAAAATTGCATTTTCATGTTGCTTACGGGCTCTGCGCGCGAAATTGCGCGGACGGACGCGCACGCGAGAAAATGTTTGAAACGCTTAAAATTGTCTGAAAGTTCGAGATTTCCCATTGGGAAGTCGTTTTGAGCCTTTTAAAATTTTGACGCGCGCTTACGCGCGCGTAATGATGACCTGTGTAACTAGCGTTAAAAAGTAAGATAGAGTGTGACCTGAACTTCGTGTCCACCGAAAATGATACAGAAATGACATCTAGTTATGAAGTTATGATCGATCATGTGACAAGGTCCGAAAATCACAAAATGGCGCCTAGATGACGTCATAGATATGTTGCTGTCATGAAAACCTTATTGTGGCTAGATTTTGTCATGATACATGTTGACTGAAAATGTCATGTTATTTCGTAATGTCGTTCTTGAGATATTGACGACACAAAATTGTCCAGAAAGAAAGAAGAATAAAAAAAAAATAAAGAGAGATTTTGACAATCACAATAGGTGATACGCTGATAGCGTATCACCTAAAAATAAAGAGAGATTTTGACAATCACAATAGGTGATACGCTGATAGCGTATCACCTAATAATGAAATTCATCACCAACTGGCTGAGAGAGCAATATTCACACATTCTTTCATTTCCTGGGATCTTGAGTACCAGCCCGTCACCACAGGTAACTTGTTATTCAAACTCCTAAATCGACAGAAAAAAAATCTATCAGGAGGACTTAATTGAATCAAATAATTCAAGTTCATATTTAAACATCCATAAACTGTACACTGTGTGTTAGAATACACTTCATCATGCCAGTCTTGTTTCTTAACATCCAATAATCTCGGAGTTACCGTTCGTCACCAATCTGGCCGAGAGAGCAATTTTCACACATTTTTTTCACTTCCTGGGATGTTTGAGTACCGGTACTTGTTATTCAAACACCTAAATCGACAGAAAAAAAAAATCTATCTTAATTGAATTAAATAATCAATTTTGACAGTGTCATGTCCCGTGTTTGATTTTCCCAAATATCATTCGCTTTAGCAGGCCCGGCGATACGGTACATTTAACTCCGCTATAAGAGGCCAAAGCTTTTGAATTCGCAATGGTCATCGAAGCACTGTGCGGAGCGAAGGACAAAAAATCTCTACAGATCACCTCCTTGTATCTCCCTTATTTTATCACCAAATCCCTTGAAACTTCACACATATATGTGATATGGATATGTCATCCTTCATATGATTTTCGGGCGAAAATGCTGATGTATCTTTCGAGATATGTGTATTTTCTCTTTGAGTCGACCGCGGGAAAGGGTTACGATTATTTCCCGACAAAAGTCTGCTACAGCATGAATATGCATGACATATTGCGTGATTAAATCATATTGCTAGTCTGTATACACCAGACCATGGACAGTAGGTCCATCACCAGACTCACTACCTGCGAAGTTTCGTGTTTTCGCATAATTATACTATAGTAGGTGAAAATCAGTGCAAAAAGACAACCGAATTCAAGAGAAAATACTGGACATGCACAAAGAGATCATCCTTCTGCGCATGCGTTCTCTACTGGTCAGCGCCCGCTTAGCCAATGGGCTCACACGGGTAAGTAATTCCCCATAGAGACGTGTGTTAAAATTCAAAATTCAAAAAATACCTGGTTAAGTGAGATATACCCTTTCATCCATCAAATTTCCAAGGCGGGTTCTTCAGCTCAAGCTTTGTCAAAGAGTCCGCAAAGCCAGACTACGAGTTCTTTTCACTCAAAAAATCACTTATTTTCTGAACATGCACCCAATGAAATATACTGTAGTCCCCTCAAATTCCATGAGAAAAGCTTTCATCTTCCAACCACAATGCAGTTTGTAGAGGAATCCATACTCAATATCTACAGCTATTCAGTTTTATGCCAAACTGCATTATTGATTTTTAATTATTTTTCTTCATTTATTTATAGATCTTGCAGTATTGATTAGTTCTTCATTCAATTCAATTCAATTCAATTCAATTCAATTCATTTATTTTCATTCTTCTTTTTCTTTCTTTCAACAAAAACATAAACACAAGATAAATCAGTTATTACATCATAAACAAAAAACATTTGCCTTTGCAATAAATAAATGATATCGATAAACATAAGAGCGCATACTGGTAAAAAAAAAAAAAAATAATACAAAGTCATGCTTCAGTTGAAAAAAAAGGAAGAAAGAATAGAGAGGTCCACTAATAAACAAAGCTTGTAGATTGTGAACCACTCGTAAAACTTATGAATTACTTATCTACAAACACTTGTGACAAATATGATATACGACAGGACGGAACAAAACAGAAGAAACACAACAACATGACACAACTTGCCAGAATAGATGAAAAGTATGGAAGGAAAGAAAGAAAAAGAGAGAATGAGAGAATGCCTACAAGCTGAACAAGGGAAATGGAACAGGGGATGGATAGAGCATGTGATTCATAGAGTTGGCGCTGCATGCAGCTGTGCAAGGATTGTGATGGCTACTTCTTTACGTAATAATGAATTTAGTGATTGAATGATTGGTGGGTGGATGATAAACCCTGAGGTTGACGAGACCTATAGCTAAGGGGAAAAAACATATCAGAGAGGATTTAATAGAAAAGATTTTATTAAATCAGAGAGGATTTAATAGAAAAGATTTCAACTTGCGCTTAAAAGAATACAGAGATGGGGAATTTTTTATTTCACAGCTCAGTGAGTTCCAAAATCTAGGACCGGTGTATATAAATGTATTCTGAGCCAATAAAGTTCTCAGGAGGGGTAAATGAAACTCATTAGATTGTCTAGTAGGATAATCATGAAAAGCCTGGTTCGTGGGAACATTGAATTGTAAATACTGGGAAGTGCATGCGTTTGCATTGTAATTAAACATAAATTGACCAAGTTGATAATAAAATACAAATCTTTAATTTTCAAAATCTTATATTTAGTAAATAATGGATCTGTATGGGAACGTGGCGGGACGCCACAAATAATACGAATAACCTTTTTTTTTTTTGGTAATAACAGTAGTTTATCTAGTAAATTTTGATGGGCACTACCCCACGCTAGGAGTCCGTAATTAAGATAAGGTAAAATTAGAGAAAAATACAACATCAACAAAGAGGACAAGGGAATATGAAACTTGAGTCTATTAATAATACCAATATTGCGTGAAATTATTGTACTAATGTTTGTAATATGCGGCCTCCAAGAAAGTTTATCGTCCACTGTGATACCAAGGAATTTTATATGAGAAACTTGTTCTAACAAAGTGTCATCAAAAGCAATACCTGTGCCTAAATCTTCTAAAGAATTACTAAAAAACGATACTTAGTTTTCTGGAGATTAAGAGATAATTTATTAGCTCTTATCCACCGAGTTACTTTTTTCAATTCGGAATTAACGATGCGTACAAGAGTATCAGGATTTTGGAGAGAAAAGAAAATATTTGAATCGTCAGCAAAAAAAGTATAAATGAGAGTATGACAGATGATCTGCAAAAGTCATTAATATAAATGATAAAAAGTAAAGGTCCTAATAAACTACCCTGTGGGAAGCCACATTTAATGAATTCTAAACTCGAGCTGTACTCGTTCAGAGATACATATTGTTTTCGGTTTTGTAGGTATCTCCTGAACCACTCCAGGCATTCCCGCGTATTCCATAATGAGACAGTTTATAAAGTAATATTTCATGATTTATTGTGTCGAAGGCCTTGGAGAAGTCCAGGAATTTTGGAAGATACCAATAAGATGAGAATGATTATCAATAGTATGCGCAGCGTGGTCAATAAACTTTAAAAGAGCATGAATGGTGCTATGTTTCTGACGAAAGCCAAATAGAGAATGTGTAAAAACATTATGCAAATTCAGAAAATAATAATCGTTCTTGTAAATATCAATTTTTCCAATATTTTAGATAAAGATGAAAGCAAAGAAATAGGTCTATAATTACACATATCAGAATCATCTCCTTCTTTGAATAAAGGGAAAACCTTAGCTATTTTTATAAAATCAGGAAAAAACCACTTGATATAAGGATTTATTGAAAATATATGAAAGTGGGTCAGCAATTGAAGATATGATTCCCTTTAAAATAAAATTGCGGTAACAATATCTATTATTTCATATTTTTTTTGTTGGAACCAAAAAAAATAGATCTAGAATTGTTGGATTGACTGCGGTATTTTTTTCTGCCAAATTCTCTCCAATCATTGAAAAATAAGAGTTAAAAATATTGACTATATCATTGGGATCTTCAAAAACTTTATTATCATGTCTTGTTTTTGTAATTTCTGATTTCTTTTTAGATATATTCATAGCCTGCTTCAACACCTTCCATGTATTTCTTATATCATGTTTACATTTTTCTAACTGAATCATACAATATTTTCTCTTTTCCAACCGTATAATCTTCGTTAAAATATTTTTATATGAAGTGTATGTATTTTTTGACTTCTCAGTTTCTTTTTTTTTTTCATTTTGAATTTATGATATAACCTATTTTTTTCTATTCATTGAACGAAGAAGAGATTTTGTAATCCATGGTAATTTGGGGGAAGTTTTATAATTAACTGACTTTTCTTTTAATCTGGGAATATATTCATCTAAATATCTATTAATTATCCCTGAAAAATTCTCAAACGATACATTTATATCATCATTATCATAAACACTAGACCAATCAGCCCTATCTAAGTTAGCACCAAGGCTAGCCAAATTTTCTGGTGTAGCTCTACGTCTGGATGAAAAAGAATGAAACTTATTAACACAGTGCTATAATGGGGAAATGATCAGTAATATCAGATAAAATTATAGAAGAATTTAAAATCTGCACAGAATTAGCAAAAATATTATTAAGGAGGGCGGCGGAATGATTTGTAACACGAGTTCGCTTCGAAATTAATGGCAAAAAAGAAGCTGACAAAAACATTTCAAGAAATTCTTGAGATGTATTAGCATCATTCTTAATCAAATCAATGTTAAAATCACCCATTATGAAAAAAAAAATTATATTAATAAAAAAGGGGCTTTTTAATAAGTTTGTTATACAATCCAGAAAATCTTTAGGACTTGAACTTGGGGGTCTATAAACAATACCAATCATAATATTTTTACTTTGCGGAATTAAAATTTCCAGAAACAGGGACTCTAAAATATCATTCATGATATTAAATTCATCACAAAACTATATTCAAATTTTTGAGATAAAAAAACGCAACCCCGCCACCCGTCCTGTTCACTCTGTTATTAACAATAAAATCATAACTATTTAATGCATACGGCAAATTATCATCAGATGATAACCATGTTTCAGTTAAGCCTATTACTGAAATTTGATGTTTAATTTGGTTATCTAATAATATTTGTAATTCATCAAAATGTTTATTAATACTCCTTATATTTAGATGTAACATAGAAAATGTGCATTGTGAAAAACTCTTTGTAAAATCTTTGAATTGATCAACAGTGACATACTTAGAAGGAGTTTGAGTTTAATTATGTTCAAAATCAAAATCATTATACAAATCTTTTGAAGATGAGTTAACATTGTTGGCAATAAGATTATCCAAAAAAAAAGCAGACGAATGTAACTTATTCCGACTTAATTCCGAAGGGAAGCGTCTAAACAAATCAAAGGGAATCAAATGCTGCATTGAGTCGATTAGCCATAACAAGAGTCGTAAAGTATATGAATGCATGTCAACTGACGAGTTTGTAAAGGAATGAAATATGTTGGCACAAGGGAAGCACTAACAACCCCGGGTTCATGGATAGTACAGCGAGTAGGCAAATTCACATAGAGATAGATTTCTGGCAACATAATCAAAAACATAGAATACATAAACAGCATAGGAAAAGAAGTCTGTAAAAGAACTTTGACTGGACCAGTACAAAGCATGTAAACGGACATAGAGATAGCTCCCGAATTTGGACAGATTTGCTGTTTGTAGGAAATAGTTATGAATATTATCTTTAAAAAAAATATTGATTTATAGGATGAAAAAAAAAAACATCTGTAAATACATACTGTATATCCCACCCTCGCTCCCGCTTCAACCCTCCCGGTGTTCAACGCACTGATTGCATGTGTAGAAAAACTACAGTTTAATTTGTAATGATTGACAAGGTGGGGGAAAAAAGTGGAATTAAAGGCACTCGCGTGTAAAAAGAGCAAAAAAAAATCAAACAAACAGAGTGTTATGATGAGGAGGGTGAAGAAGGCGAAGGTGGGATAGACAAAAAAATAGGCATGTGTTGAAAAAAATCACCATGAAAAATGCTAAGGCTGTTTAAGCACACACACAATTCAGTTTTTACTGGGTGGTTGAATTTTCGTGCAACCAAGGCAGACTAACGACCGTCAAGTTACACCCGGCATTGGCTTACAAAATAAGAGAGAAAACAAAATGTGAGATCAGTTCACGCGTCATGTTACATGACAGGCAGAAATATGAGAAAAAATGTGAAAACAGTTCACGTGCACTGTTACAAAACAAGGAGGAGTATACACAGGGATATACACAGGGGTATACAGGTCGGATCAGAATGTAAATTTAGATTGTAGCTAATCTGAAGACTGGTAAGTAGCTGAGGTGACTTGCCCTCGATTGGCGGGGGGGGGGTAAAAAGAACCTACACGTAATGATCCTCTAGTCGTATTGTAGCTCGGGTTGAAACAAAATATGATTTTTCAAAGAATCCATGGACATTGTGAAAAAGAATACCACTGAACACAATATGAGTATAACGACAAGTTGAATCCAAATTGGGATACACATGTACTTAGAATATCATTAAAAGCGTCTTATATTATGTGAATACCAATGCGTGAGTGGAACAGGTTTAAGTTAATTTGCTGACGTACGCATGTCGGACAACTGCTGAAATGAGTGAACATGTACGTACTAATGATAACCCTCGCAGGGGCAGACGGGGCAACAGCTGTATGCGAACTGAATACCATACTTACAAAAGGTGACAAGAAACAAAAACAACAACAGATCATTCCAAAGTCTCAGGGAAAGCGTTATTCGTACATTTGGATGCATGAATAAACCGGTCTATTGTTCGGAAAAGGATGTACTGAATGTCCCACTTCCGCTCCCGATTCAACCGTCCTGGGGTTAAACGTACCGATTGCATGTATAACTTGTATTGTTTGACAAGGTGGGGAAAAACAATCGAATTATAGGAGCTCATGTATTAAAAAAAAGAGCAAAAAGCAAAAAAAACAAACAAACAAACAAAAACCAAAGTGTTTGATGAGGAGGGTGAAGAGGGCGGAGGTGGGATAGACAATTATTTTATAGGCATGTGTTGTTAAGTCAACATGTAAAACGCTAAGGCTGTTGAAACACACATACAATTCAGCTCTTAAAAGACAGGGTAAGTGAACTTGCGAACAACCATAGCAGACAAACGACATTCTCGGCCAGGTTTTACAGGGCAATGTCTTACAAAAGAATAGAAAAAATGTGAAAACAGTTCACGCGTCATGTTACACAACAAGTAGAAAAATGTGAAAACAGTTCATGCGCAAAGCGCAATGTTACATAACAGGGAGGGGTATACAGGACGGATCAAAATGGAGATTGAAATTAGTTGATCTGGCTATAAGGTAAGTGGCTGAGGTGACTGCCCTCAATTGGTGGGGGTGTAAGGAATGAATAAAAAGAGGATACACGTAATGACCCTCTGGTCTGATTCTAGCTCGGGTTGAAACGTTTATACACATGATCAAAAAATCCATGGGCATTGTGAAAACGAAAACATCTCAAAACATTGTAAGTATTGGGATAACGACAAGTTGAATCCAAATTGGGGTACATGTACATAGAATATCAATAGATGAGTCTTACAGCTTGTGAATACCAGTGCGCGAATGGAACAGGTTTAAGTTAATTTGCTGACATGTCGGACAACTGCTGAAATGAGTGAACATGTATGTACTACTGACAACCCTCGCAGGGGCAGACGGGGCAACAGCTGTATGCGAACTGAATAACATACTTACAAAAGGTGACACGGAACAAAAACAACAACAGGTCATTCGAAAGTCTCAGGGGGAGCGTCATTCATACATTTGGATGCATGAATAAACCAGTCTATTGTTCGGAAAAGGATGTACTGTATATCCTGCACCTCCGCCCCCGATTCAACCGTCCCGAAGTTAAACGCACTGATTGCATGTGTAACTTGTATTGTTTGGCAAGGTGGGGAAAAACAGTGCAATTCTAGGCGCTCACGTATAAAAAAGAGAGAGAGAAGAAGAATAAAAAGTGTTTGATGAGGAGGGGGAAGAGGGCGGAGGTGGGATAGACAAATATTTCTTAGGCATGTGTTGAAAAATCAGCATGTAAAACGCTAAGGCTGTTTAAACACACATACAATTCAGCTTTTAAAAGACAGGGTAAGTGAACTTGCGAGCAACCAGAGCAGACAAACTACCTTCTTGGCCAAGTTTTACCGGGCTTTGTCTTGCAAAAGAAGGAAAAAAATGTGAAAACAGTTCACGCGTCATGTTACACAACAAGTAGAAAAAAATGTGAAAGCAATTCATACGCAAAGCACAATGTTACATAACAAGGAGGGGTATACAGGACGGATCAAAATGGAGATTGAAATTCGCTGATCTGGCTATAAGGTAAGTGGCTGAGATGACTGCCCTCAATTGGTGGGGTGTAAGGGATGAACAAAGAGAGCATACACGTAATGACCCTCTGGTCTTATTCCAGCTCGGGTTGAAACAAATACATATAAAAAATCAATGGGCATTGTGAAAACGAATACAACTGAAAACATTATGAGTATTTGGAAAACTAAAAGTTGAATCATATTGGGAGTACACATGTAGGGGCCTACATACATAAAATAGACGAGTCTTATAGTGTGTGAATACCCGTAACAGGTTTCAAAAGACACCTTGACCTTCTATGGAGGGGTACAGAGCCTGAAAAGCTGTACAAAGAATGAGTGTTATTTGGATTCCATAACGTCTTGACAAGAGTATGTTTAACACATTATGAGTGTAGGGCAAACGAAACGATCTAAGGAATACACACAGGTGGATATCAGTGAAGAGTGTATGGACGAGTTCTATGCACTCTGTATGCAATTGGGTACAAGAAGAAAAAATGCTGCACATTGTCATGACTTTAGTTTCCGTTTTGGGGGAAAATTCACAACAGGAATAATCATACGAGCCCGAAATTCAACTAGCATAAAATTGTACCTTACGAGGACAGTTGATATACAATACGTACATTTTTATTTATTCATTTGCTAAACACTTTGGGTGATTAGCCAGTTGGCAGTTGATTCGAAATGATCATAGTATGATAATGGGTCATTAGAGCAAAATACAAGATTGTTTGAATACTTTGGTAGCATTCTAAAAACAATAAACAACCACTAGTTGTTCAAGGTAATTGCTATTAAAGCATTTGAGGTGAAAAAGGTGAAAAAGAAACATACGACTTATACAAAATTTTTAGTATAACATATATGGAAAAAATTCTGTAAATCGCCCAAGTGCATTTAGTATTCTTCTTCAAGGGAGATACACAGCAGAAATGTACATACAAATCGTAAATTTAGCTGGTCACATAACTGACAAGGGTTTTAATAGCGTAAGAGTAGGTCGTAAACATAACACAAAATTTAATTACTTATGGGCAGATTAGAAAAGCAAACATACACTACTCAGTATTTGTTTGCATGGGGTAATTATAACTCTGAGCATAAGGATTTCAGACAAAATTGGAGGAATGTGACGGACGACCTACGTATCACGTCAGTGGCTTTAGTGACAGTTTTGGAATGAGACTTTGAACAGCAATGTATTGAATTCTTAATTCAGTCGATTTCGTAACTGACAGCAATAGCATTTAATGCTAATACGAGATGAGTCAGTGCAAACAAAAGGTGGCTTTTCATTATAATTTGCTATGTAATTTAAGGGTAATTTGCTACAAGATGAATACATAGATGCAGGCAGTTATCCTTGATTAAGGGGGTGTCATCATCACCTTATTGCCTACAGAGTACTGTAAAAGACTTTGTTTTATTCAAACAGATTAACTTAATGTATTTTGAGCTGTTTCAGTGGTAGCCCAAACAAAGAAATACATTAAAATACCACAATCATTCAAAGTTGTTTGATGCTGATGACTGCTATGAAAGATCCTAGTACCAGAAGAACATAATAAGAAAACAAATTGTAGTCAAGCAGAGTTGGTTGGTAGAGGAGGGGGGGTAGGGGGAGGAGAAGGGGGAGGGAGGAAAAGGGATCTGACACAATAGATCAACATAAAACCATGAGCAGCAGAGCTTGTAAATATGGGATGAATACTTCCCATTGACTTGTGTGCATTACGTGCATACTCTATAGGGCTCACACGGGTAAATAATTCCCCATAGAGACGTGTGTTGAAATGCAAAATTCAAAAAATTCTGTAAAATAGCTGGGAGAAATGAGGTGTTTCATCTTCACTAACCTGGATAAGTGAGATATACCCTTTCATCCATCAAATTTCCAAGGCGGGTTCTTCGGCTCAAACTCTGTCCAAGGGTCCGCAAAGCCAGACTACGAATTCTTTTCACTCAAAAAATCACCTATTTTCTGAACATGCACCCAATGAAATATAGTCCCCTCACATTCCATGAGAAAAGCTTTCATCTTCCAACCAAAATGCAGTTTGTAGAGGAATCCATACTCAATATCAACAGCTATTCAGTTTTTGCCAAACTACATCATTGATTTTTAATTATTTTTTTTCTTCATTTATTTTGGTATCTTTGGGACGAATTTGTGAAGGGGTCTGGGACATTCCATTTTATTTACAGGTGTAAGCCCCAATCACTGGTGTCAGGTTCGGCGCACGAAGACAGGGTTCAGTTTCGGTGCACAGGGTGGTGAGTGGGCGAGAGACGAACCCTGCAATATGCATCAACTGCTCCATGCAGCACGAAAACAGATATATCGGACGGCGTACTGCTTACGCTATGGATTTTACGTGGGTCACAAATGACAGTGGTTTCGATTTTCCCCCAACATAACCGTGCGACAAATGATACAGAAAAGATATTTGGAACACAGTACGGATATACTACCATAAGTCATATACCAAAATTTCATGTTTGGACAATGAAGGAAAATGTGAGAAAATAACGCTTGTTTTCAGGGATGCTAAGTTTCGACATTATTTGCCCAGGTTTATCCTCAATAAAACTCCAAATAATTATCATTGCGAGTTAGAGAATAGTTTCTCCTTCAATAGGCTTCGAGGTCATATGCTTTTGGCGAGTTAATTGCACCAGGGAGGTGTTCGATCCCACCTCCCTGATTGCATACGTTCACCTTAACTCAAATGTTCATTGACCCTATATCTGCAACAACATCTTCTTAAAATCCTTCTAAACTCCATAATAATTCCCGGATCACTACCCAAATTAAATCTGCTGTTCAATGTATCAGTATCAAATTTTCCTGCAAGTTTCATTCACATCCGTTCACAACTTTTTGAGTTACAGTATTTTGCAATCAGACAAACCTAATCCGATGATCGCATAACCTCCTGCTTCCTTGGCGGAGGTAAAAATTTGTAATCACTCCGAGATTAGAATGTCCCAAAACACCTGCGGGCGTATAATTACCTCCGCCGAGGAAGGAGGTAATATTTTAATTGGGGTTGGTTTGCTTGTTTGTCCGTGGATTTCATATTGGGAAATTGGGCGATTTTTAGCATGTGTGGATGGGTGAAAAATTAGCTGCTTGGCGGAGGTCTGCTTTCCAGTTTTACTATATTTTCTACTCCTATTTTAAGTCCATTGTCCTTCTCCCCATTTTTGTTTTCGTTCATTACTTCTTCATCCAACAGGACTGGATGAATGATGAAAAAAAGATAAAAACATGCATTTACTCTGTCTCGGTAACAATATCTCAACTTTAAGCTGTCATCTAATCCGCTCCAAAGTAGTTGTCCCTGTCTTCCCTGTGAACCATGTTACTAGCCGAGTCCTCTTCTGCGTGGGCTGCCTGGGAATGTCAGACAGAAGCTGCAGCTTCTTCTTTCCTGGAGAGAAGTTGGGGTTTCCTTGCCTCTGTCCCTCCCCCTCCCCCCCCCTCCCCTCCGCCTCTTCTAGCTAACCCTGGCTCCTCTCCTCAATCTACTCCCTTGGTTTACTTCGGTGCTTCTGTAATCTTTATTTTCATCATGCCTCCGCCACGAAGTGACGCCGGAGGCATTATGTTTTTGGATTGTCCGTCCTTCCGTCCGTCCGTCCGTAAATAATTTTGTGGACAGCGTAACTATAAAACGGTTTGAGGTAACCTAATGAAACTTGACATGTATATGTATGAGTGGGCGAAGTTGTGCCTATCAACTTTTGGGTGCAGATGCTATAGGTTAAAGCCAAGAGTTATGGTCAAATGCTCAAAATTTCACTATTTTCCCCGTATCTATGTAATGCCTGAGGGTATTTTCTTGAAACTCATTGCATAAATATACTACCCTATAAAAGTTCTCTCGAGAGTGTTTTGGGCTATGACGTCAAAGGTCAAGTGAGTATTGAAAATTTCACTTTTTTTCTCTCTATATCTCGGAAATGGTTCAAGGTATCTTCATGGAACATATGCATGTACTGACTGGCAGTGATTGCCTTGGGAATTTGGGGGTCATAGGGTCAAAGGTCAATGGTCAAAGGTCAAGGACAACTTCGTAAAGTTTCGCTATTTCCCTCATATCTATGCAATGTTTGTAGGATTTTTCTTCAAACGTAGTGTAGAAATGTATTACCCAATAGAGATTCGCTGGGAAAGGTTTCCGCCAAAAGGTCAAAGATCAAAAGGTTAAAGATCAAATGTCAAAGGTCAAGTTGCAATGCTTAATTTCAGTTCTTCCTCCGTATCTCAGAAGTGGCCAAGGTATCATCATGAAGCTTAGTATATATTCATGCATAACTGCCTGCCAGTTATTTTCTTGTGAGTTTTAGGGTCATAGGGTCAAAGGTCAATGTCAAAGACCAGGGAAACTGACAAAATTTTACTATTGAATACTGAATTACACTTTTTCTCCATACCTTGGAAATTACTCAATGCGAAAACTTATAAAAGGGTCAAAAGTCAAGTGAAAATCCTCAAATCCTCAAATACGTGCTGTCGTAGACCGTATCCGGGCAATTACCCCCAGAGGGCAATATTACCCCCGGCTAAATATTGGTTAGTGGTAAGGCTAGAGTAAAGATTAGGGTTCGCGTTAGGTTTAGGGTTAGGAGTTTGGGTTAGGGTAGGATTAAGATTAGGATTAGAGCCAGGGAAAGGGTCCAGGGTAATTGCCCAGGGGGTAATTACTCTATTGCCTTGACAATAATAGCCATTCATCCAATTAAACCTACTGTAAGGAAAGTAAACAATCAACACATTTGACAAACACGTCATTTTGATATAGGTTTTTCGCTCATTTTCATCAGATTTGGATTCGAATTAATGAAAATTGGTTTGGACTTGAATGAGATAATGAAATTAGGTCGATTTTGGCCACTCATTCATTTTGATTCTTTGAGCTTTCAATTTCGCTTCATGTCATTCTTTTTAGATTTGATTTCAATGAATTTAGAGAGAAATTCATTCAATTCAACGACTCAAAGTTGGCATTCAATTTCGCGCCAACTGGATAGAAGTTCAATTTCGTCCCAAATACCAATTTTAGTTCATTTATACGAATACAACTTCGTACTTTAAAATTTCAAATTCAATCAACATAAGTTCCCATGCGTTTCTATGGGTCCTTTCTTTTTTCTCTGTGCCATATTCGCTTACTGTATATGATTACATTTGAATTTCAAAGTTTCATTTATCCAGTTTAGTCTATTGATTGTATTGTCTACATTCAAATTTACATTTTCATTCCATTTTTACCTTCTCCGTGTCCATATCATATGTTGCCACAATCGGCTCAGCTGTAGACTTGTTTCACCCAAGGGTTTCGGGAGTGATATAGTCTTGCTCGTTGTCAAAAGCTTCGCCCACAAATTCTGTCCATATTCGAGATATACATGTATGCTCTTCTCTAGCAGCGTTAAAGTCGCGATGAATATGATGTACATGTATGTGTTTCAGAGAGGAGGTATACATGCTTTCATAATATTATAGGCCCTATATTTGCTATTATAAGGCAAAATTCCTATTTCAAGGTACACTATCTCAAGGCACGTCACCGATTAAGACTGACGTGGATCGCTAACTCTCTTCGATAGTGGCCACCGCCCATTTCTTCTTACCCAAATCCCTGACGAAGCTATATACCGCTTGACCCTAAATATATAGTTTTTTTTTTTCTCATTTTGATAGACTATCAAAAACTGTTGACTCTCGTTGAAACGAAATTTCCAAGGAAAGCGGAAAATTCCCCAATTTGAACTGTTTTATCGTTCTCAAGTAACTGTATTGCAAAATGGCGAGCCGCACTAAACGCGACAAACTAGCAAGGATCCAGTGCCCACTACCCAACATGCCCGGGGAGAGGTGAGCCAGCGACCCCAAGACAGCGGTATTGCCGAACCTCCTGAGCTAACGCTAGCAGACATTCAGCGAAGCATAACTAGCTCATCATCAACTGTGTGTGCTAAGCTTGATGCACTTTCACAGGAGATTGACATTATCAACAACAACAACAAACTTTCTGAACTGGAAGACTCTACATCGATGAACTCCGCCAGGCTCGACGAACTTGAGGGGGGGGGGGGAGAGAAAGCTTCCAGAGGTAGAGAAAAAATGACGAAAGAAATCTCTAGGCTTCAGGATAGTTTGTCATTGATGGAAATCTATTGTCGCATGAACCTACGGAATAAAGGAAACCCCCGACGAAAACGTGGAGAATCTGCTTAGAGATACCTTTGCCCACCTAGTTAAGCCACGACGAAGCCGCCACTATCGCTCTGGTCAATGCGCATCGACTTCCCCGACGCAATGCACCCACCCAGCCCAACGAGGGCCCTCCCCGAGCCCCAGCCCCTCGCGCCATCATCGAAATTATTTTGTCTACATGAGGGACAGAAATAAAGTCCTCGCTGCGTTTGATGAGCGCCAACGCCAGCGTCAACCACGGTCAGCCAACGCCTCAACAGCGACTGACCCGCAGGAATTAAAACCCGCAGAATAATCGTTCGCACGGATCTCCCGACCGCCCTTAAAGCCACGAGAAGTTCCCTCGCGAAAATCGCATACATCATGAGGAAGGAAAGAAATATCTCAAACCAAAATATCAGTGGCTGGTACCAGAGTGCTGCTTCTACTGGAAGGAAAGAGGCACAGCAGTGTGAAACCAATACAAAGATTAAATCCTCATTCCAATCTTCGGCCAAGTCATTTCGTTTTCTGCCTTTTTCCCTCTGAACCTCTCCATCTGACCCATGGATTTATCAGTACAAAACTACAGCGTCCATGGTAAGCGACGAATCCCCTATCGCGAACTCTTAGCGCAACTTATCTGGTTAGTTCACCATTCCACATTTATTTTGAAGAAGTCCACATAAAATTTACGTGCCCTTCTAAACTTCATTTACAACACAACTGAGCTTTGATGCTGATTTACACTATTATCATTATTTGCGAGAAGGCTGAACTTGATCTCAAAGGTGCTGGTGTGTATTAGAATGCTCTGTATACCCGACTAGTCGATTTTGTCACGTAAGGACATCGTCTACAGTATGTTTCCCAATCAGTTTGTTAACCAAATTTGATTTGAAATTCATAACCGGTTTGAACACGAACGGACGTCGTCCATAGTATGCTTCCCAGTAAAATCGCTTCACATTAATTGAACCAAAGTCCATCTGAAATGTGTAATTTTAATTGATCTTTACACGAACGAACGTCGTCCATAAAAGGTCTTGCAGGTAATTCGTATTTCGCACCTTAATCAGATTCAGTTTGAATTACGTAGCCATACCATTACAAACAGTAATCAACAATACTTAAGCAGTATGTTTTATGTTGTAACGCACTGTTTGTCCTATTACCAAGGCAGACGTTGTAACCGGATAGTTGTCATTTATTTTTCCCCTATCAAATTATGTTGAACGACTAGCCTAATGCTGTGAAACAATTTAATATTTGTTTTTCTACACAATTTCACTGATTGTGCATATATTTTAATGTACATAAATGGCTTGATATGAATCTTGTTGTACTTAACTTAGGTTATATTAAATGAAATTTGAATGATTTTAATGCATTACCTCCAACTTTTATTGCTGTGGGGGGGGGGGGTAGTTCCAACAACAACCAAAAAGTAATGACATTGGGTACATTGTAGCACTAATTTGTAATCAGAATCTGTATCATAATGATACATTTTTCCTTGTTTACAATAGAAAAGGGTTGACAAGAGGAAAAATAAATAGTCACCTCTGCTCGTCATTCTGTTCACATGTATAGGGGGAGGGGTGGCCACAAATTATCCTATTTGAATCGGTTAAAGAAATGCATAATTCCGTTCTCATGTTAATGGTATTCCTGCTTCTGTTCTCAAAGGTTGAGACAGTTGCGCTTACCTTGTTTGATATAGTGTGACCTCTGCACATTATGTTCAACGCCATTTATTCCTTATGCTCTTTATAGAAGGTATATTTTTGTTGAAATGCCAAATGCAAGCTCCACAAAGATTTTTTATTTCTTTCACATGTGTGCCAAGCGTACACTTCTAAATGCTTATAATAATAGCACTAAGTGTATCGACACAATTTTTTATTTATGACCACATGAATTTGACCCTTCTCTTTCTGGTATGCAGATATTCCAGTAGTCAAATTCAAACCCCCTGTCATAATTCCACACCAAGTGAACACAAGCTGTTAACTTGTCTCAATTGTTTCTTATTTTGTGGTTGTAACTGTTCAACCGACATTTTTGCTGTCAATGTCTGTACGTACGCAGCTACTCAAATGTGTCACATTTTTTCAAAGGGGAAAATAGTCATTCCAGTGTCTCTGCCTGCTTTTGATACAGTTTTCTTGCTGCTTGTACTCATAAACACAGGTATTTTTGTTTGGAAATCATCCCGTGAAATTTCCACCTCAAGACAAAAATTTTACTCGTACTTCAAGCTTGGTTTACGCAGAATGTTTGTTCATGTTTTATGGACAGACATTCCTTTGCAAGCTATTCAAGCATCTTATATAACTCCACTAGGTGAACGTTTTCTCTCTCTAAACAGCAAGCAGCAAACAAGTTCCAGAGCAGAGTTTTGTGTCAACAAGCTTATGTAATACCCACTGTTATTATATTTTTTTCACAATGGCTAAGTCAAATAGTGTAAATACTATGAATAATGAAATCATTGTTATGTCTGCTCATGCACCAGACAAAGAGGATGTACCCGTACATGCCACAAATAGCGAAGAAGGTGATAACCCTGATATAATTACTTTTTTAACTCACAAGCTCACGAACTGATACTTGATTCTGATGTAAACGACACCAGTCTTCAAATGCCACCCACAGAATACCATATTGAAGACGACATAATTTCATTATCTCATTCAAATCCAAACCAATTTTTTATTTCACACTTTAACATAAGGAGTATAAACAAAAACTTTGATCAATTCAATATGTTGGTGAATCAAGTTAAGTTTGACAGTCAAGTTATCGGAATTAGTGAAACCTGGTTAAAGGAAACATCACCTTCTTCACTATTTACCATTGATGGTTTCACGCTTTTGACTTACAACAGGGCAGGTACAAAAAAGGCGGCGGAGTTGGACTTAACGTCACTCAGAATTTGAATTATGAACTCTTAGACGAATTCAGTTTAATGTCTGAAGTTATTGAGAGTATTTTCATTGAAATTAGGGTTCCAAATAGAAAAAGTATTGTTGTAGGTGAAATATACAGACCTCCAAATACAAACCCCACTGAATTTATTGAATCACTATCCGTACTTCTAGCTGATACATATTTTTAGAATAAGAGTTGTTTTATCATGGGTGATTTTAATTTTAACTTTTTAGATTGTCATACCAACTCCACATGCCAAGATTTTCTCCACGTGATGTTATCCGAGTCTTTTTCACCTCTCATAGAGAAGCCCACTCGAATTTCTGATGTCACAGCAACTCTAATTGACAACATTTTTGTTAATAGTTCCCTTTCCAATATCACGTTTGGTGTAATAGTGTCTGATGTATCCGATCATTTTTCGATTTTCGCTGATATGCCCAATTTTAACATAAGTAATGCCTTTTTTTATTCGCCCAATTCTGGTTTTCGAGAAATGTCAGAAACTAATCTTAATGGACTTAGGGAGAGACTAAGATCCGTTAATTGGTCAATTGTTAATAACCAAAGCGATGCAAACTTAGCTTTTGAACATTTCTCACAAATACTATCATTCACATACAATTCCGTTATACCCGTTAAGCCATTTACTCGTTCAAACCGTAAAAAGGTTAAAAAAAAAAAGAAGTAACATGGATCACAAAATCTCTCCTTAGGTCTCTTAATCGTAAAAATACCCTTTTATATAAATACAGAAGTGATCCTAACAGTCGAACTCGGTCTAGATGTGAAAATTGACATGATTGTCTTTATCAAGCACTAGCTCACTTACCCTTCGGTGAATTTCTCCCAGATTTAAATATGTTGTACCTGAGACTTTGGGCTATCGTGAAGTACCCTCCGTTTTTTCATACAATGTCGGAATCACGTCAAAAACCTGGTTGATATTAAAGCTTATCTTCGATGTATTGAGATATTTCTTTCTTTCTGCAACTTTCTTTGCAATTACTCAAGAAAAACAGCCCCTATCACCCCCATATTTTGGACATGTTTAGTTCATGTCACGTACATTATTTCATAAAATAACAAGTACTTGATCGGACACCATCTTGGGTATGTAAATTAGGGTCAAAGGTCATTAATGTTTCATCCTGTATCTTGGCGAATGCCTGTCCTATCTTTGCCATGTTTTGCACACGTATAGACGATGTCGCAAGAATCATTTCACAAAATAACCCTTTTTTCCTCAGATGCCATCTTGGGAGTGCAAAGGTGGGTCAAAGGTCAAATATACTCCATTCTGTATAATCGTTATAGTGTATACGGAACTTGGTACCAAAGATGGCAGATCTGACTCCCTTTTCTAAATGAGAATCCAAACATCACACGGCCAATGTCTCTAAACACAAATGAAACCTGTATGGTCATGCCTATTGCGATCAGGACTCGAATCATTGATTTCCAAATAGATCGGATCACCTAATTTGTCAGTGTTGACAAATTACACTCTCTAGTTAATAATGATAAGTACATTGAAGATCAAGCTGATATGGCAGAAGTATTCAATGAATACTTTTATTCAGTGAATACTTTGTAGGCATTGGACCTAATCTTGCCAGCAGTATTCCGCATTCAAACACTGATTTTTATTACTTTCTAAAAGACCAGAATCAGCAGTCTCTTTTTTTCGGTTATTAAAGAAGAAATCAAAGATGTCGTGCAAAATTTGAACACAAAGAAAAGCTCTGGATGTGACGGAATCACAAATTTTCTCCTTAAAAACATCATTAATGAAGAAGTTACACCATTAACGCACATTTTTACTGGCATAGTTCCTCAAAAAATGAAAATAGCTAAAGTAGTGCCAATTTTTTAAAAAAGGACAAAAAGAATCCGTGACAAATTATCGCCCTATTTCTTTGTTAACTTCATTTTCAAAACTTCTTGAAAGGTTGGTATATACGCGCACACACAGATTTCTCGAAAAGTGTGACTTTTTTGTAACTCCCAGTAAGGTTTTAGGAAAAACCACAGCACGACCCATGCCTTACTCACTTTTATCCATAAAGTTGCTCACGCTATAGATGATGTCTCCCACACTATTGGAGTTTTTCTTGATTTTTCGAAGGCATTCGACACAATTGACCACGATATTTTGATTTACAAGCTACGACATTATGGTATACGTGGGAAGGCTTTGGACTGGTTTCGAGATCACTTATCAAACAGAAAACAATTTGTGTGACTATCGTTTAATGGCCGTGATTCTCAGTTAAAGTTAATTTCATGTGGTGTTCCACAGGGCTCCTTATTAGGCCCGCTATTGTTCATTTTGTACATTAACGATCTTCCTAGTTCCTCGCCAATTATTTCTTTTATATGTTTTACTGACGACTCCAATCTGTTTTTTACACACAGAGATCCTTATACTCTTGTTAACACAATGAATAAAGAACTTCTGTGCCATCTAGGATATACGCCAATAAATTGTCACTTAATATTGATAAAACTCATTGTATGCTTTTTAGCAACAATCTTAAAACCCTTCCTTTTCATATTAAGTTTAATGAAATTGAATTAAGTCAAGTTAGTAGTATAAAATTTTTAGGGCTTTTTATTGATAGTGCCTTATCTTTGAAATCCCACGTTAGTTATTTAAGTAATATTCTTTCTAAAAACACGAGTGTTCTTAATAAACTTAAGAGTGTTTTTCCAAGTCAAATTTTGCTTAATCTTTATTCTGCTTTAATTACTCCGTACCTTAATTATGGTATTCTTGTGTGGGGGAATGCAACTAGAAATCTTCTTGATATATACTGTTCCGTATTCAAAAACGCGCCATCAGAAATATCAATCATGTCGGATATTTGTCCCACACCAATAACTTATTCTTTAAAAATAAAATACTGAAAACATCAGATCTGTTCAGTTATAACGTCGGCATATTTATGTATAAATTTTCTGCCAAAGAGTTACCGGATGTCCTTACTCGCACGTTCAGGAAAAACTATTTGATTCATAATTATCCTACCCGCCAAAGTGACGCATTTCACCTTCCACGTACTCGAACAATTTTCGCAAAAAAAAAAAAAAAAAAAAAAAAAAACCGATAATTTATACGGGCCGAGATACTGGAATGACCTCTCCCCCGAAATAACAAGCTGCTCGTCTTTATATTCCTTTAAACGCAAATTAAAAGAGTCTTTATTGAGTGCATATCTTGCAGACAATGAATAAATTGTATTGTCTTATGTAATATTGTGGTATGTTATTGTCCGATCAAACATTCTTGTCAACACGCTGCAGATTGCATTTTGAGTCTTGCCATCAGGCTCTCCGAATTCATCATTAGCAATTCCACATTCTACTTCGCTTCCCTCTCTTCCTCCTTCCCTCTACCTCTCTCTCACTTTCTACCCAGAGCTTGACGGCAGGCACCAAATGAATTAATGGCTATACGTGTTACTTTTTGTGTCTTACTGATTATGACATTGTGACAGTTTTAATGCAACAACAGTTTATAGTGTATATACCAAAGTAGGCTTTATATGCAAATTACGTTCTACTCCGGAAACCAAAGATAGCTCGGTTACAGTAATGGTTCACATTTTAGTATATTTTTTTCTTCTTTTTTTTTATCACATAGGCATACCCCGCTTTTCTTATTTGGTACCATTAAATCACCTGGTCTTATCTTCTATCCGTTTTCCGTTTCTTTTTCACAAACACTGATTACTCGGGGCTTACAGCCAAACAAGCTAGCTTTCATGTAGGTCCCGTCATACTTCTCTTTGTTCAACCCCATTTCGATTTTGACCAGTTATCATTACAATTGCTGTGTTATCACCATGTATATTGTTTGTTTTCTGCACATTGTTTACAAGGTAAAAAAGATTTTTATTATTATTTCTGTTGTAAAGTTCATAAATGAGAAGTATGAAAATAAAATGAATTGAATTGAATTGAGGGTATCGCCAATACGTAGGTGCCGTGCGCAGAGCAGCGTTTTAGATGCATTATGGGATAGCTCATGGGGCAAATTTGCCCCGGTTTTGGCTGCACATGCACTTACAACGGGGGTATCCCACGAGACCGACACCCACGAGTCATACGGTCCACGAGACCGACATCAAAAATAGGTCCATGAGTCATACAGCCCATGAGTTATACGGCTCACGAGTCATACAGCCCATGAGTTCGACACTAGGCACAAAAGGCTCACGAGACCGACACTAAGCAAAGAAAGCCCACGAGACCGACACTAGGCAAAGAAGGGTCACGAGACCGACAGGATGAACAGCGCCATCTACATGTCAATTACAAATATGTTCCTGTACAGGGTATTCCATTAAGAGGAAAATTACATACTGGCGGGTGCATTTTCGTTACGCTGTCGAGCGAGAGATTGTTACTAACTAATAACAGCACTATCTACATATCAACGACATTAAGTATGTATTTCTACACGTGTGTCTTTTAGGGGGCAGTCACGCTACGGGGAGCGACATTGTTACCATTTTTTCTTGTAATAGAATTGTCCTCTTCATAGGACCTCCCCCCCCCCCAAAAAAAAAAAAAGAATGAAAAAGTGATAGAGAAGAAGAACAATGAATGGTTTACTTTTAGATGCCATCATGCTATATTTAATTGGCTTCCTAATTTCTACTTAGACTTTACTTCTACTTTTTTTTCGCCCATTTCTTTCTCGCTTCACAAGTTAAGTAGGCCTTATTAGATATCTTATCTGCCTGCTTAGAGTTCAATTTGTAAATTTCTCTTTAACTTTCATATATGAAATTCAACGGATGTTTTTTTTTTAATCGCAGCGATTCACCTCGATTTCAGTAGCTTCTGTTTGTAAAATTGTTCTTCTCAAAACAGTACATTTTTCATGAAATAGAAAAGTTACATTCATGGATGCATCTTCTTTTTCCAAATTCTTAACGCTGCCTTAATTGACGACTACATTATTTTCTGTATTTTTTTTTTTATTATTTCAACACCTCAGCAAATGACTAGTCCCCCCCCCCCACCCATATCATGTAAAGCAGGTGTGCACTACAACATTGACCATTTTATGAATAAGTCTCTTGTAGTGAACTTCATTTCATACCTGGGTATTCTTCTGGTTGGTTGATTTGAATGTCCTCATCATTTTTTTTTTCTAAGTAGGTGTACCGGTTTGGGCCTTGCAGATAGGGAAACGAGAGTGTTTTGGCACTTTCGAAAGTAATGTTGAAACATCTCATGCACTTTTACTGAATTTTGTTTATTTTTTACAAACACTCACATACGCAAACACAATTAAAGATCTTATGAACCCTTCAGGGGATGAGGGAGGGCAATTGACGGGGTAATACCCTAACAACTCTCCTTTTCCATCTCTTATACCTTCGTTATGCCATTATCTGGACATCTTATATACAATTAATTGGTCTATAGGTGGCGCTGTTCATCCTGTCGGTCTCGTGGGCCTTCTTTGCCTAGTGTCGGTCTCGTGAGCCTCTTTTGCCTAGTGTCGGTCTCGTGAACCTCTTTTGCCTAGTGTCGGTCTCGTGAGCCTTTTAAGTGTAGTGTCGGTCTCGTGCTCATGGGCTGTATGACTCGTGGGCTTATTAGGTGATACGCTATCAGCGTATCACCTATTGTGATTGTCAAAATCTCTCTTTATTAGGTGATACGCTATCAGCGTATCACCTATTGTGATTGTCAAAATCTGTCTTTTTTCTTATTCTTCTTTCTTTCTGGCCTATTTTGTGTCGTCAATATCTCAAGAATGACATTACGGAGTAACATGACATTTTCAGTCAACATGTCTCATGACAATATCTAGCCACAATAAGGTTTTCATGACAGTAACGTATCTATGACGTCATCTAGGCGCCATTTTGTGATTTTCGGACCATGTTACATGATCGATCATAACTTCATAACTAAAGGTCCTTTCTGTATCAGTTTTTGTGGACATAAAGTTCAGGTCACGCTCTATCTTTCTTTCTCTGATGCTAATTACCTAGGACGTCATCTACGACGCGTAAGCGCGCGTCAAACATTTAAAAGGCTCAAAACAACTTTCCAATGGGAAATCTCGAAGTTTCAGACAATTTTAAGCGTTTCAAACAATTTTGCGCGTGCGCGTCCGTCCGCGCATTTTCGCGCGCACAGCGCGTCAGTAACATGAAAATGCACATTTTTTGACTGATCTGGATTCCTGATACTTTGAGTAACAATATCCATTGATTTCTGATAGATTTTGACAAATAACAAAGCAATGCACTGGCGTCAAAGTTGAAATTTCGCGTGCGCATCTATGTGCAAATATAGTGAAAAAACATGTCTTTGTTTATTTCGCCATAGCTCTTTAAAACGTCAGGTGACCCTATGTTTTTATTGCATATTACAAAAGCATATGAATTGAAAATAACGTTTCAAGTATCATTATTTCCATAATTAAAATATGACGTCATCATATCGTCATCTGAAATCAAAAAAGTGGAATTAATTTTTTTAAGGTACTGTTTCTGACATTCATTTGCTCGTATCTCTGTTGTTTAAGCTCAATATTATCCCAAATTCAGATATGTTGTACTTTGAACATTTGCCTTTTAAGTCCATGTCATGCTTTTGATATTTGATGACGTCATCATACCTTAAATTGTGATTAAAGGTAAAGACGCAAAATCGGACAAGTTTACGTGTATTGTCTATGGGAGGTGATTTTTTTTAAAAGCATCAATTGACTTGACAACGTTTAAGCACCTTTATCTCAGCTGATTTTGCTTCATTTCCTCTGAAACTTTAATATGTTGTAGCTGAGACAATAAGCTGCAGTAATCATGCATTTTATTCTTTGAAATCTCCTCATCAGATTGACAATTTTGCAGTTTAAAACTGAAAATGAAAATGGAATGTGGACAAAACGATTCCCCATGTATCTTTCACATACATTAAGTTTACGTTCCCCATATTTTCTCGTCGAGACGTATGGCCGAGTGGTTAAAGGCGCCGTCTCAGAGACGTGAGATTGCAGGTTCGAACCCCACAAGATCACGAAACATTTTTTTTTATTTTACTTTTTTTCTTCAATTTTGTATTTCATATTCGTCCATGTAGAAATCACGTTCGTATATAAACGCACCTATACACACACACAGACACACACACACGCCATATCCCTCTTTTTTGTGTGTTGGAGACCACATTGCTTCGACTGCAGCAACATTTTGCAGGTTTACTTTGTCAAACCGATCATAGTATGTAATGACGACGACTGAGGTGTTGTACTTTGAACAATTGTCTTTCAAGACGATGTCATTGTTTTGTAATTTGATGACGTCATTACACTGAAAAATGTGATTAAAGGCAAGGTATCAAAACCAGCCGATTATAGGTTTTACGTCTGCGGGACGTATTTTTCCCAAGTTGCCAGAAATGGCATAGTGACCTCAGTCGTTACAGGGCCGCTTCTCCGTCTAGCAATGCAATAGATGTTCACCAGGCCACGTTAGTTGAGTGGGCATTGACTTTCCCCCTGTTATATCTATACATTGTTTTGTTTTTTTGTCTTACCATTTCCGTGGATGACCCGTGGCCGAGTGGTTACAGAAACGGTTTCGCATGCACGCTCAATATAAGTTCAAGGTGCCTATATCACATTCTTTTCTTTGTCGATCACAGATGACCGTCATCTGATGACCACAAGCGTATCACCTAACTCGTCCTCAATGTGACGAGTTTTCATGTCTCGTTTTTTTTTATTCTTCTTTCTTTCTGGACAATTTTGTGTCGTCAATATCTCAACAATGACATTACGGAATGACATGAAATTTTCAGTCAACATGTCTCATAACAATATCTAGCCACAATAAGGTTTTCATGACAGTAACATAGCTATGACGTCATCTAGGCGCCATTTTGTGATTTTCCTACCTTGTCACATGATCGATCATAACTTCATAACTAGATGTCATTTCTGCATCATTTTCGGTGGACAAAAAGTTCAGGTCACGTTCTATCTTACTTTTTAACGCTAGTTACCCAGGTCTTCATTACGCGCGCGTACGGGCGCGTCAAAATTTTAAAAGGCTCAAAACGACTTCCCAATGGGAAATCTCGAAGTTTCAGACAATTTTAAGCGTTTCAAACATTTTCTCGCGTGCGCGTCCGTCCGCGCAATTTCGCGCGCAGAGGGCGTAACCAACATGAAAATGGAATTTTTTTGACTGATTTGGATTCCTGATACTTTGAGTAACAATATCCACTGATTTCCGATCGATGTTGACCTATAACAAAGGAATGCACTGGCGTCAAAGTTGAAATTCCGCGCGCGCGTCTTTCTGCAAATATAGTGAAAAAACATGTCTTTGTTTATTTAGCCATAGCTCCTTAAATCGTCCGTTGACCCGATATTTCTATTGCATATTACAAAAGCATATGAATTGTAAATAACATTCCTAGTATCAATATTGCCAGGAAAACGCGATGAAGTGATCATATCGTCATTTTGAATAAAAAAAGTGGAATTGATTTTTTTGAGGTACTGTTTCTGACATTCATTTGCTCGTATCTCTGTTGTTTAACCTCAATATTATCCCAAATTCACATATGTTGTCCTTTAAACATTTGCCTTTCAAGTCCATGTCATGGTTTTGAAATTTGATGACGTCATCATACTTGAAATTGTGATTAAAAGTAAAGATGCAAAATCGGACAAGTTTACGTGTTATGTCTATGGGAGGTGATTTTTTTTTAAAGCATGCATTGACTTAACAACGTTTAAGCACCTTTATCTCATCTGATTTTGCTTCATTTCCTCTGAAACATACATATGTTGTAGCTGACACAATAAGCTTTAGTAATCATGCATTTTATGTTTTCAAATCTCCTCATCAGGTTGATAATTTTGTAGTTTAAAACTGAAAATGAGAATGCAATCTGTATGGAACGATTCCCAATTTTTTTTTGCAACTATACATTGATCGAATCCACACTGCCACTTGTAGAAAGTTGAATAGCGCCATCACAAGGCAACAAACTCGCGATGGTATTTAAATTTAAGTTTTGCACTCGGTCTTCAGGACAGCCACGTGGCAGAATCGGTTAGCGCGCTGGTTGTTCATAACGCCATACCGGAAGGCGAGAGGTTCGACTCCCGCAGGACTTTTATCCGTTCTTTCTTTTTTTCTCTTTTTTTCGGCAGTTCAGCTTTACTCCGATGTCATTTATCGTATTATTTTATCAAGTGTACGTAACCCGTGAACACGGCTGCTCTATTTCCCTTGTTTTGTATTGGAGTTTGGAGATTGGGTTTGCTTCATTAATTTTGTCACACTTAATGTTGTAAATTGCCCCTTGTTACTGTGTCCCGCTTACCACCTTTCGTTTGCTCTTTCCTTTTCTCTTCATTGGTTATTGTTATACTGTAACAGGATAGGTGGTAGGAACATGTACTTTTAAATAACTGGCAGGAATGGGAGCTGAATTGATTAACTCTAGTCCAGGTGTATGGCGTCTCGCTCATCTCTTTGAAATTCCAGGTTGTTATTGTTTGACCCAATAACGGAGTTGTAGACAGGTTTTATGTTGCTATAGAGGTATCTTGTGCAACATGAATAGAAGGCATCACTGTTTAGTAGTAGTAATGAACTTTTTCATGTTTTAAATGATATAAAGATATGAATTTCATATCCAATCTTCGGGACAGCCGTGTGGCTTTATAGTCGCTTAGCGCGCTGCATGGTCATTATGCACTACCTTAGGACGAGATGTTCGGGACCCGCAGGACGCTATTATTTTTTTTCTCTCTCTCTTTCTTTGTTTTTCTTGTGGCAGTTCAGCTTCATTCCGATGTCATTACCCCACGACACACAGTCACTCAAGTTCCCTTTTTTTGTCGGAGGCTGGAGGTTGGATTTGCTTCATTTATCATACGTAATGTTGTAAATTGCCCTTGGTATACAATGTCCCGCTTGCCACCTTTCGTTTTCTCTTTCCTTTTCTCTACGTTTGTTCCTGTTACACTGCACAAGACAGGTCGGAAAATAATTTACATAACTCAACTGGAGCAGGAATGGCAACTGAATAAATTAATTCTAGGCCAGGTGTATGGCGTCTCGCTCGTCTCTTTGAAATTCCAGGTTGTTATTGTTTGACCCAATAACGGAATTGTAGACAGGTTTTATTTCGCTATAGAGGTATCTTGTGCCACATGAGGAGAAAGCATCACTGTTTAGTAGTAGTAATGAACTTTTTCATGTCCCTCCTTGTCAATTATAGTGTGTTCAAAGGGGTTGTGTGTCTATCTGCCAAAGAAAAGGAAAACCTTATTTTAGTCATGGCTGTTTCTCTATACGTAGCCGTAGGTAATGAGTGTTGTTGGTATCTGAGCAGTGAATAACACAGCATCAGGCTAAAATCCCCTTAGTTATACGCGCTAAGCGTTCAACTTGATATATCTTTATTATTTTATGTAGTCAATCACTGCTAATGGAGTTACAGAATTATGTTATGACACCTTTCACTGAAAGTTTGTAAAGCAAAGTTTATGGACAAGGCAAGCAATTGTACATGAATGATACCAATCATTTCAGAGGGAAATTATGGTATACCTAAATGTAAGGGTATCATTGCTTTGGAATTGCTGAGACAATAATGTTGGCACGAGGGCTTCCACTTCTAATAACTGATCCCTTTGAAGATGTGTCGGTCACGGGTGATCGTCATGATTCATCTTTCACGTAGAAGCTTCCGTTCCACACTCTTGGTTCGAGAAGACTTACCATCATACTTCAAATTGTTATTAAAGGTAAAGACTCAAAATCAGACAAGTTTATGTGTTATGTCTATGGGAGGTGATTTTTTTTAATGTGCATTGACTTGACAACGTTTAAGCACCTTTATCTCAGCTGATTTTGCTTCATTTCCTCTGAAACTTTAGTATGTTGTAGCTGAGACAATAAGCTGCAGTAATCATGCATTTTATTCTTTGAAATCTCCTCATCAGTTTGACAATTTTGCAGCTAAAAACTGAAAATGAAAATGGAATGTGGACAAAACGATTCCTCATGTATCTTTCACATACATAAGTTTACGTTCCCCATATTTTCTCGTCGAGACGTCTGGCCGAGTTGTTAAAGGCGACGTCTCAGAGACGTGAGGTTACGGGTTCGAACCCCCACAAGATCACGAAACAAAATATTTAGCTATTTTACTTTTTTTTCTTCAATTTTGTATTACATATTCGTCCATGTAGAAATCACGTTCGTATATAAACGCACCTATACACACACACAGACACACACACACGCCATATCCCTCTTTTTTATGTGTTGGAGACCACATTGCTTCGACTGCAGCAAAATTTTGCTGGTTGACTTTGTCAAACCGATCATAGTATGTAATGACGACGACTGAGGTGTTGTACTTTGAACAATTGTCTTTCAAGACGATGTCATTGTTTTGTAATTTGATGACGTCATTACACTGAAAATTGTGATTAAAGCCATGGTATCAAAACCAGCCGATTATAGGCTTTATGTCTGCGGGACGTATTTTTCCCAAGTTGCCAGAAATAGCATAGCGACCTCAGTCGTTACAAGGCCGCTTTTCCGTCTAGCAATGCAATAGATGTTCACACGGCCACGTTAGTGGCATTGACTTTCCCCCTGTTATATCTATACATTGTTTTTTTTTTTTGTCTTACCATTTCCGTGGATGACCCGTGGCCGAGTGGTTACAGAAACGGTTTCGCATGCACGCTCAATATAACTTCAAGGTGCCTATATCACATTCTTTTCTTTGTCGATCACAGATAACTTTCATCTGATGACCCCAAGCGTATCACCTAACTCGTCCTCAATGTGACGAGTTTTCATGTCTCGTTTTACTTGATGTCGAACTCAATGGGCTTAATTTACTCAGTGTCGAACTCGCGGGCTGTATAAGTGGTGGGCTGTATGACTTGTGAGCTGTATGACTCGTGGGCTGTATGACTTGTGAGCTGTATGACTTGTGGGCTGTACGACTCGTGGGTGTCGGTCTCGTGACGTGCACCCCATACAACGTGCTCTGTCTTTATAAAGAGGTTTTTGTTTTTTTTTTTTGGTTGCAGATTTCTGCGCTTTCCATCATGTGACCAGTACAATGAAGCCTTGCAGTAGTGAACCATGACTCTAGTGACCGCAAATCAGTTAAGCTTGGACACTTTCAACTCTTTTAAGCTGAATCATAGCCAAGAAAAAAGGGATAACAACGGAAAAGCAGACAAAGAACTCCATTGAATAGTATGGGAACTGCGACTCGCGTGAGACAACCGGAAGCGAACAAGGGACCGAGGAATCCCACAGTGCACCTGTGACAGAGCTCTTTAGCGTGCGCAGGAGTTTTTTTACGTCATTGGCGATAGCGAGAATTAAGTTTGTGTATTCAAATAGACGAATAACTACAAAGAATATGAGAAACAACGAAAAAAACTGCTCATATGTTGCAAATGTTTGCCTTATCGTGAATTCAAATTCCTTAACCTTCTTCACGACGATGCTGATGGGAATTTGAATGCGTTGCACGTGCATGTTTAATTTCAACGCCCTTTTTCCATGTTTATTTGAGAACACACGAAATCGCATGCTGATGAAATTAAATTGAATGAACTATTTACTTTTTATGCCTCCGCCACAAAGTGTCGCCGGAGGCAATGGCCCGAATTCACGAAGATGGTACAATCTTTGTCCATGGTTTATAAACCATGGACAAAGACCGTAGTTTTGTATAGGGCGCCGAGTGTTGCATGGCCTATTTCGTTACGAAATCAGTCATATCGTCGACGAACTGATTTCGTGACGAAATAGGCCATGCAACACTTGGTGCCCCATACGTTTGTCCATGGTTTAAACCATGGACAAAGATTGTATCACCTTCATGAATTCGGGCCATTATGTTTTCGGGTTGTCCGTCCGTCCGTAATCAATTTGTGGACAGGTAATAATAATTATTTTAAAAAAAGACCGTCCGAGGTACCCTAATGAAACTTGGCATGCATATGTATAAGTGGGCGAAATTGTGCTTATAACTATTGGGTGCACATGCTCAATGTCAAAGGTCAGTGTCAAATGCTCAAAATTTCACAATTTCCTCTATATCTATGTGATGCCTGAAAGTATTTTCTTGAAACTTAGTGTATACATGTAATACCAACTTAACACTCTCTAGACAGAGTTTTGTGTCGTGAGGTCAAAGCTCAAAGGTGAAAGGTCAGGTAAAGATGTTAAAATTTCACTTTTTCCTCCATGTCTCAGAAATGGTCAGGGTATCTTCTCACCTCCCTGATGGAACTTAGTGCATATGCATGTACTAACTGGCAGTGATTATCTATGGAATTTGGGACTCATGGGGTCAAAGGTCAGTGGTCAAAGGTTAAGGTTAGCTCAAAAGTTCATTTTTCCCCTCATACGTATGCAATGCCTGCAGGATTTTTCTTGAAACCTAGTGTATACATGTATTACACAATAGAGATTCTCTGGAAAGTCTTTTGCCAAAAAAGTCAAAGGCCAAGTGGACGTGCTAAATTTCACTTCTTCCATATCTAGGGAGTGGCTCAAGGTAGATCCTACAATGTATCATCATGAAACTTAGTACATATAATTTGGGCGGCGAGTGAAAACTAGCTGGTCGGTCACTGCTGAAATTTACCTCCGAGTTAGAAAATCAGTGGTGCCCGGTCCGTCACCAATCGGTGCCCAACCGAAATTTGGCTAAAAGCTCGACCGGTCCCCGAGCAGGCTGATTTGGGGGATTGTGACCTCAGTCTGAGAGCATTCGAATGAAAAAAAAAAAAAAAAATGTTGAAAGGTTCAGAGAGAATGTACCTTGTAGCTGTCGAATATCTATTTCCCTCCCTTCAGGATGGAAATTGGTTGGATCGATGGTTGGGATCATCACACTAGCGACGCTGCATAGCGACAGGATACAAAACAAATCAAATATGCTGATGTGCATAACGCAGTGTGATCATGTCATGAATTCTTCAATATGATAACAGTAATAGTGTAACCATCTCACTCTCATAATCACTGACAGCAAACGTTTATGAGGAGACTTTCACAGCGTAAACATAGATGTCTTAAACAAGACTGCCTCAGTTTGTGAACCTATCGGTGGTACTGAGATCAAAGATCACATATTGGACACACAACAAGCAGGAACAAGAGCAGTGATTTTTGCGCACAGCCTCCCCTGGAGATAGTAGGCTGTTGTAAATCCTCTCATGCCGTGACTTGACAACTACACCTGCTCCAAGGATCTAGTTATTTTTTTTTAATTCTTTTTTTTTTTTAGCTTTCGGCAGTGTCTGCACTGTTCAAAATTCTCATAACTCACAACTAACCAAGCACTGTCTGCACGCAGAGAAGTTTCGAAATCCACACAGTTTTATCGAAGCCACTCAAAGTAGTCTGGCCAACCATGGCTTTTTCTGAACCACCAACATCGTCATCTTCACCGATGTCGACGATATTGTCAACTGCGATTACTACAATAAAGGATACCGTCTTTGTCACCACATTTGAGACAGAGCTCATAAATGCGACGCTGACTGACGCACCGGTGCCTTACTACATTAATATCTTGAAGTCAGTTCAGAAGTGGTTGATCACGGC
The DNA here is from genome assembly GCF_964275005.1 of Diadema setosum. Lineage (NCBI taxonomy): Eukaryota > Metazoa > Echinodermata > Echinoidea > Diadematoida > Diadematidae > Diadema > Diadema setosum. Next base: position 14,403,698 of record NC_092691.1, read on the forward strand.
CATCTTGGTCTTCATAATGCTTGCCATGGGTGCTGTCATCTCTCTCGAGGACTTCAAGCAAACTGTAAGATATATCTCACCTCCTGTCCTCAATGGTATGATTATTAATTATGTTCTTTCCCATCATTTCCTATCACATTCCCATTGAGAGATAAAGTTCTTTATCAATTTTCGTTGATATTATTATGTTACCAAAATACCAGTAACAATTGACTTGTCAGTACATCACATTCGAAAATATCAAAGAGAGTATGCCGCCATCACTGATATCAAATAAAAGTTTTGTCGTCTCATTTCAATTTCAATTTATTTTCATATTTCTCACATATATCACAATAACGTATATAAATACGAAAATTATACAAAACATAATTGAGATGAGACTTCATCGGAATGTACAGATGTTTGATTTGGTATAAACACAAGGTCTGTATGCATGCGAATTAAACTGTGGTCATGATGCGAAAAAATATGATGGGGCCTGCGTAAAAGCATTAGCTTGTACAGCCGCAGGTCCCGTGAGTAATCAGAATAGGGGAAGTTTAAAATACGGATGTTTTTTTAAGACCAACTATAACTGGGGAAACCGATTAAAACAAACAAAACAAAAAATCCAATTAAATATATGTCACTAAATAAAAATATAGAAAGGTCACATGTTGCAGCAGTATAACCTATTACTTAATAAGGACATTGGTAGAACAACAACTGCAGAGATTCAAGGGGTGTGTTGCAGAGTATAGAAAATGGCGTAACTGTATGACATAAATACATAAGTAGAAGGTGGAACAATGAGGGTTGTCGTGAATCTAAACAATACCGAAAGCTCAGGAGTAACATTCCAGCATGGGTCCTAAAACCAAGTATTCCGTGTGACCATAGTAACCGACAGCTGTCACGCGCGAGAATTTCGATAACCGAGTGGAACAATAGGTGCATGAAGAGCGCAACAGGCAGACTGATCAAAAATAGTGTTCATGGTTAGGATCCCGCCGGACTAAGGTGGGATAGACAAGGGGTAACATAAAGAGCAACAAGAACTATACACTATGCATGCCGTACAATGTAGCTGCTAAAAACATATTGCTTCAGTTTTCGTTTGAATGAGGTTACAGTGGTACAATTTACAAGTTCCATAGGGAGTTCGTTCCAATATTTGGGCCCAGCGAACATAATGGGGTTTTTTTCACAAAAATTGTTCGGGTACGTGGAAGGTGATATGCGTAACGTTGACGAGTTGGATAATCGTGAACTGTATAATTTCTTGTAAACATTTGGGAAAATACGTCTGGTAATTGGCCAGTTGAAAATTGAAACATAAACAGGCCAACGTTGTAATAAAATAACTCGGGAATTTTCAAAATTTTATTACTAACAAAAAGTTCGTTCGTGTGGGATAAATATCCAGTGTGGTTAACAATTCTAACAGCGCGTTTTTGAACAAGAAATAACGAATCGATAAGGTTTTTAGAAGCATTTCCCCACGCCAGAATCCCATAGTTGAGATATCAAAGTTGAATATTTGCTCTGTAGAATATTACATGGAAAATAATAGCTAAGTTTGTTAAGAACCCCGGTATTTCTAGCAATAATTCTGCTTACATAATTAACAAGGGTTCTCCAAGATAAATCACTATCGATATGAAGACCCAAAAATTTTGTACTGTTGACCTGTGACAGATCAATGTTGTTTATCTTGACAGAGAGAGGTAACACAGGTGGCGAATTACTGAATAACATATACTGAGTTTTATCAATGTTTAAGGATAATTTGTTCGCAAAAATCCAAGATTGAACAGAAACAAGTTCTTTATCTATTATGTTTATAAGCGCATCAGGATTTTGATGAGAGAAGAACAAATTTGTATCATCTGCAAAACAAACGAAGGAAAGAGTTCTGGATATCGTTAATATATAAAATAAAGAGAAGTGGGCCTAACAAGGAACCCTGTGGAACACCACAAGAAATCAGTTTTGGTTGGGAGTCGTGACCGTGAATACTTACAAATTGTTTTCTATTCGTTAAATAATCAGTGAACCATTCTAGCGCCCTTCCCCGAATTCCGTAATGATTTAACTCATAAAGTAAAATGTCATGGTCTAAATATTGTATCAAACGCCTTGGAGAAGTCAAGGAAAACACCGACAGTGTGAGAAACATCATCTATAGCATGAGCTATCTTATCAATAAACTTGAGTAATGCGTGAGTTGTACTATGTTTTTTCCGAAATCCAAATTAAGATTCAGTAAATATTTTTGTCTGAAGAAAAAAATTAAGGGTGCGTTTATACGCAAGTCTTTCGAGTATCTTTGAAAAGGAAGTTAAAAGAGAAATGGGGCGATAATTATTGACAAGGTCTTTTCGCCCTTTTTTAAAAATGGGAACAACTCTGGCTACTTTCATTTTTTGAGGAACTTTACCAGTAGATAAAGATTGATTGAAAATATAAGTAAGAGGCGAAATTATTTCATGAATCACATTTTTTACCAAGAAGTTTGTGATTCCATCATATCCCGAACTTTTTTTATTATTTAACTTATCAACAATCTTTATTATTTCATCTTCGACAATCGGGACAAAAAATAAAGATTCCATATTCCTACCACCCAGGAAAGAGTGAAATTCTCGCTGCGCTTCAGGAATTTTATCAGCCAGAAAATCATTGAAAACTTCAGCTATATCTATGGGGTCATCAATACGAACATCATCCTCTTGAATATAACTAGGCGCGTTATTATCAGTATTACGTTTCAACGCTCGGTTTATCACCCTCCACGTACCCTTCACATCAAATTTACATTTGTCGAATTGATTCATAAAATACATCCGTTTGGCTGACCGTAATGCAGAAGTGAGGATATTACGATACTGAGTATATCTGGACTTATTTGTAACTGTGGGTACTTTGCGATATTTATAATAAAGTTTATTTTTCTTATTCATTGATTTTAAAAGTAATTTTGTAACCCATGCCTGCCGGGGTACTTTTTCATGATTTGAGTTAGAGAATTTACGACAAGGGAGAGCAATATTAAGCTGAGTTATCAAAATATCTATAAAAATATCAAAAGATAGATTTACGTCATTTTGATTATATACAATCGATCAATCAACGAGTTTCAACCTTTCTCTAAAACTATTCATGTTTGAGTCTGACATAACACGAAAACCGGAATTTTTTTGCACACTGTCAGTAAGAGGGTGGATACTACCAATAAGTGCATACACAGGAAAATGATCAGAGATATCCGTAACAACAATACCAGATGAAATATCAGAAAATGACTTGTTAACAAATATATTATCTATTAAAGTAGAAGAGAGGTCGGTGATTCTTGTAGGTCTTCTTGTGAGAGGAATAAAAGACTTAGACAACAGTTTATTAAGAAACTCTTGACAATTATGATTATCATAATTTAAAAGATTTAAATTAAAATCACCCATAAGAAAACATGATTTATTCTTGAAATACTTGAAAGACAAAATACCATGGAGTAATTCACCAAATTCAGTAAAATTAGAGTTTGGTGGCCTATAGATTTCTCCAACAATTACATTTCCTTTATTTGGTGCTTTTATCTCAATGAAAATACTTTCAAAAAATTCTGTCATAAAACTGAACTCTTCTAATAACCGATGGTTCAAATTTTCTGTTACATAAAAACCAACTCCACCTCCTTTCTTGCACAATCTATTGTTTGTAATCAGTTTGAATCTATCAATATGTAATGAAGAAGGAGACACCTCCTGGAACCATGTTTCACTGAGGTCGATGACACCAAGTGTGAATCGTAATTCATCAATGAACAAGCGAAATTGATCAAAATGTTGGTTTAAGCTCCTAATATTAAAATGAGAAACAAAGATTTGATTTGGGTCCGAATTGGATAATGAAATCTTTTTCTAAGCAGTAACTTGTAGAAAACATGTGAGGTGGAATATCATTAGGATCAAAATCAAGTTTTAATTCATTGGTTTCTGTGAATTATCACGGTTCTCATTATTTGTACTGGTTACAGAACTTTCACCTTTCAATGACTGAACCTCTACAAAAGCATTACTCATATTCATTGTGATAAAACTCAAAGCAATTCATCCTATTTTCGTTGGGAAATGTAACACAATGTACAGCAATGTTGGACAAGCCATATTGCCGTTGACCTGGACACAAAATGGTAGAAGACACGTAAACATGTTTGTCTTTGAGACATACATGCACCTGGACAGTTGATGTCGACATTGGAAAAACATGTTTATGCAAGAAGGAGGAAAAATACACCAGCGTGAATGCATGGAATTCGGAAATGCGAATAATAAGTGAACAATTAAGAAGTACTGGGGCACTGCAAATGCGAATGGAATGTGACACTAGGTGGGATAATGCATGAAACAATTTTCCATAGGTAAATATGAGAACATAGGGATGCATAGGTTCAACCTGTGCGGATGACACTTCGGTACGTTCAATTAAAAATTGCAAACATGTGACCTTCCTTAAGAGCAAACGTGCACATTTGGCGTTGCTAATGAATACAAGGATGAAACATTTAAACATCAATGCAGAGACAAACGAAAAATAAGCATGTACAACACTAGCTCTACCTTAGAGCACATCACTAATGATAATAAAGTGACAATAAAAAATATCAAACTACACATTTCTTTCGAATCATAAGATATCGACAGCCAACCCACCCTCCTCTCCCTCGTGCGATTTACAATCGCAGAATTAAGTTTTATCCATGATATAAAATAAATTATTAAAATCTAATTATCACAGTTTATGATAAGGTTCATTATGTAGTACATAGCGGTATAAAAAAGAAATATCACAACCCCCTCCAAAAGAGGGACTCATTACATTATACCTTGTGCATGTCACATGGGTTTAAAACATGGAGGGAATATACTCCGGTAGCCGTGGAAGAAAAATGTACTATACAAATGCATGCCTTGAACATGCATGTTATGGGAGTCTTTCCTTTCTAAGAGGAGCAAAAACAGACAACGAATACATAATGCTAATAACACGCAGTTATTAAACCTTCAGTTAATCGTTGCTTAAATCACCCGAAAGCTCCATGTGTCTCCATCCTTTTGCCCATGTTGTGTCACCTAATTCAAGTATTTTAACCTTTGTCATGGATACGTGGAGGTTCATGGTTATCTAAAGGCATATTGACAAATCCGCCGTGCTGATTTTCAGTTCGATAAGCAACGTATATTTGTCTGATTAAAAAAAACACACACACACAATTGTCACAAACAAACCAATTCTTACACTCAAATGGAAAGAGTATTAGCTTTGAACATAGGCATGGCAGGGCAGAATTGCACCCTCGATGCAATCGAGACAGCTGGTGTTTAGAGCATGGGGACTTGAACTGGTAGGAAATCAAACTTAAATGAATACATGGATAACAAAGTTAGTTCCACACTGAATGAAATTTTGCCGTGCCTACTTTAAGCCACTTATTTTGCATCTTTGTACTCTGTGCATCGTGCTTAATTGGTGAAGCATTATCAGATAGACAATAAATTGACTGACAACAGCATCGTATTAACTGTTCGATGAACAGTTCATGACCTCGGAAGACTATTCGCATATCGAGCAGCATAGTAGTGCTTGTAGACTGATGTACTATTCATTATAGGATCACTCTATGAAGAATTACAGTACACCCAGTAGCTCAGGAAGTGGAAATAAAGGTTTCATAGTCAATCTACCCAAATACCTGTGAGCTAATCTTTTCTATGACGAGGGGTAAAATGCTTTGCAAAATGTCATTGGTTTAAATGACAAAGAGTGAATACCTATTGTTCCTTGATCACATCCATCTTTCAAAAATTTGATTTTGACTAAATGAAAAAATAAGAAAAGTACATGAATTACATATACATATATATACATATATATATATATATATATATATATATATATATATATATTCCTAAACACTATTTATTTGCGTTCATGGCGATTGTCTTTTCTCATCAAAATAATATGATAATATATTTTTATATGCAATATGGCGTTCACTATGAAAATGAGATGAATAAATCCAACTCTAACCCATTTCTCAGGTCCATTTATAATTTCAAAAAATATTGGTTTGTTGGGCTCTATCTATGAAGTAGGCCGTACACCGTGAGACCACTGATATGGTAATTATATTGAAGGGTATAGACAATATACTTTAGTGCATTGTCAGGATCATTATACAAAGAAAACAGCTCTTGGAATTCTGGAAACATATAACCGAAAGAACTTATCGGGAGCTTTATCGACATTTATCAAGAATAGTGTTAACTTAGTTTTAACTATTCATACATATTTACACGCATATGTTGTTCATCTGTACTCGAGAGTATGGATGATAAGATAGGACCTCTGCAGCTTAAACTTATGGTGAAATGTCTGAAATGCCGTCCATAGAAAACGAGAAATCAATAAAACTATTAAATCAGTGACAGAATGCAACAAAAGTAATATTTGACAGCATATTTGACGTATATTTGTTGATCTTCCCTATCCATCTTTTCTGAAACTAACTTGATTATTTCCAGAACAAAACAAAAAAAAACAATCTAATGGCCAACAAGTTATTAATGTTGATGTGCAATAATTCTAGATTTTGCCCACCTAAATGCTTAACCCAAACGTGCCAACTGCCCTGTGTAAGTCAGTTGTGCTCGTCTCTTTTTGCCCCTCCCCACTTAATTTAGAAATGCTTGTTCAGGTGCTCATAATACATGTATACCTTCATACGAGGATCTGGCTGTTTGACTCGTCACACAGCCACAATCAAACAACGTAACTTTGGGATTGTGCGCTATATGTCACACGGCAAAACGTTTATTGCTGTTAATGTATCCGTTTATAAATATCCGTCGGGAATACATAGTTTGTTGAGGATTGATGAAAAGTGCTCGATGCTGTAAAGCAGAGCATATTAGGCGTGAGAATGGGTGAGAACCATTCTTACCCATTCGATTTTTACATCTGTTGATCCTAAATTGTTAAATTCCCTTGATGATAGTATTAATTAGCGTCATTTAAATCTAGACATGCTAGACTGAAATAATTTATGTTAAGTTCCTATACCGGGTTTTCAGAGAATCATTATCAGCCTTAACATTTTCAGTCATCTAAACTTTTTCACTTTGTCATTTTCATTTATACAACTCTTCCAACGCAATTCTGATGCCCTCCATTGCGCATATTCTTCTCTCTCCGAATTTTTTTTTTGTTTTTTAACGCGAGGATTTGTAATTTTTCATCTACAATTTCCTCCCCCCCCCCCCCACTATTCCTTGCTGTAAGAAGGTGACCTTGTAAAGGGCTTTGTCGGGTTTTGGCTGTGACGTCAATGCTTCATGTGTTTATTGTCTCTTTATACATATATATATATGTATATATATATATATATATATATATATATATATATAGGTGAAAGTAAGATGCGACGGCCCAGGGGTTTAACAACTGAAAACACACCTTTCACACTATATATATATATATATATATATATATATATATATATACATGTATATATATATATATATATATATATATATATATATATATGTGTGTGTGTGTGTTTGTCTGCGCGTACGTGCTTACATTTTTGTACCTTATTGATAATGGTTTCGAGGGAAATGCATATTCTCTGGTTTTCAGAGTCCCCTCCATTTTCAACGTTTCAAACATCATTTAGTAAATATCATGCATTGATACACTTCTCTCTCTATTATGTTTATATCATATTTCAATATAATGTAGAATATGTTTATTGTGGGGTTTTTTTCGTGCTATGTTTTGTATACTGATACTCTTTGTTGAAAATGACAATAAGTGAAATGAAATGGAATGATCTATGCGTGGTCACAGTGAGTCCATATTGCGTTCTGTTCACAAGAAGTGACGATATGCAATAACACGTTGTCTCAGACGTACCCCTTTTATTGAAGAGAAACCCGCTTAAAATTTGAAAGCTGTAAATGTTCATGGACGCACATTAGAAACAAGCGGCAACATAACGGAAGCACTTCTGTGGTATAATGGATAAGAGTCCTGACTTTTAATCAGAGCTCCTGAGTCACAATCTCGTCAAATGCTTATGTCCTTACGCTAGATTATATGTTTTTTCCCACTATGTCCCTGTCAACCAATGTGCATAAATACGTAGGGCCAACCTGGCAACTTTAGATCCTCTGGTAGGCCCTCTGCTGAAACATTGTCAGCAATGAAGGGGGTACCCTGCATTGACAAAGAACTGAATTCTTACTAACAAACTGGCGTACGATGTAAAAAGAATCATTTACAAAGGGGTATGGATATTTAATCCCCCCCCCCCCCTTTGGCCGGAGATAGAAGAAGACTATCAACCAACTTAAATGTAATTACGTTGAAGATATTTACAATTACAGTAAATAGAATGGTAAATGATACTGAATATCATTTTGATTGTCATTATTTTCGAACTGTTCATAGAAATAAGAATTACCTAATTTTACCCCATAACATTTTGTTCTCAATATATTTGATCAATAATTTATAATCAGTAAAGTTGACGTAGGGATGTTGTTGTGTGCAATCGTGCTCTATTATGCTTGTTGCATGTTGTTAATACAGTACTCTCCGCATAATCGGGTAGGCTCGGGCAGAGCGTTTCTTACCCAATTAAGCGGAGTACCCGATTAACAGAAGAACACGTCTTATTCTCAGTTGACACACACAATGTGTGTTTACATGCATTGTATACTGCACCAAACACCTACACTGTATGCTTAACACCCGTGCTTGCACGGCACATTATAAATACCTTACACTTGCTCAGTCACGAGCAATATAATTTACACTTTTTTTATGGACAAATATATCTTCAGAACACTTTGTCGTTTGACTATAGACACCTCGCTAACACCCAGACGTTTTCCGAAATTAACACGTCTTTTTGAGAGCACAAATCACGTAGAACGTCGGGTTACTTTTAGAGAAGTGACTGGGGAAAAGCAAAATTATGTAGCTGGCCAGATGGTGCATGGCCTGTTTTTCGTTGCAAACTTCTCGTATTGTGAATGTTGTTGCGGAGCAAGGCAGGAGCTTAAATGTGGGTAGAAATTAGATTAGAAGAATTTTTTACCCGTTTATGCGGAGAGGCAACCCGATTATCAGGTAATTTTAATGTGCATTGGAACTGACTCTGACAGTATTACCCAATTAAACGGAGTACCCGTTTCAGCGATACCCGATTACGCGGAGAGTACTGTATTGGCATCCACAGCTCATGCTTGTGTGAAGAAAAAAAAGAATATTTGTAAATTTAGTTCTCTGATTGTCTGATGAAAATAGATTTTGGTGAAAAGTCAGTTGGGCTTTGATTAAAATCCAACAACCAAGCACTTGCCAAGTGGTGGATGTTTCACGAAATCATTTCAAAGCTTCACATGGGAAAAAGTTACAATGATAATGTTCGCCAACACATCTTCATTTGAAGTCTCTATATTACATCCATTATGGGACTTGTCAACGCCATTGTCCACACGAATTTTGTTGCATAGTTTTATTCGGTTATTAGACAGATCGTGGTTCTAACTGCATGAATTCCAAGCCTTTAAATTCAAATTGCTAATACGCTATCATGCACCATGATTTAAGGCATGGCCGGTGAAGACATCGCTTATCGCCGAACTTTGAACGTCTTGGTCAACAACATGGTAGTAGTTACTTTGGACTAAGCTAGTTATCGGAAAATCAAGCTTAGCGTGCCCTTAATGCTATTTTGGCACACAAATTTGCAAAAGACCACAGCGGAATCACCCACAACCTCACATAATAGCAGTTATCCAAGATCACAGTAACACTTGACAATTGCCGCTGCTGTGGTAATACCTGAATTTTTAAATTGCTTTGACAAAAACATTGATAGTAATGGTTTAGGAAAAACAACCATATAACGTAAACATTTAAGGATTGTCCCTGTTGCGATACTAATTGTCGCCCCGTCACAAATTGTCGCCCCTGCATAAAATGTCGCCTGGCGACAATTTGTGCTGCTTGTGCAGTTCCCACTTTTGACCTCGATGGCGACATTTTGTGCTGGCAAAATGAAACGTAGCTGCACAAATTGTCGGCGGCCATGCACAGTGAATTGTGTGGGTTGGGGTGGTTGCTCCGGTGCTATGCTTGAGTGGGATGGGTATGTCTGGTACTAGTAAGTAAATGGGTATGCGTGTGTGGGGGGGGGGGCTGCATGGTGTGTGCTGTGTATGATTTGTAGGTGCGTATTATGTGACTTGTGTATGCGTTTGCGCATAGCTCTGTGTGTGTGTGTTTAGAGTATAATAATACAATACAGTATGTGGAAACTGTCATTGTGTGGTGGTTGTATAGTGGTAGTGGTTTGTTTGTCTGTGTGTATACGTGTGCCTGTGTGCGTACGTGTGTCTGTGTTTGTGCTTTTATGTTTGAGCGAACGAACTTTTTGGGCAGCAGCAGGCACTACTGTGGCAATGGAAGTGTCTTCAACGTGTATGAGCACGTGTTTATAGAGTTCACAGCGGCGTTGGTTTCAAAATAGTATGGGTGTGTCCATTTCAGCGGTGAGGCGGGCTATGAGAGGGCCGGAGACCGAGAGAAAAGTCATACATTTTTCAGTTATAAAATTGACAATTTTTAGACAAGAAAAGAGATTTTATTGTTCATTTTGGTCTTTTAATGATCGAAAATTATTTGTAACAAGGGGCACATGGGGGGGGGGGGGACTTCCAGCGCCATTGGTTGAATGAGATTGTGACAAGTAAAAGACAGATGTAAAGAAGCAAGAAAAGAAAGGAAAACCTCTGCTTAATGCAAAAGAGAACCAAAAAACAATAAAAATACATGCTTGCTTCAATTTCTTCGCACCATTGTCCACTGACTTCGTTTACAATGCGATTACCATCCAGTATTAATTGTTTACAGTAACAGAAATTATTTTACCAAAGCACATGAATCTAATTAGTGGTCGATTTCCATCATCATAATGGATTATGCATCACACATCTAGAGCAGAACATTGGATAACTTTAATGATCATTCTTGCTCATTAGTTCACTAGGTTATCACCAAAGTACAATACAACTCCGACGTAACAATCCAGAGACATTAATGGCCATAATCAATATGTATAACTGTATATCCATCAACCAACAGAAACAGATAATTGACAAATTATGTCCCTTACAGTTACTTAAACTTGATCGTTCCTTCCGGGTGATGCGGAATAGTTCTCGACATTGTTATACAGCTAATACAATTCGCTAATCAGTTTATTCTTAATTAAAGTGCCGTCCCTGATCTGAACGCATTCGATAAGGAATACCATAGTGTCACAAAATTGCCTAGAGCACCCCTCTCACTGTAATGGACCAATCAAGGAGTGTGCACTGGAGTGTGCACTGGAGTGTGTACTGTACTGGAGGCATAGGTTATGTGTTAAAGTACACAGGTCATGAGTGTATGTGTGTGTGCTTGACCCAGTGTCAGGTCGGTGCAAAGTTTTGTGCATTGGTTTAGTGATGCAGGGAGGTGCTATAGCACCTCCCTGATAGTGATGTATTATCAGTGTGTCCAGGGATTGTAGTGGGGTGAAGACTGAATCTCGCCACTGTGCTGCCTTGGATGCTGCTCATGCAATACCGGTACTGTACTGTTTACTGTACTTCTCAAGTCTCTCGCTCTGTACTTTGAATCGACATTCACTGCAGCTGTATTGGAGCTGATCCTCCTTGATTAAACACATTCGGAACGGTATGTACCCTGACTGTTGACTAGTTTTATGATGTCTTGACCTAAATAATAAGTGCATGTAGTGCATAGTGGGTGCTCATTGTTGGTGGTTGCTCTGATGAGCGAGGGTATAATATGAGATGACCATGAGTGAGTGAACGATAAGCTGAGGTGCCTGCCAGCCATATACTTTGGCGAGTATCCCGATTGAGTTGATGAAAATGATCAGTATCAATAACAAAGAGGCAAATTTGTTACAAATGGTGGCAGCGGTGGGATCTGGCCGGCATTTAATGAGTTGCTCTCACTCATGAGTCTATCCTTGCAATAAGAGCGGGTATATTTCAACTCAGAAATGAAGCAATAATAAATGCTCAGAGGTGATGTTGAAACATAATTGAAAGCCTTCAATCAATGCATGTCATGATGTGATACAGGCTGTATAACAATGAGTTGCACTACAGTACAGTGAAAAACATAGGTGCTCAGAACTGATGCACATCAGAAATAGCTCAGACACTGAATGCTAGAGTTCTATACAAAATTCACACAGTGAAAAACATAGGTGCTCAGAACTGATGCACATCAGAAATAGCTCAGACACTGAATGCTAGAGTTCTATACAAAATTCACAAACAAGTGTGACCCGTAAGCATGTACCTGACAAATACACGTAAAGCATAGCATGTATGCTCGTGTCGGTGAGTTAAAGTTGCTCATGAGTTAGTGTAGCTCATGAGTTAGTGTTGCTCATCAGTTAGTGTGCTCGTGAGCATAACCTGCTCGTGAGTTGGACTTGCTCGCAAGTTCGCTCGTGAGTGCACCATGCTCGTAGGCCTATGTGAGTCGTGAGCATGCACTGAATATGTTGTAGTACTTCACGTGGTACTATGTAATTTAAAAGGAATGGTAGCCTGTATTGAGTTATATCTGCGGAGAAATCAGATCAGTTTACTGATACACAGATAGCTGGAAAAAAATGGCTCCATGAGGATGAACACAGTCATGAAAAACTGTTGTTCGTTTTGAATCTGGAAATAAGACCATAACAAATTCATAGAACTGTGATAAGCTCAGACAATGATGCTTCTTGCCACGGTTTATGGCTGTTTCCGCATGTAATAGTTTCTGACCAATTATTTCAAAATTCTGACGGTCTGATGGTTTTGGGTTGAAATAAAGACTGACTCAGCGAACAACGAAATTGGAAAGTCCTGAAGAAAGGGTACTGGAGGTAGAGAGAGAGATTGCGAAACTGAGGGAGGCACTTGGCCGTTCTAGGATGGATAAGGAACTACTCGAGTGGGAAATGGCTCGAGTAGAAGATCCAAGAATGGAACGACAGGAGGATGCTAGTAACTCTCAGGCAAATCTCTGCACAAAAGAAACTCCAACTCGAGCAAAGGAATATCCACAGAAATTTCGTGAAGTCGATTCTGAGATTAGATTCAAGTTGCCTCATCATAAGCAGGTGAATGAGACAGGCTACATGTCGAAGGAACCACCAACCCAGACGCCAATAAGTCAGGGTCCAAATTTTGCAACACACCCAAGGCCGAGCATGACATTTGGCATGTCGACACCGATAGCGGCAAACACAGTGAATGCAAATCCCCTGATCCCAGGAAACAGGAACATGCCAGCTAACAATACAGCAGAACACACCCCAATGCAGAGACAGAGCAACAAATCATCTGAAGTGGGTTATGGGCAAGCACATGGACACTATGTCAGTGATGTCAGCGTACCTCTACCCCACACACCGTACCCAGGAGTGCATCAGAGACCATTACTAGTACCAGATAGATACAATGGTGAATCATCGTGGAACGAGTACAAGCAGCACTTTGAGGCTTGTATCAAAGTTAACGGCTGGAATGACTTCCAAGCAGCAACATTTCTAACAGCAAGTCTTCAAGGAAGGGCACTACGAGAAATTAGCACAGTAGGAGTTGGAGTGAAAAATTCCTACAGTGAGTTAAGACGACTCCTGTCTAAGCGATTTGGCCCTAGTCAGCAAGCTGAAAATTACCTAGCAGAATTGCGCCATCGCAGGCAGGGCCCGAGAGAATCTCTACAGGAATTGGGCCATGCTATACATGAGCTGGCAAGCAAGGCATACCCAGACATTCCCCCAGCATCAAGGGACAGGCTCGAGAGAAACCACTCCATTGATGCGATCGAAAGTCAGTCTATCCGTGAAGGAATCCACAGGGCTCGTCCTTCATCATTAGACGAAGCAATCTGTGCTGCTATAGAGACAGACAACTTTGAGAAAATCGAGCTCCAAAGAAGAAACGAGCGTCTACAGAGTAGACCACTGAAGTACACTCGTACTTTGGACCATGAAGATGAGCAACGAATGCAGAACATAGAAAAGCTCCTCAAAGAACATGCGCGTCAGATGGAGGCATTGACAAATGCCCTCGTGCAAAACCAGAAGGAGCAAGCCAACCAGGAGAAGAAGGCACAATTCCATGCAAACACTACATCACAGGGAAAAGAAACCCGGAAGTGCTATCGTTGTGGTGACCCGAACCATCTCATTCGCGACTGCCCAGTTCCAAAGAAGAATCCTCAAAAGAAGGAAAACGATTCCCAGCCGACCGAAGGGTCCGCGGGCAGGCTGTGAAGCGAACTGGACCCAAAGAAGACATGGACAATACTCAGTCATCAGGAACTGACAGGGTAAACACAATACCTAATTTCTCAACGGAAGCAAAACAAGGCCTCTACATCACAGGGAAAAGTCGGTCAACAAACTGCTGTTTCTTGATTGATACTGGATCCACCGACACAATCATTAGTTCCAGCATTTACCACAACATAGATAAGGAACGAAGACCCATACTAGATACAACTAGTGTTGCAATAAAGCACATAGATGGTACACCTCTTGGATCAGCATTAGTTGAAATACAAATAGGGAAAACTATGCGTCTTGTGAAGGCAATAATTGCCGATATCAAGTGTGAAGGGATCCTTGGAATGGATTTCCTTCTGCCAACCGGTGGAAGCCTGGATTTGGGAAGATTAAGTCTCAACCTGAATGGGGAACACCTGAAATGCACCAATTCAAATAGGCAATCTTTTGTGGGAAGAGTTATTGCCACCAATGACATGAAAGTACCACCAGGACATGACGCAATAATCTGTGGCCGGATAGCAAACCGACAGAAGGAGATGACGGGGCCAGCCCTCGTAGAACCTACGGAAGGGGGCGGGGAATTAGCATCCACATGATAAGTGTTAGGTAGGAAACTAGTGAATGCTGAAGCAGATGTCATACCTGTCTGAGTACTTAATCCAGGCCACAGTAAACTGACAGTTAAGGAGGGAACCACGTTAGGAACCATAGCCTCTGCACAAGTTGAAGAAACAGGAGTTGACACAAACTCAAAGCCTGAACAAAACCTCCCCGAGCACCTGCAAGATTTGTTTGAGAGAAGTACAGAAAACCTGGAGCTCCAATACCATGAACAACTACGACAATGTCTGACAGAGTTTGCAGACGTTTTCTCTAAATCTAGCTCTGACAGTGGCTGCACAAACATCGTAGAACATTCCATCAATACAGGAAATGCAAGACCAATCAAACAACGAGCGAGGAGGCATCCTGTTAGTAATCAGAAGGAGATAGACAGTCAAGTGAAGGACTTAGAGGAAAGGGGTGTTATTGAACCCTCGGATTGTCCATGGGACCTCTAACGTCGTGCTTGTGAGAAAGAAGGACGGTTCTCAACGATTGTGCATTGACTACAGAGACTTAAATGCAGTGCAGTCACCATCAAGGACGCCTATCCGGTGCCTCGCATTGATGAGACATTGGATGCTCTAAAGTCAGCCAAATGGTTTTCAACTTTGGACCTGTCATCAGGATATTGGCAGGTGGCGCTTGACAAGGAGGCACAAGAGAAGTCCACGTTTGTAGTGCGCAATGGCCTATACAAATGGAAAGTGATGCTATTTGGTTTAACCAACGCGCCTGCGACATTTGAACGCCTCATGGAGAAGGTGCTGAGGGGACTTCAATGGGATATCCTCCTGATCTACTTGGATGACATAATTGTTTTCGGAAGAACACTGGAAGAGGAAATCCAGCGACTACGAATTTGCTTCGCAAGACTGCGAGACGCAAACCTCAAGCTAAAACCAAGCAAGTGCAACCTCTTTCAAACGTCTGTCCTCTATCTTGGACATGTGTCTCTTCCGAAGGTGTGTCGACAGATCCAGACAAAATGAAAGCCATAGATTAATGGCCCAGACCTCAGTGCAAGAAAGAAGTGAGGAGTTTCCTCGGCCTCACGTCTTACTACAGACGATTTGTAAGAGGATTTGCTGGAATTGCTGCTCCCCTCCATGCACTGACAGGAAAATCCGCTAAGTTTCAGTGGAACGATGCCCGTGAAACAGCCTTCCTGGATCTGAAACAGAGGATGAAGAGTGCACCCATACTGATGTATTCAACAAAGGAAGACAACTTTGTGCTGGATACGGATGCCAGCTCAGAAGCCACTGGAGCTGTGTTGTCACAGGTTCAGGATAGAGAAGAACGGGTGCTTGCGTACTTCAGCCGGAAGCTTAGTAAGACGGAGAGGAATTACTGCGTCACTCGACAGGAGCTGCTTGCAGTAATAGCATAACTGAAATATTTCAGGCAATACCTGTATGGCAGGAACATCAAGGTCCGGACGGACCATGCGTCCATACGCTGGTTGGTACACTTCAAAAATCCTGAAGGGCAAATGGCACGATGGCTCGAACAGTTGTCCGAATACCAAATCAAAATTGAACACAGACCAGGTCGCAAACATGCAAATGCAGATGGGCTTTCACGCATGCAGTGTAAACAGTGTGGAAGAAAGGTAGAAGAGATAGATACGGAAGTCCTGACTACGTCCAAAGTCACTTCTCCAAAAGATGACAGAGATGGAAACGTCAGAGGTATTACTTCACTGCCTGCCTTAGCACTGTCAGACATACGAGATGCCCAACTATCGGATGAAGACTTCAGATGGATGATGAGCAGGAAAGAAAACAATGATCCAAGACCAGAGTAGAGTTCAGTAGTTCAAAAATCATTAGTCGTAAAAACATACTTGGCTCAGTGGGATCAAATTAAGACCCGTGAAGGTGTCCTTTTCCGACGATGGGAGTCGGATGATTGGAAGTTGGTAAGGAGACAAGTGCTCTTACCTGAGAAACTCCGCAAAGATGTAGTTGCAGAGATTCATGGAAATCCCGTAGGTGGACACCTTGGCTCCCGGAAAACGCTTGCGAAAGTAAAGGCAAGGTTTTACTGGAGCGGATTGACGGCTGATGTGAGGTCCTTCATAAGGACGTGCTCTCTGTGCCAGAGACGGAAATCGCCTCCAAGGAGACGGCAAGCACCATTACAACAAAGTCGTGTCGGAGCACCCATGGAAAGGGTTGCGATAGACTTAATGGGGCCTTTGCCAAAAACTGATTCAGGGAATCAGTGGATATTGGTGGTAGGTGACTACCATACAAAATGGATGGAGGTTTATGCTCTCCCGGATGCCAAGGCAGTTACAGTGGCTAAAAAACTTGTTGACGAGTTTATCTGCCGTTTTGGCATTCCTCTGGAACTTCACTGGGATCAGGGCTCAAACTTTGAATCCCAAGTATTCTCAGAAGTCTGCACCCTCCTCAAGATTCATAAAACCCGAACCACTCCCTACAACCCCAATTCAGATGGTTTGGTAGAACGCTTTAACAGAACCCTAATGAACATCGTAGCTATGCTGCTCCACGAAACTGAAGGACAGAAAAACTGGGATGAGCACCTCGCTTTTGCGACTAGTGCATATCGGGCAACACCCCAGGAGTCCACGGGAGAAACTCCGAATATGATGATGCTTGGGAGAGAAACGAGGATGCCCATTGACCTCACAACTTCATCATTAGACGACGAAGAAATTGTTGCTGACCACTACTCCCAACAACTAAGGAGCAAGATCAGAGATGCCCACAAACGAGTCAATGAATGCTTGGACAAGAGTGCGGTCAGGCAGAAAATAGCCTATGACCGGAAGTCAAAGGATCACCAGCTTCAAGTAGGCAATTTTGTGTGGCTACATGACCCGGCAAAGAAGAAAGGCGTTTCCCCAAAGCTCCAGTTACGCTGGACAGGCCCATGCCTGGTAGTTAGCAAACTCTCCGATGTAACACTGCGCATCCAACTGAGTCCTCGTGCTAAACCCAAGGTCGTTCATGTAGATAGGCTCAAACCATGTCATGGAGTATCACAACAGAGATGAGAATGGAGAAGACCATCCGATCCTCAGGTGGATGGGGTAAATGAGGACATCAATGAGAGCCATACAGCTGACATAAATAGTGAACCACCACAGCATGAGTCATCGGAAGAGTCGGGGGGGGGGGGTGGAGACCAAGTTGATAATGTTAACAGTGAAGCAGACAACATTCTTCGATATGAAAATGTTTCTCATGAGTCATCCACTAGTGAACCAAAAAAGGCAGTGAGTGAAAATAATGATGGGTACACACGTGCCAGGAATGCACGATACCCCATGCGTAATCCAAAACGACCAAAATACTTAGAAGATTACTGTCCTTAAGAAAATGATATTATTATGTTGCTCCCCTAGATCTGACAATGACTGACCGCGAAGAAAGAGCCTGCAGACGCTGTGGGAAAACCTTCACCACGATGGGAGAGCTAAACTCCCACCTGAGGGATGTACACAACATTTATCGCGGGCATATCTACCGATGCAGAGACTGCGATTACACAACGCACAGGTCGTACAACCTCAAGCGACACACATACCTCGTGCATAATAGGAGAGACCGGAGGACTGTTCGGCACAGGGAGGGAAGGCTATCCCCGTCACGGAATGGATCCCCTCTGCCCGAAATCAAGGACCCTAGCAACAAAGCCCCCACCACGCTCCTACCAGGTACCTCATCCACACCCTGCAATTCCTGTACTCCCGAACCACCACGATGGAAGATCAAATCCACCCAAGAGACTGCTCCCACCAGCCCTGCAATCTCCCTCGCCCCATCACCTAACCAGGAGTTTGGGACTACGCCCCCATCCCGCCCCAGTGGAAAGCCGTTGGCTTTCCTCCTACAAAACATGGATAGCCAGTCGGCAAGCGGCAGCGACACCGATGATGAACATACACCCGTGACCCCGATCGCGCCTACCACTATTCTTGCCAGTGCCGTCGAAAAGAAAACCATTCGCTACTATTACATCGGACGTGTCATCCGCCAGCTGGATTCAACCATAACATACACTGTGAAGGTACCAAAGGACTGGGACAATAGCGTTGAGTGCAATCACGCTTTGTCGAAGAAGTAGTAATGCATGGTTTTGTTCGTATGTATGCATGTATCTATGTATTATGACCATTTATTTCTTTTCTGTAGCGTTTGTTTGTTTGTTTGCTCATTTTCCATCTGAGAAGATGGCTGGATAGCCCATATTCAGCTACATTGAGCTGGTCTTCCATGGGGTTCAATTGGATGTGAGGTGGGACCACTTCACCGGGTTTAACACCCTGCTATTTGCGATGAATGAATGAAGCGGGATCTTTTACGTGCATGAGTTGTTACTCTCTCACACACGGGACCTCCATTTTATGTCCTATCCGAGGGACAGAGTGTTTTGCCTCTTGCTAGAGGGGACGGTATGCTTTCACACAACATTGCTCAGTACAGACTCGGGTTCGAACCCGGGCCGCGCGATCGTGAGGCAGACGCGCTACCGACTGAGCCAACTCACCGCGTGTTTCTAACCTTACCTTCTCCCCCTCTCTCTATCTCTTGCTTGCACCCTCTCTATATCTGTCTCTCTCTCTTTCTTTACCTTTTCTATTACTGGTTATATGCATTGATAAGGTTGATATGTTGTAAATATTGTAAACATGGTAAGCCAGCATTCGAGAACATTTTTGCTTTGTTAAGTAATGCTATTGTTATGTCCTGTTTTGACACATGGTCAAAGACTACTTTACTAAAAAGTTATGTTTACATGATTTTTTTTTCATTAACAAAGGAAGAGTTTTGCCGACCATATGAATTTGTCTTTACATCTACAAAGTACACAGATCAAATGCGAATGATAGCTGCCTTAACAGTGTTATATTTTGTCTTCACACTAAAGTATAGAATACAGACTTTCATTATCTTTTAACTATGTGTGCATGTATTAGTATACACATAAAGGCACACTTTTTGTCTGTTGGGTTGTATAAAACTTATGCCAAAGCAGGTTTGCCAAAGGAGAAGTATGGCTGACATGTATGAACAGTTGCATGAAAAATATTTTTATATGTTACATGTATGTTT
Source organism: Diadema setosum (assembly GCF_964275005.1). Lineage (NCBI taxonomy): Eukaryota > Metazoa > Echinodermata > Echinoidea > Diadematoida > Diadematidae > Diadema > Diadema setosum. The sequence goes on from NC_092691.1 coordinate 14,423,816, forward strand.
TAAGAGAAACAAAGAGAACCAGATCTAAACTTTTATCTTTACATGCCAGGTATGTGTTTAAGTCTGTTTGTTGATTACACTGCTGGAGAATTTTATCAGCGCTTTCTTGACAATTACTTGATTACCTTGTAATCTTTGTCTTTAAGTTCATTGTTGTTGGACTTAGAAAATCTTTGTACATACATTTTAAACATCTTGTTTTCTAGTGATTACTTGAAGATTAAAGTGTTCATGTTATGTCTTTACTTACCCTTCTCTACTTTCCTTCTCTACTACCTGTCACTTTTGCTTTTTCCTTTTCGACCATCCGTACAGATTTTGCCTCACATTTACCCCTTTTCTTCAATTATTTCTGCTCACTTTATCTGTTGTCTTTCTATACCAGTACCACTTGACAGTTGTGTGTCGTTGCCAAAAATGAGGCATACTTTTATCTTGTATTACATGTATGATAACAACTGGAGTGTATTGCGGCAAATTCCTCAGGTGTAAACGTGACTTTCATGAACAAAATTTTATGCTTGTATTCACATTCCTATATTTTTGTGCCAAGTGATACAGGGTGTTTCAAAATGCAAAGTATGGAAGTGCCATACGTATTCTAAAGTTGTGATACTTTATCAGTGCTAAAAGAACTGTTGCCAAACATTAGTGTGTGACAAGAAATATTTCGATACGCTACTGTATATGCTACGTGGGAAGGTATATTTTTGTATGTTATACCTGATGCCTTAATTGCCATACTTGTGTTGGTAAGGGATTGTAAATAGTTGTTGTTGTTGTTTTTTTGTTAAAAAAAAATACGTTCTGTCAATTTTGTGTCGTTCTCAGATAATTTGAAACTGGGACGTGTCAATCTTGGTGGAGGGTTATTTCACAAAATTGCCTAGAGCACCCCTCTCATTGTAATGGATCAGTCCAGGAGTGTGCACTGTCCAGAGTGTGCACTGGAGTGTGTACTGTACTGGAGTCATAGGTTATGTGTTAAAGTACACAGGTCATGAGTGTGTGTGTGCCTGACCCAGTGTCAGGTCGGTGCAAAGTTTTGTGCATTGGTTTAGTGATGTATTATCAGTGTGTCCAGGGATTGTAGTGGGGTGAAGACTGAATCTCGCCACGGTGCTGCCTTGGATGCTGCTCATGCAATACCGATACCGTACTGTTTACTGTACTTCTCAAGTCTCTCGCTCTGTACTTTGAATCGACATACACTGCAGCTGTATTGGAGCTGATCCTCCTTGATTAAACACATTCGGAACGGTATGTACCCTGACTGTTGACTCATTTTATGATGTCTTGACCTAAATAATAAGTGCATGTAGTGCATAGTGGGTGCTCATTGTTGGTGGTTGCTCTGATGAGCGAGGGTATGAGATGACCATTAGTGAGTGAACGATAAGCTGAGGTGCCTGCCAGCCATATACTTTGGCGAGTATCCCGATTGAGTTGATGAAAATGCTCAGTAATAACAAAGAGGCAAATTTGTTACAATAGTAAGAAAACAATGAGTCGCGCGTTCAACACTTTCGCAACTGTTCGTGCAGTCTGGTTTCTACATGTCACTTCCTGGGCATATTTTGGTATACACGTCTGTCATCACTGGTATTCTTTCATTACCACCTTTTCCTCGATCAATATTGAGAAAGTCAGTCGCCAGCATCTTGAGGGGTTTGAATGCCAACAAGTGTCTCATTGGTATCTTTACATCAGGCAGCGGTGCTTTTGCCATAGTGCAGCTAAAACACTGTCTGATGTGTTGGCGGATATCCTGATGCAATCCTGGCCAGAAGCATCTATGCTGTGATAGGGATAGGATCTGTGAAACACCTTGGTGACCCCACCCATCATGCACTGCATTCATGATGGTAGATCTCATTTCCACTTGAATAAGTAGTTGATATACTGTCTCTCCTTGTAGGGACACTCTGCGATATAAAACAACATCCTTTTCAACTAGACATGTCTGCACTGTTGAAGCCAGCTTTTCACTTCTGAGTTTTCACTGGGTGTCGAGCTTCCTGGATGCCAGCTTGTCTGTAAACACTCCTATAGCACCTTCAAGGCTTCATCCTCATGTTGTAGTTTGACGAGCTGCTCCAGACTGTGTAAAGGGACGACACTTGAAGTAGGAATGTCTCTGGTCGGCTCATTCTTGTCAACGGATCCATGTAGCTCTACAGGCAGTTCAGAACATTTCACTTCATTCAATGCTGACTTCACCTCTTTGGACTCCTTACTGTTCTTTCCGAGAACAATAAGGAGCTGGAATTCCCTGTCCTCGGAAATTGTTGCAGCACCATCTCTGGGAGCATTCCGTAACCGACTGCGGTTGATCACAGTGGCTAGTCTTTGTTCTTCATATTTGTTATGTGCTTGTAAATATCTGTAAATTAAGTGTACTATGATGTAAATAATTAGTGGAAAATGAGCAAAGAAAATGGGGTTCCATCGGGATTAGAACCCGAGACCTTCGGATTGCTAGCCCGATGTTCTACCGACTGAGCTATAGAAAGCCCCTAGTTTAGTGTTCGTCCCAGAAACCCTAAATTCTCAATCCTCGGATGGTCAGAAGCTGTAGCAGTATGTTTGTGTGTGACACATTCTCACACACTTAAACCTGGCATAAACCCGAAGGATAATACAACTTTGGAATAAATGCCAGGGATCACCGAAGTGATGCAGCTTTTTGAGTATGTAACAAACGCAAACACAAGAACACTGACCAGAATTTAATATAATTTATTAGTGGAAGAATGAGCAAACAAAATGGGATTCAATCGGGATTCAAACCACCCACCTCCGGATTGCTAGTCCGATGCTCTACCGACTGAGCTATAAAAAGCCCTAGTTCATTGTTCGTTCAAGAAACCCTAAATTCTCACTGCTCGGATGGTCAGTGGTGGTATCAGTGTGTTTGTGTGTGACACACTTAAACCTGGCATAAACCCGAAGGATAATAAAACTTGTAAATAACATAGTCTGCAAGAATCTTCAGCTTATTGAAGAATTAACCAGAAGAAAAAGAAGAAGTAGATGGATATCAACTCAAAGATCGAATTCCGGCACACATTAGACCAGCCTGATCTGTACTGGATTCCAATGTCAAACGCAGCTAATTATGCAATCCATCGTTGCTCTCTCGCAACTAACTTTTGTTGTTGAATGTGAACTAATGGGTTGTGGTCAGTTAACACTAAAGCCTGACTGTCTATCAGGTAATCTGAATTTTTCAGCTGCAGCCCACTTCAAACGTAACTATTCCAACTTAAAACTGGAGTAATCTGGGTATAGCTTCGCACGGCTGATCGAAGGCTTCTGCTGGCAAATACAAGAGGATGCAGCTTCCCATCTGCTCCATACTAGTATTGTGAAAGACAAGCACCGAGCCCCTTTAAAGATGCATCGATCTAAAGATGGGGTATCGAAGCACTAGGGCAGATGTTTGCGCTCAGAAACGGCTTTTCTTGCTCATCTAGCTAATTGAAATTCTTTTTTTTTTCCATTGTGCTTGCCATCCAAACCCTTTTGACTTCTTAGACGAGGGTTGGTATCTTCCCACAATCAGTGAAGGGAGATTGTCCCAAAGGGATTGTCCCAGGATTTGTCCCATGATTTGCATGTCGTAGAATTTGCAATGCTTCCAAATACTGGGACAAATCTGCCGTGATATGACGCTATAATCCCAAGAATGACCGCAACTTGTCAGGGGATGTGGGGGTGGGCCAGTTCTTGAGTTCATCAACCTTTGCTGGGTCGGCTGGTATACCTTCTGCGCTTATTACGTAGGCAAGGACTTGCAATTCTCTCTTTAGAAACTGACACTTCTTTCCCTTCATGTGCCAGTCGAATACCTTCCTCAGTCTTGTTATATGTAATCAATCGTTCGTGGAGAAAAAAAAAACAACCGAGGATGTCATCTAAGCTAAGTACGACCTCAGCCATATTCAATTTCCCAAGCACGACCTCCATAAACCTCTGAAAAGTACTCGTACTGTTCACGAGGCCTGTGGCATCCTGGGAAATTTAAGCAAGCCCCATGGGACTTGGAATGCCATTTTCACAATTGACGACTCCTTATTTGCTATCTGAAGATTTCCGTTTGCCAAGTCAAGTGAGCTCAAAATATTTCGCCTCTCCTCATGCCTCTAATGTTTCTTCAATTCGAGGTAAGAGGAATGGGTCACGAATTGTCCTTGCATTAAGTTACCTGTAGTCTGCAATTCCTAAGTAATCAAACTTCTTTTGCACTGCACACCACAAGGCTGGAAAAGAGACCCCCAGAGCGCCGGATGATGCCTTTGTCAAGTAAAATAGTAGCAGCATCTTCATCTCAAGCATTTGGTTGGGGGTACTTTGCGGTAAGGGAGTCTGATTGGAGATGGTCCGTCACTCTGATGTCGTGTGGGATAATGCTGCAAAGTCCAAGATCCATCTCAGACAAAGCAAACACTCCTTCATACTCATGCAAAAGGGTTGCAATCTCACCCATGTCATCTATGGAGTGACTGAGTATAACTCCTGCCATCAGCACGAGTGTGGATGGAGTCTCGTGTCCTTCATGCCTTTATGCATAATATTAGTCTTAAAGGGACTGTACAGTACTGGTTGAGGTGGAGAGTCATGTTTTGAACATCCCTAGGTGAGATGATGAGAAACCTCTTATGAAATATGAAAGAGCATGTAATTTTAAGAAGGATTCAACGTTTATTTGTTGAAAATTGGTTTTCAAATGGCTGATATCCAAAAAATTGAAAATAATAAAATGCCACGCCTTTTATTAGGATATCTTTGTTTCACCTTGTTTTTGGATATCTCTGCCATTTCAAAACCGATTTTTATCAAATACACTTTTGATACCCCTTAGAATTGCATGCTCTTTGACATCTCATAGAGTGGTTTCTGAATATCTCGCAAAACGTTAAAAGCTAAATCCTAACCTCGACCAGAACTGTACACACCCATTAACTTCAGACACTCCACCATGTGCTATAACCACAACACAGCATTTCCCCTCTCCGTTAAAGGTGCTGCTTGAAACTGTAAAACCTTATCAAGTTGCATGCATAATTGTACATTTTCGTGATTGAGGATCTTTGTACATGTACCTATAACTGACAATTACTATGTAAGCCCAACAAACAAAATCCACTTGTTGTAGTTTCGATGCATATTTCTAATCTTTTTTTTTTTGGTTCTGTTTGCTTAAATTGGCATACATCTGTTCTTAACTCCAGCTAGAATCATAATAAGGGTAAAATGGTAATCTGATAACTTCCAGGTACTCATAAATATTATGTTCTCATGCACAAGAATCAACTATTCGTGATACAGAAAATATGTATGTAACAATTCCTCAGTTGAGTAGTGAGTTACAAAATACAATAGATTTCCTCCTTCTCTTAACTCCTAAAATAGGATCCAAACAGATGTTGTCTAAAGTGAATTCTGATACATGTTATGTTAAAATTGGCAAAAGTTATATCAAGCCTTCAAACAAAGTTCGTAATCTTGGTGTTGTTTTTGATGAAAACCTGACATTCAAAGACCATATTTCATATGTATCCCAATCTGTAAGATTTCATTTGCGGAACCTGGGCTCAATTCGGAGATATTTAACTAGATCAGCAGCAGAAAAACTGATGCATGCTCTTATTTCGTCTCGTCTAGATTTCTGCAATTCTCTGTTTTGCAGCCTTCCACAAAAAGAACTCAGTAAACTACAACGCTTTCAGAATTCCGCTAGATTACTTAAACTACGCATACTACCCCAATACTTCGGTCCTTACACTGGCTCCCTGTAGAAACAACAAAAATGTACTAACTTCAAGATTCTTCTTCTTGTTTACCATGCATTGCACAAATCTGCCCCTGCCTACCTTCAAAATACTCTTCATCTTCACCAACCACCACAAAATCTCCGTTCATCGAACTCGCAAAAATTACAGGTACCTAGAATCAAGCATAGTTGGGGGCATCGTGCTTTTTCATACATGGGCCCAAAACTTTGGAATAGCCTGCCAAAATCTCTTCGACAAGCATCTTCGATTGATGACTTGACTTCAAGACCTACCTTTTTAATTGAAATTGACAATATTGTTTACCTGCATGTGGACATATATTGTTTGTTTGTTTATTGTTCCTATTATCTTCTGTGATACTCTGTTGTAACGTGATACATATGTACTCTGTTCTATATGGCCATGAGTATCTTTTTAGGTAGAATGAGCGCTTGATAAGAGTCTCTCTATTATTATTATTATTATTATTATTATTATTATTATTATTATTATTATTATTAAAATCGCTGCATATAACGTATTAATTATGGGAATGAGTGAATATATGAACCATTTACGTATGTGCATTGAATTTACACCACAAAACATCAAATGTGTACGAGCAATGGTATGTATAAATTTTTGGCAACTCGAGTAAATAACCTTTGTTGTACAAGAGAAAAGGTAGTGGTTTTCTCCGCGTCAATTGTATGTAGTAATCATATAGATTCCTTTGAACAATACTCGTCATTTCAAAGATGTACTTCATAACGTTTATCAGAGATATAGCCGTCTGTAGCACTTTAACTTGGCATAAACTTCAAACTCCTTGTTACCTGTAACAACAACACAATCTGCAACATTTGCTGATAAATACATACACTTCTTTTTAAACTTTTTTTAAGGCAAAACAAAACCTGCATAAAAGAACTCCATGCATACATGTATTCCAGTTGCTGCCCACTTTATCATCTCATAGAATGACATCATGCATACATGTTTTCCAGTTAATGGTTTCTACTTTGTCATCTCATAGTCACGCAACCATACAGTAGGGTTTGTTTGTTTTTTGTTTTGTTTTGTTTTTTTTTTGTGGTTTTTTTTTTTTTTTGGTCTGTTCACAGTTTCATTGATTGGTCATGAATGAGACTCTGACTGAGCATTCCCCTTGTTAACAAGCCCCTGGGAACCGGGGGTGCTGGGGGTGCTGCAGCACCCCTGACTTTTTGGAGTAGGGGGGCATAGCACCCCTGTGAAAAAATAAAAATTGGGGGTGCGGAAGCACCCCAAATTTTTGTTTCTCACAGGGAAGATTGCTTTCTTTTTTTATTGAAAATTGTCCAAAGATTTCACCCAAAATGTGCAGCAGATTGTTGGATTTCAGTTCTGAAAATGCAAAATCTCCCCTGTGTGGGAGGGTGACACCCCCTCCCACACCCTTTCCCGCATGGTCCGTTTTCATAGACTTGTAGTGCACTTTTGAGATTCGAAAATTCCGAATATTTCATCAGATCTATGCTGTATGTGCCAAATCTGTCACTTCACCTGAAAAAAGCAAAAGTTCCCTCGTGTGAAAGGGGGATATCCCGTTCTGATTGACCATTTCCTCACTCGGTTCCCCTCCACCGATTTAGTATATTTTTGGATTGACAATTTTCAAAATATTCCATCGAAAAAGCGTATTTTCACTGTATTTCTAAAATGCAATTTTTTAAAGCCCCCTCCCATTGGAGGGGTCGGGAATACCGTCCAGTGGCGTATCTAGGGGGGGGGGGGCAAGGGGGGCACGTGCCCCGGGCGCCACTCCTTGGGGGCGCAAAAAACGAAAAAAAAAACGAAGAAGAAGAAAAAAAGAAAAAAAAAAACGAAGAAGAAGGAAAAAGAAAAGAAAAAAGAAAAGAAAAAGAAGAAGAAGAAGAAGAAGAAGAAACTCGCCCGGAAGGGGGGGGGCAGAAAACCAAATCAAACAAGATAAAAACAAAACATGATGATGACGCGGACAAAATGACAATGTTTATTGTGTTCACACAAGAATTCCATGTTCTGTAAGCTGAAATTAAAAAAAAAAAAATCGGCTCGCTCGCTGCGCTCGCTCGCCAAAATTTATATAACAAAAGAAAGTAAGAACAAAACGTGATGATGACGCGGACAAAATGACAATGTCTATTGTCTTCACACATGTCATTTCATATTTAGCAGGCAAAATGTTTCACGGAGCAGCGGCTGCAATTTCTTTCGTTCTGAAGCGATCGCCAATTGGATCAAAAGAAGGCGCCAACGGTTTCGAACATACGGGGGGGGGCGCAAAAAAAACCCCAAATCAAACAAGATATTAAAGAACAAAACGTAATTATGACGCGGAAATATACAAATTTCGGCTCACTCGCTAGTATTAATTTAGAGTATTTTTTCAAGTCCTCAGTTTGTTGGTATAAATTGTTATCTATAAGGCCGTCTCTATATCTTGATTAGAATTGTAAGATTTAATAAGCAAAAAATGACAAGAGTTCCATGTTTTGTAAGCTGAAATACAAAAATTTTCGGCTCGCTCGCTGCGCTCGCTCGCCAAAATTTATCAAAAAAAAAGAAGATATAAGAACAAAACGTGATGATGACGCGGAAATTATACAAATTTCGGCTCACTCGCGCGTACTAATTTAGAGTATTTTTTAAAGTCCTCAGTTTGTTGGTACAGTGTATATAGATAAATCGTTATCTATAAGGCCGTCACTATATCTTGATTAGAATTGTAAGATTTGATAAGCAAAAAATGACAAGAATTCCATGTTTTGTAAGTTGAAATACAAAAATTTACCAAAATTCATTACATTTAAATCACCCTCAAAAGACCCCTTTTAAGTGCTTGAAAAAGCATATCATGTGGACTTTGCTTTAAGTCCCTACCGAGATAGGGTTGGGGTTGAACACTTTTTCAGAAATTAGGGGCGCAATTTTCGTGCTTGCCCCGGGCGCCGTTTTCCATAGATACGCCACTGCCCATATACCCTCCCCCTGCTCGGCTCGACTCCATGCATAGATACATAGCTACGCTTTTGAGATTGACAATTTTCCAAATATTCCACTAAATTTGCATGTGCACCAGATCGTTTTATTGCAATCAAAGAAATGCAAAAGCTCCATTGTGTCTGTGGGGGTATTTCTCTCCCACAGAATCTCCTCCCCTCCATTCTATAGATTTAATATCATTGTGATATATGTTAAGTTTACAATGGTCAAACTACATTAGAAACCAAGAGTGTACAATGCCCTCTGTTGTCTACTACTATGTACTATTATGTAATACACCCCTGTCACCATCCTGTCAGCACTTTCTTTGTTTTACCGAAATAAACCCTCACTCCTAATCTGAACGCCGACTGAGTAAGACTGAATTCTTTGTCTGAGACATCACATGGTGTCAGGAGTCAACTCTTAATTGAATCTGATTGATATGACCTGATGAGCTGAGAATTGCATGATGGCAGGACTACGCCCACCTGGACCTTTATGCTTCGACGGGAACATATCCCGAAATTGGACGGAGTGGATTCGAGCATTCGAATTTTATGAGACTGCAACTGAACTATCGACAAAATCGGACGGTGTGCGATACGCAACCTTTTTACACGTGGCGGGACCTGTGGCGCAGCAAATTGCAACAGCATTATTTACGTTCTCAAGCGATGAGGTAGTGAAAGTTTCGTCGTTGAAGAGCAAATTTGAAGCATACTGCCAGCCCAAAAGGAACATCGCTGTGCTTAGATACTTTTTCAACACGAGAAACCAAGAAGACGGAGAAACGTTCAATAAGTACCTAACTGAACTTAAAGCACAAGTCAAGAACTGCGACTTCGGAGACCTGGAGAACGATCTCCTCCGAGACCGAATCGTTTGCGGAATCCGTGACCATGGTCTCCGCGAGAAACTACTGCAAACTGAGAAATTGACACTGCAAAAATGTATTGATATGTGTGCAGTGTCTGAAAACAGTGCCATTCAGATGACGCAACTTGCGCAGAATGATAAAACCAAAGCCGTTGACCGCATCGACCACGTGCGTCGAAATCGTCAGACTCAGAGCACACCAAACAGAGATCGTGGCCCGCAACGACAACGAACCCCACTGCCGAGAACCGCTCGAAAGAAAACTCGATCAAGACGTGCCCTGACTGCACATATGTTCATAGAGGACACTTTTGCCCAGCAAAAACCCAGGAATGCAGAGCATGTGGGGAGATTGGACATTTCAGTAATTCTCCACGATGCCAGTATCGACGACAGAACGACAATCAGCGAAGACGATAAATCTACTCTGGTCGACAACAACACAGGAGTGTACGCGAGCTTGAAGCCGACGACCATGCACCGACCTATGACAACGGAGAGATGTGTGAGCCGCCCACAACCATGAGCGATGACGAGCAGTACGCGGACCAATTCTACATCGATGAGGTGATTATCGTTGATGACCTCGACCTTCAACGAGATGACGAATGGACACAGAAATGTATGCATGATCAATGGACTTGATGTACACTTCAAATTAGATTCTGGAGCACAAGTGAACATTTTGCCTGAACATGTATCTAGGAACGCTAACCTTAGTCTTGAAAAGTCATTGGTCACACTTCGCTCATATTCTGGACATACCATGAAGCCTATCGGAAAAACTACATGTGACGTGCTGGTGGGTAAGAAAAAATATTCTCTCACTTTTGAGGTGGTTGTTGGGAATGTGAAGGCCATGCTGGGTATGAAAGCATGTAATGATTTGAATTTGCTGAAACGATGTGAGAGCGTGAATGACGTGGCAAGCAAGACAACGCATGGTCTTGCAAGCAAAACCGCAGCTAGGAATCACCACCCCACACCCTGCCAGTGCACCCCTGACCCCCCACAATAAATGCGCATGCCCCACCTAGGCAAGATAAGGCAAATTCCGCCCCACCAAGTAAAACTGCCGACCCGCCTGCGGTGTACGAAGATTTGTTTCAAGGGCTTGGGCGATTACATCACATCGCTACGAACCGATGTCGAGCCAGTCAAGTGTCCGCCGCGCACGGTCTCTCATAAACTGCGAGATAGAATCAAAGCAGAGCTTGATCGCATGGAAGGAATGGGCGTAATCGAGCGTGTGAATGGCCCAACAGAAGGGCTTTTTACACTTGTGTTTCTTAACCCCGGACTTTCTCTGACCCAGGACTATCGTTAGTCCCGTACCAATTTTTCAGCTTTTTACACTCGCCAATTAGTCCCGTACTCTCTTGTCCGGGGCTAAGGAGAAAACTGACCTTTTTACACTCGTATTTGCTTAGCCCCTGACTTTCCAAACCACATGAATATTCATAATTACGCTGTGTACTGTACACGTACACGCACGCACCGGCAGCACTTGATTACCTCGTTTCTGATTGGTCAGTGAGGGTCGGACTTCGTCTCCGTCGCTTAGCCCAGGATTTTTTTTTTCGTTCTGTTTACACTCACTTGCTTGGCACCGCAATTGCGGTGCTAACCCCTGCTATTTTGCAGGGCCAGATAGTACCGTACTATCGGTGGGGCTAGCCCACTTTGGCAAAAACGAGTGTAAACAGAAAGTGGGCTAAGGATAGTCCCGTACCAACGGTGGGGCTAAGCCCCCCCCCCCTTAAGCCCCACCGTTGGTCCGGGGCTAAGCAAAAATTTACAAGTGTAAAAAGCCCTCGAGTGGGTCAGCGCGATGACGGTGGTACATAAACCAGACGGAGGCGTCCGTGATTGTTTGCACGGATCACAAGCCGCTGATTGGCGTATTTGCGAAGCCGCTACATAAGCTTAGCCCGCGACTTCAGCGGATGAGATTACATCTCATGGCTTACGACATCCAGCCACACTGGAAGCCAGGCAAAGAGATGTTTGTCCCCGATGCATTAAGCCGCCTACTGCCAGTGAGCAGTCAACGCGTGCCCGCAGAGCCATACATCAGCGTTTCTACGCAATGGTTGGCCTGAGAACAAAGACAAACTCCCGTGTGAAGTAACCCCATACCACTCATTCCGTGATGAGTTGGTAGAAATAGACGGTCTCATACTGAAAGACTGTAGACTAGTGGTGCCGCGAAGCTTGCATTGCGAGATGCTAGACATTTTGCATCAGTCCCACTTGGGAATCGTGAAGCTAAAATCGCGAGCGCGACAGGTTTTCTTCTGGCCAGGCATGAACGCCCAAATTGAAGACAAAGTCACTAGATGTTCAGTATGCCAAACAACGCGAAAAGCTCAACAGTCTGAACCGCTCATCTCACACGAGATACCAGAGCGAAGCTGGTCAAAGCTAGGTATCGACATTTTTCACCTCGACGGTGTCAACTACTTGATTGTAGTTGATTTCTATTCGAAATTTCCCGAAGTCGAAATCCTCCCTCAAATGACGGCATACCACGTCATCTCAGCACTAAAAAGCATCTTTGCCAGAAACGGAATCCCTGACACGATTGTATCTGATAACGCCAGACAGTTCGCCTGTAGCGAATTCAGTCAATTCACACAGGAGTGGGAAATAAATCACCATACATCTAGTCCCACCTACCCACAGAGCAATGGACAAGCCGAACGCTGTGTTCAGACAGTCAAAATGCTTTTCAAAAAGGCCAAGCTATGCAAGCGAGACCCAGAGTACGCATTGCTCGAATATAGGAACACACCCCTAGACGCCACCCGTGGATACGCGCCCGCACAGCTTCTGAACGGTAGACTACTACGTAGTCGAATTCCCGTATCAGAAAAGCTTCTCCGCCCCCAAAACATTCCTCCAATCCACGAGCACCTCATGGCAAGACAAAGGAATCAGCGAGAATACTTTGACAGACATGCCCGCTCTACCCCCTTGCCTGCCTTGCGCACCAATCAGGATGTAGTATTTCGCGCCAAAGACAGTACATGGCGTACTGGCCATGTGGCAAGCGCAGCGGAGACAACGAGAAGTTACATCATCAAGACCGAGCAGGGCGAATATCGCCGCAACCGCAAACACATCAGACTAAGGAGGTATGAGAGAAAACCTCCTTGATCAGACCAATCCCCTCTTCTCCCTCCTCCCCCACCCCTCCAAACCAGCAAGCCCGTGCAGCCATGCCACGTCACCAACGCCAATCACAATCTCAGCGATATCAAAACATCACACTCACCCATCCAACCACAACACGTAGTGGGAGAGTGTCCAAACCCCCAGAACGTTTACAGTTGTGAGACTGAAACTGCATATTTCGGTAGCGATGTAGTAGTCCCTTGGTATTAGCTTATTACGTTGCTTATGATAAGACAAACTCGACTGAGTAAGACTGAATTCTTTGTCTGAGACATCACAATCATGTAGGGCCTACACAGTAATAATGAACACGCGCGACAACATTTTACTTACTATTTTGATTTAAAAAAAAAGAATGTGCACCAGATTGCTGAAGTACAGGTCTGAAAATGCAAAATCTCTGTCGTGTTGGATGGAGATACCCCCCCCCCCCACACACACACCCTCCCCCTGCTCGGATCGGTCGCTCCACTCCTTCGACATGTTGCAATTGGGGCTGTCACTTTTTATATTTGTTATTGATTTTTATAGACTTTTTATATCCGCTGTTTATAGACACTCAGTTCATACATAATAGTTTTTCAAATATAAGAAACCGGATTTCAGGACAATATGAAAATATTATATCAAAGTCCTAGTATAAAAAAAACTGCAAAATCTACCTCGTGTGGGAGGGGGATACCCCCTCCCACACCCTCCCCCTTTGGTCAATCCCAACAGACCTAGTGATGGTAGGCCGTTTAACCTACACAGAGAAAAGACCCACATGCTGAAAAACAGGTAACAGTTACCATATCAGTCATTCACATTATCTCGAATACTTGTTCCCTTCCCATCAAAAAGTGCAACAGATTATCAGATTTCACTTCTAAAAATGCAAAATCTCCCTTGTGGGAGGGGGATACACCCTCCCCCTGCTTGGTCCCTTTGCTCCTTCTCTTTAGTGTTCCCCTCAAACATTCAACATTGGGGCTTACTCTTGCCCACCCCAGAAAAAAGGTGAGTGCATACGGCCATGCTTCCTCTCCCCATCTTGAAAACGGATCGACATCCCTGTCCCCCATTCATATTGGCAGTTGGCCCCCTTCACTATGAAAAATGTTCCACTGGCACTGCCACCAACATTGTCCCCAGAATATTCATTTTTCTTACTGTTTTGGTCCAAGAATTTTCATCTTTTCCACAAAAAGTGTGTATACGATCATTGAATTTCACTAAAAATGCAACAGTTTCCTCGTGCGGTAGGCCCCCCCCCCCTTGCTTGAATGTCCCCTCCCCTCCTGCTCCCCCCCCCCCCACCCGAATAATATCGGTACAATGTGTTATTTCGCCTTTGGTGCCCCCCCCCCCCCATTCGTAGCATGAAATTGCCGCCACTGTTTGCATGGCCTATGCATTCCCTCTCTCATACATCATGTACAAAAGTATTAACGCTGCATAATATATGGTCCGGCAATCAAACAGGTGGCTCAGGGGTTCAGCACCCCTGTGAAAAAAAAGTTGCTCTCAGGGGCCTGCTTGTAAAGGTTAGTTTGGAAGCGTTCAACATACGCTTCTTGTCTAACTTAAATGTTTAGGGTCTTTTAGCGTGGTGCATTGAACTTACACCCACTTTTTCCTGCGGATTTCACTTGAACCCTATCCCCTACACGGAACTTCATGACTCCTTTGCGGCTCTTTTTCTGTCAGTGTATTCCTTTGATTTCTCCTGTTGTATAGCCACACGCTCGCGAATATCTGCATAATCGTGTGCGGTTTGTGGAAAAATCACGGATGTTGACTGGAGTCACCGTTTTGCGATCTTGCAGCGCCAGTAAATAAGGCAAAACATTAGACGATCTAAGTAACGTGTTTAGGTGTTTATTGGCCGTGACCGAGTCAACAGGCAAAACGCACGAACATGTGTACAAAACATATAACAGTATGGAACGCCGTTGGTTACAATATTATGGAACAGGTAAAATAACACAACTCATACTGGAGCAGTAGTTCAGCAGGGGACACTTCCTCGTAGTCTGATAAGGTGTTACGTGGAAAGCAAATTATAGCCTCTTCCCATGGCTTTCGCTCATTTTTCGCGATTTGCAGCTAGGGTCTGCTTCCATCTTTCCGCCTCTCCGTTTTCTCTCGGATAGTACAACTATGACTGTAGATGGCGTATTTGTAGATTCGCGGGTAAAGATTCAAACTCGGCAGAAACAAACTGTGTGCGATTATCAGAGGCAATTTTACTGGGCAATCCTTCACGCCTAAGCACATAATTATGACATATCGCATATTTGCATTCATATGTAGACTCAAATAAGCCAGTGATATCAATACCAAACTTTTTCCATGGACCTGAAAGCAAGGGTACCGGCTGTAGTGGGGTATTCCTGGTCTCCCCACAGTTGACTGGCACAATTCACACGCAGCAATGGCTTCCTCAACTGCTTTATTCATAACGAGTCATGAACATAGTTCGCGCAATCGCTGTTTGGTGCGCGCAATTCCTTGGTGGCTGCATGTGCTACACGGATGATCTTGCATTGCAACTGAGCAGGTATACCATACCTTCTCCCCGCATGAGACATCCATCAATCACGCTCAACTCATCTAGTAGCGTAAAGAATGGCTGAATCGAAGCAGAAATTGCCTTCTTGCATGGCCACTGACTATACATACGTCATGACCATCAACAGGGTATTATTTCCTCAGCACTGCGATACGTAATATGTAAACCACTTTTTACACGCCCACACGCAAGACAGTGCGTCTTTTTCACCAACAGAGTACTTGCTCGGCATCACACAATATCCTTGACGCGAAAACGACTGGAAACTCCTGACCATCCTTGACTTGGAGTAGCGCTGCTCCCAAGCCGTATGAAGATGCATCAGTTTCAATAACTGTGGACAAATCTGGATCTTGCTGAATGCTCTTTGCGCAGCAGGGCTCCATTCAAATGCGGTATTTTTTCGAGTCAATGCCCTCAATGCCTCGGTCACCCTTGCATAGTCCTGGAGAAATCTGGCATAATAGGACGCGAGCATGAAAATTCACCCCTGCCAGGTTCTTGGCTTGAATTTTTTCATAGCAGATTTTATTTGTCTAGCCTTTTGCAATGCAGTGTCCAAGATGAATTTTGTCTCCATGATTAACCTCTCTCGAACTTTTTCAGAGTTTGTTTTCTCATGCAGCTGATCTCGTATTACTTCACCTTGAAAAGCCCCGAATTTTACAAGTAGTACAAGCCCGCAGTGCACTGACATAATCGTCAACATGCTCACCAGGGCATTGAGCCCATTGCTGAAATCTGCAACGCTCTGCTACGACGCTGACCGTCGGCGAGAAATTATTCTCCAAGCGATTCAGCAGCTGGCAGCGATTCAGCAGCTGGCAGCATATAACAGCAGCTGGCCGCGGCTCCGTACGGCCTGCCGTCCCGACATCTTCCTAGGTAGCAATCGGTAGAAGCGAGCGTGTAGAAAGCCCGCTGATCCTCCGGTCCTAGGCAATGTAGTAGTAAGGCACAGCGACGCCCCTCACTGAACTTTGTTGCCCCGCTCGCCAACAAATCATTATGTGTTAAATAATGCTTTCTACTGTTTTAATGGAATTGATAGAGTGTGTAAAAAAAAAGCGGAGGTTGTAAACCTCGTCGCCAAATTAAATGCTACACATCGTTTGACGAAGTACCAAAAGAATAACTTTGTTGTTTTATGACGTAAAACAAAAAATACAACAAAAACAGCTAATGCCTTTTTCCATATCCCCCTGTCCAAGGCATCGATGGAGTGTTGTTGTATTGCAACACTGTACCGTAGTGTACGTGTACGTGTCACTCGTTGTGCTTTGCGTATATGCCTGGTTCTGAGACTGCCTTGAAGAACTCATGTACGGTGTCCTTGGAGATTTGCTCCTTGAGAATATTGTTGTAAAACTTGCCGACGATATCATTTGAGGCGGTGAAACTCCTGAAGAGCTTCTGAATAATTGGGCCCGTGTCTTTCCTACCCCTCTCTCTGTTTCAAAGACTGTCGTTTATCCCTAGTCCACAACGATCTTGGATGGGACTTGGTCACAAGGCACACTGCGCGTTAGTCCTCATCGCATTGCTGCCCTCGTCTCCTGCTCCATTCCAACTGAAATTGGAGCATACAAAGTGCTCGCACGCGTTCTCCCATTTTGTGCATCATTCCGCACCCCACTCGATGCCGCTGTTGCAGTCAGGTGATCGCATCTACTCTCCTGGTCAGATAACCATCAAACATCCTTTAAGGCAGCTCATGATGCCCTGACATCACAGATTGTGCTGTCGAGAAGCATGGCATTGGCGATATCTTGTATGTTACAAGGCAAGACAAACTTCGAGTTACAGGTTTGTTTGGGTTTTTTTTTTTCAGTTGCAAGCTCCGCGACAGGCAGTTCACATGGCTACATTGTGATGTTGAAACCCTTTCCATTGTCGCTGCCTCAGACATTTTGGCCCCTACATCATCCAGTCCAACACCGCGCGTGCATACTGACTGACAGCAAATATTGTGTCCAGGCCTTTGAAAAGCTCTGTAGAGGTGAATCTCCACGATCTTATCATCGTCAGCAGGTTCAGTTTCAGTAAGTTTTATTTCTCCACTTGTATGAATAAGAAAAAATAGGTATGACAATATCAAACATGTTATTCACAAGTCATGAAAATATAAACAAGAGTTCACATTACAAATATATAATCATGTGAAATAATACATACATTTTCATAGCAAATCTTCTTTAAATACAGGTGGAAGAGACCATTATCAATAAGCGAATCACTTGACTTGGGCAACGGCCTCAAAATATTACGGCTTGTAACAATTTTCTTTTTAACTGAAGGAACGGAACGCACACACGTAGAACAAATCACGTAAATCTTTAGTGTTTTAAATGTCATTGTTACTCTTTACGCAATCCCATCAGAGTTTGGCTGCAGAAACGCTCCCGAGTGCTCAGACCCCACTTCCCAGATATTTCTTATCGTCAGCCAGAGAGAATTTGTCAACACTTACCCTACATGATGTCCTTCGTGGTGAGCAGAAGTTATCCTTCACTTCTAGACCTGCTTGGCTTAGCATCCAGTCAGAGTACCAGGTTTTGAGACGCACCCATGTTTACCTTCACTAAGGCATTCGACCCTCCAAGAAGATCAACAACATGCTAGATGTCACCGCGTCACAACCATTGCCAAGGACGGGCTTCTCGTCATGCGCCGAGAACAGGCTCCAGATCTTCACGTGACTGTATCGTGGTACCCCGTGGTGTTCTGGATCGTATCAGGACAACTCCCCCGGAGGACTACTCCCCCGGGACTACTCCCACCTGACAACTCCCCCGGAGGACGTCTCCCCCGGAGGACGTCTCCCCCAGAGGACCACTCCCCCGGAGGACTACTCCCCCCGAGGACTACTCCCCCGGAGAACCACTCCCCCGGAGGCCAAATTATTTTTCCCACATAAGTTCCGGACCCAGGTCTACATTATATGAATATTCATATGACTTGCGTCGTCAAAATAAGAGTACGCATGCGCGTGGACTTGTTTTTTATATCGCGGCGAGCTAGGAAAAGAGAAAATGAATAAAATGTCGACCTCCAACATTGTGTTGTGCTCGCATGTATTTTTGTTGCCCCAGCAACTGCAGTGATTTCTTACGCGCGGTATCGTGATATCGATCTCCTCAGAGAGAGTGCGTGACGATATCTGTTTACCTGTGTGTCGAATTACGTTAGTGAGTGTGGCGTAACTTCTCTAGGTTTCCCGTCCATTTCTCTCTTTTTTCTCTCTTTTGCTTTCATATCATTCTATCTCTTTTATTCTCAGAGTATAATCGTACTTCTGAGAGTGTTTTATTCATTATTCTAAAGGTAGGGAATCCCATTTGCATGCCTTAAATGAAGAGTTGTATAAATACAGTGGTATGTTGAAGAGAGTATCATTCTAGAAACTCCCATAAAGTATTGAAAGTGGAAAGTAACATTTAGTACATTTTGTTGACCGTTAGGTTTTGAACTGAATTTTTTTTCGGGGCTCACCGTAAATTCCGGTACATTACTAGGCTACCTTTGCAGACCCATGCACTGCATGTGTGTCCATCATGTATATTTTGTGAAGAAAGATCATCAAAACTTACAAACATTTCTATATACGTTTTTGCCACACACACACTCTATATGTTATTACATCAGCTCTTATACTTTTAGATTTGTGTTTATAGACAAAAAATACAGAAGACTGCAACAAAAAGGCTTAAGTGTGGCTGACACACAGAACTACTGAGTAGTTGAGATTTGTGCATTATTCAAATTGTAGATAACTGTTGACTTCCAAATTTCTCAGCAGTGGCCCAAACAGGTCCCATGAGGTTCATATTTAATGTTTTGCTGCATTTTGGGAGGTCTGTAAAAGGTATCTCCTACCTTTAAGTGATTATTTCGTTTGCAACAATTTAGAGGTGAGTTTTTGTTCGAGTGTTTGTTGAGTTTTTTGATTGAACACGATGTAGATTATCTACGTGTGGGCGAGAACATCGTACTTTGTATGGTAACCACTCGTTTGTTTCCGTGTAAGCATTTTTACCGTAAAGTGTCTTCATCGTTCGTCTTCCAAGCATTGGGTTTTTACCCTAGTTTTCCTCATTGTAGTTTTTACCTCGATTTTTTTTTTTCGGTGCAAGATGTTCTGTGTATTTTTTTCTACGGTAAAATGCCATCGTTGATAGTGTTCGTGTATTCATTACTAGTTTTCCACCTCCGTTTCATTTTGTGTACAACTTCTGTCTAGCTAGGTCTGCGATGTCTGTATCGTTTGCTGATGTGTTTTGTGAGAGTGACTATGATGGGAGTGATATTCAGGGTTTTGCTGTAGTTTAGATGATAGTGATGATGATAATGATTCTGGTGATGTTGATGTACGAACCCTTATGATGATGCAATTTATTTTGTGTGACCATGACGTTGACGATGGCCAGTACGACACGATCTGCGAGTAGCCTAGGCCGATGACGAGAGGGACACTGAAACGGGGGCTGTGCTCGCTCGTACACAGTAGTGGTCTAAAGACCTACATCTTATCATTTTTTTTTCCTTTTGCTTGTTCACTCGGGTTTAGTGCTACCAAAATTCTTGTCTCTGAAGAAACTCAACCAAAAGCTTGACAAGAAGTTTGCATCAGGTCTATTCTGTTCTAGTAAATATTAGATCTAAATGGCGATGCTAATTTAGTTTTCATTTAGAACTCAATCCCATTTTCTTTGCTCATTTTTCAACTAATAAATTATTTAGAACTGTACTTAAATTCTGATGTACTGCGTTTACCATTGTGTTAAATCAGTAAAAAAAAAAAAAAAAAAAGAGCCTGCTGAGCAGGTGTTTCATTCTATCCTTTTCATTTCCTCCCTATCCTTTTTGTTTCCTTTCTGTCACTTTCTTCTTTGACCCAGGATGGAAAAAAAAAAGATCCCATCTTGCCATGTAAAGACAAAACACATACCATCATAATATATTATGACATTAAACTAATAAAAAGAAATATGTAAGCGATGAAATTTCTTGTTTGTGAAAATAAATCATAAATCATAGGTGATTTCTTATGAAGTAGTTCTTTCAAATGCCCAACAGCTTCGATAATGAAGCAAGTGAAATCTGAAAACTATTGTGAAAACAAGTGATATTGCAAATTTGGGCCTGATGTCGCCTGCTGCCAATTATCCAATTAAAGGGTTCTTCAAAGACAATAAAAATGACAGTTTTATTTTTAAGACAAGACTGAATGAGATCATGATGTCAAAGTGTATATCATCAACACCTGAGAACTATGAGAGAACTGAAAGAGGTATCTCACATTGCTCCTTGGTTGATGTTTAATGAATAGTTTGTACGGTATTGCGTTTGGACAGTTTCGTTTATGCATTCAACAGTTTTTGTTGTTGTTTTAATTCAAGAAGAAAATCAAGTTTGCTCGATAATATCAAGGCGGTACTTCTAAATTATATCACATCAAAGTGATGGAGGTTATGATCCATTTCAAACTCGCCTCAGGACTCCTCCCTCCCCCCCCCCCCCAACTTCTTGCTGGAAAAAAAAATCTACAATGTAAAGGGTTTTTAGTTGTGTCATTAGTGTCCGATGTGTTTTTGACTGCAACCATGTATCTCTGCACTTACTGTATAGGATTTTTCTGTACTTTGTTGATATGGTTTTAGGGGAATGCATATTAGAAGCTTTGCTTTCTAGCTTCCCCTCCATTTTCAACATTATTTGATATGCATCTAGGCGTCTTAATATATTGTGTGAGTATTACATTTTTATATTCAACCTGCATGTAGAACATGATTGTATATTGATTTCTTGCGAGATGTTTAATGAACTTATATTCGTTGTTGAGACAAAATGAAATATATGAGAAATTGTGTTAAACATCGTAAGGTTTACGAATATCAAATGCTCAAATATACATGTAGGCCCTCTATATTGTAAGTGACACCCAACATATTTGTATTACACATGCAACACTTCATGACAGCGTAGGTATGGGACTGGAAATACAGTAAATTTGTTCTATATTTCCATGCTTATGTTTTGCCATTCATATAGCACATAAGCATAGGAATGACGGCCATTTTGAATAAAAGATTAGCTTTAAATACTAAATGAACCTATATGGAATGAAAATTCTCTTGCAAATGCAGATGGGGTAACTCTAGGAACAGAAATGTACAAAGTTTGGTGGAATAATTGGTCATATAATGCTCATTATTGTGTTTATCACGGCCGAATTAGCATATCTGGCGGCCATTTTGGATTTTTGCATTTTGCCAAAAATGCTCAAGGTTACGCGAGTGGCATCAATCGGATTTGGAATCAGCACCCTCGAATTGACAAGAAACCATCAAAAAACATTGTATATATCAAAAAACAAGGTTGGGTGCCTTCTAGCCTGGACTATGGCAAGTGAGAGTGGCAAGTGCATTATCCACGCGCACTGCATCTGCCAAAATTGTGCATGCAGACGATACTGCCAGTGCGTACTTGGGCTTTAGATAATTCTGTATTTTGTATTACAGATTTTCTAATAGCCATTTATGATGTATGTCGAATAATTTGAGAATCAATATCCCAGGACAAGATTAAATGCATAGAATATATGCTGTGTAGTACATGTATTCATTTGTGTGATATGTTCAGGACTTTGTGTGTGTGTGTGAGAGAGAGAGAGAGAGAGAGAGTGTGTGTGTGTGTGTGTGTGTGTGTGTGTGTGTGTTTGTGTGTGTTTGTGTGTGCAGGCATATTCACTATGTCCCATTCAAATTATTGTATTCCTAATTATAAGGTTGAGGTGAGGCCTTCAGTAAGTGTGTGTGTGTATTTGTGTTTGTTATGTGTGTGTATGTGTGTGTGTGTGTGGGCCTACTTGTGTTTGTTATGGATGTGTTGTGGATGTGTATGTGTGTGTATTTATGTTTGTTATGTATGTGGACGGTGTGTGTGTTTGTGTCACCCGTGCGCGCACGCGCGCGCGCGTGTGTGTGTGTACAAGTAATGATCCTTTGATCTCAAAATACACCAAATTCACTCTGAAGCTACCGTTTTTCAAGTAGCCTAGCTATACTTCTGTAAAAGTATGGCCTTTTCCTCTGATTTCAGCGATTTTCCTACCCTTTTCACTATATGCGCGTACATCGCCCGTCCGTGAAAAACAACCCCTTTTACACGCATTGTTTATACAGGACTTGTAATGGCAGTGTCCCCAGGGCTGTAGGTATGGGGGGACCTGCCCCCCCCCCCCCACCCCACCCTAAAGAAAAAAAAATTTGTATGTCCCACCCCCACCCCCTGACAAAAAAAAAAGAAATATATATATATATATATATATATATATATACATATATATATATGCTGAATAAAAAATAATCACAGTAGCAGTTCAGGGTGCCCCCTACAAAATTGCGAGGCCCCCAGTGCCCCCTACTGGAAAAATCCTAGCTATGCCACTGATTCCCGCCCCCGGGGTTACAAATTGTCTCCAAGTCGCGTTCACCACTCGATCAATCAGAGCTAATTAGCTGCGTAGCTGCACTTGAATGTCCGCGATATGTCCGCGATGAACAATCAGCGCTCAGCGTATGAAACTTGATACACTACTGAGGAGATAATTATTTAGCTTTAATTTACATTAAAAATAGCAATTATATTGCGTAACGCGTGGTTTTGTGAATGAGATTATCAAATTATCACTCAAATCGTTGATTTTCATCGCGTGTACGTCTTGCAAAGGAGCAAATCCGGCGTTGTCACACAAGCGATTCGCACTGTACTGAAGTTTTGCCACTCTTAGTAATGGCGGATCGTGCTCCATGCGATCACGAGTCCGCACTCTAGTACGTATAATACAGCTCTATGAGTACCACACACAAGCCATCGCATCGCGATCGAAGTTTGAGCGATAGCGATAACACGTGCGGAGCAGACATGCGGATTTCAGCACAGGGTAAATGAGTAGTTGAACGTATCACAATTATAAAACAAATCATTTTCTATGTCTCTGCAAATTTGAATTAGGTTATCTAAACATAGATAGATTATGATGCATTATAAAATAGATTAGCCATAGCAAGAAATTGCTTACATGAGAGTTATTTGATAACGTTGCAAAATAAAAACTCCGTCATTGAATGTAATGTCCCAGAGCTATCTCGGGGGCTCGAGGATGTTATGGACACGTCGATTTGCAAGTGGGTAAGATGTTATTACAAATGGGTTGAAATGAAGAGGATTTAGGAATAAAATACCCAAAAGTATAATGTTTTTTCATAATTTATTCACAGTTTATTATTTCCTTTCATAAAATTCATATAAACTAGTGCTGTATTGAGGTAACTAAGTGCACATTTGCATGAGTGTACACGCATCAACCCTCCTGCCTAGTGGGAATGACACAGTCAGTTTTTCAATGACGTATGAATGCTCTTTGCGTGTAGATCGCGCCGTAGGGAAGATCGTGCC